>NC_080599.1:32018213-32664325 GCF_027887145.1 Ammospiza caudacuta | reverse complement strand
ACGATCTGACTGAGCAGCTTATTAGATCTGGATATTTATTTTCCACTTAACCGATGTTTGATTACACTTTAATAAAGTACAAGAAAACTGTCTGGCTGCCTGTGACTGATTGATCCTGCCGGGTGGTTTCTCTGGGATTTCGGGTAATGAAACAAGAGAGACCAGGCAGGACGCGTCTCAAAGCAAGTGACAAAACCGCTTGCCTGGCGCTCAGATGCGGTGGCGCGTCGCTCGGAGGGGACCGGCGTCACCAGGGCCGGCCCTGCCGGGCTCAGCGGTGCCGCCAGGGAGCGGGGCCCCCACGTCTGGTGTCACAACAGGGACGGTGACGGTGAGTGCCGGGCTGGCACCGGCACACGCAGCTCCGGGATGTCCCCGGCCCGCGTGTGAATCCAGAAGGTCCAGCTCGATGGCCCAGAGCAGCAAAGGGGCGAGAGGGGTGTTTGGGGTGTGGCGGGGACCTGCACCAGCTCCTCAGCTTCTGTTCACGTCCCTTACCTCGGGCCGGCGCCAGCAGCTTGGGACCTGCTCCTTTGCAGGGGGGTTGGCTTCATCGTGCTGCGGGGTGCCCTAGGACAGAGGGCAGCAGCCATTTACTAGAGAAATAAAATATTTTCAGCCCTAGGTCATCAACAGAAAAAATATTCTCCTCTTCCACGAATACTGCAAGCCTAGAGCACCCCAACCACCCGCATCCAGGCAGGCACCACCAGGCTTTGCCTGCCCGGCAGAGAGCACAGAGCTTCTCCAGAAGGTCCCTCGTCCTTCTCCCGTTGTGCGTTGGCTTGGTCGGAAAGGGGAGCTGGCCCCTGATTTCACAGTAAGAGAGGATCAGGCGCAGTGCCTTTACATGGTGTGTCCCTTGGCCTACCCGGCTGGGAGCGCTGGGACTCTTCCCTGCGGCAGCCACCAGGGAAGCTGACCGAGGGCTTGGGCGCTTCGGGAGACCCCAGGCAGCCCGAGGAGGGCCGGGCTCTCACCCGGGCTAACACCAGGCACCACACCTGTGCCAAAGGAAGGGGAAAGCCGAGGCGGCCACAGTTGCAACAACGGGACTGGTAGGTTCCAAAATAAAAGCCTGGCATTTGGGAGTGATTTAAACAACGGGCAACGTGTCATGGAAACGAGGCTCGTTCCTTAACCAAGGGTTAACTGCTACAACAAACTCTTCGGGACAAGAGCAAAATCTCCCTCTCTTGAAACCCTCAGGACCACGAGATTGTTGCAGGCACATCTTACTCGAACACAAATTATTTGGCTTAATGCCTTAGGACTGGATGGAATAATACGGCCCTGTGATGCGGAAGGTCAGGCAGGTGATTTAATGGTCTCTTCCGGCCTCAAGAGACGTCAACCTCGTCACTTTCCCGCCCGCCGACACTGATCATCCCCCTGGGCCTGGGAACGCGGGGCGGTGGGTGGATGGATGGATGGATGGATGGATGGATGGATGGATGGATGGATGGATGGATGGATGGATGGATGGATGGATGGATGGATGGATGGAGGAAAGCCCCGCCCTTGGAGGCTGCCGCTGGCCCTGCTCCCAGCCGGGACCCGCCCTCGCTGTGCCCACCGAGAGCAGGGCCGGGCGGACGGGGCTCGGAGGCGTCTCCTGGCAAGGCGGTGTCGCGGCCGCTGCCCCCGCTGCCGCCCGGGGAGCGAGCAGAGCTGCCCGGCCCGGAGCACCCGCGGGGCCCGGCACGACGAGTGTGGCCGTCGGGGCCCGGGGTCCCCGGGGCGCGGAGCGGTCCCGGCGCTGTTCGGTGTCGCTGGGGCTCCCGCCCTGGATCACAGCCAGTCGGGGACATTGCCTCGGCACGGTGTGACCCGGGAGCCCTGCCCCATCCCCGAAGGGCCAGGCCCCAGCGGACAGGACCTCGTTTAGCAGCCCCCTCAGTGCCTGGGGAGCGGGCGGCGGGTCCGAGGGCGCTGCTGCCGCTCCCGGGAGGGCAGCGCGCTGTCGGTGCCCGGCCCGGCGGGGAGCGCTGTCCGCCGAAACGGGCACTGAGCCCGCGGCTGGGGCACCCTGCAGGAACAATGGGGGCAACCTGCGGCTGCCCGGGCGGAGAGGGGTCCCTCGAAAGGAGGGAACCCAGGCTGCCCTGGCCACGGCACCTCTGGCTGCCCCGGACACTGCTGAGGTGCCGAGGAGAGCCGCGGGGCCAGCAGAGCCCGTTCTTGCCCAGCTCCCAGCAGCGATCCACACCGCTGCAGAACAAGAGTTTGCGTTACACGGCCGGGACGGGAGGGACAAGAACAACAAAACAGTCCGGATTCCTGAGGACATCTTCTCTTCCAGCTGCTTTCT
Organism: Ammospiza caudacuta; assembly: GCF_027887145.1. NCBI lineage: Eukaryota > Metazoa > Chordata > Aves > Passeriformes > Passerellidae > Ammospiza > Ammospiza caudacuta. Next base: position 32,662,014 of record NC_080599.1, on the reverse strand, counting down.
AAATATAGTGCATGGCAATGCATTACCCAGCACCGTATCCTCGCTGTGGCAATTAAGGAAATTCAAAGTCAAGCTAGAGAAAAGGAAAAAAAAAAGGGGGTAAAGACAAGACAAATCTTAGAAAATCAAAATTAAAATTAGCATCGAGTATTTAAAATCTACGTCTGCGTTAAGGTCACCCAAATAGCGAGAAGGACCGACTGCTCGTACTTTAAACTAGCTGTGTTTTCTTTGGAGACTGTTGTTTACCTCCTGGCCCATCGATAGCTTATTAATACAATTTAATTCTGCAGTTGTTTCTGTTTAAAGAGTGTTTGGAGCGAATTGTTTCCTTTGTTTATGATCAAAGAAACGAGGTCTGGTAATCTTATGTTTTATCTTCCTAACATATGGAAAAGCTATTTATCCCAGCCAATCACAATAAAGTGAAGAAAACCCCATTTTATGGAAAGGTATATATCACAAGTTTGTTCATCATTAAAGATATGATTACCAGTGAAAACCCTCCGAAAGTGGCACATTTATGATTCCAGGAACAGATGGGGACATCCATTTTCCTTGCAAATACTTTTGAAATTGCTCTACTGGTAGCAGTATAAAAATGATATACAGATGCCAGTGCCAACGAAGCCGGGACAAGAGGTCCAGATTTACACAGTAAAAGCTTCACATGCGCTCTGTCAGCTTTGATTGATCTGCGCCATACCTCAGAAACTTGTTGACTGGGAAAGGAAACAGCGCAAATAATTCACTGCAACAAGGCAGATAATTCACCCGGCCAATCGCTCCGCTCCGCTCCTCCGGGCGGTGACATACGAGTCCTCCTGCCGCACAAAGAAGCATCATTCTCCAGCGTGAACAGCGCTCCGTGTCACGGGGGGGGAAAGGGGGAGGGAGAGAGAGAGAGAAAGGTGGGAGAAGTGAACACAAAAGGAGAGGCGAGAAAGGAGAAGTTGCTTTTGGGCAATGGGCACAGCCGTCTACCTTTTCCGTGCTGAGCACAGGCCGAGCCATTCAGCTCCAATTGTCATTATCATATTGATTAAGTTCATCAGAGAGCAATTTTAGGTTTAACGCCAGCGGATTGGGAGAGGGAGCAAAGAATTATCTAAGAAAAGCACAACATTCTTACCTCAGGGACGTTTCCCTGTTCCAGTTCATTGAGGGAGTTGATTAAGTTTAAATGAAGCAGACACTGGATAAAAGTAAGGGTATTGACCACTGGGCAGCGCGGTCTGCGCTTGAAAAGGCCTGATACATGCAGAAAAGCAAGATTTGCTAAATGCTCTAATCTTCAATCAAATCTTACATCAATACAGACAAAGTTTGGTAATGAGAGATTCAATGAAGCATGCGGGAGAAAGAATTAATCCTCTTGGTCTAAACTGGGTTCAACTTTGAAGCCTGCTCCGAAGGAAAGACAGTTATCTAAATGCTAAATAAGAAACTTATTGTACTTTTCATGGCATGCTAATCTTTTGTCTATTTCATTTCTATTATTTGTATGCTTATAGGCGGCAGTTGTCATGGTGATTATATCAAACCACTTCATGGCTGCGAGGGATCGGGGCCTCCCTCCAGCCGTCCGCGGGGCCTGCCCGCTGCTCTGCGCGCCCGCGGCAGCGCCCGCACCAGCCCGCGGGGACACGGGCGGGGCAGGAACCGCTCCCTGGCACCTCCCTGCCGCCTTTTGGCAACACCGGCCCCTTCCTCCCTCCCCTGCATCACCCAAACCGCAGGGATCTCCCTCCATGAAGAGAGGTGGTACCTTTTTCTCTCTCTCTCTCCCTTTTTTTTTTTTTTTTTTTTTTTTTTTTGTGAGCTTGCCTTGATAAGCTTTTGATGTCACAAATCAAACACTCGCCAGGAGGTAGATAATGGGGAGTGTGATCTCCTCTATTTGTACACAGACAGCGCTTTCGCACCGGCGCTGCCTTGAACCTCTGTCAAACTCGGCGGCTTTGCTGGGCCGTGCCCGCCGCCCCCGGCCCGGAGCCCCGACACGGGGAATCCGCACTCCTGTTATGCAAATACCGAGGTGAGCGCAGACACTCTGATCGCGAAAGGTCTGAAGAAAGAGAAGAGGGGCGGGAAGAGCGGAAGAGCGCAAGGATTTATCTTTTTTTTTCCTTTTTTATTTTTTCCTAGCGCACGTTGCCGGCACTTGGGGCAGGAGCCGGCCCGAGGGCAGCGGCCGCCCCGCAGCCCACGCCCAGCAGAGATATCGTGGCAGGGGGTGGGAATTCCCAGGGTATCGATCTAATTTGTCTCCCGGTACCCACGAGGCACTCACAGAGGCTTTTTGCGCAGCTCCTGAGGCGAGGGAACCAACTCAAATGCGTGGGTGCGGGATAGAGGGGGCCTTCCCCCAGCTTGTTCCCCGCGACATTATAATCTGAGCGCACAAGGGTGGCACCCGAGCTTTTATGCTTTTTACAAAAGTTGCCAAATTAAGGTCGGATTAGGGCTCCATTCAGGATTTGTGGGCTCTTTAGAGGCTGGCAGCGGCCCGTATAGCCCGCTAGTGCTTATGAAAAGCTTAAAAAGTAATAAAAGGGGGAGTGATCCCGAGAGAAAGTAACATGTATAACTCTTATTAAAGGAGCAGCGACCGGGGCTGTGAACTTGAATAACTGTTTGAACTTTAATTTGTTCATTAACAGGATTTGCCCCTGACTGTGAATGTTATTACTTCTCTTAAAAGCGAGGTGCAAATGAAAAGCCATAATGAAAGAGCCTGGCAAAAAGTTAAACGCCTCGTAATTACACCAGCCTCATTGAAAACTTAAAGTAACACAAAAGTGAAGAACACGGGAGCCGGGCTGATACTCTACCAGCGCCCCAGCCTTGCACTACGGTGGCGTTGAGCTCCGGGCCCCAGCTCCCGACCCTGTCAAATCTCGATAGCTCACTAAATCGGAATGCACAACAGTTGTGTTTAAACAAGTTTTAATCCCCTTAAAACATTAAAAGAAAATTCCATGTTTTCGTCGGTGGGGGAAACCCGGTTTATTTCTCTGACTGTCCTGAATGAAACACGGTGTCTGAAGTCTGATCTAATCTGCATGTTTGTATCCTAAACAGGGCACATTAGCTCCTCTCTACTCCATCACTCCGATCGGAGACTAAACTCTGGAGCACCGGAATAAAACAAACTACTCTTCTTCTCAGAAGGTATCTGACTTTGTACCGGTGCGCTTGCCAGTTAGCTCCGCGCTGACTCTCGTTTCATCTGTCACTTATCCCTTTCCCGGGCTTGTCAACCGCGTTTTTATGGATTCGCTTGTGATCTGCATCCTTCCTCAACAGGAACATGCAGCCAGGTCGCAATTAAATATACAGATACACGAGCTGTTAGCAAGATCCCACCCTCCCATCCGCAGCCGAGCCGAGGAGATGATTGCCCTGTCACTTCTCCTTTAGACTTAAAGCGCCTTAAAAGTGGCCGGCGGAGCTCCGCGTCCGGTCCGGCGCTGCCTTTGTCCGCCCCTTCTCGCCCCCGACGGCTCCTTTGAAGCCCTCGCTCCGCGCTCCTGGGCCGCTCCGCGCTCCTGGGCCGCTCCGGGCTCGCTCGTGGCTTTGGCCGGCCCTGGGGGCTCCCCGCGCCCGGAGCGGGACAAGATGCAGACGAGAGCCCTGGCCAGGCCATGAGCCGGCGACACTCTGCCAACAGCGGCGACAGCCGCACCTCCGCCCGAGCGGGCTCTGCAGGGCAGGTGCACAGGACACTCCCGACGGAACCAGGTTTGCAGTCGTGCTTAAGACCAGAGGAAAAGCAAGACGGCGCCTCGTTGAGGAAGCGAGTGTGGAAACCCGTCTATTAGTTTAAAATGCTTTCCTACTTCTAGAGCTGCCTGCAGCATAAGGAGATTATACTAAACACTAACAACTGGAGCCACTTCTATTAGACCACTAAAACAAGCACCCTATTTTATAAGTCTAATTTTACTTTTTATGTTTTAAGCACCATTAAATTCAAAAAACAACCCCCACAAAACTGTTTAATAGAACTGGTACTCAAAAAAAAAAAATTATCATATTACTCACAAAGTAACTTCAACTCAATTTGCCAATTCCAGCGTGGACAGTCAGCACTGTCCTCCCAGGGAAGATCTCAAAACCCGGCCAACCCAGCTACCATTTGAGAAGCAATAAATACAGCCTAGGCTTGACCAAGAAGACATCAGGCAGGACGGGGAAACCATTTTCTGTACTTCCAACTCATCAGAATCGTCGCATTAACTTGGAATTCGAATGAAACTTTCTAAAATAACCAGGTCTCAAGACAGTAACATCTTAACCAAAAAAACCCACGCTCCTTCTCCACCTGTAGGTGAAGCAGCAGGCTGGGCAGGGCGTGAAGCATGGGTGGAGCATGTTTCCTGCAAGAAAGAGGACAAACTCACTCAGGGCCATTCAGTGCCACATTTGAGTGGCCTTCAGCTCCTATCGTTCTGCCACCGTATCACAAAAACTCTGCACGCCAGCGACAGGACAGGACAGTCTGAGCGTGTCCTTGAAGGAAGAGTCCCAGCCTTCTCCCCAAGCACATGGAAAACGTCCCTGGTAAGGGCTGCTAAGCGAAGCCTGCCCAAGCTGTAATCTGTAATAGCAAACAGTGCCAGAGCGTTCTGGGGATGGGAGCCTCACCTTGGCCTGGCTATACCACAACCAGTGCAGGCTGCTGTGCTCCTGTGGCTGGTGTGAGGCACCCACACAGCATTCCTGCCGGGATCAGGGCAGGAACTACCTCTGTGCTGTTAGTTGTGCTGGTAGTTCCTCCCCGTCGGGCCTGTAACTGCTTTGGATTTGAAGACAATTTGATATACCACAGATATACGCAAGACTTCATCAGGCACTGATTAAATTGTTCAACTTCACCAAGTAGGCTTGATTAACCACAAGCTTGGAGCTGGATGTGACCTTCCTACGGGCACCACAAGCCCACCTATGCACAGGAGAGCCCACCTGCAGGCTGGCGGGGGGGTGGCAAAGCGGAGCCTGCAGGAGCCCCCTTGGGCACAGAGGCTGCTGAAGCCTCTCAGAAAGCAACCACTTATGGGAAAGCAACACCCTCGGAGGCTCACAGGCCCGAGGATGCGTCACCTGCTGGTCCAGAGCCCGTCAAAGTCAGAAAAGATATTTAAAAATGAGCAGGCATCTGTTTGGCTCGCAGGAGGTGTTTTTCACCGGGGCAGGGCAGGGTGCTTACCGCTCCCGGCAAGGCTGCACTGAGGGTTAGGTCTCGGGGTTTGTTATCGGGGTAGGATTGCTCTACCACAGCTTCTCCAGGCTGGGGTGGGTTGGAAGATGCTCCTTCTGGCTTCTGCTCCCGTATGTCTCTGGCATCCTCACCTTTAGAGACAACATGATGCTTTAAAATAAGCACTGGCACATTAATCCTCTCTGTATTTCTGATCATATAATGCATGCAATTCGACCTGCAAGATAAACAGATTGTAACACTTTTATAAATCAGCATTTTACACAACACATCCTGCTTCTGTGAGCTAACCTTGTCTTCAGAGCTGACAATTCCCAGCACCATCGCTTTGAAGCATTGAAATGGTGAGACAGCAATCTACTAAGCCAGAATGTACCTCTGAAAATAAGTATTTTAAACTGTACATTGCATCTGGAGTTGATTTATGAAATAGTCAGGAGTTAAAATCTTGATACATTAGCAAAAATAACTAAACCTTTAAAGCCAAGAAGCCCTTAGGCTGTAGTGAAAAAATCATTGATATAGGAAAAGCATCTGTATTTTGATGACAGTACTATCACATACAGGAAAAAAAATCATAACACTGTTTTCCCTTTCCCGTAGATAAACAATAAGAGAGAAAAACCTTGCAATTTTGCACCAGCTGCGTGAAATGCTTTCTAGTAAAGCGTTTGCATTTTAACTTTCAGTTATTAACAATCCAGCTTTACATTGCGGCATGAAAACGCCCGCTTCTTCGCAGAGAAAATAAAGAGAATAATGACAAACAAAAGCAAATCCGCGGCCGGCAGGGTCTGCAGCCTCTGCGGGGGCTGCCGGTGCCCCTCGGAGCGGGGCCCGCGGTGCCGCTCACCTGCGCGGGCCCGGCATCGCCGCTCGGCCACGGGCTCACCCCAGCGCCCTCTGCGCCTACAGCCTTTTTTTTTTTTTTTTCCTGATAAAAATACTAATGCGCTCGGTTGTATCATTAAAATTATTATTATTATTTTAATGGGAAATATTTTATTTCCCCGCGGGAGCTGCAGTCCGCAGGTACTGGTAGCGGCAGGGTGGCACCTGCAAGCATCGCCGGCGCTACCTCGCCGTGGTGCCGGGGTCGTGTCCGCGGCCATCCGAGTCCCCGCTCTAGCTGAACAGACACACAGATTTGTATGTTTTTTATAAGGATAATTAATCACTCAATCTCTCTCGTTAGCGAGGCTCCCCAGGAGGTTGCGAGGGGCCGGGGAGCCTGGCGGGGCGGCGGTGCCGCCTCAGCGCCGAGCGGCGGGGCTCAGGCAGGGCCGGGCCGGGCGGGGCGGCGGGAGCGGCACTCGGTTGCGGTACTTACGGTGCCTACGGTACTTACGGTGCTTGCGGTAGTTGCGGTGGTGGCTGCGGTGGTTGCGGTGCCGCCGGGCCGGGCCGGGCCGGGCCCCGCTGAGGGCCGCGCAGCGCGGGCGCAGCGGAGCCGGACGCGCGGGAGCGGCGCCCCCTGGTGGCCGTGGGGGGAGGCGCCGGTGCCGCCGAGGCGGGTCCGTCCCGCGGCCCGGTGCCCTTCCCGCGCTCCCGGTGCCCTTCCCGTGCTCCCGGTGCCCTTCTGGGGCCGCCACGCGTGCCGCGCTGTCCGCGGGCTGTGGCGATCAATCAGCGCCGCCAGGGCAGCTGCCTCACGCCGCGTCGTGGGGGAACGCGCGCATCGGGCGCCCGCGAGGTGCCCCGGGCCGCGCCCCCGGGCCCGCCGCTGTCCCCGCTCCTCGCCGGGATCCTCGCCCCGCCACGGCCCTGCTCACCCGGCCTCGGCTCAGCCCGCGCAGGGAGCCGCCCGCTCCCCCACCCGCATCTGGAATCTGCAATCAAGAGCTCAATTTTGTCATTTGGAAACACTAATTATCTAATCACGCCACGCTGCAGAGCGTACTTGTCTGCCCAATTAGCTAGGACAATTATTAAAATTCGGGGCCCTAATTATGTCTCAATTTAATGCTGGCAAACTCGCGCACAGCGCAGTAATTAAAATCCTCCCCTCGCCTCTGCCTTTAGGGCAGCGGCTGATGGGACCTGTCAGGGGCCGCGCCGCGCCGAACCAGCCGAGCGGATTGTGCTACATGACCCCGCATTGTTAAGTGTGTCAACATATTAACCTGAATTCCCTTCAGCCCCCGTAATCACATTTGGAAGGAGGACGAAAAGGGGCTAAAACATGAAGCATTTTATTAAAAAAACATAAATTCTTTTTAATTAATGCTATAAGAGATCTGACGCAGCTTGAGCTACCAAATGCTGCGAGTCATATAAGACTGGTGCTTCTAATTACCAGTAAAGGAAGGTTTGCTCTTCTCTGTTAAAAAGACTTCCCTCTCCTCTCATTTAAAGCAAATGATCGTTCTTTTGGGTAGTGTATTTTTTAAAATCCAGCTAGTTGGCTTCCAGTGATAAAGTTGATTACCAGTTTTTTGTTTGATGATGGAGCACAAGTGAATATTGACTTCTGTGAGAATCAAACAGACGGCCGGAGGCATAAATAAAACGGTCAGGATTTAACACTTGAAAGAAGTTAATAAAGTTGAAAATTAAAAATCATAATATTGGGATAATTTCCAAATATTTATTTTTGCTCTGCTCTCAAATTTGATAGGAAGTCAGTGCTAAAACATAGAGAGGTGATGGAGTTAACCCTATCATCTGCATTCCTGCCCCTGCAGCACAGGCACCTGCCAGGACAAGAAGCCCTGAGCCCACAGCCCTCAGCAGTGGCCAAAGGCTGCTCCTCTGGCCTTGTGGAGCAGAGTCCCTTTTAGCATGTCCCCTAAAAACTCAGTGCTGGGGAAGGTGCTACCTTCACCTCCCCTTGGTGAGCTCTCTGGTGTTTGGGACTCGGGAAACAAACCTTGGTTCCCTGTCTGAGGAGAGGCAGGGAGGGGGAAAGGGGCCTCTTTTCCCACAGTGACTGCCCCACATCTCAGAAAAGGCCCTGCTCCCAGCCTTCTCAGATGGTAAACCAAAGTGCAAATCTGTGTTCTGGCTTGTTCCAGTGGCTGTCAGCGTGTTTTCCTTTTGTCAGCAGCAATTGACTGGTCAGGTTCACCCTTGTACAGCAATTGTAACAGCTCATTGACAGACTAGTGACCCAGCCGGACCTGATAATGGAAAACTATTGATTTCTGTGGGCTCAGCAGTTCTAAAATGAATGCCCAATATAATGTCATCAGCTGTCTTGGACTCAGATATCCCTTGGACTTGGATAAAGAGACAATTGCCCATCCTGACAATTTGCTCACAAAAAACATACTGGACACAAACAATGAAGTCTCTCTCAGTCTTCCCCCTCTCCCAATAAGCAATGAGGAATCAATGTCCAGAAAAGTGTCCAGAAACCCAGCCCAGGTGTGGTGGTGGCTCCAGCTGTCCCTTTGACCAAGGAGACCCGTGACAGCCTCTCCAGGTGTTAACCCTTGCCACTGAAGAGCAGCCACGTGGGTGAGTGACACCACATGCACAGCATCCACCAGCCCCAGAGAGAGCTAACAACAGGCACAAGGCTGCCAGGAGATGTGACCCAGCAGGGACCACAGTCAACTCCCACCTGCAGGAAAGCAAAAGGGCCTGAACAAGTCCATGGTGCTAAAGTAAATCATACATCATCCTGTGTCACAGCAAATGCTCTGGGCTGAGGAGGATGTCAGGCAATAACAATAAATTATGGCTAATAAAAATCCAGTAAGGCAAGGTGAAATTTAAAATTTGTACAGCAGCCCTCATGGAGTTGAGATGATTTGGGATAAAAAAGTACTGCAAGTGCAATTGAAATTTTGGGAGGGAGGAAATCACAGTTTAAAGATTTGCTGAATTGGATGGACTGTTTGCCATAAGATACACCATCTATAATTTTTAAGGGGAAGAGACATGAGTATGCCAGCCTTCCTGGAAAAGGTTTAACTCAGGGGAAAAAATCAATAGCTCAAAGATTCAAAAACACAAAGCACTTTTGGTCTGAGAGAGCCAGAGTGTGGTCTGTCCTTCCTTAGCAGCTCATTGCACACAGATAAAGCAGCTGTCACTGCTGTGTCCCCGACAGAACTCAAACCTCACTGGCACATCAGGAAGACAGTGGGACGTTTACCAGCACAAGATCTACAGAATTTGGATCAGACAGATACTGGCTTTCTATAGGATACCAAGAGCTTGCAGGAGAAGTTTTACTGTGCCCCAGATCTCTTCCTCTGGGGCTTGGGGCCTTCCAGAACTTAAATTCTTCCAGATGAACCAAACTTCCTGTAAGGGGTGGGAGGAGGAAACAAAGATACTTACCCTGGCAGATGTCAGCAGACATTTAATTCAAGTGGAGATTGGAACAGCTTTGTGATCCTGGCGAAAAAATTCAAGTGACCTTGGGGAAACGTATTTTTAATTATGAACAACTGGTCAGTTTTATCACAAAAATACCAGCCCTTCCTGAATGCACTTTCATGTTTTGCAGCCTTTGCTCAGTGGCTGCTCCCCATGGGTGCCCCCTCCCCTGGCATCACTGCTGCTGTCCATGACAGGCACACGTGTGTGCTTTGCTTTGCCTTCTCCTGACAACAGCCCCGGCTCTGTGATGTGCTGCATACACTCGTCAGGGGGAAATGACTGCACGGATTATGCTGACATGACTGCTGCTGAATGCCTTTCAGTTTCTGCATACTTCCATTTTCTGCACCCTTCCACTGCACAGCCTTGGCTCCCTCTCCTGAAGACAGCTCCTGAACCCACCTCTCTCCACTCGAGCTTTTGCTTCGTGTTCAATTTCCATATGTTGCTTTCAAGCATTTCTCTTCTTGGCATCCCCTCAGGGCCTGATCCTGTGAGAGTAACTGTGCTGCACCTGAGAAGTGTTAAACAAGGCTGTGTGAATTGCCAAGTATACTTTGGGGTTTGCTTTTTCAGCGATCATTTTGAATTAAATTAAATGCAAATTTTTTCATGTCTTTGTTTTGTTTATCCAAAGCAACCCCTGAACTTTTCCCATTAGCTAGAATGAGAAGACCAAATCTCTCTTAATCACCTTGGAGAAGAATTTTTCAGAGCACCAGAACCTCATGGGTGATGCTCAGACCCAGATGTCCTGTCCCTGGAGAGGCTCAGGTCTATTCTGAGCTCCTCTTCCTGCCCATTTCTCAGAACCCCAAATCTCATGTTAGGCCAAGCGTGGCTAACATCTCCACACTACTCCCTCCCTGAGTATCACAGATATGTTCAGGCCTTCAGATAAGAAGCTCCTGAGGCAGGGATTATGCTCTGTAGTATTACTGTTGTCATATTTTCCCTGTTGTAATGTTCCATGTACATTTATGTCACTTATAAAATACAATTAACAGACATAGTGGAACCCACAATGGCCCAAAGAAGGGAATAACAGACGTAGAGTAAGCATGTACATTTTCTTCCTACAATTATGCTGGCTGTGGTGACTCCCAACCAGCAGATGAGTAGTAAAAATGAAACACAATTCTAAATATTTTAAAAGCATAGCAAAGCTGTCCATACTTCTTTTTCACTTAGCAGAGGCTCCATAATGACGTTCAGCTTTTCTCTGCCTGAAGACACAGACCTCACTCTGTCCTCAGAGCACACCTCACCTCCTTCCAGTGATTTATAGTAACTCAGAACTCCTGTGACCTACTGTCTTGTCCAGCCACCAAACAAACATCCAAACAGTCATCCAAAATGAGCCACAGGAAGGATTGCACCAGGCATTATCTTTCCCCAAAAAAGGCCACTCCAATGTGGACCCTACTGTACTCCTGAATCACTATGGGACCAGCTGTCACTTGTTTTCAATGAAAGGCATCGAGGGAAAATGGAGTGTCTCCTATTTACTAAAGTTTCTAAATCAATGTAATTATATATTTACAGTGTGAATTATATTTACAGTGTTCAGTATTTCAGTAGTGTGCACACAAACCCATCTACTCACAGGTTCATGACTCTTGTGCCACCTCAATGAGCTCTGCTCTGCTGGAAGTTACTGTCATTGGGGTCACAGTCTGCCAGGGTAGCCTCAGATTTTGCAGGCAAATGTCCTCCAGCAAAGCCCAAATTTTTTTTTTTAACATTTACAAATTGGTTTGTGCAAATAATTGATTATGCTTTCAGGCAATGGAATGAAACTTAAGGGAGAAAAAAACCCCACAACCAGATCGATCTGAAATAATATTTTCTGGTTTTCTTTGCTGAAACTAAAACAAATCCCATACATTTTGCAGTGAGGGAAGTGCTTTGTTTCATCCAAAATGTTTCATTTCAGGCACTTGCAACAGAAAGAAAAAAAATCCTCTAAGATATAAGAGGTTGGATTCACCACAGCTGCTGTCATTCCCTTCTTATCCCCTAACCCAGTAATTAGGGCAGTGACCCAGGATGTGGGAGATCCATGTTCAATCCCTTTTCTGCCTGGAGGGATTTGAACCTCCATCTCTCTGTCTCCAAGGAGAGTTTTAGAGCCGCGGTGCTGGAGGGGCCCATCCCTGCTGTCTCCTTTGGGGCTGTCCCTGCTGCACAGGTGTTGGGCACGGCAGGACAGCGTGTGTCCCTCCCTGGCTGCGCCCCGCTCACAGCCTGCCCTCCCTGCCCTGTGCCCTGTGCCTGGGGAGCAGAGCTGCCTGTGCCACGTGCGGGGGTTTCAGAGGCTCACACCACTCAGCTACACCGCCCCAAAATGTTTGAGGTGCATCCACAACCAGGGCACAGAGGTGATCCCAGGCCTGGGCATCAGTGCTGTATGCAGGATGTGAGCCCTTCCTTGTTCCAGACCATAATACCAGGGCTTTCCCCCAGGAAATGAGAAACAAGCCAGTATTCAAAATATTAAAAATATATCATTTACATAAATATCATATTCCTCTAAGCCTAAATCTCTTCCCACATTTCTAATCACATTTTGCTACTATTTCAATTACTGACTTAATGAATTTTTTCCCTGTTATTGCAAATTGCCCATGATGTTACGAAGGACTGACCTTAGAAGACTTCAGTAATGTGAACTTATTACTTTCTTGCACCTTTTAACCATAATTAGCTTCATAAGCAGCTTACACTCACCCAGAAATTAGTTGTAGAGTATTGAGTAAAGAACTGAACACATGAAACATTCAGCCTTATGCACATCTTGCAGGGAAGCTTTGCACACAGTAGTTCACATGCATCATTTTCATGTCACTGAGATCATCTGAAGTTCTTTCTTTAATTAGGAAAAATTGGTACCTCAGTGCTACAATTTTGCCAATTTTTAAATTAGAACAATTTTAATAATGGTATTTAAAAATATTTTCTACTATGTATTTCTATTGAAAAGATTATCCTCCTCCTTTATTTGGGTTTTGCTCTATTGTTTCCAGAAGATAAATAAATTATCTGGCACTCTTAGGAGCATACTTTGATTACTGAGAAGCCTATAATTTCTTGGTATTTGATAACCTTTTATTAGGGCTGACCTCTGGGGACTCTCCAGACAAGTGGCCACACAAAGTCACAGTCAGAGAAGGGGATTCACCCATCCAAGTGTGAGAAGGACTCCTTTGTAATGAACATTAAAAAAAACCCTCTACTTTCATCTTGCTGTAAGAGCCTCTAGCACAGCATATTTACAGAATAATAAAACAGAGCTTCAGGCCTTTTCCTCTCATCCATCAGTAACAGGATTCTCATATCACGCTCACATGCTCTGTACGCTGCAGAGTTTTTTGCATCTCGCTTCTCATGGTGAATACACTCAAATACACTAAATGAAATAAATGTTCTGCTACTGTTCTCACACAAGAATTAAATCAGGGCACAAAATTGGCTGAGAATATCCCTGTGACAACTCCTGTCCCTCCTCCTCTGTGAGGTACCCAGTCCTACTGTGGCACTCCTGCTTGCGTGACTCATTTATTGTAGCCCAGAACAAACCATTGCAAGATTGCTATTTATTCATGCTCTGAAGAAGAAACTTCAAATGAAATCCCCAGTATCAAAAGCTATACAGATACAAAGCTAAGATGCTTCCCCTATCAAAGAGCCAGTGCTCTAAAGAGACAGGAGGTGGGAGGAAGGAGCAGGGCGTTTTCAAGTACAGTCATCAGAGCCAACTGTGTGCACAAATAAAGGGAAACCACTGCTCCTTGAATTAATGTTTTCTCTCCTTTGCACTGATTTTAGAAATTATAAAAAACTGTGGAGTTACTAGAGTTAGAAATGAAAATAGTGAATGAATGGCTTGTTCTGTGGAAAAGCATGAATCACAGTCCATCAAGGTAAACTCAGACTTTCATCTCGAAAGCAAGAAACATCTGGGATTTTTATAACCACTTATGTTGGTGGGAAAATGCTGTTGAAAATTATCTGCATCTGATGTGCGTGTGTGAATGGGTGTGTCAGTGTGTATATGTATGTTCATTGTTTCATTCAAACTTTATATCAATCAAAAATATCTTGAATGTTACAGAAAAACAACAGTACTTATTCTCATGGTAATTTTAATCTGAGCTTGTACAAGAGAGGAAAACCCAGAGTCTCATGCTATTTTGGATTAAAGAGAGGGTGGTTTTTTGTAATGAAGGTTCAGAGAGGCTGTGAACACTGAAGGAAGTCACTGAGCTCAGGCACCCTCAAGCCCAGAGGTGTAGCCCTGGCCTGCAGACACCCAAAGCCCAGATCAAGGAGGGTCAGCACCAGTTGTCAGCACAAAGCCTACAGCCCCTGCCTTCTCTGGTCTGCAGCACCAAACCTGCCCCAAACACAGGCCTGGCTCTCCTGAGCCCTCTCCAGAAAGGAGGAGCAGGGCCCAGATTCAGAGGAGCCTGCTGCCTGTGTCCCCCCTGGCCAGGCCCCTGCAGAAGGGCTGGTGCTCCATTGCAAGCTGCCCTACAAACTGACTGAAAAAGGAAGGAAAGCCCCTCTCTCTCTGCTCTCTTGTGTCTCCATCCGTTAGCTCACATACAGTTCTGAAGTGATTCAGAACCATGACCAGGAGTCCATCCACAGAAGGATGGGCAATGCATTAGTGTGATCCATCCTGCTTTGCAGAGAAGTGTGAAATGATAACACCTTCATTAGCCACTGACAATCCCTGCCAGGAACACCCCTACTCCTAAGCAGTACAGGGCACTTTCAATTTAGTCCCACTTGGAGCACCAGATGCTCCAATTACATCATCCTGGTCTTCTGTAAGGAGTTTCAGATGAACAAATGCCATATCTGTAACAGTGACAAGTACTATTTTTAACCACATCCATGATGGTTTTGTTTCTAAGCTCAAGAACCCTTTCCCAGCAGACCCATTTTATGTTTTTACATGACCCAGGAGTCTCAGTGAGGAACTCCTGAGATACATTCACTTGTATCTGTTTACCAAAAGTTGAAGGCACATAAGGCTATGAGCATTTCTAGCCCATCTGTTCCATAAATTTTTTTGTAAGGCTTATTGCAGAGTGCAGTAAATGAGTTATAGGCAGCCAGCTTCAGCTGCTGCTTTCCATTTTTGCTGCATTTGTTGCTCAGCAGGCTGCAGGTAAAGCCCATACCTGCATCACCCTGCTTGATACAATCTCTGTCCCCGTGAAACTCTTAGATCCAGAATCCAAATTACTGTACCTGCATCATCTCTTAATTAGTCATCTACCCTGGTTATATACAGCTGCTGGAAATGACCCTGAGCTCTGTAAGTTATTTTATTAGAATATTATAGAAAACAGATGTTTTCCCCCTAATCCTGATGACATGTTTAAACACAGCCTGGGACAATTAGAAATACAATGCCCTGGAGACTAATTATCCATCACTGACAATTTTCCAGATTATCCATTTTTGTTTTCACATTCGATACTTCTATCATTACCTACCTCCATCCTCTTAAAGTGTAAAGAAATCTTCTGAAAAGAAGTTCTCTCCCACATTGCTTCAACAGCAGTAACATCCAACCTGAGGAGTGACTGTTCAGAAATAATGGATCAACTTAAATATTCAAATTAAAAATATGTAACTTACAGAAACTGTTTATGTAATAGTTATTTCTATAAAATATTAGTTGACATGTTTACTTTACAGAATAATTTCAACGAACAAAACCGTGTGGTCCAAGTAGAGTCCTACAAATAAGGCAACAATTATGCCTCTCTATTTATGACATGCAAGGGAAAAAAATGCCAATTTTTTACAGAAGGAGAGAGATGTAAGGAGACAATTCCCTTCAGAGCCAACACAAGAGCTGACAAGAAAAGCAGAGAGAGAAGTGACTGAGATGGATTCTCACAAAAGTTGTTTCCGGGAGGAGCACAGAGCAGCTTGGGCTGGGAGCTGCCCTGCCTTCTGTTGGTGACAGCCTCTGAGGGACAGTGACAATGACTCCATGGTGCTTTAACGGACAGTGACACGCACCCACCCCAGACTCGGAACACACACAGTAGATGGCACGGGAGGTTTACAAGTGCCGTGTCCCCGAGGTGCCGTGTCCCCATGTCCCCGTGTCCCCGAGGTGCCGTGTCCCGTGTCCCCATGTCCCCGAGATGCTGTGTCCCGTGTCCCCGAGGTGCCGTGTCCCGTGTCCCCATGTCCCCGTGTCCCCGAGGTGCCGTGTCCCGTGTCCCCGGGGTGCCGTGTCCCGTGTCCCCATGTCCCCGTGTCCCCGAGGTGCCGTGTCCCGTGTCCCCGAGGTGCCGTGTCCCCGAGGTGCCGTGTCCCGTGTCCCCATGTCCCCGAGGTGCCGTGTCCCGTGTCCCCATGTCCCCGTGTCCCCGAGGTGCCGTGTCCCGTGTCCCCGAGGTGCCGTGTCCCGTGTCCCCGGGGTGCCGTGTCCCCGTGTCCCCATGTCCCCGGGTGGGCACAGGGCTCTGCGGGGGACGCTGCCCCGCTCCGCTCGGTGACCAGCCTGTCACCGAATGCAGCTCCGTCACGGTATTTAAATCACATTAAAGCTTTCTTTCATTACCTATCCCCCTGTGGGTTTGCCCGGCTACATTCTAATTACCGGCCTTGCTGCAGCACACGTGGGTCCCACTGCTCGCTCCTCCTCCCATTTTATGGTCAATGGCTTGTCTTGCACAATCCTAATGGAAATATTGCAGTGAGATAACCCTCTCCTTCCATCTCGCAGTTCCCACTCTAAAGTGCAAAATGTTTTCTGTGGGGGAGAGACCACAAAATATTCAGGGTTAAAGGCATTTTTAGAAATAGCAGATACATCTGTGAAGGCTCCCCAAAGTAGTTTAATAACTTACTATTCTCTTACATAATGTCTGATCTTGAAGTCTCAATACATTTTTCCATATCAGATGCTAGCTGCACCTGTTTTTTAAAGATTTGCCAATTCTTTTCTTTTACTAATTTTTTTTTAAATTTTGCTTTTCTTATAGCCCCTCTATTAACTTCTCAAATAAAGTATTTTAAAGGAGATGCATCTCACTAACTTCTCATGACTTATAGTTTTTTTCTGAGCAATCTTTTTAGCAGTAGACACAAATCCTCTCTCCTATTCAATTAGCTCCCAACACTAATCAGGTCAGAGATCATGTGAATTTTAATGGAGAACTTAATAATGTTCAGGAAAGCTTAAGGACTGGGATGTGGTTTTGTTTGGTGAGTCCATAACTGCATCCTTGTCCATGGCTCTGCCATCACCCATTTTCCAATTACAGCACCAGCCATGCCTAAACAACACAGAGTTTTTATACTGCCTTTCTCTCAAATAAGATCAAAACAATTTTGACTGTTAATCAAGGCAAAGTGCCCATATGGTGAAAGGCTACAATTATTCTTGCTATTTCATTTGATTCAGCACAGTTCCAGATACAGATCCATAGTTCCTGGGTACTGGAGATGGGTCTCATTAACCTGTGTGCAGAGACCACCTTCGGGTAGGGCAGCAGTTCAGAGCTGCAGAGTGAAGAGGCGTAAAAATCTCACCTTGGCAAGTCTTCTGGAATTAAGAGAGAATTTTAACAAGAACCTTCCCACTTAAAAACAACACAACTAACACTGTCCTGAGGGCAGGGGAAAGGAACTGAGAGAGAAAGTACATGCAAGGAAAGTTAAAAAAAACTGGGCATTGCTGAGGTTTGCTGTGATAATAAATGAGCTCCCCGTGACAGCAGCAAACAGCAGCTCTGGCTGTGGGCAGCACGAGCTGCTCTTCCCTGGCAGCACAGACATGAAGCACTTGAAGCTCTGAATACATCTGGTCCAATTTTCTGTAACAGCTCAATTTTTATCGTGATTCCAAACCTGTCAGGCTTTCTCTCTGTGCAATAGTGATAACAGCAACAGCAGAACATATTTTCAGCTTTGGTCAAATTCTCAGAAACAAAAAGCTGAAATAAAGCGCCCGCATGGTGGGCTGACCCTGGCTGCACAACAGGTGCCAACAAAAGCTGCTCTGTCACTTCTCAACTGGACACAGGAGAGAAATATAACAAGAGGCTTATGGGCCAGAATAAGTATAGGAAGAAATCACACAACAATGGGCAAAAGAGACTTAACTCAGGGGAATTAGTTGAATTTATTACCAATTGAATCAGAGTAGGATCATGAGAAATTAAAAGATAAAACTTAAAACACCTTCCCTCCCACCCGCTATTTTTCCTGAGCTTAACTTTTCCCCTATGAGGACTGCAGTCAGTTCATCACAGGTTGTCTCTGCTTTTTCTCCCTCTGCAGAGGCAGGACTCCTCACACTCTTACCTGCTCCAGAGTGGAGTCGCTCCCCTGGGAGACAGTTCTCCATGAACCTCTCCATCATGAGTCCTTCCCAAAGGCTGTAGTTCTTCATTAACTCCTCCGGCACAGGTCCTTTGTGGGGTCACAGCCTCCTTCAGGCATTCACTGGATCCAGTGTGGGGTCCCCCAGAGGCTGCAGGTGGAGCTGTGCCCACCCTGGGCCTCCCCGGGCTGCAGGGGCACAGCTGCCCCCTTGGCCTTCACCAGGGCTGCAGGGGAATCTGCCCTGGCACCGGGCACCTCCTGCCCCTCCGGCACTGACCGTGGTGTCGGCAGAGCCGTGCCTCTCACATACTCTCTCTCCTCCCTCAGGCTGAAGCTGCACCCTTGAATATGCTATTTTACACCCTTGAATATGCTATTTTACACCCTTGAATATGCTATCCCAGAGTCACTGCCACCATCACTGACGGGCTGAGCCTTGGCCAGCAGTGGGACCATCCTGGAGCCATCCAGTACGGCTCCATGGGACTTAAGGGAAACTGCTAGTGCCTTCTCACAGAAACCACCCCAGACCCCTCCTGCTACCAAAAGCTTGTCCTGCAAACCCAACGCAGCACCTAAATTCAGATGCAGCCTTCACTGCTTGGGAACTCTCACAGGCCATTCTTATATCTCTCTCAGACCAGGACTGTAGCTCAGTGCCTACCACCACAGAGCCAGGACTGACATTCCTAATCTGTTAAGGTGGGAGGGAAGTTTGAAGTCTCTAAGACACAGCAAGATAAGCACCTTCCACTTCAAAAGAGGAAATAAAAAGCATTCACTGTAAATCTGGGTACTACAGCAGCAAGTATCACACACAACTAGATTGTAGATACTCTCCTGTAACATATGTACTGCTTTCAATTTCTAATGCAGCAAGAAGAAAAGTCTGGGCCATCATACAACTTCCACAGCCCAACATACACTGCAGCAGGAGCAACTGGGAAGCAGGGCTGACCTCTCCTCCCCACCCTTTGTGAACTGGGTGCCAACTGCTCCTCAATGCAGGAAATTACAGAAACCTGTAGGCTGCTGATTTTGCTGCTGGTAGTGGAGAGGGCTGCTCACATACTTCTTGCACAGTTCCCCACCTGAATCTGAAATCACAGTTTAACTTCCTAAGAATTTGATGCCATCTATTGCATTTATGTTTTAAAGTAAATGGGCTGAGATTCCATCTCCAGTGTTTTTAACAGTTTTTTTTATTAATACCCCTGTTTTGCTTTGCTCAAAGAACCCAGCCAGCTGTGTATTCACAAAAAATCATTCAAGCAAGTGCTCCATTTTCTAAACACTTCTGTGATTTCAGAAAGGCTGCCAGAAAAAAAAAAAAAAAGAAAAAAAAAAAGAAAGAAAAAAGAAAAGACAGTAAATTCAGCCCTGTGCAGACAAAACAGAAAGGTAACTTACGATTTCAGCTTCCAGCAGCAGTATCAAGGGTTGGTACTGTGTAACTTGGGATTTTTGGTTTGTGTAACCCAAAATCACCCTAAAACTCTAAACATTTCCTCCTCCATTTGGGTACAGAGGGCTACTGTCTCTGTATAAAGTAAATCATAAACCAGGCCAATAGCTATGCTTTTAAGAACACTAAGCAGTACTCTGTTTTCACAGTAATATAGGACTTTCCCAAAAAGCTTCTTCACTGCAAGCCAGCAGTAAAATAAAGTCCTAAAGAAAAAGAGAGATGAAAAATGAAGACAAAAACCCAGATGTGGATATAAGCAAAAACTGAGGAAGGGGAAAACAAACCAAGCTGGGAATGAAGATAATGAAAACGGTCAGGTTAGCACCCAGTGAGACGCGGCTAAGTGCTGCTCCCAGATGGGAACCTGGGCCTGAGGGCAAAGAAATGAGTTTGGGATCCTGCAGGAACACTCACATTCTGGGTCAGGGTCTTCACTCATTTATTAGCACTCATGGTCAGCTGCAGTCAGAGAACACTGGGTTTAGCAGTGGAGGTTATTTCAGTGAGAAGAGAATGCTGCAAAATTATGGATGCCAAATAGGACCGGAGAAAATTTTTGGAGGCAATGAATGGCAATGTGTCATGAACAGAACCTGAAAAATCAGATTTCAGTAGCAAATTTGTAACTGAGGCTATACATGGGAAGAGCAGTTAATGTTATTTTATGACTGGACTAAGTGTCTATGGATTTATATGCAGCATTACAAAGCTTCAGTAAATGTACTCCAGATGGCAAAGGGAATGGATACAGTTGACTTCCAACACAAGAAATTGGATTTAAAACGTCTTACCTGTCACTGCCTATCTCTTAAACAGTTTTGGGTGACAACTCCTTCCATGGCTGTTCCTCTAAGGATATTTGCCCTAGCCTCCTCTGTGCCAGGAGCCCAAGTGCACCCCTGAAGCTTTGGAGGCACAGCAAAGGCAGCCATCAGCTAGATTTCAAAACAGGTGCCAACCCCAGGCTCATACTGTCTTCTCTTCTTTGCAGTTTCTCTTTCAGCCTATGGGGTTTTTGTTTGTTTTTAAAAGATTTTTTTCTCCTGCTTTTTTATCCAAATAAGGCTGTTTTCTTTTTCCCACTTTCACACAATTAAGTTTTTTCAGGGAAAAGACAGATGAAAGAATTACTTCTTGTCAGCAAGACTTGTACCTGGGTGACACACAATTCCTTATTTGGTTAAAACACAGACTAATGGTGTGTGTTTTCCCTTTATCAGTCTACTAATTTCCAAAGCTGTTTTAAAGAGCACAATGGGATTCAGAGCTTCAGCATTTGTTGCTACAGCAGTGAGGATGGATTTGGCTGAGTTTCACAGAGATAAACATGCTGCTGCTGACTCAGATACATAATCAAAGGTCTACATGTGAAGTTTTCAGTTTCCAATAAACAGATTTTTAAAAAGAGGTAGATAATATTTAGGAACACTTACCATGAGTATCATGTAAGCATGTTTCATGTTGCAGGTCTCTAATACAAAAGCAGAAGGGTTATCATCACTTGGTAGACAAACCTCAGACCTTATGAGTTGAAAATGTAGTTTTGAGTGAAAATATAGTACAGAAAGCCCAGAAGTGTTGTGATTTATACAACATAAGGAGTACAAGCACCTTGGAAGGTCTGAAAAGGCTCCAAGGCTCCTTTGTTCCCTAACTGTACAGTAAGAGTTGGAATTTTGGAACCTCTGGGCTCTCAGTTAGTGAGAATGCCATTTGCTTGGGTTTTAATTGCAGTGAAAAGAGCACGGGAGCCTGCATGAGAAAGATCTTTTAGGGCTTTTATAAAAAAGTTTGCATTTACTTAGAGAAGAACATTCCCACAGGAATGCCTTTATTCCATTTTTTTGTTTTTAGCCAAAATAACTCCATGTCAGTCTTCAGGTCTTCAGGAAATGTGTGCAAACCACCCACAGTCAGTGACACACTGCCCAGATCCCTCCACTGCCATTCTGGAGCCCAGGAGCCAAGGCAGCCAGGACCACTTCCCTGAGGGGTAAGCACTGCAGCCACACACCAGCTACCGGACCACAAGGTTCCTCTACTTGATGTAGAGGAATTAGTATTACCAAGCAGTTTTATAAAAAGGCTGTTGGCTGACTTGTGCTCAAATCTTAATAAGGGGATAGGGCACTAAAGTTAAGAGACTTCTTAATTGCTTTTTAAAAATACAAGTTTATTAGCCTATAGTGCAACTAGAAATGAAAATGAACAGTGCCAGAGTTCAGCCTTAGCAAAACATGGAAGGGATCCCCACTCCAGCCCTTATTTAAAGCAAACACATCCCTCAACAGTCTCTTATGCTGTGTTTGATCAAGCTCTGCATTTTTCTCTTACAGTGTGTGTGAATGGCTGTGGCACGTCAATGGATCCTCTCATGCTGCAGGAGGAGCCCAGGACTTGCAGAGCACCAGGCAGACTGGGTTATTCAGTGTGCTCTGTCCAGGCACACGTGGCAGCCAAAGCTGCAAGGAAAACCTGCTCTTAACTGTGGAGAAAGCAGCAGTGAGACCAGACTGTACAGACTGAAAAGTGGGCACATGGGCACAGATGAGAGCCACTGCCACTTGGGATTCAGCTTCAGATTTGGGTCCCTGGCTCTGGTGGCATTCCTGGCACCGATTGTCATCCTTAGTCTCCACCACTGGCATGTAAATACACCCTTGCTTCACCTCTCTGAATTTTCAGGTGGCTACAGCCAGCAGATCTGCCCTCTGCTCTGGCTGGGGGGAACTCCCCAGTGAAGTGACACGTGCAGTGCAGCTCACCTCCGAGCAATGGGAAGAACACCAAGAAGCCTGCAGTGTTAGAAAGGAACATTTTATTGCAAGAGATTACAAACCTGGCACTATGGCCAAATGTTTCCATTACATCACAATTGCTACCCATGAATCAGGCAACAGCACCTACAAAGCATGGTGGATTGAAATATCAAATCATAATGCAGTCAGCTTTTAAAAGTAAGTACCACCCTAAAAAGTTTGGGGTTTTCTTTAAACAAACTCAAAACTATATAAATCAATTTTTAAAATATGAGACTGGTGTTTAAATATCCAGGCCACTAACTACTGTTATAAAAAGTGAAAAATTTTGTTAACCATAGTGCTGAACTAAACAGGGTTTGTTCACAGCCCATAACCATTTAGTTAAAAGCAAGTCCTTGTTATTCACTGCTAATATTTCTACATTTATTCAGCCCAATTTATCTTCTGCAGGTTTTCAGAATCAGATAGATTTAATGCATAACCCCTCTTTAAAGCACTACAAGAAACCTAGAACCGTGACTAGCCCAGGAAAAGCATCACAGTCAAAATAACATTGCATCTTCCCATCTCAGCCCTGTGACACTGACCTTTAGAAACTCTGGATGCTCTTCTCTGAGCCCCAACTGATAACTCACGTTTCTCCTGTGATCACTTACCTCAAACAGCTTGCTGATTTCCCTGAGCATGGCTGGGACAGCAGGAACGAGCGCAGGCACGCAGCCCGGGACTCACTCGCTCCCCGCTTCCCGGCAGCTACGGCCCCTACGGTCAGTCCTGCCCCGGTCAGTCCCTCCCCTCGGTCAGTCCTTCTTCATGTCAGTCCCTCCCCTCGGTCAGTCCCTCTTCATGTCAGTCCCTCCCTTTGGTCAGTCCTTCTTCATGTCAGTCCCTCCCTTTGGTCAGTCCTTCTTCATGTCAGTCCCTCCCTTTGGTCAGTCCTTCTGCATGTCAGTCCCTCCCCTCGGTCAGTCCTTCTTCATGTCAGTCCCTCCCTTTGGTCAGTCCTTCTGCATGTCAGTCCCTCCCCTCGGTCAGTCCTTCTTCATGTCAGTCCCTCCCTTTGGTCAGTCCCTCTGCATGTCAGTCCCTCCCTTTGGTCAGCCCTTCTGCATGTCAGTCCCTCCCCTCGGTCAGCCCTTCTGCAGGTCAGTCCCGTCCCTGCTCAGTCGTGCCCCGGTCAGCCCCTCCCCTGTGGGCGGGAGGGCCCGCAGCTCCCCTCTGGCACTGCCGCCTGCAGAGGGCGGGCCCTGAGGAAGAAGCTGGATCTGCAGGCAGAGCTGGATCCCCTCGGCCCCCCTCACACAGCTCCCCCAGGACACACGGACAGGACCGGGCAAACCGCAGTAAATGCCCAGCATGTGCTGTCTGCTTGCCCCCATGCTCCGTGCCTGAACACACCACCCCTGGGCAGCAGCTACCATGGGCGCTTGCATCACCTACCCAAGGTTCTGCAGAAATATCTTTTCAAGGAATGCAAACAGAGTTTTACTTTTTGAAGAGGATTGATTTGGAAATATCACTGGGACTAGGGAATATAGGCCATCATCTTATGAAAAGTGTATGGGGGTGGTCTACAATTTTCCTGAGGCTACTACTAGAGACCTTTACCAGATACTAGGATAACTTCAGAAATGAGTAGGACTGTGATAAAGAACCAAAATCAACCCAACAGAAATCACTGTGCCACTGCAGCCTTTACCCCAACCTGAACAGACTAACACTGGTGTTTAGATGAGCAACTCTGCAAGTCCAGCCCATTAGCACAGACTGCCAGAGCCCCTCAAGCCACACAACATCAGACTGGCATCACAAAGTGACCCATTTAATTTACCCTCTTCTACTACATTATTTAGAATTTTGGTAACTCCAGAGAGGGGGATTTACAGTTCCTTGTAGATAATGATAAAAAATATCTGTATTTCCACACAACAGAAACCAGGAAAACAAATAGCCCCACTTGAGGACTAGAGGCTAAGAACAGCTAATAGTACTCTATTTTTAAAAAAAGATTATTCAGCCTGTTATCAACCACATAAACAATTGATTTAATAATCAGAAGAGTTCTAGAACTCCTACTTATTTTTTGAACTATACCACAAGGATCTGATGCCAGCAGGGCACACAGCCTGTCACTAAAAACTGTTCATCATCAATAGAATCTCATTTTAGAAACTGATCAGCCTAGAGCTCACTGCTCTTCAGACACAACCTTGCATTTTTATTTTAGTATTACATAAAATAGCTCACAACTGGGGCTTAATTAATTAAATAGAATTAACTAGGGTTTTAAAAATTATTTTTATGAATCTAGTAAGAGTCTTTTGCTAATGCAAAATTCTGCACGGTATGGCTTCACCTTACAAGCATTCTTAACAACACTAGATAAATATCATTTGCACTTAATTGATTTTTTCATTTGCTAAACAGCCATAAAATATGGTGCTCTCACAAGCACCTTTTTTGGTGAGAAGGGTAAACAAGCACTCTATTAAAGCATTATAAACATTCAAGGTGATGTGATCACTTCCCTCTATTCTGTTTCAACACACTGCTTTAAATCTTCAGTTTTCACATCGTATAAAAAAGCTCCACAAGTATCCACAAATTCAGCAATTTGTTAGTCTGCATACACTATTTGTTTGCAGTACACTTCAACATCCCAGTTATCTTTTCTAAAATCTCTAAAGTATTTATTTCTCCAGCCTTTAAATGTAATGATGTAGATTTTTCCACTTACAAGAGAATAAATTTCAACAAGAAAGCTAAACTTAACCGTAGCAATTTGTACAGTTAAACGCCTGACACCACTAATT
The DNA here is from genome assembly GCF_027887145.1 of Ammospiza caudacuta. Lineage (NCBI taxonomy): Eukaryota > Metazoa > Chordata > Aves > Passeriformes > Passerellidae > Ammospiza > Ammospiza caudacuta. The sequence continues at coordinate 32,637,051 of NC_080599.1, read as the reverse complement.
TAATGACAGCCTTGACAGAGCTAGGATGGCCTTGTCTGAGGCCTCTGTCTTGCACAGCTGTGCATTTTTAGCCCATCTATTCTATCAGAACATTAACAAGCCTCATGTGTTAACTCTGAACTCTGTGCATCCAGGAAGACAGACATTTATTCATACTTTCCACCAATCAAATGTAATGCATCTGTGAACAATTCAGTTTATTGCAAGTAAATGTACTTTTACTTAAGATCATGAGAAGATTCTAATCTCAAGCAAGACAAACCAATTCCACAAACTTAATTCACACAATGCAAATAAATGCTTCACATTATAGACATTTATATTTTCTTTAAACCTTTTTATTTAGAGATTTTTCTGGTAAGGAGATATACCATAGGAAAGCAATTTCACTGGCAGTGAGGTATGTATATACTCTACCAAAATACTCCTCTTGCTTTAACTGCTTTTAACTTTATTTACATATAAAGAAAATATCAATGCATATCCTTGGCTTAACTACAGTATCTGTTACCCTATATGAGTAAAATGAAATGTTACTTGCATACAAAATTGATTTGTAGAGGAATCTAATTTGATTTAAACAAAAATCATGTTCTGAAGACAGTTTAAATGAACAAACACAATTCATCATGACCAAGACACCTGCACCATATTTCCATCCTCACAGCACATTTATTTTAATAATTCTGTAAGTAGGTCCTTAGCATGAGCATAGTGTTACAGTTTTCATACATATAATCACATCCAAAACAAGCTCTAAAATTTAAGTTGTAAACATTCTCTTCATATGTGGAAACATTTCAATCTGTGTTTGAATTCTCTAAAATGATCAATCTTTTAAACAGAATTATAAATGAAAAGCCTACTCTAACCGTGTAGTGAGCAATGCTTATTAGTACATTTCTACAGTGTTAAATAAAATAGTAGAGGCAAACTTCTGTAAGCAAGTCAGACTTTAAGTAAATTGTCATAAAAGTAACAAACTTGTTAACAAAAAGATGCTTTGTAATAAAGAAAGTTGGATTGAATCTACTATGATACAAAAACATAAGGGTAAATACCATCTTTGTTGACAAGTAGGAGGTAGCATGGATGCACCACTTTACTGTCAGTGAGAAATGCAACTGAAGTAAAGAATATTTCCTTACCACAAATTTCCAGTATTATGTACATATTTCTCTTAGAAATTTGTTTAAACAAGTTTCCCTCCACTTTTTAGTACAAAAAGCCTCATGTGATTTAAAAAAAACACTTACACACCTAGATAGAATAGTACTAATTGCCCTATTTGAACGAAACAGTCTCTTGAACTATGAAGTACATGGTATTTAATGCCCTAAGTTGAGTAAATTGTATTAGCAGTTCTTGGTATTATACAAAACACTACATACATACAAACAAAATATAATAGTATCTTATTTTACTATGTAATTCTTTTTGGAATAAACAGAACCTTGATTTGGGTAACACTGAAGAGAACGTGGTTTCTTTGTTTTATTAAAATCTGTCCTTTAAGTACCCATGTGCAACAATTTAAAAATGGCTGCCATACATATAATGGTCTTGTATTGATAGTGAACACAGTAACTGACAAAAACATAATAAACCTTAAAAACACATCTTCCACCCTATATAAAATATAAAGACTACTTATTGTAACTGTTAAGTATTCAATTTATTTTGATGTTACTGTAATCCACTCCCTCTATTTTCTCTCTTTAGGATTTATAAAGATAATTTAGTGTAGCCATTTATTTTAAAAAATGAAGTATTTCAAATTTACATCCAATTAAAATTTAAAATGTTTCTGTGTTCTATGATGCTGCTTCTGCCATCAGTAAAGAAAATGAAGTTTCAGTAATTGAAGCAGGCTTTTTAAGTAGTGATGTGACCTCAACCATGCCAGCTCCAGTCCGTGGAAGATTTGCGTTGACAATGTGTCGCTGCAAGTGCTTTATCCAGTCTTCTTGAACAGACAAAGGTCCTCGAAAGACCAGACCACAAAACCTATGCAAATATTAAAATTAATCCATCAAGATACATCTATCTCTACTGAAAAATTATAAAACAAAGACAATAAGAGGAAAAGTCTTAATTTTCTTGAAGTTTGTTTGTACATGTTTTAGCTGAAAAACTTAGTGATTGAGTTCATTAGTAGTAACTGTGAGCACAAAATCCTGCAGCTTATACAACTCACATTCTCACACTCAATACCAGTAATGATAATCTGTTTTTCTTATATAAGGTTTCTTTTGAAGGACAGAATATTACTCAGACACAACCAGCAAGATTTTAGCTAGAGAAACTACTGGCAATCTAACACCCAGGTGTGACTGAATCAAATCCTCTCGTTCAAATTAATGAGAACAGGCAATTCCTTTCCCCTGTCATTATTCAATTTAATCACAAACATTTATGGATACAATAATGAAACTCTTTATGACTAACATTAGTAAGCTCTTAAGAATGTATTCTTCCAGTTAAAGCAACACTATGTACCTGCATCTGAGTATGTAAACTTCATCAGCACTATGAGGTAACGGCAGCATTTTCTTCTTGCTTCCGGATCTTGACCTTGACTTCTTTTGTTTACAGTCTAAAGCTAAGAAGAGAAATTTTCATATGTGAAAGTAATACTTCAATGAGTGTTAGTCAAACAGAGATATTCAGTAAGTATTCCCTATGGCAATAATGAAAAGACATCTACCTCCTTGTTTTTCTGTAGTTAATTATAACATAAATCCAAAACAGTTACAGCATTTAAAGAAATATACTGGCAGAACATGAAGCTATTTTTTTTTAGGTTAGCATTGTGCTTGCTCTTTTAAAGACTAGATAATTGACATTCAGCATTAAACTGTTGTTTTAGTATCAGCAAGCACCTACAAACCTATTGCAGAATTATACAGAAGCAAAGCACCATTGGAAATCCCCTTTCATGCATAAAACACTGTCAAAATCTCAGAACTTGTTTTGTAGTTCAAGTCCCATCGTAAGACCACTCATGTTCAACCAAGTTACAACTTTATGAAGTTGTAGCTTCCAGCTAGTACAATCAGGAATTTCTAGTTTGAATAAAACACCTGCCATTTGTTTTCAACACAAAGCAAAAATTTGTCCTTTTGTTCTAAGAGTTTCAAAGGAAGCTTCCCTTTCACTCCTGTCTGAATTCTAATGAAGCATACAAAAACTATGTATTAGTCCTTGGTAGTGGGAGCTGGTATTAGGACAATCAACTGGGATGGCAAGGCCACTTTTTAAATTCAGTCTAAGCATTTGAAACTGTGTATGAAAGTAACGTGTGTGAACAGGAAACATAGCAAATGAGTTCAGATAGCTCTGAGGTCTGTATCTCCCATAAACAAATGTAATGGGAATCTGAAACAAAACCTGGAGATTCTAAGAAGCAGCCGAAGTGAAGGATGAGTGGATTAAACTGAATTAATATTGTTATGATGCAAACAGCTGATAAAGCCCAAGAAGTTTGTGACTGCTTGAACTGAGAAGTGTATCTAGCTACACTCTATTCCAAAACACAAGACACCAACAATGTAACTCCAACACAAAAACTTTTGCAAACAACCAGTTACACCACTTCAACAAAAACTCCACAGAAACCAGAAAGACAGTACCAGGTGGTATTCTTGATACCAAGAAGGCATAATGTTATGCTACTGAAGCATCTTAACAGTAAAATGGGGAAAAAATTTGTTACACTTGGCTAAAGTTTTGACTCCTAGAATATGAAACAGAAGAATTAACCTCTTAGCATTCTGAAGCATAAGACATTGTCTGGTGAGACATTTAAAACAAACATGTTGATTTAAAGAACACACAGTCTTGATTGTATCCTTAATTTTTCTCATGCCCTCCAAATGAGCACCTCTCAAGCTTTTACCTTGTAGCCCAACTTTCAACTTGGTAGACATACTAGATGTTTTCCATTTCTATCCCCGACTTAAGGATTACTACCTATCTAAAATTCAGAATGAATATCTAAGGTTCGAAGGTATCAGAGAACCAATACAATAAGTGGAAAGCAGACACCAACCTAGAGAGACTTCTTCAGATCAACATTAGGAAAATGAGGCTTAAGAGCATTTTTTTTCTGACAGCAACAACAAAACCAGTCTGCATAAAAAGGCAGTAACCCAAGGTGGCAGGGGGGAGAGAGACAGAGAGAAATGGCCAAGATGCTTCTGGAAAAGCATCAAGGGATTCTTAATACTTCATTCTCTCACAAGAAACATATTCTTCATTTAATTAGGAAGAAAAAAGCTAACTATCATATCAGGTAGGAACTACCACATATATAAGTGGTAGTTTTACATACCACAACTTCAGTAACACCATCAGCAATGTAAGCAGATAAAACACTGGAACCCAGACACCGATGTTTTGAAGAGAACTGTTTGTATGAGGCACAACTCATCTGCAGCAGTTACTGCAGCAAAAGCTTTGCCTTTGCCATCTTCTGGAACATCATGGGGAGAAGGGAAACAGAAGCTGGTATTACCTGAACGCAAACGTGTCCATGAGCTGCACCTGATGACAAGTTAGCTGATGTCAGTTTATATGAGTGGAAAAAAAAGAAGCAATAGTGACAACAGACTCCTCCTAGAGAGGCCAACCTGCACTCGGAACAAGAACTTGCTGATTTCCTTGAGGTTGGCAAAGACATTCATTCTCATCAAGAAATTTGATTCTACTCACATGCATCTGGAGCATTTCAGAGAGCTTTCTCTTTCCTACAAGACCTGCGTTGGTCTTCTGCAACAGATTGCTGACGCCTGATGGGTTTGTGTGTGTGTGTGTGTGTGTGTATAATCTTCTAAGAAAAAAACCCCTCTGAACTACTGTGCAATCAAACAACAGCAACACTGACAGAAATTGCCATAATGAACCAGGAGAGGCAGTTTCTACTTCCTTGAAAGGCACCTTTTCTATGAACAGTGAGAAAATAAGGAAAACAAAAGAAAGGGCATGTTCCTTCAGCCATTTATGATGGAGACTCCATATAAAGAAATTATAAAACAAAGAGAAGAAAATACCACAGTAAAAGACCACGAGAAAGGACTCAGATTACGCTATGAATTCTCACAGCAACTTAGCTAAATTTGAAAGTAGATTTGCCCAAGGAAGAAGCTGTTATAAAAGACAGAAAACACTAAGAACACAAATCCTGGGTTCTGCAAGGGTCATTTTTTTTCCCTTCATCTTCTGAGATAGTGAACATATTCTTTTACATTTTAGGGAGCTCAAAGCAGCACCAGTATGTTTTGAAGTTACTCCAGTGAAGATGGAAAGTGAGTGAAGAAGGAGGAATATCTGAGTAAAGCTCATTGAAAACTACAATTCAAACAGCAGTTATGAGGCATGTGTACCAGTAACCATCACATTAATTTCATTTTGTCTATCCAGAGAACAACAAGTTTAAATACAGTCACATGCACAGACTTGAGTACTCTGTTGATACAATGCTTACAAGAAGTTGCAAACATCAACTAAATCACACAATTGCCTCAGCCATTGCCTCCCCATAAAGTAGCCATGTTCCGACCAAAACTCAGTTCCTGCTTTTTCTATGCCTTTACTGTAACAAAACATGACCTCCTCAGAAAGTCCTTCATCGTGTCTGGGAAGAGACCAAGGATAAATTAGATCTAGTAAGCTGCATGGAAATTGCAGCAAATTGCTATAGAGAGGTAGGAACTACTGATCATTAACAGCTACTCTGTAGTTATAACAGCTTCCAAACTATCATTCCTCACTCTCCACAAAGGCCTACTTCTTTTTGGAAGAACTCTTTCTTTCAAGTTTGGCCACCTGGTGTTTCCTAGTTGATAACTGAAAAGCTTCTTGTAAACAACTAGTCACACAACATCCTCAAACTGCTGATACAACATGGTGGAGAAATTACCCATTTAAAACAAAAGACTATCAAACTTTGGAGCATTCTACTTGAGATACTTACGTACAATTTCAGAGCACACTGCTTTGAAAAATATATGCTAGTAAAAGCACTCATACAAAAACCTCTGTGATGACTTATCAAGAAAGACTACAAGCAGATGGGAAGTTCCAATGAGCATGCCTAAGTGAACTAGACAGGTCACAATTAGATGCCCTTTCATGCCATGACATTTGGTCTGCAGTTCCAAATTAAAATGCTCTGCTTCCTGATGTCCTTAACAGGAAATGCTTCTTATTTCAGGAAAACTGAAGCTGGGTCTTTTATTCGGACTTCATTACTTTTGTCAAAGTGTACATAAGCTAAAACAAGTTGAATAATTTGACACAGAAATGGAACTAATTAAATATTTGAAAACACTGCCAAGTAAAAAATAACAAACTATCTTTCTTGTACATTTAGTCACTAACTTTTCAAATTCAATCACTTGCTATCTATCCTCATCACTACTGCACAGTGAAGTACATTAAATAAACCCCTCCTATCATTTGCTCACTGTAGGATTTGTAAGATGCTGAAAATGAGCTCATCATGCCAGTTGATTTGTTATGACTATAACAGCACAGAACAATGACACACAAAGCCAGTGGATCTCAGATTCCTGCATACTTGATATGCTTCCACCACAAATGTCCCAAAGCTACAAGTTTGACAAAACAACATTTGAAATTATTTGAACACGTAGCAGCCCTCATGAACCACTACCTCAGTCACACTGTTGGCTTGAAGGCCAGACTCCTTGCTCTGTACTTTACTGTTCCCTCCCAAGCTTCTGACAAAGCAGTCTCCACCTATAGAAGCAGAGACCAAAGAAGAAAGTGGTGATTTCCAGAAGATGAAAACAAGTAAGAAAAGACTGAGTATGTGAAAAGGGTCAACAAAGAGAAGATGTAAAAAGCCAGGGTGCAAGAAAAGAATCAAGAGACTTGGGGAGAGCCAGGGCAGGAGGGAGCAAGAGAAGCCCAGAGAGAAAAAAAGGAAGCTGAATATACAACTATACGAAGAAGAGTGAGATGCATTTTGAAGATTTTGTGTAGGTTTGTTCAATGCTCTGAGAATACTCAGAAGAAAGAAGCAAGTTGATCACCTGCTCTGAGAAACATCAATGTGTTGCTATACATCAAAATAGATATAAAAGGAAATTTAACATCTATTCAAAATGAGCAATTACACTGTTAAAAATTGGACTGAATAACAACAACAAAAAAAATTCCAGCCAGACATCTGAAGACACAGGTATTTGCTCTACAGTGGATCTAATGCATTGGTATAGGCACAAAAAAAGTTTAATAAAGATTAACCTCAAACAGCCAACAGCCTAGGAACTTTCAGTTCTAGCATGTTTTTCTTCAGTCCATTATCCAAAGCTACCATTATGCTTAACTATGTCTACTACACTGCTAAAACTGTCGAGTTGCATTTGAAAAGAAAAATAGGCTAAGATTTAACTAAATATAATGACATTGCTGACTGAAGAAGCAGGACACCTGCTGGAAGAGCAATATGGTAACAGTCAATATCAAAAACACGTGCAGACAAATGGACAATCTGAGACTAGTACATAAGCTAATGTAATGCTGGGAAAGGCCTCACTTTGGTGGCATGCAGGGATCTTGTATTTCTCATGTTATTTCTCCTAATAAATAGTAGTGCCTAGACAGGTCCCATATCAATTGCCAGATAATCAAATGTTCATGTTTAGACATTATTTTATTACAGCAAGAAACAGAGATAATTATTCAACTGATGTGATTAATTTTTGGTAGTTATGTTTGCTTTAGAAGATATAAGAAAGGCTTAATGAGAAGCAACATGTATAAACATGTTCTCAATGTCTCCATACAATGGTGGAAGACCATTGAAGGTTTAGCTGTAGCTGAGGCCCAACTGAAGACATCTCAAAATTGCTCTCAACGACAACCATCTTTTAATAAGAAAATCTGAGATCTACTCAAGAGTAACACTCATAACAAGAGTGTACTTGTGTGTGCTTTAAAACTAGTGTGTACTAATGAAATCTTGCATTAAAATAATTCTCTTCACAAAACTTGTATTATAAAGTGGAATATCAAACAGAACAACTGTTTAAAGCATATTTTTTGGTCTACAAGCCTTGCATTAAGCTTGCTTGAGTGAGAAGTCACTGAGCAAAGCCTACAACCTTCAAAGAGTTGCAGCAGAGTAATGACTATGCTGCTGCAGATACACATTGGTTGCCTGATGTTACAGCTAGAACTCAACACGGACTCCTTAAGTCAATGGTTCCAGCGACAGGCCTTTATCCACGGTATAAGTTATTTATCTGGCTTAGCTCCAGCTTCTGAGAGCAAAACATTTTTCCCCCCAAACTTTTATTTCTAACCTTTTATTTAAACCTCGTTTCTAACCCCATTTTGTTTCCAACCTAATTCAAAACAAACTTCTAGGTCCAATGATAGAAGACTCATGAGTTTTCTTTCCATTCTTATAAGAAAAGTGGCATCTGTTCTCATGACTATGCAACTACTTCACTAGCAAAATACTTTTCTTAGAGAAAACAAACAAAAATCCCCAAAAGTACCTAAACCAGCTTCCTTCACTTTTCCCACTTAGCAAAAGGGAAGCTAGGTACAAAGTGCTTGTCTAGGATTCAATCTCTGTACTATCCTATTCGACAGTGTCTCCTTCACTGATTTACTGTTATTAATGTGCAATTTAAATATATAGCTATTGAAAAATACTTCCTCAGGAAGTCTATAAGAAAACGAACTTACCACAGGACTAATATAAAATCACAGCAGTGGTAAATTAAGTTCACTGCTATCAGCTTTCTACTGAATAAATATGAAAATTTTCAGAATCACTGAATAAAGGTATATTCTTCTACATGTTAGGTATTACTGCATCTGCTGACTTCCTTCCAAATCTGCTTTGTTATGGCACTAACGTAAAGCAACAGAAGACCTGGCAGCCACAGGCCCGCGTTACAAAAATATTACTTTTAGCCTTCTACAGAGAAAGCCTGCTACTCAGTTTGTCATTCTTAGCATAATGAATTACATTTGCAGATCAAAAAAGGATTACACATTTTCCAAGAGCATTATGTAAAAGTCTGTGTTTGTTGACACAGAAAACTGATGGTTGCCCTTCTTAATTACAGAATATTTCAGGCTTCATATCTTCAAATTTTCCTCATTATATTGCATCTCTGCTCCTCAATTTGCTGTTGACCATGTGAAGTCCCACTAATCTCAGCAATAATCCAAGTAAACTCAGAAACTGCCTACAGCCAAGCAAGCTGCAGGTCTCTGAAAACAAATCAAAATATGGCATATTAGAAGAATTTCAAAATGAACTGTGTTTTAATAAAGAACATTAATAGCAGTGCCAAGTGCTACTGTACTACCCTCACTCAATGGCAGAGCAGGTGGTTTTTGGATTGTGAGCCAAACAAGATATGAAACCAACTGCATATGATATGTTGTTAGAAATATACAGAGTGTAAAATGACTTGCTTTTCCTATTTTACTGAAGTATTCTTTGTAACTGTATGTACTAGACAGTAAAAACTACTTGTTGTATCGTTGCCTTTTTCCTCCCCACCGCTCTCATTTCTGAGATACTTTGAAACACTTCATTTGAAGGCCAACTATCTGGTTTGGAAGTTGCGATATCATCAGAGAATGAATTTAAGCAACCATCTCTTAGTTTTGCTTACATACCTTAAATGTTGGATCCAAAATCAAAGACTAAGAATGAAAATCAGACATGAGAGTGGACAACAGCAACATACGTTTTCTTACAAGTTGCTGAAGTTTTATGGCAAATAAATTGTTTACCGGCAGAGGCTTCAAAATTATTTTGAATTAACATATGCTTTTGTCCAGTCTGATGAAGAAAATGTATCATAGACAGACTTGCTTTTACATCTGTAACAAAACATACCTGTCCCAGTCAAAAGTCCAGCACTCTTCTTTCGTGCATAAGCGCGTAAGTGGTTGGACAGGCTAACAGCACTTGTAAACGTCGTATTGCAATGCACACACGTTCTAAGCTTCACAGGCATACCTATCATTCAAAAGAAAACTATAATCCAGTTCTCTCTTCAAAAAATGAAATTCTCAAAGCGTTGTAAAAAGTTTTCTGCAATAAAGATGGTTTAAAATATATTCACTGCATTGACGCAATTGTTTAGTATATTAGAAGGATCCAAGTTAACCATTATTAGTTTTCCACCTACAGCTTTAAGCCAAACCATGTTATTTGAAAAAGAACAGAAAGGAGGCAACTTGAGCCCAGTAGGCTACTCTGCATTTAATACCTACTACCAAGCTCCTACAGATCTCCACATAATGAAGCTCTAATTCCAAAATACAGTCCTGCAATTTGAATAGCACAATTCTGTTGAGAAATTTCAGACCTTTCAGAATTTCCAATAAAGAGAATTTGAAAAGTCAAGTTGACAAAGTGGTAATTAAAAGTGTTTTACCCATAAGACTAAAGCACTCAATGCTAAAATTAGGCTGCTGTTGAAGGCTCAGAGAAAAAGGTGGTAAAACACACCAGTGAACAGCTGTTAGGCAAAACATTTGTTCAGTGCATTTTCTATTCATTACTTTAGATGCACAATTGATAATGAAACTAAATTATCTGAATGGTTTTTTTGCCAAAATCTTTGTGCTAAATAAGTATCAACAAAGCAACATGCTATTTATCACACGAAAACAATGAAACAATACTGAATTCCTCACTTACAGACAAAGAAACCATTATAACTTATCTCCTGCTCAACTTCACCATATTTCTCCCTGCATTTTACAAAAGATACATTGTTTTGGTGAACTAATATTCCAGGTTCTCTACTAATAAATTATTAGAAGAATAAATGAAAAAGCTAAAACTACTCAGCTGAAAAGTCTCTGCAGGAAAGAAAGAATGCTATTCTCCAGCAGCCCACAGAAGACATGCTGTTTTTTCAGGCAAGTTACAGAAGAAGAACACCTGTTGGTAAAAGCTTTTATAAAACTAAAACCAGAATTAGGAATATTTGCCTTTTTTAGGAAAAAAAGAAGATTTTCAACTTGATGTTAAATATTTTCTTATTAACTCAACTGGCACAGTGCGTTAGTTATCAAATTCTGTTACCTCAGCCACAGAAAACTATCGGGCCCCATTCAGAACTGTTAGTACTATGCGAGCATGTGTTTATTTTTACTTGGTTGTTCATCATAGCCAAACAGGTTCTACCTAGTATTGAGCAGTAAATATTACACAGAAAGCAAAACACAGTGTCAGGTTTGGCAAACTATTCTTGAGCATGATTTTTCAAATCATTAAACCTGTGAAAGATACACTTCCTTTATTAAGCAATCTCCTGTCTTAAGGGACAACCACAGACATACAGAAGACATAAAATGTAATTCTTTTCCACTTCTACTATGTCATTTTAGAAAGCCACTCTTCTTAAGAAATTTATTGCCACACACTTTTATAGCCCCTAAAAGAACTTCTGAGCACATCAGATTGTTGGGATTTTTTGTTTAAAGAAAAGAAAAGAATACAGGTGAAAAAGTACTAGGCACTGCCAGTTTTACTAACCTGGTTAATAACAAGAAAAGAAACAGCACAAAAAAAAGTCAGGGGTATAAAAATAAGATCTTGAGAACCCTGCAGCATTGGTTGTGTCCAACCAAGAAACCGGTAAATGCAAGCTCTACATACACATTAAAAGGGATGTTGTAAGAGTTCCCCAAGACTAGAAATAATTCTCATGTGACAAATAAGTTAAAAACATCACCCTAAAAGCCTGTTCTATTAGTATACAGAGTAGCTAGGAAGTTGATTGTAGAATTGTTTCATTAGCACAGTTCTCAGTGGAGGGACAATCTAGGTCCTTATTGGTCAGAGGCCGTGCATTGGAAACCTGCTGGCTACAACTGCATACCAGCAAAGCTTGACCCAGCATAGGTTGTCACTCAGGATGGACAGGCCCTAAGCAAGCATGAGTTTCTCACAGCAGCCACAATTTGCAACAAACAAGAATCAATGTTATAAGAGTATCTTTGCCTAAAACCATCAAAATTAGTTGACAGTGATTTACCAATCTGCAGTATTATGCATTTATAATGGTATCAACAGTTCTGTCAGTTTGAGCAAATGCTGCCTTGCACAAACCTTGAAGACTTAAACGCAGTATTCCTAAACCAGCTGTTTTACCACCCAAAAACAGGGTTGCAAGCCCAAACATTTCAGAACTGTTAGTCTACCAAATATGCATAGACACTTCAACTTGTTTACTGCAGGATGTGTCTTCTTCCTTTACTGAGGCTCACTTTGTGTCCACTTTCAATTTGCATGCCCAGGCAGATGCAGAACAGGAACTATATTCCATACAAAAACCCTTCAGTACTGCTGATGGGTTTTTTCACTTTAGGAAAAACAAGTCAGAAAAATTTGCTGTGCTACCTCTCACAGCCAAGTGTCCTCTGGAAATGAAACAAGAATTAAATGAACAGAATCCCAAATAAAATACTCTGCAATTGTACATTTTCTATGAATCATATGACTTTTTTGGAAATGTTGTCAAGAAACACCTTCTTACCTGACTGCAAAGTCAAGTCCATTTTTTGTGGCTGATACATCAATGGACTGTCTTCATTTAATGGAAGAACACATTTCTGAACAAACCTCTTTCTTGCAGTTTGATTATGAATCTTTTGAGGGGAAATATCAGGATTTCTTTCTTCTCCTAACCTCTTGTTTTTCAGGAGTTCTATCAGTGTAAGTGACTGATTTCTTTTTTCATCATGCAGTACTGCTTTTGTTTCATCACATTCATTTAGGAAACTCAGCCCTTCTTCCTCCGATGCAGACACAGATATATCTTCAGTCTTTAAGCCATTATGGTATGCTTCAAGAGGTATAACATTCTGAGATAAAAAGTCATCATTTGATGCAAATTTCTGAGCAACAAATGGTCTGGGAATAATACGGCGACTGTTCAAAGCCTTTAGGATTTTTTCATACTTCTCTTCATTTTGCATCATCTCATTCAGAACACAGATGGGAGACTTGTGTGCATCCCACTTGGTTTTGCCAAGCCTCTTCAGGTGTCCTCGCACATGATTAGACAATCCAATTTTAGTATCGAACCAGCCACCACACAGCTGACATGTATGCTCAGAGGAAGTTTCAGATTTCTCAATCGCTACAAAGAAAATAATTACAATGTTTTTCGACAATTATATACAGTTAAACATGACAACTGCAAATCACAAGAAAAGAGGCTTGACAAGAAGCTAAAGCGAGCCTTGTTCAGTGCTCAATAAATCCCTTTGTCCACCCAACTTCGTACCCACATAAAAAACCAAATCTTACCTTTTCTAACACGTTTAACTGGAGTCCCTGTTCCAGCTCTTTTAAAATGCTGCATTTTGTCGCTTGTTGCTATCTGTTCTGGTGAAACAACATGACGGGCTTCATAGCTTAGTCCAGCTCTGTGAAGATGTCCTCTGACATGATTGGACAAGCCAACACCTGTTTCAAAGGTTGCTGGACAGTATGGGCACGATTTCTTTTCCAGCGACAAATCAGTCCAGTGGAAAACTGAATTATGCTTTGGCAATGCTGATCCTACATTTTCTAAATTCTGAGGATCATGCAAATCATGCAAGAAGTTACTACCCTCAGCATCTTCGTAATACTCAAAATAAAAGCCATCATTCTGCTCATAACCAAGTGAAGATCTATCACCAGCTTCATTATCTTCCATTTTACCTTTGAATATGGGGAATAGGTTTACATGCTCCTGATTAATATCACTGTAAGATTCATCCTCCACAGATTGTGTAGTGTAATCACATAGTTCAACATTATCCCATGAACTTTCATCCTCCGTTTCATAGCTGTCTTTTTTTTCAGCAGAGTTTAGTTTCTGTAAAACAACAACAGTCATTTTATGCAGAAAATCTGGATAGCAATCCAAATCATCTCCTGTAACAGAGCCTTCCCTCTTGGATTCTTTAACCACTCTTTTTACAGCTACATGCCTATGATCTTTACAGCCTTCTGCCCTTTTGCAATCAAGGCTATTTGAATCCATGACAAAACAATTATTACTTGATGAAGAAAATAAATGTAAAGCACTGACAGATTTGGACTCTTCCTTTTTTAAATGCAAAGGGTAAGAGTCACTAGATTTTTTAATAATCCTGTAGTTTTCATATTTGTGTCTATATAAATAATTACTTTTTTTGGCACTAGCTTTCTGCTTTGCTGCTTGATGAAAACATTTATGTTTTTGGTCAATGCTATTTCTAATAAAAAAGTTCTTGTTTGTAGAATTTAGATTGCACACACTTACAGATGACTGTGAAACGCTTTTCCGAGCCTTCTGTATCCTGTAGGGTCTCTTGTGAAGTTTTGCGAAGTTACTGGATTGTGAAGTAGAGCCAAATGATCTTTTTGCATCCTGTTTTAAAGCAGAGTTCTTTGGAAAAGTAGAAGAATGTTTGATCAACTGTTTTGTCCTGCCACGAAAATCTAAAGATTCTTCTATTATACTGCCTTTTCTTTTCTCTAGTCTAAGATGGCTACCAAAGGGATCAAGGCATGATCCTGAATGCAAATATGCCATGTGTTTTTTTAAAATGCTTCTAGCTGAAGTAGCAAATGGACATAGCTTACACATATAGGTCGATGACTTTCTTGAGGATCCTAAATAAGGATCTTTCAAGGATGCCTTTTTCTGAGTTTTTCTCTGGGACAAGTCACTACCAATAATTGAACACTTGACTACTGCTCCATGAGCGATCCCTCGATGGCATTCCAGTTCATTTTCTGTCACAGCCATGAAATTGCATTCCTCACAACAGTAATATCTTTTATCTTTTTCATGGGTCTTTGCATGCTGCACAAACGTTTTGGGACAATTGGTACCAAATACACACTGTGGGCATTGTAACCGTGCACTCCTACCCTCATCCTGAAGTTCTTTCAGCTCACGGATTTCTTCCATCAGTTTCTGCCTTCTTTCCTGGTGAATTATCATGTGTTTAAGAAGGGAATTACGATCTCGGAATGTCCTTCCGCATTCCCTACATGCATAGGGCCTGGGGACATTGAGATGCCGAAAATGACTGTTCCCATCTAAATGGTACATCATATGCCTATGCAGATGTTTCTTCTCTCTAAAATTCACATTGCACTTTGTACAGGGATAAAACGATGGTTCATCAGTACTGAAAGTAGATGGTGGTTCAGAATCATTCTCTTCACATTTGTTTTTCAAAGTATTGGATAGAAAAGTGCTAGTGTGAACAGGAGAAGTATCTTCTGCACAGTTACTAGTGGGACTATAAATGAGCTGCTGGATACCATCAACAGTTTCCAGCTCTTCATCTGTAGATTCGGGCTTTACTTTACTCAATGAGTATTTCTGTGGTTCTACTATTTGTAGCTCCTCATTCTGCTCTAAGAATTCAACATTTAACAGTTTTGATTTACTAGGAATACAACTGGTATCATCAAAACAGTCTTCAGTATAGCGTGTTATTTTACTAACATCCATTTTCCTTTTTCGCTTCTTTTCTAGCCCTACCTTACAGTGAACGGGAGACTTCTCTGTTGTTTCTTCATTAGTCATAAGAAACTGTATAAACTCTTTCTGTGGATCCCAGCTGGGATCACATCCCGATCCAAAGCCACCTGTACCTGAGGAAATGCTTGTTAATGTATCGACACAATCATCTTTTAATAGTAAATTTTTATCATCCTCACAAACTTCTACTTGGTCTACTAAAGTGCTATCTACACTATTTCCTACTGTTTTCTGTGAATCACAACCAATTGAAGCAGAGGTAGGTAGATTTTTAATGGAATGAGTCAGGTTCTTAGCATGTGCTACATCAGGTAACAAAAATAAAACCTGGTGCTGGTTGGATTTCTGTGTTGTACTCTTTGCAGGCAGCTGCAGATCATGAACCACTGTCAAAGTTGAGCAGGAATCTGCAAGATGACCTCCAGGCTGTCCAGTGGTTAATGAAACGCTGCCCTTATTCATATTGGAAGTCTTTGTTGAGGTGGAGTGTGAAACTGGTCCATTAACAGCAGTTCCTCTAGATAACATAAAGTTTTCACTAGAAACAGTAGGAGCACCAGTGTGTATAAACAGAGAAGCCTGGCCTCCACTTAAGGCTTTTTCAGATCTGTCCCTTGATAGCTCCTCAGTCAGAGTCAATGTATTGCTCTGAAATGATGTGTCACTCTCTTCTGGTTTGGGAATGCCACCTTCTTCCTCAGATACAAAATTATCATCACATAGGATTTCTTCTTCTTTAGCACCAGTGACTTCGGTATTTGTCTCTAAATCATCCATATTGCTGGTCTATCCATTAAGTACATTTACACTAAAAACAAACAAGAAAAAATCAGGCAATTGCAGAAATAAATAATGACAACTTTAATTTAGAACTCTTCTTCAGGATCACTCTTCACACTGTATTCTAAAAAGATGTTTTGAACTTGTCAAAAATCTACTTTTCATTTAGGATATCCAGAATATTTATAGTGAACCAATGAAGAAAGAAAAAAACCCACTATTTTTTGCTATGCAATATTAATAACCATACAGCAAACTAGTCACTGACAAATATCCCAGTTCAAAGAAACCTGAGACCTACACACAAGCAAGATGGAGAAAATGAGATTGCCAAAACAAAAGCAAATGCATTCTATATGTACATAAATATAGATTATCTTCAGTTCTTCTCCAGAAGTAAAAGTAAGCAGTAAAGGCTACCCAGACATCTACTAGGAATTCTGTTGGTTTTTTTTTAACATACTTTCTTTAGGAAACTATATGAGTCTTTACTTTTCTCAAGGTTACACTTTTTTTGAAGTACTTCCATACAGCTGACCTGATGCTGCATGGAAGCCTGCAGAAGGGAAAACCACAATGAAGCTGATTTTGAGTATCTGATTAGTGACAGAGACACAGCAAAGGATCAAAGTCACTGAGGAAACTAGATGTCTTCCATTTCCCTTCTTACAAAAGAACCCTCATTGCTTTAAAACAAATAAATCCCATTTGCTTATAAGGCTATTTTAAATGATAAGCAAATTAAACAACATCCTATCAAAGGTGGGGGAAAAATACTGTAAGAACAAAACATTTCATTAGGATCTACCTACCAGATGAAGTCACTGTGTTGAATCCAGAGCATGACACTAACAGTATCTTCCAGTACAGAGAACTACTGCATATTAATTCCCCATGGGTGGCCTTGTCTTTCTAGAAGTGACTCTTACTCATACATCTAATCATCTATTCAATGCTTAGTGAGCACAAAGGAGCTGCCTACACATGAAAATCAATTTGTGACCAACAGAAATGTAAACTTTAGTCTACCCTGGCATTCACTTTTTATACAGGTCCTCAGAACACAGTGAGCATAAGGCATTAAAACACCTGGGAGTCAGGACATCTACATTTTACAGAAATCACATATTTTACCCTTAGAGAGTATTACTCACTTTGATCTTTTGTGAGATTTGATTCCTGCAATCACATAGTTTCAGTTACTAATTAACATTTTGAATGGAACTCAGTTAAAAGGCGTTATTACCTAGATTCTTTGAATTAAGATGTTATAACTCACAACTAATATCCATGGCTTCCTGCAATGGTCCTTTATCGAAATCCAGGAAGACCACTTTGGACATCCTTTTTTCCTAAGGAGAGAAAACAACTTAGTTAAACAATTTTCATCTCCAAACATAACATTTTAAAATATGTCCAGTATTTTAAACCCAACAGAATGACAGCTATCCACAGAATTCAAAGCTAAGTACAACATCACAGAAATTCTCTTTTATTGCACTTGTTTTGTTTCAAATCAGCAAAAGGACAAAACAATTACTTAACCTCTTCTGAGTTTGTAAAAAACAAACCTTAATGTAAGGTAACTTACTTTTGCAGATAAAAGTAATTCTATTTGGAGCACAAATACAATGAAAAATTAAGTAATTACAAAAGTATTTCCCTTGTTACTCCACCACTGAATTTAGAAATTTCTAAATTTCTAAATTTAGCCAATTTAGAAATGCAGCAATGCTCACATCAGAGGCATAATAAATGTTTGAAGTGTGTGAAATATTTTATTGTACTATTGTCTATAACATACCTTTATGCAAATGTTCTACTGGACACCCAGTTCCTCATCTTGCCAAAAAATCTTCTTAGATTTTTTTTCTTTGCTTTGCTGTTTTGAGATGGGTCATTTTTCACTATAATAACGACTTCCAATAAGATCACATCCAAAGCTATCACCCTAAAATGGTGATAATGCACCACCCAGCAGGAACCTTTATATCACCTCCATAAGTTAGAAATGGGCAGTGCAAACATGTGCTAAGAATCAGTAATGCAAAAGTCAATTAAAAGAAGTGAAGCCTACAATGATGCACAACAGCTCCAGCAATTTTTCAACTCAGAAATGTAGGCTTCATATAGTATCAGGCAGCAAAGTATAAAACTGTTCACAAAACCTTGGTAAGAAATTGAGTAAGACAATTTTGCCTGGAAGATGTGCATTTTCCTTGGTTTATTGCTGCAGAAGCAGACAAAAGCCTGCTCAGTCAACCTGAGAGCCTGTATTAGCTTTGCTCAACAGGAAGCAACGTTGCTAACGAAGTGGTAAATTCAGCGTTAATGAGTGGCTTCACTGTTACCACCTCTGAGGTAAAACCTTCCATGTTCCAAGTTCCACCCATCTGTTGTGGTGTGAGGGGTTCAGAGGAAGAACAGACGCTTCCCATTTAAAGCAACTTCACTGGTACCCCCGAACAGCGGGGAGGCAGACTGAGAACACCGTGCTGCTTGGAGCCTGCAAGCCTCATTATCAGAATGCCGCCTCAAAACTGCTCACAGCTTTACAAGATGAAGACAAAATTATGTTGTTCTACATACAAAATCATACTGCTAATGAATATTAGTATTAAAGCTGAAGTTAAGAAAGTGGCTAAGACACCCTGTGGTCACCATTAAACTGAAATTCTCCTCAGAGTTACCAGAGATATCTAAAGCATTACCAAACGCAATCTTGTAAGAGACTCCTCTCCATACTGTGTATTTATGGAGATTGGGAACTATTGATGATAAGAAGTCTTCTGTGGTAAAACAGGTATCCCTACAGATTTCAGTCTTTGAATCAACCCTGAAATGCTTACTGTATCAATAATATCACTGCTACATTTTAATAATTGTCAGCTAATTATCACTTTTATTCTTATCATCATGTATTATTATTTTTTCAGCTATCAAGTTGGTACAATTCACTATTTTTTGTGCAGGACAACAACAATAAAGTTAACAGTTTTAACAGTGTGGCATTAGAGAAAACAGAAAATGTACTTTTAAATTATAATAATTTGGTCTTGTGATAACACTGAACTAAGATGCAATAATTCAGTTACATTATCTACTCCACATGCCAGAATTTATGCAGTAACAATGACAGGTATAACTAAAGACACAATGCCATGTTTTGTGAGGAAATGTTATCATCTAACTTGTCTCTTGGGAAAGAAAGAAAAATCATTCATTGTAACTAAGATGTAACCAAGGCTATGCAATATACTTTGCATGCTTCCATCAGAGTTTTAAAATTATCTTCTCTATACCATATCAGGAATACAAAATTATTAATTGTGTCAAAATATATAGCATTTAATACTTGGTGTATTTGAAAAACTAAAAATTGAGATCAAACTTCCAATTTCTTGAAATACTGCTTATCATATCCACTACCAGGACTGTAGTACCTCAACTAGATGTTTGAACTAATTTTTATTTAAGAATCTAGTGCAATATGCCTAGGAGATATATACATGTAAAAATAGTGATGGAAAGTGTATGGTAAAGCCTACACAAGTATACACAATTCCAGCTCCTACCTTTGAAACACACTTTATCTAAAGCCTAGGTCAAATTCAATTATTTAAATTCAATTATTCAGTTCAATTCAATTATTTCAGTTAAGCCTAAGAATAACTGCAATGCACTTAACAGTGTTATTCTTGGTTTACATGCTATGCTATTTACTATACAGAAATTATTTCATATTCAAAAGTAGAAAGAAACCAATTATTTATTCAGCTAAGCCACATTCCACTCTCTATTAACTGATTTGAAATCTACCTAATTTTAAATACTGTTTTTATTCATAAAGTATCAGTTTTAAAAATCATAATGTGTTCTGCAGATATGACTGCCTGTGGCCAGACAGTCTGAGCATTAAAAAAGTGTAAGGTCAGATCTATCTTCAAGCTGACAGATCATAATTTAAATGCCTTAAGCTAATCTTATTGTCTTAAAAAATCTTGAACATCAGTATTTTTGCAAACTATCAGCACTTGCTATAACACCCTTATTACACTACATCTTGAGGTTACTACAGAAGAAATGAGGTGATAATTGCATATTAACATAATTATTTGGTAATCCCTCCAAGCAGGCTTCCTAGGTCACTCAGTAATTCAGATTAGATGCAACCTTCCTGTCATCAGATCTATGCTGTCCACTTTCTGTTCATTAATAATTCTTTTTGATAGGAATGTACTTAAATCCACTGTTCTATGTACATTATTAATTGTATTTATTACCAGTAGGTTTACGACCTTTCCAAGTTCTTATTTCATAACTACAACCTTTACTATGCAGTAGGGTCACACACCAAACTAGGAGCACTGCCTTCATGCAATGCTAGCTCAGTAAAGCCTGCACCTCAGTGCAAGCCCAGTGTCATTTCACAGGGATTTACCATAAATTTGAAAGCACACTGGAGCCGAAAATTAAGACAGAAGAATTTGGCTGAGTTTGTGAAAAGCATTTAGTGCCTTTATGTGTTCTGATGTCAAGTTTCTCACTAAATTCATAACTGTGAGCCAATGAGTAAAAAGCACAGAGCAACTATTAAGCAGCACAAACACTTAGAAGCCATCTCCTAAATGGTTTGAATTTCATCAGCCTAATTAAAGAAACTGAGGAAAACCAGTGTCTTTCAGCAGTGCTGTAACAAAGGCAAAAACATACTTGTCCTGTGCTAAATAACTTCTCATAAGTCAAGTTCTTGAAGCAGATATGTGAATATCCAGGACACTCAAGGGATTGTTCAAATATTCAAGACAGAGGAAAGGTGCTTCAGGTTTGCACTGCTCCCATTTATATTTTTCTTTGAGACTTCATTACATAAATAGAGAAAACTAACAAAACCTACCATTTTTCCACAAGTGTCCCTGTAATAAAGCTTTCTCAAGTGACAGATTGTATTAAAGGTGATGCAACCAAAGTCACAGATTTTTAGGCAACAAACAGAAGACCAGAGAGAGTTAAGTACATCATGGTACAGGACTAAAAAAGCATCTCCTTCCATTTTGCACCATCAGTCTATGCTTTAAAACCTTACTCATGGCAAACATCAAACACAGAACTTCTGCCAAAAGAGGAAGGTTTAAGAACCTCTGGAAAACGAAGGTTTGTACAGAGTAATAGAGGAACTGGTACTGTACCAGTACAAACCAGCCACATCTTGAGAAAAAAAGAACAACCTTAGAATTCAGCTGCACAATATTTTTGCCTCCTCCATACAGTAATGCACAGTTTATGCCTCTGGAGCTTTGGGTATTATCTAGCAATATTAATGGCCCAAATCAATAAAATCATGATACTCAGATAATTAGAAGAATACCTATTACTTGTTTTCCAGTTTATTTTTTTTTTAAAGCTATCGCACTCCACCCTCCAGATGGAAATAAAACCACAAACAAAGCCTGACAACTAGAGGTGAGTCAGTGACTCACCTTGCCTTCCCTCAGCTTCTATTTGTGTTTGCAAATTAAGTTGTTGAAAACACATTTCTTTCTGCATAGCTGAAACATTATTTGTAGATCACCTTACTTAGCTTTGAAATCTACAAATGAACACTTCTGCATTTTTTCAAACTTCTGCAGTGAAGAGACAGCTTGTTTAATATGCCTAACACCATGAGTACTGCCCTCCCCACCTACTCTACACACAGTCCACAGTTATTAATCTAACTACAACATGAAGAGTTCCATTCAAAACTAGTTCTATTCAATACAATTCAAATCCACAGCTGTTCACATAACAATATGAACACTGGAAAACTCCCATAGCTAACTAGACTGCCATACAAAAAAAAATTTAAAGCAGTACGAAATATTACCAATACAACATTTGTAGTATACCTAAATAAATACAAAGTTATGCCATCCACAGTATAACCTTTTATAATACTGTTAGAAAGTTCACTGAGTTGTCAAACATCTGTGGAAAAAGGTGATCACAGAAAAATTCTCAGTTATAGAGCAGTCATGACAAAAGCAGCTTATCTTTTCAGTAAGATTATAAATGGGAAGATCAAACCCAAAGCACACTTTTTCAGTAAGTTGTTTTCCTTAAGCCTAGTTCCTAATGCAACAATGTCTTCAAAAGCTCTCTGTCAGGAACAGTAAGGAAACAAAATATTCCTTTAAAATGTCAAAATTTCAGAAAAGTGATTTCTGGTCTAAAACATCTAAGAATGATATATTAACATCTCCTGTGAAAGAAAACTGAACAAAACTTAAGAATAACCATCATACAATTAGAAATCACAAAAGAGAATTCCATTATTGCCACCAACCACTCTTAATCTTACTCCTCTAGTATTGATTTGCTTGGGGAAATAACCAGTTTGTCACAATGGGGGGCATCATGATAAAATTCAATACTGAAATCAATAATAATAAATGACAGTACAATTTAAGTGTGACAAGAACCACGTGTATCACTATAGAAAATACTCCTCTGGTTTTAACTGCTCATGCAGCAGTTTAAGACAGTTTAATGGGCAGGTGAAAATGAACTAGGTATTTCTAAAAGATGACTAGCCAGAACACAAAACCAAGATGTTGAATCTATTAACTTAAGAACAGTCACCCACTGCCTGGCAACTCCACAGGCTTTGTAACTCCTGCCCAGAATACCACAGCCCTGTTCACAGAGGACAGCCAGGTACTTGTCTTCATGTTCCTGCAGCTCTCTAGTTTGGATTTTTAATAATGCAACATAGTTTGAACTGTCCTAAATGCAGACATACATGGTAATGACTAGCAGGATTCTAATAAAGACAAAGAAGTATTAAAAATACAAAATTATTGTTCTGTGAAAACACACACTATTTCTCTTCTTAACTTCAATATAGGTATGAAAGTATTTTAAAAATGGTTTCCAACTACCAACTTTGAATTTATCATTCTGACAGCTGGAGAAAATTACACAGAAATTATTAGGGATACGGTAAAAGCATGTCCTCTCTATCCCTAGTTATGTAGAATATATTGACAGCAAATTTAATATATATAATTTAATGCTCTTCTCCCTTCTACCTCTCTTCCAAGGGATCCTGTTTCCCAGAGTTCTCTCACTAAATAAAATAACATTATTACTAAGTAGAGTGCTATAATCACACTCAAATTTATAAACACGCATTTTCCAAGTCCCACCTCATTTTCTAGTTGCATTTCTACGATTTTAGATTTTACACAGGAAGAATCCTTCTTCTTCACCACCATATATTTAAATACCTTCCTGATGTGTCACACCTCAAGAGTGGCTTCTCAGTGTTGGCTCTTCAGGCAATACAATAAAAGTATTTCCTCCCTACAGAACCCGCTGCCACCAGCATTGCTCCTCTCCAGTCACACCAAGTGAGACATTTCACAAAGACACCATGTGCAGGAAAGTATCTGCACTCTTCCAGACTTCAAGATCACCACTACAGTCCTTACATGGGGCATTATACTAAAATTAAAGAACCTGCTGAGCACTGCAAATTTTGGCTTGCAGAGAAGAGGAAGTATTTTCAACGTGGCACCATATACTGTCAAATTACTGGGTTATGCATTGGAATTACATTGGAATTTTCTTTGAAGCAAAGCCAATTTAAATAATTGCAGCCTTCTTCCATTCTCCCAAGTTCCTCCATTCACACTTCATCAACCATTTCACTATCCAGTTTAAAAGGCTGGGGACCCAAACACCAGTGAATCAGCACAGTCACGAGGCGACTATGGGTAAGGGCACAAACTTTTACTAGCTTTGTTGACAGAAAAATCCACTGGGGAATCTTTTCCTAAAATTTACATGAATAAATAAAAAAGTAAAAATGTAGAGAACGTTTCATAAGGCAAAAAAGCTTTGACAGTTCTCTATTAAACTGCAGAATGCAGCACTATAAAGAATTCCACCATGAAGCAAATTTTATGTTCTAAAATTATTTCAACTAAACTACTCAGCTGAAACAAAATGCTAGAAGTAAATGCTAAAATAATTCAACTGGGGAACATTAAATACATCTTCTGAGAATACTATTAACACAAGCAATACTCTTAAATTGTGTATTAGACATGATAGCTAGATTTTCCATAGAGACATACAAATGCAAATCCTTCCAGTGGGTTAAATAAAAAGTATTTTCATTTCTAAAACACATAACTAACTTTCAGAAATGTAAAAACTAATCTACTCCTCATTAACCTACAGTTTTACGGGATCAGCCACCTTATCTGATCAGAAACAAGTCCTTTTGAAGCCAGGTACTGCCACCAAGTGGTGGTGAAATTTGGATTTGCAAATCCAGTTATTCCCCACGTGCATAACATACAGACTGAAAAACGTTCCTGCAGCTGCCAAATTATGAGCAATGCTCTGCTAACACAAGACATTTTAAAACTCTTTCAGTCATCCCTGCTGCCCCTCTCTGAACCTTTTTCAGCTCTTCTACTCTATGTGTTTTTTTCAATCACCTGACTAGAAGAAGCAATACCCATTGCAATGCAATGCAGCTGTGGTACACCCAAATTCACAGAACTGGATCTGGGTTGTGTTCTGCTCCCTAATAAAGCACAATAATTTCACTGACTTACAGACTATTCAGTTGTCATTTTTACTGAACTCTGGGAACCTCAAGATCTCTTCCAAGCAATAGCAATACTGATCAAACATCATTACACTGTTTCCACTTATTCTTGTACACATTTTTCTGCACTCTTGCTGTGAATGCAATCCTACAGGTGTTCTCAGAGACCAGCTTTTCCCTACCAAACACAGATAAGCACCATTAAGATGAAAGGTCTTCAGAGTTTCATTCAGAGGACTTCATGCTTAAAACACACAATCAGTTATTTATACATCACACTTTTAAAGTAGTTTTTTTGTATTTGAATGAGCAATTACATAACCACGCAAATTAAAAAGAAACAGAGCACAAATGGCAAGCTTTAAGTACTGAAAGCATTAGAAGGCACAAGGAACAGTTTACTGAACTGAACTTTATTGAATTTTACTATCAATTCAAGTCTCTTTTCTAGCCATAATTCTTGTTTTACACTCATCCTTAGATGAAGTATTTCCTTTTGCAGAGTTATATTCATTTGTTTTCTCAAAGCAGCACATTTCAGAAACCAGCAAAGTCAGGCTAAGGCAGTAAACATCTTCTACACGTAAGTATATACACAACACAGTGGCAGAGCTTATTTTTAATTGTTCATAGTTCAGAAGACAATTCATAATCAAAGTCCTGAATCAGTTATACATTATACAAAAGATCAGCACTCAATAGAAGAGTTATTTTAAATTCCCCACAAAGCACTCTTCTATAATCAGTATTTTAAAGTTGACAGCAACAGCTCTGAAGAAGTCTTAGTGGAACAGAAGATATGAACAAAGCCGTTTATGTCCATTTTAATATGTACATACTACAATTTCAAGGCAATATTAAGTCTATAATAATTGGAGCTTGGAATTGAGGAACAAATTCATTTAAGCAAATGGGATCTCCCTCTCACCTCTTCAAAATATCAAGTCACTGCAAGCAGCTGCATTCTGAGATGGCACATAAGTCAAACAGCAAGCAGGAAACTTGAGGAGACAGCTTTGGTTTGTTACAGAGGTCTCTGCAGCTGAGTCCATCATGCCATGTCTCCAAAGGAGAGAACTTACTGACCTGTGGGGCCTTACCTAAAGATTCTCTTGAAAGACTCAAGTTAAAACGGATTAGAGTTCATTGTTACATGTTTCACATAATTATATGGAGACAAGATTAATTTTATAGTTCTAATTATTCCTGGAGTAGCAAGTAAATGGGAGAGAAAAAGATAAGCTTCTTAATTCTTTTTCTCAAAATAACAGAGAAAGGGGGTGGGGGGGAGGAGGAAAATGCTAGTTACAAGAAATTTTTCCTAGATGGACACTTTGCAATTGCAAATGAACACTTAAGTTCTACCAGGAGTAAATCTCCATAAACTTTGTCTTTCAAATAGCTTGCAAATGGGTTCCTAAAGACAGGAAGAGAGGACAAAATTCCAACACAATTTCATTGTTTGAAACTTGAAATGCTATTCTGATAGCTGGTCAAATTTCCCACGCAGTTATCTATTAATACATTAAGTGCAAGTTTAACAGGCTGCTTTTACAGTGCAAAGTACACTTTCAGTACTTTGAAACCAGGAGGATAGTATGTCAAGAACAAATTATTTAAAGTGCTCATAATTTTGTCTCAACGGCTAGCAGAACACCTTGATAGCTTTTTAACTATAACAATTAATGGAAGAAAAACATTATTATCATCATAATATTAAACAATGGGGGAAATGTCTTTTCTTCCTCTTTCAGTTTTGTAGAAGTAAAACTGCACCATTACAGTACATACACATACATTATATTAATCAAGATACAAATTTCAAGAGAATTTTCACTGACCACTTTTCTGCAGGCTTAGCAGTATATGCAAATGGCATTTTTGGGGAAAAAACCCACCAACACAAAACTCCTACTCACCTTTGCTTGTTTGATTTACATTATGCTGTAGGATCCACTTCCACATTAAAACAAACCTGCAAAATAAAACAAGAACTTACTGTACAACTGTCATTGTTTTCTGCTTGTGTCCTAGGCTATGAGACAAGACAGGCAAAGCAGGGAGGTAAAAACATCCCCAGCCATAAATGTATTCTATCTGTTCTATCTCAGGGTAAAAGTAGCAACATTCCAATGGTCTTCTCTCAAACGTGTAATTTCCAAATAACATAGCTACTGGCATTTTAATTTTAAAAATCTACCAGGAAGTTGTATCAAATATACACTTGCTATTAAATTAAGTGGACAGAACAGGGGAAAAGGAAGTTGAATGGGAAGAAAAGCTCTGCATTTGCTGATAGTGCCTTCAAAGTCAGCTATCTCAAGGTCCTTGAATAAGGAATGATGCATAGAAAGGAAATTGTTACAAATGAATGCTTTAAAAAAATCTTTTTAGCAAAAATGATCAACATATCTGAGATTAAGTACTGGAGGACTTGAAGCCTGGGCCTTTCTAATTTCTCACCTTTTCTAAGGCAAAGCTGTGTTTGTGATTCTAAGGTTAGCTGGCCCACTTAAAAATTATCATTTATTTGTCTGCATGAAAGCTGATCAATGTCAGATGAACTTGTTTTGCTCATGTATCTTTAGAACTAACTATACAAGGTCATTTTTCACTTCCTATTCAGAAATTTTGAAGAGATTCCAAAAGCAACTGAAGCTGCACAAAAGCAAGAATGGATTTGGGTATGGTATCTCTACAGAACTGGGTCTACTAATGAAGACACAACTACCAGCACAGAGCTTTACAGAAAGGGTAGGTTGTTCTTACCTAGACTGAATGTTTAGGGCATCACCAGAACTGACTCTAAATGAAGTAACTACTGTCACACACTGTCCTTATTTTATTCACACACAGCTTTTTGATTCAGAGTTCCCCAATCAATCTGCAACTCTCTCAAAGCCTCTCACCTAAATTACAAAGACAGAGAGTAAGGGAAGACAGACCTTTCAAAAAAGCCTGACTGGAAAATATAAAGCAACAGAAGATAAGTATTTGAGCTCCTCTTCCTAGCCCCAGGATTGTGTCCCAACTATCACATTAAACTGTAGCTTTATGCATGAATGTTACTCAATATACATACTCATTTCTCAAATAAGATTTATTACAGAAAAAAATACAATTCTTTGGTCAGATTTTAAAGCAATATTCATTCACCTAGAGAAGTAAAGTGTGTTACTTTCAAACAGCACTGTAGCTCCACTGTGTGTTACAGAAAGTAAATGTAAAGCTATAGTTATATTCCCACAAAAATAACAGCCTCCATATATGAAGAGCCAAAACACCTTTCAAAAAATGAGGAAAACAGTCAATGGTCATGGCTTTACATGATCAAACATTATGATGAGCACTAAACCAGACATCTCAGTAAGCCTGTGCTGGGGAGCGACAACCCCAGTCTAACACTTCTTTAATTAAGAACTACAATGACTCTGCCCCCATGCAAAATGGCCTCAACACCTACATCTTCTAAACTTTGCAATGAATGAAACATTAGTAATAACTGTTCTCAACACAGATCTCATGGCAAGTGCAGACAGAATCTTTCAGTCAAAGGAGTGAGCCCAGACAACTGCAGATCACTGGGGTGATACAGCAGCGCAGTGTCACACCACCCACTAGTCTGTAAGAGCCCTTCAATAGGAACACTTTACTCTGGATCAATCAATTGACTTAGCACAGGGTATTTTATGTGAACAATCTATCTAGAGGATACTCTTATACTCACTGAAGGTGCACTTGGCAGAAAACTCAAATGCAAGTACTCTTGCATTTCGGTATTCTTTGGATCACAGGGAGCTCACAAACCACACTGGGAATAAATCTGGGGTTATTCTACACCTGCCACAGAGGGAAAGGGAAGGAAAAAGAGAAGATGGGCCATCATAATTTGGATATCGTTCAGCTGAAGAAAAGGTGACAAGTTTCACAAAGAGATCACCAGCAAGTAAACTGCTGAAGGACCAAAGGGATGGTCACTGTAGCCCTGCATCAAAAACTTCAAAGGGCCCTGGAGAATTAACTCCCCTTTTTGGGATTTCCAAGCCTCTGATGCACAAAGCTCCACCCAATGCGAGATGGTACTTGCAGTGTCATGCAAACATCTTTGTGAAGGCAACACAATCCACAGGACACCAGATCTCAGCCCAAACTACTGACAGCATGAGACTGTTTAAAGCCACCCACCTACAGTAACCAGCACTCACATCTCCTCTCAAAGGTCTTTCTGCAGTCAAATAAGATTTCTCTCACTCCACTACAAACTCTAACACCTACTATTAATTTCAAGGGTGATGACATTTGAAATAACTGAGCACCTGACATTCTTTACCAGCAGATTTGAGAAAGGTAGTTCTCCAAAAATTTCCTTAAGGAAAGGCAAAGATTTCAACATCATAAATGCTTTTGCTTCAATTTGCCTGTCTTAATTCTCATTATCAGGAAAGGAAGTGGGAATGAAAGTCACTCTCCCATACCCCGTAATAGAAGAGGGCATGAAAAGTGTGACAGAACTGAGTAAGAAATGTAGTTAGAGAGCATTCACCTGAAGGCCCTGATATTCAGAATGAGAAGGGGGACCACAGCAAGGAAAAAGAGCTGCTGTAAAATGGTCAGGCTTCTGATAAGCAGCTTCCTGCTCTGATATGGGCAGTGAACAGGAAGTGGAAGAAAACCGAAATGGTAGAAATGAGAGATCACAAATGCACCCCCAGTGATAATCACCAAAAAAAGATGGACTGAAAACTCTTGCTATAATAAAATATCTCCTAACAGCACATCCCCTCCCTCTCTGAGGAAAAAGTTTACAAAATACTAGAATGCAAAGGTGTACAATAACTAAGTAAAGTTTGTCTTAATCATAACAGGAGTTTTGACCCATTTGTTTACTATGCAGCCCTTATTTCGTAACAGATCTGCATTGTAACTGACATTGCCACATCCATCTGGGAAAAGACACCATCACCTTTAACTACAACCTTCTCCTGGGATGACTGCAGCTAGGAGTGTAACTCATATGGAAGCCTCTTAGGTGGTTTATTCAACAGGTTTTGTTTTGCTGTGTGTTGCTGTTTAACACAAAACCAGTTTTGCCCCTATAGCTGATTACGCCTGTGCGGGAAGAAATAAAGAGGAAGAAACAAAGAGTAGAATAATTACACTACACAAACTACTGTTGATATAAACTGTGGCTAAACAGTCAATTCCACCAGCTTGACATAACATAGCAAAAGGCTTGCAATTGTAGACTTGACTTCATGGCTTAGAAAATTTGATAATTAGTTCAGAGTGGCAGCTACATTTACTAGGGTATGATCATCCCAGCATTAAATTCAAATGCAGAGTGTGGGCTGTGGAACAAATTTCATTCTAATATCTGTTGCAGCTCTGGAAAAAAGTCTATACTCTTAGAAAAATCTAAGAATCCTAAATATCAATGCAGGGAAAACCAGCCAGCAGAAAGCAGAGATTACTAAGAAAAGGCTATTACAAGAAAGCCAGAAGTTCCTGCCAGAATTGTACATGCAGTATCAGGGATAAAGTAATTTCAGAAGATGACTGAAAGGCAAAACCTCAGCTGATGGGAGTCCTACAGCTGAAAAGCTCTTTAAATACAAGCCTATACTGCCATTTTCCAAACAAGTAGTCAGCAATGACCTTGTATGTACAAAAATGTAGTTTCCTGCTTTCTATCTGCAGAAGGAGCTTTGATTGTCTTTGATTTCTATTTAAAAAGTATAAAAACAATCTACATTCTGTACCCACAAATACCTAGAACTAACAGCCAGTGTAGACTAAATAATCATTTGAATTTAAACATGAGGTTTTCTAAAACCACAAAATTAATCCCTTTCGAGAATTTGTAGAACCTCTCAATCTATGCTATTCCAACTGTAGTTTAACCAACTGAATTATATATGCCACAATCCCATTTACCAAAATTAAATTTGTACAGAAAAAATAACAATCACTCTTCTTAAAACAGTTAATGAAGAGCAATACTTAAGAACAGGCACTATACCAGAGTCTGAATTAGCCAGAAGCCAAATTAAGCAAAAGCTTAACACTTTATAATGTGAAGAGACAAAATATTAAGTCTTTACTGGAGATGCTCCTGACTTCAAGGAATCTGCAGTGAGTGAACAAAAGCAAGCAAGAAACTGCAAGAGAGAAGACTGCCTCTTGCATTTTGAATCTCCTGCTAGATTTTGAGAGTTATCTGAAAAGTAGTTCAAAGAAGTTACAGTTCTTCCTTTGTCTGTTCATCACAGTAAAAGCCACACGCACAGTTCCCAAAGCTGTGGTAGGGCTTTCACGTGGAAATGTTGAAATCTCTCATTTTTCTACTTGAAGAAAGTTTTGCTTCTTGACAACACTCCATATGGGACAGTGAAGCACTTCAAGGGAATGTGTGACAGCATAGGAAATGAACACAACTGATCATACCTCAGACTGGGAAGCTCTTTCAGTCCAAACAACATTACAAGTACTTGAATGCAACATTAATAGGAATATCACAGTAGGAAAAAAAGTAGTCTCACAGAGTAGCTTGAATGGGAAAAAAGGAACCTCTGTTTATATCATCAATTAGGTCTAATAAGTGATTTAATTATTATTTCAAAAATGGGCATACCATAAATTTAAAAAAATTGAAAAGTCATCACAGCAGAAAGTATTCTGGCAAGAAGGAGTTTGGACTACCAAAACATACTGGCTGAAAAGGTTATTTTTCCCCCCTATCAGTAAAGAGAGCAGATGCAAACACTCAAAGATGTACACAACAGACACACAATAAAGATGCAAAGATGTCTACAGAGAATCAAGGGGAAACAAACAATTTGAGAGCTATCTACTTTGGGCATACATTATCCAGTAAGCAAATATGTAACAATGAACGCACAAATGAAAGCATCATAAAAGCACTAAACTCAAGCATCAGTTTGAAGATGTGAGTCATGAAAACACTTAGAATTTCAAGACCTTATGAGAAAATACTACCATGCTGTTTCTGAAGGTTACTTACCAATGCAGTTTCTCCCCTCAGCTAAGATGGGTGCAACATTCTAAGTACCACAGATATTAAAAAGTTTACAGTCCATCAATACCCTACTAAACTGAATGGCATTCTTCACAATGAGATTTACCATAAGCAATAAACTACAGGGAAATAATTCACCATCTTTATAATTTCTCTGCCCATTTAAGCTACGGATCAATTTACCACTTGCATAATAAACATCCATATATTTTCAGTTACCCTTCAGCCTATTCATTTTGACCACATGAACTAGCTCTTCATTTACTGCACTTATACACCTTAAATATAACAGCTTTTCTTAAATGGGGAAAGCCTAAAGCCCAGAATGACATCACCTCTCCATTCCACTCCAAACTACTAATGGCACTGTACACATCCTTGGCATCATCCTTGTCTCTGAACTCATCTCTGTTCATTTTGCTGGCAGCAAAATCTCGTCAATACGTTACCTGTACAGGAACTGCCTCTACCCTTCCAGTTATACAATCACTCTGTGCCCAGTAATATACATATATATATATACATATATACTCATATACACACACACATATATATATATTCCTTCACCATGCATCATCATGTAAGCTCTACACAGAGCACCTAAAAATACAGCGACATAACCTATGACTGTAAGCACTGCAAAAAAGCATTCCAGTAGATATTTACACAAAATCCTCCCTACCTCATAAGAAATTGGATTATGGTTCCTTAATAACTTTTAGTCCCAGTTTGCATCTCCCATTTCTCAGCTGAAAAGTAACTGAAAATGCAAACCAGGAAAGCTTGATCACTGAAGTGCTTTCAAAGGAACCAATAGCTTTAAGTAAAAAACATGCATTTTGTGTCATAAACAAAAAAGCAAGCTTTTAGAAACATCTGAGGCAACCTCTTATATTTCAAGGTTTGTTTGCACAGTGATGTTACACATTTGTAGTCTTGTCCTCTCCTTTCTCCAGAACTCAGAATTTTAACAAAAACGTGAAGTTTTTATTAAAGTTAAGCATAAAAGTAAAAAAAAAGTTTAAACTAAGACTGTGTCCATCAAATTAGTGCATCCTCTTTAGTGTACCACTAAGCAATACTATTCTACAGTTCAAACATCTGTCTTCACATACTACTCATTTTTCTACAACTTCCAAGATTTCTCTTACACATATTTGGCACACATTACTGTAAACAGTTTATCAACCACACCTCTTTCTGAATCAACCCAGTGCCTTTTCAGTCAAAGAAGTCTGAGAGAGAACCAAAGCCCCAAAAATGAAAAAAGTACAGAAAAATGGTATCTTCTCTAGGTATAAAACACTTAACACATATGGGACTTTGAAGAAGAGCAGACACATTTTACTGCCTGACCATACCTGTCCTCAATCTGCCAACTGTGGAATCTTGATAGAGACAGAAATTATCATTCACACATTCACTGAACTTGACATATCCCTTTCCTGATGTAATGTATGAAATAACTCTGAAATCCCTCAATGTAACTGCAACCTATTAATCAAAAACCTGCAAGAAGTTTATGACACAATGCATACACCGATGTCCTTATCAAACAAAGTACAATACCATTTCCCAAGTAGATTCCAGTCTATAATCTGACTCTTATTTATGTATCTTGAACCTTATTTATAAACCTTCAAACAGAATTTAGGTTGGGCATATTTATTTCAAACTCAAAATATAAAAAATATTAAAAAAAAAAAAAGCTTTGCAAATGCTGAAAAAACACTCAGGGCTTAATTTTAGAAAGCCAGAATTATGTTACCATATACAACATATTTTGTGAAATAGTATCTTGTTACTGTTTTTTTTCCGGCAAGTTGTTTTATAAGGACATTATGTTTATTATTAAAATTTAAAACCGTTAAGCAATTTTTTAGTGTAGAAAAGGCAGTAATGAGGTTTTAAAAGATATTTACTAGAAATTAGTTTCTCCACTAAGCAGACTGGCATTCTAAAACAAGAATGCCTGATGATATCCATTATATCTAATTGGATTAAAATATCTGCTCCCTTTAATGACATTTTTACTTCAAGGCAGTATCTCACACAACATTTCTAACAGCAGTTAAAGCAGCACATTAATAATCACGCCATGTTCTTACAGTAGCAACAATAATTTCTGGTAGCCATTTTCTCTCCAGCTTTAGCAGTGTCTCAAAGCCAACAGTCCTCCCTGCAAGCTCAGTACAACCCCAGAGGCAGCAAACCGCTCTGCGGTCTGCCCTGGCTGCACTCTCACTGCCTCCCTGCGGGCACCTCCAGTGCGGGGTACTCACCCAGCAGCATTCAATAGCGCTGCACCCCACTCAACTGCAGTTTACACCAAGGGAAATGTGACAGCATGGCAGTTCCCTCTGCAAAAACCCCGAACGACCCAAACCCCACCTTTAGGAGACTGCCCAGTTTGCTACTGAAGGATACTTTAAGGGGAGGGCTGCGCTGTAGTCCATGACTGTCACCGCAGGCGCTGAGAACAGAGCCCAGCACAGGAGCACCAAGCCGCAGGCAGCGCCTCGGTCACCGCTCCACTGCAGCCACCGCAGATCACAGATAACCACACCACAGCCGGGGCTGGGGCCAAAAACAATTTCTTCATAGACCTACTCTGAATAGCTCTGAATTTTCTACGTTGTAAGGCAGACTAGTGTACACATCCATTTCCAAGTCTTCTCTGTGTTTCTAAAGTCTTAAAAATGACAAAACTGGAAACACTTTCTTGAATTAAGACTGCAATGCAGATTCCGAAAAAAGGTTGAGCCTAAAATCCTACAGCTCAAAATTAGTGATAAATTACTATTTTCCTCTTTCCTTTAAAAAAAAAAACAAGACACCTCCTCTTCTTGCTATCATGACAGTTTGAAAAAAAGCAGTAGAGAACAGAAAGTAAATTACATAAACATTTGTAACAGCTATGGCAGGAAATAGTGAGCTGGTATTAGCACATAAGTACCCCCTACAAAACAGGATCCTAAGCCCAAATTCAGTTCCTCACAAGTTTGTTCCAGTTGAAAGGGCAGCTATGCTGGGATCACGAGCTCTAATGCCTGCCGTTGTCTGTCTAAACAGCATTTCTGACATTTCCTGACCATAGCAGGAAAGGGAATCTTCTGTTCCTAGCCTCAGAGGAAGTCAATTTTCCATGCCCATGAAAATGTAAAATCTAACAAAAATTTCCTAGAGATTTCATGCACACTTTCCATAAGTATTCAAAAAGCTTTGCTCATTAAGTGCTAAGAAATATCTCATTAAGGGCTTACACTAAAATGAAGGAAGGCTTATGGTGAACTCTGAATTGGTGCAGCAGAGATTTTATTCTGATATCCCTATGACAGTACCTTCCAGCAGAGGACAGAGCAGGCACTCTGGAGTATCACTCCCTGTAAACAGCACTGCTAACTCTCAAACAGCCTTCTTCCTTATCAGAGGACTAAGCTGTGACTACAATGAATGTTCCAAGATGAAGAAAATAACCATATAAAACAATTCCTAAAAAATGCAAATTCCAAACCAATCACCTACAAAAATAAATTTCAGCACCGCCATTCTTCTAGCAAAATCTTTTTCCAAATAAAATACACACATATTTCATACAACAGGATTCAGCCACTGCTTATCAGATTTGAAGTGAAACTACAAAATGCTTCCTAATTGGGTTGATATATAAGCTATAATCTTTACAATCTATGAAAGAGCACTTTGGGGAGCCACATATACTTAGCCAGTAACATAAGGACTTCCCTTCATTTGCCTGGAGCCTGCTTTTTGGTAACACAGGAATGGTTTTGGTGAAGAAGGAAAGTTATAATATGTTCTCAACACCTTAATAGCCATTGAAAACATAAAAAACCCATTCCTCACTGAGCTGCTCAGTGTTCATTTTTGGTTTGGTAACACTCTAAGTTTCCAGCATTGTCTGTGGCCTACATAAATAGGTAAAAACTATTTCCTACCTTAGATAAGCTGTAGCAATGCAACATAATTGAGCCAGTTGTGTTTTATTTTACACCTTCATGTCAGATAGCTGCATTAGTGTTTTTGGAATAGGAACAACAGTCATTTACAACTGAGGTTATTCTACCAGACCTGGCAAGCAAACTGGGACAAATGCTTCCACATCCCTCTTTGAAATGTAGTTTGTGACAACTGTCATAAACACTCAATCGAGACAGTCACACAGCACCAGCACCACAACCACAGTTCAGGTTTGACACAGCATCCACATCTCTTTAGTAAGCTCCTATTCATGGTCCCTGTGTTCAACTGGACAGGGTCCACAAGCTTTATTACTAATATACTCATCATACAGGAGTGCTTCCTGTAGTGAAATGTCACAGAGTTTACTAAAGTTACAGCCTTTGCTACAAAATTATTCCACAAAAAGCATTTTGCTATGAAGCAGGTGTTTTCAAGATTACCCCAAGGACTCAAGTTATGCAGTACCTCGAGGTCTACTTTCTAAACTGTTTAATACACATCTATGGAGTCTCCATGCAAGATTGCAAGAAGATGCAGCAGTTCTATGCAGGCTTCACTTCAAGATCAGGGTTTAATTAATATTTTTCTTCTCAGCATTGAACCCTTTCAATGCTTGTGGACTTATTCAATTCCTTTTGTTTCAGGGAAAAGTTTAAAATCTTTGATTCTTTTGCTATTTTAATTAGTTCTTCCAAATACATGAAGGCAAATGGAAAAACTTGGTATTTCCAGCATGCCACACCAGTTATCCTCACCTGTGCATATCCAGCCCATTGGCTGTCCTTGATTTGTCAGTTTTCCTAACCAGAACAGGTTTCCCAAACAAACTTCCAAAAGTAGCTCGAGAAACAGGAGAGACAAGACAGATACTCTAAGCCTATTTCTTATGCTTTACAGTGGATTACTAGGATGGCACCAAAAACTGGATCTGCATGGGCTAAGACTGCATAAAATCCAAAAGTATAAATGGCACAAATCATTCACATCACTACTCTGTTTCAGAATATAGACATGGTTTTTAAATTGAAGCAAAGAAACCTGTATGTTTCCCACTCTAAAAATGACATAACTCCAAGACAGAAATATTTTCTTCTAGCAAGTAAACAGCTTATATTATTTGCAGTAATAACAAAGCTTCTTAAAAAAAACCGAAGTCAGCACCAAAGATAAAGGAAACTTTGCCATTGTCTTGGACATTCACAGTTAAAATAAAAAACCTCTGAATACCTTGTTTAAAGGCTTCATCATTTCCCAATGAGTAATATGTCCCAAAAGCTTAGTGTTGTACATCAACAGAGGTTCTGTGCCTTCTTTTGGGCCCTAAGCACAGCTGACTACTTCCCTACTGCCTGGCCCCAGAGCTCCTATGTTTCATCATCACCAGGAGTTTCGTAAGCATACAAGTCACATTTCAAGACCTCCTGTTTGTTTTCCACTGAAACACTGAAGAAAATATAACCAATACTTAAATGCTGAGAGAATGTGTATGAATACGAAATCTGGTTTAAATGGACAAAAGAAACAAGAGTAACTTTTCCTCAAGTTCAAAGACAACATATGGAAGCACACTAAATTAAAGCAATTCTGATAAAAAAGTTCAGAACTTACTTAATACCTACTTAACTTTAAACAGCTTCAGAGAAAACAAGAGCCATGAATGACACTGCAGAACTCTGATAAAAGTACTGAAATACATAAGGGATTGTTAAAAATTTAAGAAATAACCTGTCTTTATCCTCAGATTCACAAAACTAAAGAAATTCCAAGAACAAATAAAACAGAAAACAAAGGAAGCTACAGAACAGGTCAACTTCTCCAAAATTAAGCCTTCAGAATGTCCTAACCAAAGCTCTTCCCTGAACCAGAAAACTCTTTGGAATTTACAATATTTAGAAGAAAACAAAGATATTTGTATCCTTGATTTTTTAATGAGGTATAGGCAGCCACAAAGCACTCAGATTTGTACTTTGGTCTTAAAAAGCCAAGAGGGTTTTGGGGTGGATGTTTTTTGGTTATTTTCTGGTCAGGGTTTTCTGTGCAGGGGGGAGGGCTGAGAAGTGAGGTGGGTTTTTTATACTAATAGGATTGTCCTGTGGAAAAGTACTGGTAACTTTAACAGTTTTGCATTCTTTCAAATAGCTGCTGATTTAACATCATACAGGTTTGGTTTTTATTTCTGAATGCTAAAATCTCCTTTAAGGACAGGAAGAAATGCTAATGAATCTACAGTGGCAGAAAACATGAAGAAAAAGAACAGCCTCAAGCAGGTAAAAACCAGAGCACTCTTTCCTGCTGAAAATGGCATTCTGGAAAATTACTTTAAAAAAATGGAAGGAAAGTTAAGGTAAAACTGTCTGTCATAACAAAAGTGAAATCACAGAGATATTTCTTTGGACAAAAGCACCCTAGCTCCTAGTATTAGTATCACTAAGTTGGAAGAAAACTTTGATCAAAGAAGATCATGGAAACCACAACCCTGGTGATCTCTAATTAATCCTCCCTCCTTTATATTTACATCCTTTGAAAACAGTATGCATCAGCACGCTTCAGGAGCAGCTTACTAGATGGACCTAAAGCCAAGTTACTAGAAATATATTAAATAGAACTTTATTTAAAACAGCACCCAGCATCCTAAAGATCAAAGCAATCCCTTGCAGAAGTCGAACAAACCTACTTTTCTTTAAATGGCTCCACAAGAAAAAAAAACCAAAACAACCAAAAATCAAAAACCAACTCATCCAAATGACATGAAGGAAGGTCCTGCTGTGATGTTGCAGTACTTCTTATGCAAAACTATCAATTCATCTGATTTCCTTATGGACATAGCTGAACTTCTGAAAAGACTACAGAACCTGGATGCCTTCAGTTTTACTGCATGTCAGCACATTATCCTAAATACTGCCTTCACTTAGAACTTTGTATGATGTTCCAAACCACAATATTGCAACTTTTGTTTGTCTATATACAAATATTGATAAATATCTGTAAAGATATACAAACAAAGAAACACAACTGCTTATTGTTCTTGACATAACTCCTTACTAGACAAGTCACCATCACTGCACACCTCTGGTAACACTTCACTGGACTAAAAAAATGGAAGGCAAATTCCAAAGTTGTTTTTAGTGTCTAAAAGACATTTCTAAAAATGAATTATCATAGTACCTGTACAGTATTTTTAGAAATACTGTGACATTTCAGTTATATAGGAACCTGAATGGCTTCTCCCAAGCATAACTTCTATTTTTTGCACTCTCCTTTGTGCAAAAGTACATTATACCTTTTAGTGCTCATTACTGCTGGTAAAACATTGAAAAGCAATAGCACTCTTACCACTGTAGTAGAGAGAGATACCTGGAGAACAATTTTTTTCAGGACAAGCGTTCTTCCTCCTCTCCAAATCTTACACATGCCAGGAAAGAAACAATTTCTCTCATTCACCAGCTCTTTCAGCCACATGGACAGCAGTGAATCACACTGAACATCCTCAGCAAGGATCCTCACCACCTCCAAAGCCTGGGAACAAGGGCCTGGCATTTAGAGGGACATGGCACAGACCACTAGTGATGTTCTTATTCCAAAACACCAACAAAAGGAAAGGTCTCTAAGAATCGCTGCTAAAGCAGCTCACCAACAAATCAACTACTTTTCATCACCTGAGTCACTACTGTCCAACACAGTCAAGGCTTCCAAAGGACACAGGAAAAGCCAATCACTATCCTAAACCACTTCTGTAAGAAAACAAGTTAAATAAAACAAATATTCAATCCTTTCCCCAAAACAAAGACCTAGAAAGACCATGTACAGTACCTACTATTGGTTTATGTAACACACGAGCAACCTTTCTACCTCTGTTTCTGCAGCATTTCAGCTCAACTTGCATTGCAGACATTCAAGTTCTACTCCCTCTCATTCTGTAATTGCTCCAACCCTTCCAATTTTTTCACTGTGGCTTATCTAGGTTAATTCACCATCACATGTCTCCCCAATTTATTTTCTCCCTTTTACCCCAGCAAAAAAACTGTCACAACCTAATATATTTGTTTTGTTAATAACTACCTGATTAGGGAGTTCTAAGTGCCATTTTGTTTTCAACTTTCTACAAGATGAGAAACTGTTTAAAAGTAATTTCAGAATAATAATATTCACTACAATTCATACATAGTGCAGTTATTTTCATTACATGCCACAGATTCTCAAAGTTTTGCCCAAGAACACAAAAGATCAGGTGATTTCAGTAAGTCAAGAAGCATGCTATGAAAAAGGAAGCAAAGAGGGCAGAGTACTCACTTCAGTGTGGGAGAGAACTGTGAGGAGCCAGCTGCAGAACTGCCACTTCCCACTCCCTGTGATAGCACACACAATAAAGAATTTCTCACAGAGGATACACTCACAGCTATGGTATTAAAACAAAAAACCCAGCACTTCTGTGTGAAGGAAAAAAGTTATTTATATTGGAACTCTGCAGGTAGAGCCTGTCCTCTGTTGAAAATATTGTTTCTAATACCAAGCTGACTGGGTAGCAACAACAAAAATACAGCTGTTGGAAAAACACTCCCCTCCTCTGCCCTCCCTACCAGGTATCACTGGGAGAACACAGAATCTGGTGGTTTTGGTGAAGGCTCCTAAGAACATTCATAAGAATACACAATATTCTTATATGCACAAATACAATGACCTACATAAGAATAAACACAATAATAAATACAACAACCTGCAGCCACTGTTTTGGTTGTTGTGAGCCTAATTTTAGGATACAAATTCTATAGATTTCCAAACTCTTCTGACTGAAAAGGATAAATACAGAAAACTAAGTTAGTATCAGAGACAGTTCCTGAAACTCAGCAGTCACAAAACTGTTGTATATGGGCACATTTGAAGATGAAGAAGGGTATCAGCAACAAACATTATACAACAAACATTAAGGGCCTTCCAAAAGTAAGCATCAAAAATTACATCACATAGTGCTCCTAGGAGAGCTGAGTAGAAGCAGAAGCAAACAGCAGAAACATACAGAGGACAACCACTCCAGAAAATAAAAACTGAAGCTCAAATAGAAAAAAACCCAAACCATCAGCCTGAACAGCCCAACCAAACCAATGAAAACCCTAAACCAAAACCAGCACCCATCACCCACTGACTGCAGCCAGGCCAGCAGCAGCCAGGAGCAGCTTCAGAGCTGCCACACTTTACCAGCAGGCAGAAAAGGATCGGTTTTCCAAAAGCAGTCACCTGACCTCCTGCTGTATGCCTTTTCTGGAAAACTCAGCCCTGTCCTACCAAAGAGCCAAACTGGGAAAGTAGATGGGATAAAGCACAATCCAATGCATCAATGTACCAAAATATTATTCTGTGAAAAAGCAAGCAGAAGGGACTCATTACTACATGTCAATGATTACATTTCCTAAGGAATTCCTTGTCTTTCACTCAAACTAAAAATGGATGCATCAGGTGAAAGCCTGTAAATGACACAAGAGATACTTTGCTGTGAAAAGTATTTTTACAAATGGGTGCTAACAGTTGGTCCAGAGAACAGGGAAGGCACAATGATCTCGATTCATGACTTCAGCTACAATTGGACCAATCAATAAGGCACCTGTAATTCCTCCCATCCTGTTTCCCAAAATGCACCCTCTCCTGTTCTACTGCTTTGTAAAAATGAATGTTATCAAGTAGCCATTTAAGGCAAGCAAAAAATACAGGCATTCAAATGCCTGTACACTTCTAAAACAGTGTCCCTTTAGGAAGAAAAAAAAATCCAATTAAGTATGGTAAGTATCTAACTCATAACGTTCAGCACGCTGAAAAGTTACAACACACTAACAAGGGGCCAGAAATATTCCTAAACCCAGCCATCTGACCTTTATTCTGATTTAAGCACGAACTTCACATAAACTGGATTAAGTTTCAAGAAACACTGAATTACTAAACAGCCCATCATCCTTAAACTAGTTAATTATTTGTAAGACAAAGCACTCAATTATCAATCAATAAAGATCAGCTACAGAATTCCATTTCCAGTATCTGGATTTAGTATGAACCATCAGTTCCCATTCCAAGAGCATTACAATTACTTCTCCTGGAGTGAGAGTCCTCTGCAACCCCAGGTTTGCCCAGAACTGTTATGTCAGCTAACATTTAGTGCAACCAGAACACACAAACACTGTTAAGCCACTGTTTTCCCCCATTTAACCTCACTGGCAATGGAAGGGCCTGGCTTTTGTGAACCTAACAGCTGCTGAGTACAGCTGAACAGTGACAGGAAGGCAGCACAACTGGATTTAAAGTAAATGATTTTTTATGAAATTATTATACAATATATTTGATTTTAAAAAGCTTGCTCTCCTCTTCCTCTACCAGTAAATCCTATAGATTCTGGGTAGACTTTGTACCAAGATGAAATATTCACTACATGACACTGAACTGCAGACTAGGTAAGTAACAGAGCCTGTTGTGCTTTTTCAAATCTTGAAAACAATGCATATCAGAAGTTTATGCAAACTCATTACATGCTCTTTCTTGATGGTAAACTGTGATTTGAGCATCAAATTACATTCCATAGGATCACTGCACTACAGAGGTGCACAGTATTTGCATCTGGTCTTACACGGCCGTTTCACATCCTTGCAATCCAAGAGCTTTTCTACAATTCTGTGAACAATGTGGGCTACTATCACTGCTTGCAC
The DNA here is from genome assembly GCF_027887145.1 of Ammospiza caudacuta. Classification (NCBI taxonomy): domain Eukaryota; kingdom Metazoa; phylum Chordata; class Aves; order Passeriformes; family Passerellidae; genus Ammospiza; species Ammospiza caudacuta. Next base: position 32,594,418 of record NC_080599.1, on the reverse strand, counting down.
AAAAGGTTCTTATTATTGACCTAAGGGACACAATGTATACAGGCATTAACACTTACGTGAGCTGTCTGGGTTTTTTGGGATTTTTTTTTTTTATTAGGCATAAAAAGAATACTTTTTCATGATACTATAAACTTAGGAAATCCTTTAACTCATTCTGACAGTATCAGCCAGAGTGACCAACAACAACAATTTCCACAGGTAACTTAAGCTCTTTATGCAGTACCAATATGAAATTTACATCTACATTGGTAAAACTGCAGCAAGGAAAAACGTTAATTAACAAAAATCAGATTATAGATTTGGCTTATAGGCAGAGTGCTCAAGAAGACAAACAAATACATTTTCAGAGAAGACAAACTGGTTTTGATTCATTTCCCCAGGGATTTCTTTACACTCTGAAGCAGGGTGGACATTATTTGCATCTGAACAAATCCGGTTTTGGAGGTTATGCCAAGTTTACTCAGTCTCAAAATCAATTTAAATGAGTGCAACATTGTTTAATTTTATTGTCATTTTCCCAATCTCTGAATACATAACACAAAATGCTCTGCAATCCAGAGCACAAAGGAAACTAATTGAATGTGTCTTGTAGTAACTAACACTGGAGCAATGCATTTGGTACTAAAAGAATAAGGGCATAAAACAAGTATCTTAAGGCAGCCCCCGATAGCCACATCACTTGGACTTTGCTAAAGATAAAAAGTTGCTTGAAAATGTAAAAAATATGAGGACAGTGAATCAGCAGCTGTTCAAAAACCTTTAATTCAAACCAACTTCAGGTGAAGCTGCTGAGCAAGTGACATTACCATTCTGTACTTTCTCCAGTTTTAAGTTCTCAGAGTTTTTAAAAACCTGAAGGGGTTTGAAACTAATAACTGTGTGTGAACTTGTGTGTGCTTTATTACTATTGAGAATTTTATTCATTTTTTAGTTCCATTTACTCCATAAATGACTTGAAAAGGCATGAATTTAAAAAGTATACACACAGGTAGGCTGTGCTAATACTTGCAAGCTTAAGCACAAACTGCTCAAAAAACTCCATTAATAACCCTTGACTTCAGTGTCCATATGAAACTCAGTTAAAATCAAAGGCAATGCCATTCTTGTTTAATATAATGTTTATTCAGTTGCTGATGCTCCTACTTCAGTCAACCTTTTCTGCATTAAATAACCTCACAAAGATGCCCCAAGTGGTCAGTGCCTTTTTCTCCCACTAGCCAGGTCACCTGTTGAGAGTTCAACTACCTTTTTGCATTAAGAACTTTCATACTTTCCTAGGCATACTCCTCCTAGTGCTACTAAGCAAAAATGAGACATTGGGCTAAAAAAAAAAAAAAAAGTCAGAGTAGTACACCTCGGTTGTTTGGTAGGTTTTGGGTTTTTTTTTTACAGTGATATTTGCTCAGAGCCTTTTTTTAAATTTAAAAAAAAATCATGCAGACTGAACAGAAGAAAAAAATGTATAAAAAGACAAGTCAAGTCTCTTTAGTGACATTATGGGTGTTTTCCTGTACAAAATTTCTCTTCCTTGGATAGGTCTTTTTATTAATAATTAAATCTGTAGGAATGAATATTAGACATCAGAAGAAACTATTCCAAGAAGATATTATGAAGATTATTAATTTCAATTCTCACTGTATTTCTTGTATAACTCTGCACCATATTCCTCTGCAGTTACATTAAGCAGGTTTGCAACATCAGCTCTGACTCCAAGTCAGTGTAACAGGATTGTCACACTGCACTGCTCTTTGATGCACCCTGCTTAAACTCCTCTCCAATAAGAAAATTGCTGCATTTTCTCTGCACCTAAGTGACCCACTAAAAGCTTCCCCAGATTTATCCTGCATTGTCTAATCAGTCAACTTATTCTGTCCTCAAATCACCAACCTTGCACAAGTCAGACAGTAAAGAATTCTACACAGAAGAATCACATGAAGTTACCAAAACTATGAAGCACTTTGCTGTCCACTATGAAGAATCTTCTCTTTAAAATTTGTTTGATGTTTTGAATCAAAACTTATGTTGCAACTTGTATTAAAAACCCTGTCAAGTAATTAATATGTTAATTCATTACTCTGTACAAGATGAAATGTCTTCTCACTCTAAAATCTGGTGCACATTCATTCTTCATATGCGTTTGAAAGTAAAGTTCCATGACACAATCTTCATAATTAAATTATGCGCTGGAAAGGGAGGCAGGAATCAGAATACCACTGCAAATGAGGTTTTGCTAAAAGGGCTAGAGCTGTACAGCACTGATGGAAGCCTATTTTGATGTATCATACCTGTTTTCCACGACCATTTGACTTGTCAGTTTACAGACCACACTACCACGACAGAGGTACTGCCAAAAGGCTGAAGGTTACACATAAGCCATAAGAAGAAATAAAACTTTCCACATTTCACACCCGTTCCATTTGTCAAGACGATGCTCATCATTACAAACTAGTAAAACAAACTTTGTCAGAGAAACCACCAGCTCCTGAAGCTGTTGGGAGCCCGAACACACGGCTTTGGTACCTGAACTGGTAACTTTTCCCTCGCTGTTATAAACCATCTCTGCGCCGGGAGCTCTACCCCCGCTCCCGGAGGGCACACGGCGGCGGGCCGGGAACTCGCCAGCCCTTTGTACCGACACCGGGCGTTTCAGAGCCTGCCCGCTCCACGCCAAGAAGGGAAGGGAGCGAAGGGGAGGAGCGCACGCTCCCCCCGTCCCAGGACGGCAGGGCAACCTTTCCCGGGCCGCCAGCAGAGGGGGACAGCGCGGGCGGGACCCGCACCGGGAGACGCGCGGCGGAGCACAAGCGGCCCTGCGGGACCCGCCGGGGCGGGCGGCGTCAGGGCACGGACGCCTGCGGGCCCCCAGAGTGACCCCGGCCACCCTCGAGCGACGGCGCTGTCCCGGCCGGCCGGCCCCGCCCGCGGGGCATTACCTGGCTCCCGCTGCCGCCGGCCCCAGGCCCCAGGCCCCGAGCGGCGGCCCCGGGCTGCCCAGCTCCTCCGCGCCTGGCAATGGCGGCGGCCCCGCTCCCCCTCCCCGCTCCGCGCTCACTGGCTGCGCCGCTTCATGTGACCGAACAAAACCCTCCTCGACACAGCCCTTTGTGTCCCGCCCGGCCGGGGCACCGGGAACGCCGCTCGTCGGCTAGGGGAGATGGCGAGGGGCGCTTGTCGGGACGGAGAGAGGCCACAAGGCGGGCTGGAGAAGGAAGGGCCGGGGAGGGCAGCGCCTGCCGCGGCCACTCGGCCTCCGCCACGCCACCGCCGCCCCGGCCCGGCCACTTACCGCGGCGCGGGCGGCTGCGGCCGAGCCGCGGTGCCGCACCAGGTCGGAGGCGGCCGCCATGTTCCCGATGCGGCAGGATGGGGCAGAGCCGCCCGCGCCGCCACCCGCCGCTAGGGCGGGCGGCCGGCCCGGCCCGGCCCGGATCGGGTGGGCTCCGCTCGGCCCCGGGCCGCGTCCCCCGGCCCGCGGGGCCCTGCGCCTCCCGCTCTCCCCCTTCACTCCGCGGCCGGGCGGGGGCGGCGGGGGCGCGATACAAAAAACTAAATCGTAACGGGAAACTCACGGGCTCGCCGGGCTGTGCGTCACGCCGGGGTTACGTCCTGCGCGCGCCGTCGTGACGTCATCGCGCAAGCCTCCCGACCGCCCCGCCGCTCCGCGAGCGGCTGCACCCACACGCACACACGCGCGCACGCGCCCCGCCGTGGGCGAAGGGCGCACGCGCACGGCATCCCCTGCCTGCCCCCGCCGGGAGCGCGCCCCCGCCGTGCCCGGTGCCGGGAGCGGCCCCGCCCGCTCGGAGGGAATGCCCGTCCCCCCTAAGGCTCAGAGGGAATGTCCCCCCTCCCCGGGCCCGCAGGGAATGTCACCCCGGGGCTGCTCCCCAAACGGGACGGGCGCACAGCGCCGGCTGCCAGCGCGGCCGCCACCCGCCCTGCGGGCTGCCCTTCGCACAGGCCTGGGAAAGCGGGTCAGGTGCGGCAGGACGTGCGCGGGGCGCTCCCGAGGCAGCGGGGAGGCAGAGCCCGGCTTGGGCTCGGGCTGCTGCGGCCGGTGCCAGGGGCGCGGGGAACCTGAGCGCAGCGGGCACTGCCCGGGGAGCGAGAACCCATGAGGTGACAAAAAGACTCGTTCGGTGCCATTCTCTCCTCAGACTAAGGCTGCTGAAGCGAGCCCCGGCTCACAGAGGGAATTCGTCCGGAGTCAGGGGAGAATGTTAAGTGCATAGAGACTGCTTAGATGAGTTAAGTTTTTTCCCTTCAGACTTGCCGGGCCCGGGGGATTTCACACTCGAGTGAGAAGCTGATAAAGGCAACGTTAGAGGTGTGATTGCTGGTCAGTGTGCTCAGGGACACGACAGATGTCGGGAGAGAGGAAGAGGAAAAACACGGCGCATATAATTCAAAAGGGGGGAATAGGTAGAGCCAAGCACTGTCAATCATTCCCGCCTCTATTCCCAGAGAAGTACTGAAGCAAATAATCACACATCTTTAGGTACATGATATCTAATGAAGTGGTAAGCTACAGCCAACATAGATTCATCAAAAAAATCACATCGAGCCAAACTCGTCCCAAGCTGTGACAGAATAACAGGCTTTGGATGTGTGTGTAGTGCCAGGTCGGTTATGGCTTAACTTAAGTCAGGTTTTTGACATCATCTCAGAGAAGTCTTCATTGAGCAAGCAAAAGACATAACATAATGAACTGACTGCAGTGGTGCAAAATTATATCAGCGACGTTTCACTGTGACAAACAGCAGGACAGCAAATGCGGTTCCCTGGAGGTGGGTATGTCATGCCTGTGGTCCCAAGTCTAATTATGCATGTGACAGAATACAGTTTACATGGATTGGATTTGCCAACAATGCCAAACTGGCAGAGCTGGAAGCATGTTACAGCACAAGAAAAGAATTCAAAACTTTCCTGAAAAAAGAGTTGCAGAAATATGATGCAATTGAATAAATACAAGTGCCAACTTCAACATTTAAGCAGGAAAATAACAATTGCACAATTGCAAGACTGGGAACAGATGAATAAACACCAGGTTTACAGAAAAGGGGCTGGGGATCAGAGTAAATCACAAACTGAACATGCATCAACAATGTCACACCGTTGTGAAAAAAGCTGCAGTACAGAGAGATGCGTAAACAGAACTGTCATATCTAGGACATAGGAAGAATTCCTCATCTTTAGTACTGGTGAAGCCTCATCTGTGTGTTCAGATTTGGCCTCTGCATTTCAAGAAAAATTTCTTTCAAAAACTCCTAGTAGAAGACAGTACAAGGAAGGAAGGGTGAAAAAAGTCACTATTTTAAAAGATGTGACCGTAATTGAAACTAGGAATGTGTGGGATTTTTTAGTCTAGAGAATAAAAGACCATGGGGAGAAAAATCCATTGTTGCACAAGGCAAAATCGAACAGCTTTAAACTGTACTGAGAAATTTCAGTTAGACATTAGGAAGAGTTCTATTGCAATATGGATAAGTAAAACTGGCATATCTAAAGGATTCTGGAAATGGTATTAGTATTTTTTTAATATTAAGTTAATTATCTATAAGGAAAATATAGAAGAATTTGACTGCTGTGAAGTAATGGAGGCACATTAGGTTACAATTGCTTTCAGCATAATTTTCTGTAGCTGCAGTTACTATCCAGATATCTGTTCTGATCCTATTTTTCCCTGACAAAAGTGAATCCCAGAGGCATTTAAACATTTAATGTGTTGTCATGATCTTATGCACAGGTGTAGATATCCCCTTTGGGAGTCTTTGTCATGTTACAATCAGTATAGTTGTGTGGCAACATATGTCACATGCTCCGCTAATTTGCTAATTTATAAACTTTATGTATCATTATAAATTCCACATTTGAAAACAATGTGTGTGTTAGTGCTCATGTAACCATTATCTATCACAGCTTTTGCTTTTCTTTGCTTTTTCTCCATGGTACCAGAGGCTAATTTTCCCCAAAATCCGTTGAATTCAGGGGTTTCTCTGGAGCTTGCCAGTTAGGAGAAGGCAGTGTGAGTGGTTTATGTTGCAGGACTGAGACCCACCAAACTCAACTCATTAGAGATGACTAAAAGGCCATTAAATAGGCCAATTTTCAATCTCCACTGAGTTAGACTGAATTCAAACTGATAGCCCACAGGCAAAAGGCTATGAATTTCATTAACAGTACCCCAAAGCATTCAGTCCCCTAATGAGTGCTAATATTATTCTTCTGAGAATTAAGCTTGTTTTCTGAAAATATACATTTATAAAATCGAGTTCTAATTATTTTGGAGCTTGTAAGGACAGTTTTTCCACTGCTCTTAAACAAAAGAAACATTATCATCTTGTGCAATCCACAGATTCCTTCTAAGATTTTTACATGATATGTGCTCCACATTAACCAAAATACAAACAATAAAAATATGAAAAGCAAATATTAATACTACCCCTATGCTTCTTGCTGAAAATCATATATTTTATTGCACACAATCATTTTAAGGTCATCATACTTATTTAATTTAAATATATGTTGCCTAATAGAAGGTAAGATTTAAGGAACAGCAATTCCTGCTTCGATTCTGCAATTAATAACTGAAGGAAATCCCCAAATTCCATAAAAGTATTAACTTATAGAAGATGCAATGTTTTATTAGATTTCACATCAATTTGTGAACAAGTAAAATGCTTAGCATAACAAAACCTGAACTTCAGTTCTAATGCTGCCAAATCCCACAACTTATTAATAGTTTAAAGATATCTAGCAAATTTTTAATCTCTCAATACTTGAACTAAGAGGCCCAATTCCATTAGCACTAATGGATTCTTAAAAAATGCTTCTGATTCACATAATCAAAAGGTCAGTAAAGGAACATGTAATGGCCAGTTGAGAACAACACAAGAGCATCCTTGGAAATCAAGCCAGATCCTGCACAGCTGGCTTGCTGTTTGCAGGAATTCTGGCTGTGGCCTGGATTATTTCTCTACCAACGCAGGCAAAGCCTAATAATGGTTAAAACAGCATTTGAAAATCTCTTGAGAGAATGATGCTTCTAGTTCCTCCTGATCTTCAACATGGCTATAAAAAGCTTAAACCAAGGCAGGTTCTTTCAAGTTAGCAGCAAAGTATGATTAACTGGAACCAATTTAGTAACTGTTTCTTCATATAAACGTTTTTGTAGCTGAAGCTGCAGAGGGAGAGTTGGAAAATGTTTAAGCTGAAGCATTTTGAATGAAAGAAGACTGCAAATGCCTCCTTGTAACACACAGCAAAATCCCAAATGCCTGGAGGGAAAAACTTTTTAATGATAATTTCTTACATTTATATAGCACCTTTAATTCCCTAGGACCCCAAGCACTTCATTAACTCTATGCAAAAAGCTTCACCATGGAAATACAGCCACTATATGCATCATTCCTTGAACATTTCATATTCAGTTGACATATATTCTGGTTGTCCTGTGTACAGCAAACAAAATAACAACAGATAAAATATTAAGCTGTATAATTTTGAGTTATAGAACAATTTAAGGCTGTATGGTTTACAAAATGCTGTCATGTAATGGATACATTACATTTAGCCCATTAATTTTCCTTCTCCATTTACTATTTCAATCTCATCTTTATGCCATAGCCCTTGGTAGAAAATTTTGTCTTCCATAACATCTTCAAAATTGAAATTATTCTTGATGTCTGATTTTCAGACATAAAAGGTCTCTTTAGGAAAAAGTAGCATCTTTTATGAAATATACTACTAGAGTCTGAAAAAGCAGAGTTTTTGAGTACCTGAGATGTAATGATGGGATTTTTTTAAGGTGAGATGGTTGTACTAATAAAATCCCTTATCTTTATGTATAAAGTTTGTCTTGTCTTTGGCTTTAGACCTTTGTAGCTACAAAAAGAAGCACACAGAAACATGACATGAAAGATATCTGTGTTTCATTGCTCAACTTGCCACTGAGTTTTTCTTTACACTCTACTGAGATGTTTCTGGTTTCTTGGCCTTTCTTACAATGACATAATGCAGATTTCACTAATATCCATGAATTTAGGAACTCAATGTACTGATTGTTTCAACAAAGAGTAATCAACATTATTTCAACTGGAATATTAGAAGAACTAATAAAAGAATTATATGGAGCAGTTTAATTTATTTTAATATTGTAAAAACAAAAAGGGGAAGGTGACTTTTCCTAACATTTATTTTCTGCTTGAGCTGTTGATTCATGTTTTGCTGGCTTGCTTCTTTCGCAGGCCCTTTTGAGATACAGTTGTCATATTAATTAAAGAGGATTGTCTCGTCTATTTTTCAGACAGAACAAAAAAAGTATTTTATTTATAAATTTAGTCTCTGCCATAAATCAAGATATTCTAGTCATCTTTGTCAATATGAATTAAACTTTTAAAATTACCAGTAAAATAATAAGAGAGCAGTAAGAACATACAGATAAAATGAAAACCATTAAGCATTAAACCTATGTCTCTCTTAACAGTGATCCCAAGATAAGGTTAGTCCTGAAATATTGAAATATTTTGCAACAGAAGGGTGTTTAGCCAGCGTGCCTAGGGAAACATTACTGCTGTGCACTGTGGATTGCCTTTAGAACTGTCCTACTGTTGTGTGTGTTTGAAATCTCAGAGAAGACTGCTCAGATTACATAATAAAGACAACTGCCACCGTTTTCTCACTGCTCAGCCTCTGTCCATAGGCAATGGTACGAAAATTTCCGTGGCTGTTGCTCAGACCTGCTCCCCTTGGCTAGGCCTGTGCTTGCAATTACAAACCAGCTTTTGTCAGGACAGCAGCTCATGCCCAGCTTGCCACAGTCATCTCCTGTTCTCAGCCTCACCACTATGGAGTGTTCCTGTCATCTGCCACCCATCAGAGGGGAGCAGCTGCTGGGGCAGCACTGCCTGCCTGGCACACCAGGCTCCATTCTTAGCTGTTCCACAGGTACCACCACTGTAAACATTACAAATCCTGGATTAATTATCAACAGTCATTCTCTAACCTTAGCCCTTATGCTCATTTTATTTCATCATGTGTTATATTCTAATTGATCTTCCATTAAAAAGACAATAGCTAAGCCTACACCAGTGTTCCTTTCAGGAGGATCTGCCATCTCTCTTCTCACATTTGAGTTACTGAGCTCAAGTTTCACAGAATTCAAAGATCACAAGAAAGCAGATTAGCGTAGGAAAATACCACCATACATTATAACACTGACCTTCTTAAAAACAATGCATTGCCTTGGAGAGTTGCCATTTGCATCACACACAGGAAGCATTAATATATGAAAATATGCTATGAGCAACGAAACCATAACAGGTTGCTTCCTGAATCTGTTGATTAATAATATTTTACTGTGAGGAGAAGAAAGCAGCGACAATAAACTGGCCTTCAATAGATGATGGAAAAGGACCTGGATCTAATAGGTATAAATTATCATAACTCTGCTTACCTGATGATTCAGTTCACATAATAGTACCAAAATGATACTCAGGGAGAAGACAGACATAGTAATTTCAAGATCCTTGTTTCAAGTGTCACACTGGTAGCCTCAACATCCCCCTGCAGAGGTCACAGCATGAAGGAATTCAGCTCCTACCACTTTGGGCCAGACCTTTGTCACGACTGTGCTACGCTGGCAGAGTGCTAGTGACGAGAGGGAAACTGCACTAGGCCTGAGAGTGTCACGTTCTGTCTCCTTCAGGGTGTGTCACCCCACCTCCCACATCCACCTGTGACTAGCATCAGGGTCACACCCGGGGCTGCAGCACGTATCAGAGACCAGAGCAATGTCAGTGTGGAGAATTGTGCAAGGATCCTTTCAGGCACACTCCATATCCAAAGTTGTGACTTTTCTATGTCCGGTGAGGGACACAGGTGGCACAACATGGGGAAGTCACCTCCCTCAGACAAAGATCATTTCCACACCCTCCCCAAAAGGAAAAGGCATTGCCAGCCAACCCCCACCACTTCCGTACTTCAAAGTCATCTGGCCAGATGGAAGCCAGGACAAAGATCCAAGTGAAGACATCTTCACCAAAACCTTTTGCCTTAACAAGCAAGTTCCATATGTTTTAGCAGCATTTGAAAAATGAACAGTGTCTCTCAGTCGTCAAAATCATTGCCAGGCAGGATTTCAAACTGCCTTCTTTTCCCTGCAATTTCCTACTCCTCTGCCTGGTAGGCAATTGCTACATCAGCAATTCTGATTCCTCTCACCATTCCATGGACATACACACCTTCCTCTCCTTATGCTTGACACAATTGCAAAAAGCTTTATTACTGTTTGTTTGTAAAGTGCTAAAGGTTTGTGTATGGGAAGACATAGCAATTGCTTTTAAAGAAGAAAGCAAAAAATATCCATTTTACTATTATTAATGTGGAAGTACTGCAGATCTTATTTTGTGTTTAGGTAAGATCACAGCAGCAGAAAGTCTGTTTGATATGCCATACCTTCTGTTTGTTTCTTAATTGTAAGGAGTTTGGTTTTGATCAAGACAATTAATTATGAATATACCTGAGTTTTCTAACATCAGGGATAAAGCTTTAAAAAAAAAACTACAAAAGCTTTTTTAGACTATATTGTAGTGTATAGATAAGTACATATCTTCAGGGCATAAAACCAGACATCTTTGTAATTGATTCCTGAAAAGAAGCAGGGGGGGAAACTACATAAAATTGAGATAGTTCCACACAGTCTTACAGTTAATATGCAATAGTGAAAAATTATTTATTAAATTTTGTGGTTGCACAGAATCAGTATATGGCATGGTTTGTTAACAAAAAAGACCAAGGTACAACCTAGGGTTATTATAATGACAGCATTGTTACCCAATAACTTTGTCCTTTCCAACTTCCCTGCAAACTCCTTTTTATGCCAAAGGAAGAGGAGCATCTCTTAGCTCCTCACTTTGACCCACATCCATTACCACTCATCTGCTAAAACGTATCTTCAGTGCAATGATCAAAAGCTATATTAAAACTTTTGCTTCTCTCTTGTCCAGCCAGTATTTCCATATCACATCCCACTTAAACTCTCAGGTGAATTATTTTGAACAGCAGTTCATTTGCCATTATCTCATTCAGGAAATACTGTCAGGTTTGGGATTTGCAGGCAGATCTTGTATTATACCACTCACTACTGGTTTTAGTGTGAAGCTCATATGAACATAAAGTGTCTCATTATAAGCTCATTGAAATAACTGCTCATTGAAAGACTTTAATGAGCTTTCAACCAGGCTCTGGTTGAAAATTCTAGCACTAATTTTCCTGTTAACAAAAATCTATGTATTTAAAATAACTGCAAAATACTTACTTCAGTATCCTGCCTGGAATGCATGCTGAGCAGAGGTTTCTCAGACAAAAGAATGAGTGAGAAAACTTAGAAGAACAGTCAGGTTCAATTTTAAAATTTGTCCCAGTTTCACAGGCCTTGGCTCTGGGTTCCAACAAAGTGTGTGGAAAGGGACTCAGATAAAGCTTTGGAAGTGTATTTTTAGTTAGATTGTGCAGATAATTCATAGAGTAAAAATGGGGTATCTGTAAAAGCAGAAATAGCCAGCAGTGTAATTTTGGGAATTTCAGCAGAAGAAGCTGTATCTGAACACTCAGGAAGCACTCAAATCTGTCTATTAGTGTGTCAAACATGTCCTTCTAATTTCATCCCAAGCACATTAGAATTTCTTCTTAAGACATTATGTGTGAATTGTCATTCAAATATACCTCTAGCTTTTACTTACTACATTTATATTGTACTTTAAAACAGCATAGAAGTTTTTACTTCATCTGCACAAAAGAGAATCCTGATTTTCAATTTTAACAGGAGCCAGATAATGGCAGTTTCGTATTTCATGTAGATGTCTTAATCAGCAAGTCATTTAACCCAATCCATGTAAGAGAGTACTTTTTAAAGGATCCCACTTAGAAATAAGCAATAACCATGTTTTGTCACATTTTATCAATTATGCTTTCCAAAAGAGGAGAGTGTCATCTCATTTTTGATAGTTTTAGGAAGCAGAGCTCTCCACAGTGACTGTTAAAATGGCACATGCTGGGGGAAACAGTGCTTATTAGGATTAATTTAAGACAATGGGTACTCACTAAGCCTGAAATGTATGTGATCACTTCCACCATTAATGCATTACAGTTTATCTTGTCCTTTAAAAAGAAGCAACTCTATATTGAGAATTCCTTTTTTTCCCTGACAGAGCTGACAGGATTTAAATCTCAGGCCCAAAGGAGGAGAGCAGTGGCTCGAGGTGTGCAGCCCTCCTGTGCTGCAGCAGGACAGTGCAGAGGGCAGTTCAGGCCAGCAAGGGCTGCAAGGAACAGTGACAGCCCATCCTTTCAGGAGCTTCAAGCAGTAGGTTGTGGAAAATTAATGATGCCCGACTGTCAAAGCTTGTGTTGATCAAACAGCTCTGCAGCCTGCTGAGAGCAGAGGCTGAAAACGCCCTCTGAGAACACATCCTGCTTTTGCTGCACAGGACCCAGAAACAGGAGATAGAGGTGCTTCAGAGCAGGTCAGGGAGCTGATACCTGCTGTTAACAAGAGGCCCAGGCTGCAAACAAGGGTGAGCATTCAGGACACAGAGCCACCATTTCTAATTCCAGGCATATGTGAACTCTGCCCCTTGTACCTCTTGCGCCAGAAAGGCTCACTGTGAAGCACAGCCTGGGGAGCTCCTGAATGCAGAGGTGTTGGGAATCAAGGCAGGACAACCACGACACGTGCACAGGGGCTGGCTATAGGTACCCCTATCCCATAGCAGCAGCACACCATGTGAAGCCTTTCCAGTACTCATGTGACACCAGAACACGTGTACCACATACAACCCACAACCTACACAGCCCTACCTTTGTGTTCAAAACCTCATCCATGACCAGCCTTCTGATCCTGCTGCAGCAGCCACTTGGTGTCCTCCCTGGGATGGTGAGCACCGCTCTGGTCCTTCAGTCCATTCTGAGACAATCACTCAGGCCTTCACTTCACAAACAAAATCTGTAGTGCTCCCTCCTTTTGCTTTGCAAACAATTTAGAGAAAGAGGTGGGGGGGAGGTCACTCTTCCTTCTGGGAAGGATGATAGCTGATCCTCCTCTGGGTTAAGAGATGCAGAAAAAGCTTGGCTTGTAGCTGTGGCCTCCCAAACATGGAAGAAGACTGTGAGAAACCCAAAGTGTTTGCAGATGGCAGCCAGGGCCAGCTGGAGGGGTAATGAAGAACACATCACTGTTAAGCAGAGGGCCACGTGGCCAGCTGGTGCTGCACAGGTGTGGGCAGGCGTGGCACACACAGGTGCAGAGCTGAGTGTAAAGACTAAGCCACCTGGCTCTGTTGGACAGGTGTGGAGGTGCTCCAGGGCAAGTCACTTAGTGGAGATGATCCACATTCTATGCATGTGGGGGGCAAACTGAGAAGGTTTCTGAGCAATTTTCCTGTAGCATCCCAGCTGGAGCACTCACAGGGAGTCTCAGAGGGCACATCATGCTCAGGCAACACAGCCTTACTGGTAACTCAGGAGCACTTTTACTGGACAGAAGGACAAACTATTTGGCCTGCCTACACCTGGCAGTTCTTTTGTTCTGAGAAGGATAAGGATATTTTACTTGCAGGGAGGGGAGGCTGACTGAACAATTTTCCAGCAGGAAAATTAAATGGCTTGGGGAATACCCCACTGGAAATGTCATGTGAGTGATTACCTGTGCACCTAAAAGGAAAAATAACCTAATATAAAATGTAGGATGTATCAACCCCAACTTAAAATGCCTCCTAGATATGGGATCTCAAAAAAACCCCACAAATTCAAGCCTTGAGTTTCATTTAATTTAGAAATTTAAATTTTGATTTTTTTTTCTTACACTAGACTGAGTTTGAAAAGAGACTAGAAAAAACACCTACCACAAAAGAACTTGTAGAAGACCCCAAAATTTCTCCTTATTTTACATTTTACTTCAATGGAACTTTAAGTATAAGAAGACTGGCCTGGTCCAGATTTGATCATTCTTTGCCAGAGCCTGGGAGACTTGCAGGAGTGCCTGTGCTTTACATTCTGCTTCATGGGAATATTATTTTGATTTTTATTTTACTAGTATTTAAAAGCACTCACTAGAAGTTCCTGCAGCTATTTGGCCACATAATAACAGACAGCCTCTAATTCCTCATGCATGGCACTCAGCATGTTGTAATCAGAAAAAAGGCCCCAAACCAGTTTCTGCATTCTAATAAGTGTGTGTGTCACTTTGTAGGAGATCAGAATCCTGTCCAAATTCTGCAAAGTCTAACAGAACAACAGTTGCCAAATGACAAAACCTATCAGAAGACAGAGTAAAAAGGCACATCTTTGTTTCTGATCCTCACAGCACCAGTACTGGCAAGAGAAACATCAAAGTTTCCAAAATAAAGCCAGTTAACCACTGTAACTGCTATTAAATGTACACAAAGACATAAAAGTAGGGTCCTTGGAAGCCAGTATATGAATGTTTGAAACAGTGGCTATGTATACAATTAGTGCTTTGTTAACATTACGTATTCCTGGAGCTGTGCAGCTCCACGGCCTGTGCTGGGAACACAGGCACAGAGCTCTGGGGCCTGCAGCAGCAATCCCGAGAGCAGAATATTTGTGCAGCCACACTGTGGAGTGGTGGGAGGAGAACAGGCACTGCAGAGAGCTGCAGCTTCTTCCCCTCTCCTTGTGCAGGACACACTGCACAAGGGAGCAGCGACTCACTGTCCTTCTCCCCAGTAACTCCCTTCATCTCAGTAAAGGCCAGCAAGCCAAATTCCTGACAGCAGCTAGTTGTTTTAAAGGCTCTGCCACTGTGGTAGTAAGAAAGTATGTGCTGGCAGCCTAAACCAGGTAAAATTACTTGGAAGATAACATAACAGTGAGAACTTAATGGGTATTAATTAGTATGTTAAAAATACAGCCATTTTTCTTGCATTGACACAAAACTTGTATCCATTTAATTTAATCAGTAAAGAAATGGTTGCAGTACCATCAACATGTAGACAAAATGCAGGGGGTAAAATGACATTGTATGGGTCTATTCAATACTTACAATTTCAGCAACCTTGTTTTCTGCAAGTACAATGCTGGAATTTTTCATCTGAGCACAACCTATAATGATCCAGATTCTGGATGTGAGGAACAAGACTCTGATCCACTATCCACTGGAGTACAAGCTGGTCTTTTGGGGAACTGCTAGAAGATTCCAAACAGAACTGTTTGTGCAGAATTGGACTGAACTGCTGTCTGAGACAAGGCCATTAATGGCAGTATTCCCGGTGCTTCAGTATTATAAAAGAAATACACTAAAATAATTAATTGATGTCATTAAACTGCTGTGGTGTTGAACACATATTGCACTCAAACATACTGAATGTTGACAATTTATTATTTCAGCTTTCATGACAACACCTCTGTGGTAATATTTCTGCAAAATCTGTAATATATAGGAAGGGGAAGTCTGCACACTATAAAGTGCCACAGAACTGAAGACTTGTCAAAATAAAATGAGCTATAAAAACAATAATATTCAAGCAACATCACTCTCATTAAACACCTAATGATGCCACAGGCATATTAGTGGGGAAATGCTCATGAGGCTCATGAAGAATTAGGAGAAAAAAAAAAAATAAATAAAACCCCTTCTCCTAAAACTGCTTGCCAAGCTGTTTGAACATTCTGCCACAGGCAGTTTCTTGAAAAAGATGGAGATGTGAATGGAGACAGGCAGTGACTATCAGATGCTGATGATGGTGAGGGCAAGTAGAAGTGATACTAGAGATTAAGGGCTGCATTTTGCTTTCAGTTGTCTCGCCTGTCCCAACATTTCATAGTATTTAAATGAATCTGTTACATAAGGCATTTCTCCTGTCTAAGCTGCTCAGCAGCCATATTCTCCTTTCTGGTATGGATTGTCTTGGGAAACTTGCCAAGCTGTGACAGAGCAGTGCATAAAAGGAAATCACGCTCATAAGCTGGGGGTGGGGCGAGCTGCAGGTGAACAGATTCAGCGCAGCAATATATATACACTCTCCTGTCTCAGAAACTGACGGCTTAAATGAAAGGGGACCCACAGTGCTGCTTTAAAAAAGTGCATAGGGCTGCTAAAGACCCCAAATATCCCATTCATTTGCTCCAGGGAGGGTGTGAGCATAGTGGAGCAGAATTGCTCAGCACTTCATTGGCTGCTGCTTTGGCAGATTGGAAGAACAAACAAGTACTTTCTCTTAAGGTGCCAAAAAAGCCACATCTAGTTTTGGAGCACATTCATGATACACAACACCTCCTTTACACTAAGGAAGGTGCTAGATCTTTAATTAAAGACAGGGAATCACAGGTGGACATTGCCTCTTGTAGGAGTAAGTTATTACCTGCCTGCCAGGACCTGTCTGCAAGGTTTGGCATTTCCTATAGAATGCAGGAAATGCACTTGGGTTTAATACTGATTATTTAGTAATAGTCAAGCTCTCAGGTAGCTGCTGGCTTTTCATCTCCATACCTCAAAATGCTTTATAAAGGAGATCATTACCAACAAAAGAACACAGACATCTACATTTGGGCTTTGGCATGGAAAGAGTGTCACAGTTCACCTGTAAAGCAGATTTGCCAGCTCAGCTTCACTCTGGCCACCTGCCCTGGAAACAATTAAATTATTGGGGGCGGGTGGAAAGATTCATAGCTGAACTTCAGTGACACAAACATCTACAGGAGATAAGGCAAGCCTACACAGTGTTGTGCCTGGCTGGAAGATGTGGAGGTCAAGGAAACTCAGCTTGAAGTCTGCAACACCGCAGCAATCTCCAGGCATCTCCACATCAGAATCACTAGATTACTGCAAGGTACTGCTGTGGATTACTACACTGAACACTTTTAACTGCTCCATCCCTGAAAAAGATTTACTGTCCTTTCACTATCTTCACTTGTTATAGTAAAAGACAGGTAAAGAAATGTATTTGAGCTGATAAAATTTTGGCAGTTTTGCACTGCACACAGACTAGGGTTTTTTATCTTAATGACCTGCAGCTGAAACAGATGTTTTGCTTTAATGTTTTAAAGAACTTCACAAAACTTAATACTAATTTATTCTTTCACAGTGTGTGTGTGTGGGGGGGAAAGCTTGATATCGTTACTCACATAGCAGAACAATGTGAAAAATGGAAACAGATGTGTCTCATTTAAGCATGAATAAGAAGGAAGTGAAAGATTAAGAGAAATACCATGGCTTGGTAAAGTCAAGACAATTTCTTATGGATCTCCAGTAAGTCCAGAAAGATCTTCCTAACAACTTGGTCCCTGATTCAGCAAGCACATGGAAGTGCTTAACTCCAGCTGTGGAGGTTGTCTCACATGATTCATTTATAATACTTTTAAAAGCTGTATAGTCAAATGAATGCTTTACAGTAAGGAGTTGAGGGATCAATGGCATTTTTCCTGAAGACAGCAAGGCACTTAGTGTTTTCACAAACTGCAGACATCAGAATAGACATAAAGTCAAACTCAAAATACATTGTTGCTGAAACAAGAGTGCTTTGATTTTCTGCAGCACCGACAGAGAATTGCAAGATCCATAAACAGCAGCCAGGGATCTGCTGAGAGCTCCAGCCTTCCCCCAAGGGGTGCAGCTCCTGGCAGCAGGCATCTGATCTGCTTTGGAAACTGCCTCTCACCAGAGACTGTCCCTGGTCCAATTTCAGCTGCAGGGACTTTGCCTTAAAAGATCTTTTGTACACCTTCAGTGATGTGAGTTTAACTGAGGGAAATGCAACCCTTCAACAATCCACCCCTGAGAAAAACATTACTTGCAGGGATGCAATGAACCTGGGCAAGGGGTGTATGTAACAGTGCCCCCCTATTTGGGAGTCTGGTGGGATTTGGGTGCACACAAAGAACCCATCTTTCATTGTTGCTACTATTTTGTCTTAAGCCTGCCTTGGACAGTGAAGGATCAGACAAGTTTGTTCTCTCCCTCTTTCCAGAGTAAAACCCAGGCCTAGAAATGTGTCCTTGTCCCAGAGGCATTGCCATGGCTCCCAGGGGCCTCCAAGGTGCCCTAGGGCTCTCACCACTGTCAAAGGCAGGACAACCCCACTTGTGCTCACAGCCAGGAGTGAGGTGCAAAGATTTATTCCACCACAGGAGATCCTCCTGCTATTTCCATCTCATCAAATGCCTGCTCAGACAGTTTTCACTCTTTGTCACCCCAGAGCAAATGATCCTCTCTCCAGCCTAACTGAATTATTTTGGTCCATCTGCAACTGTACGTCCTTCCCAAACTGGAAGAGGTGTTGCTACTCTTGATGTTCCCAACAGGGAAGAAAAGCAAAATAAATGTTTAGATACCCCATGAATTACAGCACTGTTAAAAAAATTAAATCCTTTTGTTTCTAGACTGTACCAATTGGGTAGAAACATGGAGCAGTACAAAATTCCTTTTACAAAGGAATTCATAAAAGGAAAAATTGAAAATAAGGCTTCAAATATTCTTGTTTGATTTTTAAGGACAACATTTCAGTTCTAGGAAACCGTCACCTTCCATTCAGCATTTTTAACATGAAAATAACGTTTCTTAATTTGTCACTGATTTCAGCACAGTTGCCGAGAGAGATTTGGCCCTGTGTGCAGTCCACAGACTGTGCATGCAGAATTAATACTCTCGTTAACATTACTATATGCAAATGCTCCCAGGATGCAAAGAGAGATTTGTATTTCAGATTAATATTTTATGGGAGTTTTGTGTGTACATGATAAATGAATAAATGGAGGGACACAAGGGGACATGAAGAACATGTGCATCATGTGTGAGAACTGCATTAATTCTTAAATGTTTGCAATGGCCACAAGATGGTTAAGGAACAGAAAAGATTTATTATTGCAATTACATAGGCGGAGAGAATAGGGAAGAAAGATGAGAGATCAAGGGAGTTGTTTCATGTTACAGTTTCTCCAGCTGCAGAGCTGCCTTCAGAGGTTCTCCAGACCCTTCTGCCCCCACGCTCTCCACCCTGTGTGCCTTCCCTGTCTACAGATCACCATGCCTTCAGTTCTGCCAATTCCACCATCTGCACAATCAGCTTTAAAACAGCTCTTATGGAATCACACCCTTCATTTACTTGGTCTCTCCTTCTTTTCCATATAGAGGGCCAGTAGCATATGAAATCTCAGCACTAATACAATGCTGTGGATATGAAAAAAAAAGGCATGTCAGGGAGACTGAGAAGAGATCTCAGAATTTGTGGGTTAAAAAGGAGAGTTATGTGGAAAAACTGTCACTGATTTCCTGCTGTTTCAACTTCTGGGTCACCCCTTCCCTACCATTCCAGCTGTCCTTATTCCACTGAAGCTTTATTGCTGCTCTAGAATGACATGAAGCTCCCTCACACTTTAACTATAAAAAATTTTATATTGTATTTGTCCAAAAACCTACATGACTAAAAGAAGATCCCTGAGGGGATATTATTAACTGCCTGCTACTTATCATTGATGGTTATTCTCTGAGACAACTCTCCTGTTTAATCTTTATGCTCTCGACAATAACCCTTCTCTCTTTTTGATCAAGTGTTTAATTTTCTTGAAAGATTTTCTCCGACTTTAGTTATTATTGAAGGGGATTTTAATTTTACACCAACTCTTTAATGGCTAAATCTTGCATATCCACTATTTCAAATAGGGGTATTTCAGTTACTCTAAGTAAATAGTTCAAGGATTTGGTCTTGATAGGTAGCTGGAAAATTTCAAATCAAAACAAAATTGAAAATGCAGTTACTTTTCCACTTTAGAATAGCGTTTTTTGTCTCCCTGAATGACCTGTCAGTGTACTGGAATAAGAAATGGATACTGCTAGACTGCTACAGAGCATACTCCCATGTCAGCACGGTTTCATCAGCAAGAGTGGCAGTCCTGTATGGGAAATCAGTTAGCTGGTTATTTCATCTGCAGCTGATCAAAGATAAACAAGACAAAAAAGACAAACAAAGGAAAACAACGATGCAGAATGTATTCTTACCTTCCTAGCCTCCACAGACAATATTATTGCAAAATTTCCTCTAATTGTTTCTAGTAAAACTTTATAGCAAAAAAGATGAGAAAAATAAAGGAAAAAAAAAAAACCCAAACCCAAACCAAAAGAGGTTCAGAAGAAAGCAAAGCCAGAAACCCTTGAAACTTTCTTGTTGCCCCTTCTAGCAAGTATTCTCAATCCTTCCCCATTGTCACTGCATTCCACAGCACAGTTTAAGTCCAGATCATTGGTAAATATCTAATATCAGTTAAATTTAGAGCAGCCCATTGAGCATGGAAATATTGCACCAAAGGACTGAGAAATCTTTTTGGGAGACTTGTTTTGTTATCCTGGATACTCCTGTTTCCAATGACCTTGTTGTCTGTCATAATTACAGTTTACAACATACTCCTGTTCCTGGAGCCAGTAAATTATTACAGGGTCCATGATTTTGTCTGTATTCCCAGTGTTGTTTTACTGTCTTCTCTTGTCTGACCTGGATGTCTGGGAATGGAAGCGCAGAGCCTCAGTCTGCTCCCTCCTGTGCAGCCACTCTCCTTCCCTGGTTCCCATGCTCAAAATGGGAGGTTGGTACATCATTCTTAGGGCAAGACAGTAATTCACTTTTCTTCATTTCCCCTTTTCCACAATAACCCATCCTCACTGCTAACCTCCCTCCAGCACAGACTCGCAAACAGGCTGCAACCAGAGAGGTGCCAGGACGCTCTGGTTGCAGGACACAGGACACAGCTGCTCCATGACCAGGAGCTCAGGTGAGGAAAGACTTGAGTGGAAGTAAGCAGGGCCAAATGCTAGTCAGCAGACACTAGAACATATGGATCTAAATCTATACATCTGAGCCTTACGTATCCCAGTCTGTAAAAAGAATGTTTCAATACTTCCTATTTCTCAAAGAAGTTACTAGGATAAATAAATGAATGCTTACATAACACTGTACTGTCAGAAAAATACTTTTCCTGAATCAACGTTTTCAAATATTTCAACTGATGAAATTAATTTTACAAACAGGTGCAACACAGACTATAAATGGTGGCTAATAATCTCAAAATAATCCCCTTAAGATTCTTCTAATATTGCAAAATCTTTCAGACTGAGTATTCAATTCCCCTGTTGCATTTCTGTTGAGGCAGTTGGATTCAGCAGCCCCATTTGCTTTCTCAGCATCAGACGCCAGAGTACACAACAGTATGGGTGGAAAGAACACAGCAAGAGCAAGGTGGCATCACCAAAGAAATGGAGCAACAGATTTAAGAAGGGCATGATTCCCACAGCAGGTCAGCACAAGTGGCAGCTGTGTGTTTCTGGGGTAGCAGCAAGTGTCTGCTACCACCTTACAGCAGCATTGTGGCTTTAAATTTTATCCTGGTTGACTCAAATACATACCTACTTTCTCACAGTACCACTGCTCTTCATGAAGCACTGCCCCAGCCCAGGACAAACTTCTCCAATGTTTCATTTTCCTACCCTCTAAGGCTCAAACAAGAGATGTGTGGAGAATCTTTGTGTGCTGTCCTTCACACTTGCAATCAAATCTTCCCTGCTTAATGAGCCATGGGCTGTTGCTCTGAAACAGAGGACATTAACAGTTCAGAAAAAATAAACCCCTGCAGATTAATCACCTGGCTTCTTCATGGGCCCAATTGCAATGAGCAGACATTGTGAAAGCAGAGCATCTCCATGTACACTGCCTGACTGATAAGCATATTAGCTGATCCCCCTGCCTGCCTTTGACACACATATAGCACATGAGCCTTATTTCATTGCTTGTTTCAAATATATACCAGAGGTCTCCCAATGTCACTACAGCCACAGAAATTAACAATATGCAGCCATTTCATGATTCTCCTACTGTTCCCCCCTTCCTGAAATAGTATCTATTTCATGCTTCTTGATTTTTGAAGTGAGTGTTTTATTGCTTTCTGAACAGCACTTACTGCTAGGTTATCATTTCTGCATCCACCATGCAGTAATCCTTGCAAAGACAAGGACCTCAATTCATCTTGAGAACTACACTTTGCCAGAAACTGCCCCCTAACTAAGGGTTTTCCTGCTCCATGGTAAATCACCAGTAGCTTTATTGTTACTCAGTCTGATCACTGCATTTTGGTACAGGAGCCATAGTAAAAGGAAGCAGGATTAGGTGCTGGGCAAACCCATCAAAAGCCCTTTGCCAAACCTTGAACATAGCACAGGCAGGACACAGTGCTTAATTTGCTGGAAACACAGAGAAAAGAAACAAACAACCAATTGTGCAATCAGCACAGCTTCCCCCATTGCACTGCAAGGTAAGTTCAGAAAAGACTAACAGGATATGGCACCAAACAGTTTAACAGACTTGAAATGCTCCAATTTATGTAATGACAATACCCTTCCATTACCATAACCCACCTCTCCACCCTTGCCTGCCCCAGCTCTCTGTGGTTCAGGAGCTTTTTTGAACAGTGTGATTCTAGCATAACATGAAGGAAACACCAGCTTTAACTTTTCATAATTTTCATAATTCCTCCTTTCTCTTGCTGGCTGAAGTGTCAGTCTCACTCAACTGCTGATTTAGCCTATAGCAGGTAACAGTGAACCCTCATCCTATTTCATGTATCTATGAGCTTGTTTCCCATGTTTCCATTTTTACAGCCCTTAGAGGCTACAGGAACATGATGCTTTGATTGCCTTTACCTTATCCTTCCTATGGGTCATGTGGGACACTGGCATACCTGAAATAACCTGGGCCTGCTGTTTCAACCATCAGTCACTCCTCAGCTGGAAGGCAGAGTCCTGTTGGCAGGGAGACTCCAGAGCAAAGCAGAGGACAGTGGTGTCTTTGATGGTAACTGTGTACTTCAGCTCCCACCTGATAACAGGTATCCATGGGCACCACTCCTCCCCTGGCTGTTCCCATTTGATCATGCTGTGTTGCTATTGGAGCATTCCAGTAAACAGGACCCAGAGCAGGGTGTCTGCCTCTGTGACCACGCACCAAGGCTAAATCCTCCACAGATTACAAGTCAGAAAAAGCTGTGGTGTTTACCTGAGCTGAGGATTTGGCTCTACAGTATTAATGTAAATAAGAGCCACCAAGCAGGGCTCTTTCCAGGCGAGACACTGAGCAGCATTTGATTAAGGCCAATGTGAGTAGAGTGTGCACAGCATGCAGAAATTCCTCAGAAATAGTCCTTTAGAAAGAACCACCTGGATGCTACAAAATGAGCCATAAATGTGGAGATCTCATAAATATAACAGCACTTCAAACTGGACATCTTTGTAGCCCTTCAGTGTCTGCTGGGGTCACAAACACTGGAGTTGGGAATATTAATTCACCACATCTTCAAGGAGGCAAAAACACTGCTGAGAGTGATGCAAACATGTTTGCTTTATAATGACGCATAAGGACTCTGCCTGGAGTCTCCCAAACAAGCCTTTCCCTTCCTTTACTGGCACAAGAACAGTGCACACTACATGCTTTAAATGGGATTCAAGTCACTTTTTCATTGCTACTAGAGCAGGTACTGCTGGAGATAAAAGCAACTGTCTCAGAAGAGCAGGTATGACATCTGGTACATAGCACCAAAAATAAATCTTTAACTTCCTCTCATACCTGCCAAACCTGTTCCAAGGAAACAAGCCTAGGAAATATTACAAATACACACTTCTCTCTGATTTCAAAGGAAGAACTGACCTATTTTTTCTTTGCCCATTAAACATATTTCCTATGAGAAGACCAGTTTGCTAAAACAATAGGCTGTGTTTGGAATAATCCAAATCATAAACCAAAACCGCATGCATATGAAAAGGGCAAGTGGCCTGATGTTTGCACTGGAGGTAATTCACGCTAACACCGCTATTTATAGTGCAGCAGCACCTTAGGGACACAGTCATGCTCAGCACACCCACTCGGTACACACTATACAAACATGGAATCTGATCGTCTCTCCCCTGCAGTGCACTCCTCGTGCTGCTGATTTATGGAAACTGGCTCTGTAATGCCATACAATTTGGGAGTGGTCCTTTGTGAAATCATCTTCTCTGGTCATATTTGTGTAGTAAGTATTTTCCATATCCTTTTCAACAGCTGACCTGGCTTACCAGAAGACAAGAGATTTGTGTATTGGAGAAGATGACCTACTTAAATCAGGAACAATTAAAGACCCAGCTCCTATTTACATGCTTGGGTAAGGAACCACATACACACACACACACAAATCACAATGAAGATGCCAGGAAATGTTTCTCAGTGCTACAATTCTGGTCATACAGGAGGGTCTAAGACAGGGGGAAACAATAAAAGGAAGTGCTTGTGATTCATTATTAGCAATGTAAATAGGACACATTTGGAGCCTGTCATCATCCTGATCGCTCATCTGCTTTTATTAGTCCTCATTCTTTATTCTTATTGTCTTGTTTTCTGTGCTTGTCGTTAAAGTTAGTTATATTATAGGCATCTGTTTAGCATATTCTATATGAAAATGCAAATAGAGATGAAAACCACCCGTTAAATAAATATATGCAGCTTCCATGACACATACATATTTGACTGCAGCATGTCAAACACAAAAGAATTATCACTTCCTAAGTCTGCATGTTCATTACATGCATTACTTTTCTACCAGCAGATGGCAGTTTACTATTGCTTCAAATAGGTTATTTTGTTAATGTCAGATGTTTCAAAGTCCTGCGTGGTTAGTAAAAAAACTTTCAGCTCATTTCACAGCTAATTTTTAACTCAATTTTCTTCTGCATCATCCCCTCTAGAAAATGTAATCAGGACCAAGCTATTTACTTCAGTTTACAGTCCTGCCACTGAGCAATTCTAATCACTATCAAAACAGTTCCCTGACAGCAAGTTCATGCAAACCAGTGGGTATTATCCAGCTTCAAACACTCACTGCTGCCACCAGCCCCTTAAGGCACACCTCACACTCCCCAACTCCCAGTCTGTGCTCGGGAAATTATGCACAATATTAACACGGGTGGCAGGGCCAACGTGAGAGATGAGACTGTACAAAGGGGCCAGTGGTTTATTTACTTTGAAACTGCCTGAATTTCAGGTAACAAAGAGTTAAAACTACCACCTGGCAATGCTGGCAGCCTCCTACACTGCAGGAGGTCCAAGGGCAGCAGGGAGTCTGTGGCAGGAGATGAAGCCTACAAGGGCTTTCAGAAATCCTGCTGCTGCCCGAGGCCATCCTTTAACCCAGTCAGAGCTCAACTATGAGCCCATCTTGTCCTCCCTCACAGGGCTGAGAATGTGAGTTTTCCTAGTGAAACACTCCAGCAGGGAGCACAAGCAAAATGAAGGGATAGGCCAGTCCAATGCTGCTGTAACACCTGGGCAGGGATTGACCCTGGGCATCAGCTGACACGTACAGACCCCACAGGCACAGCAGTGCCATCCACATCCTAAAACCAGGCACCGGGAGAGACTCAGGCTCCAAGAGCCTCTCTCTCCACTGACATGTGGTGATATTGCTCCTCTTTGCTTCCTGCCCAAAACTCCCTCCTTTGAGTCAAAACCAGCATTCAGGTTGGCCCCATGAGGCAATGTAGCCCACAGTTGGATTTGTTCCCTCATCCAACTCTGCCACCCACCACAGCAAACAAATGCTCCTTTTGGCTGCATCAGCCACAGAGATCTGTGCTGGATTAAAGCAAACACACGACTCCTGGCTTCCCAGGGGAGCAGAACTCCTCTCCCAGCACAGGTGTGGCCCTTCAGTACTTGGTATTTCAGGCACACACCCATTCCTGCCAGCTCGCCAGCCACTGACCACAATGGTGGGCTGAAACAGCCTGTACAGAGGGCAGGAAGGAGGAAAGGACTCCTGTAATGTGCCCATGGGCTGAGGACAGATTAGTTTTGTGGCTGGACTGGGATTTTGTTAATTTGATTTTTTGCTCTGCTTAACACAGGAAACTGCCCTTTTCCTAGGGCAGCACAGGTCCTTTCAAGTCCTGCAGCTCTTGAATTTGTTCCTTGTATTCTCATGCTAGAGTGGCAAACAAGAGATCCAGAGATCTCTTTGCATCTACTAAAGAACTAAACAAAGCTAAAAGTTCCAAAAGAGAGTATTGACACACACCGCTTTGTAACCTGTCTTGGGAATGCAGTATTTTCTTTTACAAGTAGTCCCACATAGCCCCTTTTTAATGATCTGCAGAGAGACACAAATTCACTGGTGGTATTAAATTAGAAGTGAAAAACAACAAAGACAGCTGATGCATTACAAATGGGAAAGAGAACTGAAAAACAGAGGAGGAGAAAGGAAATGTAACAACATTTGGAAAAAACAGGAGAGCATTACACTGTGGGGAACAGGACACGTATACACGGTATCAGGCACTGACTGACCAAGGGAGATCAAAAATGTGCCAAGAGGAACAGGTCAGCAGTAAGAGGGGAAAGACTAACAATTTTTTTCTCCTCAGTGCTGAAGACTCCTGCAGTCTTTCCTTTCACTGGAAACCCTTTGTGGTGAAGTCCTCATGCATAGAGCTGTGCTTGTAAAAACACATGGATATGGTTCCAACAGCCTTTTGTTGGAACAAAGAGCAAATAGAAGTATTTAAGATTCACATAATGACTTGATAATTCCTAAACAATCACTTAACCAGAAAATACATGCTGATCAACCTCTCTTCTTCATGTGGACAACTGTGTAAGTAAAGGTGATGTTCATTTGAGCCTGACACCATCCTATCAACTTTTGTTTCCATCTGAGAAATCCTTTAAATAACATTCAGAGTAGGTTTAACATCCATTATCACTCAGATTATTCCACTCCTAAGAGAATGGATTTCAAAATTGTATTTTCCAGTTGAAGATTAAAGAGCTACTTCTAGGTTTCCTTAACCTTCTTTAACAAATTAAAATTCTGCTGCATCTCAAAAGCTAAACATTAATACAGACGGGAGTTGCTGTCATTTTTGTAAATGTTAGCAGCAAACATTTAGCATTCCCATTATTTTCCCACCCAAACCTCCTCTACTCACGTTGAGAAGCAAACTGGATTTCTTATATGCTCATGCTGCCTTGTCTTGTGCTCAGGGATACCTGCCACTGTTGGACCCCAGCTTTTCTGCTCGGCTTCACAAAGTGAAAGCAGGTTGTTGCCTCAGGGCCTAAAGAGGGCAGCTTTTCACGCCTGTGATGCACAGGTACCCCGCTGACCTTTTAAGCAGCCTGCTGCCCTCCAGGGAGGCTGCTGGAACAGGGGAATGCTGCTAGCTCACCGCATGGCACACGCGCAAACAGCAGCTCCCCACAGCTGATGCTGTGGTACGTACTTGGCACTGGAAAGCAACACATATTGCTGCAGAGTGCAAGGCAAGACGGATTCTTTTCACTGCACATCAGCAAGCAGTGGAGTCCATTTAGCTAGCCTTGCATTCCTTATAGTCACATCACTTTCCTACTGCAGGCAGTCACAGCACTTGCCTCTGACTACAGCATACATCCCTGGAAACAGGGGTGGAGGGGAAGACAAGACAAATCTCATAGTAAGGAACAGAGCTGGGCCCCTTCAATCTTACCCTGCAGAGCCACAAACTCCTGGCCCTGCTGCTGGGGAAAACAGAGGGAAAATCCCACATCCTGATAAGAGCAAAACTATGCCCTGTGGAATTTGTCCGAGGTATAGCATTGCCTAAATCAGGTCTAATTGCCATGCAAGATAGGATGAAGAACACTTTAATTCCCCAGCCTCTGTCCCAAAGGCTGAGCACTCTTAGAGCTCATAATCTTGTGCACTGAGTCATATTAAATAAGTTGCAGAACTCAGCCTAGGTTTGCCACACTTCCTCCAGTGCACTGCTTTAGAGGGAAGGGTAAGTTGCCTAAAAACCAGAGCCTAAAAACCAGAGTGTGCATTCCTTTTCTCCACTTTCCCCAGGCTTTATACCTAAAGCAGAGCAGGAACTAGGTGACTTACCTGCTGTCAGCACCTTTCATGGTTCAAAGTTTTCTATCAGGGCACGCAAGAGCCATAATAACAAAGAACTACATTATCTCACTTTGCATCAGATTTTACACCTTCCTCTGTGATTTACCATGCCAAAATCTCTGGTATTTGAGTGATATGGAAAGCGGCAGATGAAGGCTCAAAACCTGTAATGCTGCCTAGAATATGCAGCAAATAGAGTCTAATTAGAAATTAATATTTATGAGCTGTGTTCCTCTATCATAATTCGTTCTGCCCCAAAGTATCACTAGAGTATCACTTAGAAGACGAGAAGGTTTGAGGTGAAGTTTCTTAGTAGAGAAACAGAGCAGATGCCATGTGGGGAGCAGCAGCCTGGAGGCTGACAGGACTTGGCTCTGCAGAGACGCCAGCCTGCAGAACAGGGGCAGAGGAGCCCACGGACAGGAGGGCTCCAGAAATTAAATACCTGCTGGCTGAGAGCCGGTAGAGCTGCAGCAACCAAGAGGGGCTGGTCCTCATCAGCCGCGCAGAGCTGCGGGCTCCTTCCCGGCGGAGGCGGACGTGGGCGCGTCACGTGCGGCCGTGTCCCCGCAGCCCCGCTTCCTGCGGCCGCGTCCCTGAGGCCGGGCCCCTCAGCCCCGCTTCCTGCGGCCGTGGCCCCTCAGCCGTGTCCCCTCAGCCCCGCTTCCTGCGGCCGTGGCCCCTCAGTCGTGTCCCCTCAGCCCCGCTTCCTGCGGCCGTGGCCCCTCAGCCGTGTCCCCTCAGCCCCGCTTCCTGCGGCCGTGGCCCCTCAGTCGTGTCCCCTCAGCCCCGCTTCCTGCGGCCGTGGCCCCGCGGACGGCAGCGGCTTGGCCAGCGCGGCGACTGCGGCCAGCGGGGAAACGCCGCTGTCTCGGCAGGGCTCACTGGGAGAATGTCCCGGAACAACATCCCTGCCTTTGCCCGCTGGTCTGTAGAACTAAGTCCTAGAAATTAGTGTCCCCCAAAACGGGGCTTCCACACAACGGAATGCTTAAAGAAACTGCACCACAATGTGCATAATGAAGTTGGGAATTAAACACTGGGATTGAAGTTGGGAATTAAACACAGGATTTGACTGTGTCAAATAGAGGCCTTGTCCCATCAGAAGTCAACCGATGCCTAAAGCCAGGAACAAAGCAAACCTGAAGCACCTCAGAACAGAGAATATCATCGAATGAAGCAAACAGCTGAAAAAAAGAGAACCATTAGAGTTACATCCCCTTTCACAGTAGTATGTTAACACAATAAGGTCAAAGCTAGACAGAACTGCTGGGTGTGTGACAAGTTTTCACCAAGAAGCTGTGTTTTTAATCCAGCATGTGACATCTCTGCACAAGCTCCACGCTCCTGCATACTCCACAGTTCTCCTTGGCTGGGGTGTGGGACAAACACAAGACCAGTTCTTCAGCCAAGACTCATCTCTATGGCAAAAACAATGAACTAAGGATACACTCACTGTGTCAGCAGGTCCTATACATTAGAAGTACTGCAAGGGTTAGTAACAAAATAAATGGCAGGATATATTGCGTTTCAATTACAGCTTGTATACTGAAAGTAAGGATCCTTATTCAGGAGTGAATCCTACTCAATGAAACACGAATTTTAAGTAAATGCAAATAGCCCACACTGAAAATGTGAAAAATAAACAAAATATCATTTAATTTAATTTGAGTGCCCAAGCAAGTAATTTTCAAGTCTATTTAATGTTTAGGAAGAAAAAGCCTTAGTTCAGTCTCTGCAAATGGTTTTAGTTACTTCTGTGACTTTCCATCTCTTGAGGATAATCTACTCCTAATAAGGACAATTGCTTAGATTTATTACCCCACTGAGGTCTTGTTAAAGATCTAACAAAAATCCTATTTAAATGAAAAGGACAATAGAATTTAAAGTCAGTGTAGAGTTTAATTAAAACCTGAAACAATGTCTTCATGCATTAGAAAAGCAAAAACAGATTTCAAAGCTGTTAAACTACGTGTAATTGGCATAAACTATCCATTGAGCCAAAGTTTAAAAAAAAGCCAGACTATCATATGGAAATTGAAGTCTATTAATAAATAAGAAACCTGATACCTGTGCATAGCACCATATTTTTGCATGCATTTTTTATTTGCCTAATTTGCTAAGCATATTTTAGAGCAAACATGAAACAAGCTAGCTGTTAAGTTGAACAAATCCAAAAGGGACAAAAAGAGACTGATTGAAATCAATGCATTAACATGAACCAGCATTTAAAAACGTTTCATAATGTTCCCAAAGAGAGCATGTAAACTGCAGCAGTCTCAGTGCAAAACTGCTGTAATCTGTGTTCCCATGTAGTCATTATTCATACATGGGAGTATACAGCTCCTAAGTAATTTTTCATGCATGAATAGTTTAAAACCCAAAATCACTGACATGAATCCACTAGGGA
This sequence comes from Ammospiza caudacuta, assembly GCF_027887145.1. Lineage (NCBI taxonomy): Eukaryota > Metazoa > Chordata > Aves > Passeriformes > Passerellidae > Ammospiza > Ammospiza caudacuta. Next base: position 32,564,048 of record NC_080599.1, on the reverse strand, counting down.
GGCCTCCCATTTGAAAGTTAACGTCTCGAGAACTCTGTGAAGGAATGTGAAGCCAGATACCAGTCCATGTGCTGACAAAACTTTTCTGAAGGGAAGGATCTGCGTGGAGCCTCACTCCGACCGCAGGCACACCCAGGCCTTCCCCAGCCCCAGAGCCACCGCCGGCCTCCTGGGTCCCGTCTGCAGAGCCAAACCCTGCAAGGCCGCAGAGCAAAAGCCTGCATGGCCACAGAGCCAAACCCCGCAGGGCCGCAGAGCCAAGCCAGGTCTTGCCACCTCTCCCTTCCCCTACCGACATGCAACAGGGACCTCGCACACACGGAAGGCAGGTCAGCACTACAGCTGCTTTGGGCACACACTTTCCTTTTCAGGAGAAAATAAATTCTGAGACAAAAACTATCCCATAACCTATTTCTGCATGAAGGAAAAGGCTCTTTTCTTTCTATTCCTTCCCACAGGAAGGGTGACGGGCTGGCTGGGGCGGGCAGACGCGGATGGGCTCGGTGCAGAGGAACTGCACACCGAGGCGCTTCACGCAGCAGTGCCTGGAAATGGTGCCCCGGCTCGGCCGTCCGCTCTGGCTGGCCCAGCTGTCACCCGAGAGTGACAAAGTAAGAGTCAGGAGGGAACTGCGGTGCTGAAGTGGGTCACACGACTCCCTCATTTGGAAATCCCGAAAGGATGATACGTCACCTTCCCTCTGCAGCACATCAGTCCCTTGTTAACTATTTAACCAACTTGGTTACAATACACTGCAAGTCCACAGAACTGGCCATTTTACGTAGGCCTCTCCCTGTTTAAAATTACAACTCTTACTCTACGGTACAGTCGGCGCCCTTTATTTTAGCTTGCATTTTGCATGGGTGTTCAGTATTAAGGGCTCCCTTTAAGTCCGGAAACACCTGCCCGAGCAAGGCCAGCTGCGAGCCGTGCCACCAAGTCCCTGCGGGGCACGGCTGGGCGGCGGTGGCAGCCGGGTCCCTCCCGCCGTCCCTGCCCGCGGCTCTGTGTGTCACCTACCCGGCAGTGCCGAGACGCGAGAGCTCTCAGGACAAGCACGGTGGAACAGACCATGGGGTGCCTGCAGCACAAGCTGTGCCATACCACGGTCTCACCCTGAGCCTGGTGCCAGCACCGAGGGGTAGCGCACGGTGACACTCGAGTGCCACCGGCTAAAGCACCCGGAGGGCGGCGCCCCGAGGGCGGCAATCCCGGCCGTCCTGGGCCGCCTCCACGCGCGGCCAGCGAGGCGGTGGCCTCCGTCCCGCACGGCCCACGGGCTGCAGGGAGCGGGCGCGGAGCCAACGCCCCCGCGCTGTCCCCCCGCGCTGCGCCGGGGGCGCGGAGCTGCCGCGGGTGCGCAGTGAACGAGGGCTCGTCCACGCACGGTTCCTGCACGGCGGACAGGCGATTCCTCAACGCGCCTCAGACCGGCGATTGTGAGCGCAGTAAGGGGGGGTAAATGTCCCATGTCAGCCCTGTGTGAAAGACATTAAAACACTGAAGTGTGCGGTGCGTCCTGGGGGTTGTATTCCTCAATGACCTTTTTAAAGAAATATGGTCTGAAATCTCTTGTCAGGGTCTGCAGGAAAGGCACAGCTGTTTACAAATGGTAGCTAGTACTTGGAATTACCCATTGCACTTGGTGACAAAGAGCTTCTCATTTCCCATTCCATCCACACAAGGAGTGGAAATGTCAATTTAGTGCTGCTCTATTTTTAGTTCTTTCACTACAGATACAAAGCCTAGCACAGTTTGAAGACAATGAGGAATGCTATGAAGCTGGGATGAAATCTTGGAGCATCACAAGCCCTTCCAACCACCTCTCTAGCTAACAAGCAGAACTACATCTTGGTAAATTACGACTAAGCTCCAAATAAAAAATACTCTTTAAAATAAACTAATAGCTGCCAATGACAATTCTAAGCAGGATTTAGGATCTCTGTTTCATTAATGTTATGTAGTTCACTTGCCACATACATGAAACAAAGGCTACTTTCCAATTCAAGGACGAGTGAAATAAAACCATGGAAGGTAACATTTGAGTCTCCTTTGCTCTTTGTACACATGCACTTTCTTCTGGCAATAACAGCACTGCCAAGGGATAAGAGACAGGCTTCTCAAAAGATAATTCACAAAACAACCTTACAGAACAATGGCCTGGTACAACAGCTGAATGGCACAGGGCAAGAGTGGAGCTCCACAGCGTCAACAAGTTTTTCTGACAGAACACAGATTTACACTCAGTAACTATTTTCATTACTGATTGGGTTTCCACATCTTCACAAGCACATTCCAGTCATACTTCCAAAAGTATCTGGCCAGTTAGCACAACCTTGTATAGCAGTAGACAAAATGGCATCTGCATAAAGTTTGCCTACAGGGGAGAAAAGGCAAAATTCAGGCATGAAAGTGAGGTTTGTTCCAAACTCAGCATTAACCGCAGAGCCTCAGTGCTTCATGTAAGAAACAGGTGGTTCCTAAAGCTGTGCCTCTGAAGGAGGCAATACTTTGTCCACTATTTTTTCTCCTGTTTTGCTTTTTAGTCATGCTATGTCCTAAATTCAGTCTTAGAACAGATAACCCACTCCTGCATTAAAAGTTATGGGGGAGACTTTTTTATAAAACCACATCTATCCAATGTTTCTTTAGTAAACTTATTCTGTTGGGGTAACAGATTGTTGTCCCTGTCCTGGAGGGAGCTGATGCTGGGCATGTGGCTGCTCTGTGTGTCCTCCCTGATGCAGAGCTCTGGGACTCTCCTTCCAGGGCTGGATCATGATGTTTACATGTCTGACACCAACTCTACCTATGGCTGCACTCACAGATTTTTCAGTAAACACACAGCTACAGCACCTGGCACTATATCAGTCCAGCATTTCCCAAATATTAGGGGTATGGGAGAATGCAGATAAAGTACTTTACTTCCTTCTGTGCATCATCCCACTCCAGGAGAGGAAGCAATTTCTCACAGGGCTTAAGTAAGCAAAAGGTGATGACTACAATTAACTAGGGCCACAAATACAAATTATAATTACCTCAGTAGAGAGGTAAATGTTTCAGCGCTAACATCTGAAAACTTGAAATTTGGTGACATATTTTCAAACCAGCCTCAGAGTGCCAAACAACCCAGAGGAATAGATATAGCTACTCTGGAAAGTGTTAATGCAGATTAAATCCAGTCAATAGCAGAAGTCAGAGTTATTCATAAATTCTGATTTCTCAGATCTGCTCTTCCAGAAGAAAAGCACTTTATGAATGCAACAGACGCTTTGCTTTTGAACACACTTCAGTAGATCTCAGTACTGCTCATGCACACCTGAACAAGCAGGAGTGCATTCAAGGGAGGGAGCCAGCCTGTCCCACATCTGTTATAACTTACCCACTTGCAGGACTAACACCCAGTTATCTCTATAAAGCTCAACCAAACAAAACCAGGAAGAGGTAAAGGTTTTAGAGCAGTTAGTTCTTTTTCATCCTGTCCACAAGGACCCCAAACTAGCAATTGTGTTTAGGTAGATATTCTCCTGTTTGATAAGCACACACAAAATCCTGATTTATAAATGCAAATGTTACTGGAATGACAGGATAGAGTTGTTCTTTAAATCATGACAAGTATGAACTGTTGGAGACCTAGAATTAATAAAAAAGCTTGAAAATTAATGTTTCCATTGTGTCACTGCAGGGCAAATCTTTCTCTCCAGTCCTTCCAATCTGAAATGGTTCACAGAGGTGCCACAGACACCTGCTCTAAGAAACTCACCTTTCTCCTGTCACTTCTAAAGCTTGCTCTGTCCCACAACCAAAATCCCAGATCCTCTGTAACACTGCCAACAAGATCTCAGATTTCCCTTCTCTACCCAACTTGGGAGCATCAGGTGTCTTCACCCCTGAGCACTGCTCAGTTCCTCTTAGAGGAGGAGATGTCTGCCCCTTCCAGAACACAGGAGGCAAACAGGTGCCCTCTGTATAACTTTCCTCACACCTGCAAAAGTTGCAGCAAGAGAGTATAACTACTTCTGCAGTGAGCTCAATGTTCACCATCCACACAGGAAGGGGAAGTACAGGAACATCACAACCAACTGAGGAGGGCCTTGGGTTTTGCTTTGAGACAATCCTTTTTATATACAAAGACTGTAGAAAGTCATATTTTCTTGAGCACAGTTGCTTTTTAAAAGCAGGAGGATTTTTTTCTCAAAATTCAAAGAGGCACTCAAATGCACTAAGCATAAACATGCTTTAAGCATTTTATTAAGCAAGCTGCTTCTAATTGTCACAATGACTGGTCCTATCTTATTGGCAGCTTTTCCCAGTCACTAATGCTGCATGAACATGCAGAAACACCCATCTACTAGAACAAAATGCAACGAAGCCTCTACCCAACTTTGGATCTGCTTAAACTGACAGCAAAGTCACAAGTTACAGCAGGAACTATTTTTAAATATTCTCAAGAAAATACAATTAAATAACGGAACTAGAAAAAAAAAATCACAGCAGGTCCTATACAAGTGTTCAGATGAGAACTTAAAATAACACCTTATTTCTTTTCAGGTTACCATTTGTTTTGCACTACATTTAAATATCCTACTGTGTCTCTAGGCAGTGTGAGACAGTCATTCTGCAGCAAAACTTCTGCCAAAGTAGGCTCTGGTGGTGGAATGCATTTAGAAATGATGGCCAGATGATGGCATGGTAAACGTCCTTCTTTTGACAGGCCATACATGTCTATTAGAAATATTCCTTGTTCCATATGCATGTGAAGGATCAGACACATACACTCCTCACTCAGAACAACTACCTCCTGGAACACGTCAGCAGAGTATTTACTGCCAAATCCAGAAGGAGTTTGTGATTCTTACATTGTCCCCATTAATGAGAAAAATGTCACTACACAAAAGCGCTCTCTTTTTTTCCCTTTCTTATCAAATCCTTCGAACAGCTGATAACTAGCTTTTATAGATTGGAGAGTCAGATGGGATTCTGAACCTATTATTTTACTAAAACCCCAGGGGTCAACTTATCACCCGAAAACCATTTTACATGGACAATTTGACTTTCATGTGGAGTGCCAGAACATACCCTAGATGGAAATCTAAAATAAATTATATGGAGTAGTGCCTTCTTTGTGCTGAAATTTATCGGTCCCACACTACAATAATTTTGAAAATTGTATCCCTTAAGCTACAGTGCTGAGATATTATTAACTGCTTGAACTGAAAGAGCAGGTCTGATCGGTTGCTATAAAGTCTATGAACAGAGACTAATTTCTATTGAACCACATGCTTATCTGAAGCTGTGTTTCACCATTGCAAGCTGCCAACTTTATTTTCTTCCAGAATACACTGCCCATCTTTTTGCCATCATCCTCAGTATGCACTGTCACTTCAGCAAATCCATTCCAGGAGCTAAGAATGTATCTAAGCTTCTGCTAATACGGTTGTCTGAGACAATCACACCCAGGAGACAGGGAGGGAGATGCATACACTTGTACCTCTTATCTTCCTAACACAGGTTATTTTCCTCACTAAGCAAGCCTCCAGTGTCTGAAATGCATCTCTGGGATGTATCACAAGATAAGCATATCTATTTCATGACTGACAATTTCTCTATCACTTCCGCTGCCATACTTAAGAACTAACATTATTTGATAATGTGCTGATGCTTTGGTCAATGCACCGTTTACATCTGTTAGTACAATCTTTAGAAACCAAATTGACCTCAGAGCCGGAAATCTTTATAATTGAGAAGATACTGAAAATGATAAATGATAAATAGTCACCCAGCTGCTGGGTGACTATTCTTTGAGGGGAAATTCCCAACTAGACAGAAAAACCTTCTCCAGGCATAACACATAAGGCACAAGGATAGAGTTCTGGGATAAAAGAAGTGTATTTCCTACACACAGGAACCTAACAAGTCTGGAATAAAAGAGCTAAAATATTACTCCATACCAGGAAAAATAGTAATAAATCATACTGCCTCATTTTCATTCAGATAATTTAATGGCCCTTATAAACAGAAAGAAATTGCCTAAAAGGAGGTTCTGGTTTGCACATCCAAGTTTCTAGACAGCACTACTTTCACTTTTTCTTTACTAGACAGTGTCAAGCTCTCCATGAGGCATTCAAAACTAATGACTATTTACTGTGGCAAATCAATCTCTCTAAGCAGAGAACCTATTGCTTCCAGCAATGGCATTCAGCTCACTAAGACCTTTGCCAGGCAGGAATTTGAAAACCAAGGCATGGCAGTTCTCTTCCAAACCTTTTAATGCCTGTCTGTCCAACATCTTTCTTTTATTTTAGGATGGCTCTAAGAAGCAGTAGGAGCCTGTCAGTAAGTGGACACTTGTCCCGAATGAGTGGCTTGGCTGTTTAAAGAAACACCATCAAAGGTATTGGCAAAGCAGGATATAAGAATCTGTGAAAATATACAGAGTTCAATGGCAAGGTTTGCTGTATTACTTATTGTATTATACAGATTAAAGCATTAAAAAAGAGTAATATTTCTGTGTCTACTTTCATTACATCCTATCATTTATTAAAGTGACTAGAGCAAGTTAGCAGCCTTTTTCTGTCTCACTCAAACAGCAGGAATTCTCTCACATCACAAATTCACAGTACTGGAGACAAGGAAAAGTGCCAAGTTAGGAGCTTTCCACTTGCACTGATGAATATTCTGAGTACTTTTAAATGCTTAAACTGATGAGATAAATGTTTTGGAATTAGATCAAAATAAGAAATTTATAATTTCAAAGGATAAAGCCTGAATCTAGCTGGAAGTATGATCAGGTATCAACATGCAGCAGCTTAAAACAAGTTATGCAAGCTGACCTTAAGATGTGTGAATATCAGGTTTCCAATGCAGAAATATGTATTTTTCAATATAGTTTTCTGAGCAGAAATCATGAGATGTCATTTATATGCAAATCAGACTATATTCTGCAGAAGCCATGGGAATTATTTGCACTTAATAAAGACTTATAAATAGGTTTTGTCTCTAAGTGGGTGGGGGAACAGCAAATATATCATAGCCATTTACAGTTACAAACGTCTTTTTATTTTCAAAGCTATATGCATCCTTTAATAGGAAGTTTCACAGTTACAAAAGAAACATTGTTTCCTTTATATAAACAAAATATCCTTACAGTTTTCAAAACAAAATGTTTTGCCTTATTCCCTATGCTCAGCTATCTAAAATATAGAAATTGCCATGTAGCCCCAGTCAAAAAGACATGCTGGTTCCATGCAGTATATGTTAAATACAGGCAGAAATTACTTGTTATTATATTTAGGCAATTTTATTATATTTGAAAGGACATATACCTTCTTTATGTGGTTTGTCCACCCAGTACCATCTACTGCATTTCTGCAAAACATGTTAACATTTTCACACATCACCAATTACATGTGCCCCTTAAGTCCTGGCACATGGAAATAATCCATTTAAAAAGCACAAGAGGACAGACTCAGGACACTCAAAGCACTACATATTCCCCCCAGTGTAGTGTTTCAGTGTGGTAGGTAGCACACAAAGCAAACTGGGAACCAACTCTCCCTGACTGGTATTAACAGTCTGGACTGGGGCTCCTGTTAAAGGCAGGACTGCAAGTCAACAGTAGCACATCCTTTCCAGTCTCTTCACAACCAGAGGGAAGAGCAACAGTGATAGCATTGCCTAGAGACAGACAGACCTAGTGCTTACAGAGGTGCACTCCTTACCCCAGCCCATTCCATCTGAAACGCCCATCAGGGCACATGGAGACCAGGAACTACAACACTGGGAGAAAGTGAAGGCTTAAACTGATACCATTTAATGTCACACAGACTTCAAGAACAAATACAGAAGCATGGCTAAACCAGGTTTATCTCAACTGAATAGTGGCAGCCAATAAACACCTGTCCTTTTTCTATCTGATTGTTTTCAGTCAAGATGAATTAATCACTGAAAGCACTGTATGTGCCTCAGTTAATTCTCATGGAAGTCTTCCAAAAATTCAGTGTGTCATTAGCCCTCTGCAGGAAGAGACTTTTACCCTGATTAGTACCTTCTTTTCTATTTCCTTGTTAAGCAAAGGAGCTTGGAAAAAACCCAGGCATTCACAGATCTCATTTTAGAGATATAATTAAAGATTCTGGCAGTAAAACAATTGACATGATATGACTCTTTTGCTCATCTACATAACATGCAGACAAAGTGACATAAAGAGCTAATGCAAGACACCCTTTCTTTCAGAAGAGGTACCATCAATACTGTCATAATGATGCATTAGAATGGTATCATTTGTGCTCTGCAAAATGACTAATTTCAAATATTTTGTGTGTGTTGGTTTCATACAGAGACTTCTGTTCATTCTTTATCATTATTCTGACTGCCTTTAAGAGCACCAACTTTTATATATCATGTAACTATTCTGTGAAGGTATATCTAAGTGAAAATACACCCAAATAATAAGAGTCTGACTTGTTGCAACTGCTCTTATTTTGACAATTACTGTGATGTTTAACTCATTAAAATGTTCAAATACAGGAATAAAAGCTATATAATTAAAATGTGCTCAAGACAGGCACCACACAATGAAAATTGTTACAATACATTTGTAGTATTCTGTATGCTGTAACTTACCTTATACACAAAGATGCCTGGCAACATGTTTAAACACTATACTATTTTCCCTCTGCTTTTGAAGATTATAGGTTTTGAGTGCATATTGCATTTTCTTCAGGCCCAGATATGGTTGACCTCAGTTTCTATTTTGAAATCAGTATGTGTGATAGGACAAGGAAGCATATAAGGAAGTTGAAGTTAAATTAAAAGCAGGTATAAGCATGTCTTTTATTATGGGGAATCATGCAAGTAAGATAGTAAAATCTGACTTCTCATCATATTGAATTGTCTTTCACTTCTCCATTATAGAAAACTTTATTTTTTATAATGTAAATTTTGTAGAATCACCCCCAGACTAAAGTCTGTGGCATCCTGCTGTATCCCCAAAGAATTACTTACACAATCCCAGTGATTGAAACTCGAGCCACTCATTTAATGTTTCAAGTCTATGTAGAATTAAAATAAGGATCAGTTTAGACTCTAACAAATTTTTTATGTACTTTAGTCTGTATTTTACTCATTGTCAGTAGCTTAGTGTAAATGTCTGATAACATCCTGTTGAATTTGTCTTTTTTAGCATTTGGTCAGCACCTGAAACAAAGCATAGCCATCTCTTGCCCTTTTATTTACCTTAGGGAAGTTAGCTCCTTACATGGATAAAGGAATTCAGTGTCTCACATGCACAAGCAAAGCAATATTCAGTGAGCCTGTCTGTGAAATTACAGCACACCAGCTTCTCCGTGTCACTCTCAACACAGGTAATTGGACAGTTGCACCAAGAGCAATTCAGCCCACTTACAATCTAAAACATCTTCTGACAGTGTCTGCTTCTTTCTAGTGACTAGACAGGCAATCAATTAAACAATGGTAATTACAGCTCTCCATAGCTATATCAACACTTACCTTCTGGGGTGTGACCTGGGGTTTTGGTCTCCTGATCATTTACATGAGGCATCTTTTGAGAAACACCACTGTGCCTGCCTAGGAGCCACCCATCTCCCATGGAAATCAGAAGATGGTGAAGTGCAGGAGATAAAATCTGCATTCTTAAATCTTACCCTGACAGAGAACTGGAATGTGTACATGACTGGGATTGCTGGGTTAAATGTAGCAGTAGTACAGTAATTCTGACTTACATCAGCTTGGAAGCTTAATTTTAAAAAATCTGACAAAAAGAGATCTGACATACTAATAACTTTGAGATGTAATAAAATACTTGAGGTGTAGAAAAGTGAATTAAACTGGGGCCTGCTGGCATTTGCATAGTCAAAAAATTGTTGAGGGGTGAGTACTGAGGCTGCTTAGGTTAGGCCATTCTTTCATGCAGAGAAAGAGTTATATTAAGTCAAAAGTGTAGGAAACACTGGAGTCAAGCAAAATGTTAATAGTTGAGAAAATTACAACCTGGTAGTGGAGAAAAACATGGCTGCATTTAGTTGCACCACAATGTTGAAAGAACAGACAGCTAATGTTTCACATGTGATTATAACATTTTAATTCCTCACATTTTAAATAATTACAGTAAAATTTAACATTCTCTTGGATTTTAGGCAATATCATAAATTCTACTAACTGTTGAACTTGCAAAGTCTACTATTCAAACACTAAAGCTAAAAGAAAATATCCAAATGCAATACCTGGTGCCTAAACCTGTATTAGGACACATGAATGTCCATTTTATGACCTTGGGTAGGAAACTGAACAGGGAAGAGAGTTTTAGAGTATTTTTACAGACATTTAACAACTGGTTTCCTGAGAATCTGGAAACATATCTGCTTAAGCTGCATTTTTTTATTAACACATTCATAGCACTGTCAAAAGGAATATCTAGAATCTAGAATAATCTATCATCCTATTACTTCTGTTTATAAATCTAATTATTTTACAGCACTATGAAAAATTCAACTTTAGAGAAACTGAAAGAAAAACCTGAAAAATATTACAAAATTTCCAAGGAACGAGTCTTTCATTCACTTAAAGATTATTTGAGAAGCAGGACATGTTATTATAAACACTTAAACCTTTACTTTCTCTAATGGGATTTTCTGTTATCTATTAAAGTACCCTCAAATTATGAACTATTCTCCTTTGACACATTTCAATATTTTTCTTTATAATCCTGAAAACAGCAAGGTGAACAAAAATACTTTAATACTTGTAAAACAAGATATTATTTCTTACATTCCATAAATTATACAACAAAACTGGTGTCTAATTTATTGTATATTCTATGCAGCAATCCAGCTATTAATAAATAGGTATACAACAGGAATCAAACTCTCTTGACTGGAGCCTTCACTGTAAAATTGACTGTAAGTTCTTTCCTCAGCACTTACAATGTATTTTGTTTACATGTTTTACAAAATACCATCAAATATTCCAAGAAAGGGCTTGACATCATTGGTTTCATCATCAAGAAGAAATCTAAAGATTAAGCAAACAAACAAATAAGGTATAGCACATCAAAACCTATGGAATCAGGAACACTATAGAGTTAAGAGAAACCAAGACAAGCAATTTTAAGTAATGTGTCTTAAGAAAAATTATTTGTTACTATTATTGAGAAAACTAAACTTTTTAGCAATGAATATTAGAAACTAACACATTCACCAAAAGTCTCTATTCCATGAAGAACTAAGCACTGAAACACTGAAGAAACAGAAAAACATATGTAACTTTTCTTACCTTGGATCTACTTCTTTTTCCTGCTCTTTTGTGAAAATAAAAAAATCTTCTTTCCTAGTGAATTTAGAAGAGTCTGAGATTATTTCTGGGATGGAAGAACACTGTAAACTTTTTTGCTCTTGAGAAGGACTTGAATGTGTTTTTTCTTGAAAACTGAACTGCAACACAAAAGTTTAAAAGTATACATGGTTAAACCAACTGAAACTCCCAGATTGTTGTACAATATAGTACTGGTATTTAATTGATATTATGATATTTGACAAGAACCAAGCATGTGACGAATCCAAATATATACTGGACAGAGAAATTATCAAATTGAGTAAATAGTTTTGAGATCATGCTATATAAAGTAAATTCATATCCTATTTCTTTGTATCAGGAATATCCCAATGAACAGAGAATGATTTGGACAATTTGAAATTCATGATATCCTAATTGATTCATCAGTCAGATATGGCAGATATATTTACACCATAAGTACTCAAATGATAGAAAATTCAGCTGTCAATATATTTTTACTCACCAAGGTTGTATTTCTAATCTGTGCAGATAAATTCACTTTTGATGTGCTATTGACCACAGAAACATCTGAGTTGTGAATCCTGGACTCATCTTGTACCGTGCATGAACTGAAAATACCAAGTTGAATAATTTCAGTATTTTTACAGAAGGGAAAAATTATTTTCTGTTCAATTCAGGTTTTTCTACTTATCTCTCTGCACACTTAAATAAAAACCAAATTAAAATAATGCAACAAGTCATGCCTTTTAAACACTGAAATTTCACTCATTTTTATGAGTGAACAACATTCTATACATTTAATTACACAGATACAAGTGAAATACAGACAATATTTTACACTGAATAAAATAGTAGTAAATTATGTAAGTCTTACTCTTTTGAAATGTTATTTGTGGCTTTGCTTGATGTATACTGGCAGAGGGGTTGACATTCATCTGGACTTTGAAGGCAGATATTTCCATGTTCTGCAAAAGAATGAAAGCTTTAAAAAGAGGGTTGAGAAGAAGCCACAACCCCTTCTAAATATTTCCCATGTTATGATAAATAGTACTTTAAAAATTATGAAAGTGTCTTAACACTTGAAATATTTCTTTGGGTTTTGGGCTAATATAAAGATAAGCAGAGATATACAGTCAATATACATTGTGAAACAATTATGCAGTTGCAGGCCATCAAAAAACTTTAATTGTGAGTTTTTCAACTGTCCCTTCTGTATTGGATTTGTCACAATATACGTGACATTCAAGGCAGAATAATAAATGTCAGTCTAGTCAATTAACCAAAAATTTCAGGTGGTTCTATTCATTGTATATTATTATAATTTATTCTCAAATAATAGCCTGTAGAATAATTTTAGGAAAGGAAAAAGTTTGTTGAAATTACCTTACCTAATTCTCTACTGACAAAATTACTGGCAAATACCAATTTCTCATCATCAATATCATCCCAAATATCATCTCTCAGTTCAAAGTCCACATTCAAAGCATCTGAAAAACAGTATCTGCTTTTATCTGTGGCAGAAAAATATGAAGCATTAATTTAAATATCAAACCAGTGAACACTGCAATTTTAAACATTAGCAATAACTTACTACTCTTTCCACAATTCCAGGATTGCAGTTGTTTCTGAGATACTTCTAAGGTATTAATATTATCCTCCTGGTCCACTGAAGGTGACAAAGATGACAGTTTATTGCTAGACCTATTTAAAAACAATAAATCAATGACATGTCTGTAAAACAATTACAGAAAGTGGCAAAATAAATTTATTCAGAAAGCAATTCTTAGTAATACCTTGGCAAGGCTGGCAATAAAGCCTTAGGTGTAAAAACAAATTGTTTGAGATCCACATTTTGAGCTTGATTTAACATCTCCATCTAAAGAAAGCAAAATATTATAACTTATAAGATATAAACATACTAAGAGCTATTATTTTTTAACAGGGTTAATGGCATCATTAATATTCTAAGTTAGCACAATATTTAAATGTCATAAAACCTTTCTGATGTCTGTCTATCTAATGCATTCAGTTAAAAAGGTTTGAGTTATGTGCTTCTGGTGGAGGTATGCAAGCACCCCGGCAAAGCCAGACTGGTTGACTCTCATCTGCGTTAGCTGTAGGCTAAATAGTCCTCTACTGCAAACAAACAAGCAAACAAAACTGTGAGGTAGAAATAAAACCCTCCAATACCTCAAATGTCATTCTTGCTGCAGAAAGACCTAGTTTACCACTACATTCAGAGGAATAAAGTGCAAGCCATGAAATGTTTCAGAAGTTTAAAACCAATGGGGATAGTTTTCTTATAAACAAGTGGATCTACTTGCCAGTGAAAAAGACTCTTAGTAGCATGACTAATAAATACCACAATTTAATTCAGGTAATATTTTGCCAAACCAAGTCACAGTGCAGTACCCTCCAACAATGCCTCTGAACCTCACCAACCACAACCTATCAAATGCCATAAAAGAAAAGATATAGAGGACGTGCACAAAAGTGGATCAATGGAAATGTCCCAAAGAACAGCAGAACCTCTCAAAGATTCCTGGACCTTTGTACTTCCTTACTTTTTGCTCTCCACACAGAAAAGTCAAACTTGGATGTTCATGTTTAGTGATAGAATTCTCTCTGCAAACAATGCCTACAAATATGTAACAGATTAAAATAAACCTATGAAATGGCTGACTGCATTCAAGCAAACCTTTAGACGTTTTACTGGGGGTATAGATGAAACTGAGTTCCTGCTCCTTAAATCAGCTAGGTACAAAGAAAAGTTTGTGTCTCCATTCATCTGTGACTTTGGAGGTACTCCAGTTTTACCTGAGAAAATGAAGTAAAATAATCTTTAGATTAGTTACAAGGGATAAATCCTAATTGTTTTCAAATTACTTTGAAAAACTTTGCCACTAAGCTTAATATCTTCTGTTAAAACATTCTAAAAGATTTCACATGCCAAGTACAAGATTTAACACAGTATTCATATAAAAGCATAACAAGCTTGACATTTTTTAAGATCATATGCTAAGTACAAAAAGTATTATTAATCATTGTAGTACCTATAAAAGTGCTATTGCCAAAGCTACTTATAATTGCTTTTATGACTGCAGCATAACAACCCATTCTCTTGCTGGTATTGTTTCTGCTAACGTAGCCATTGGCATGATGGGAGCTGTTCTAAATTACATTTCTCTAAAAGTATCAGAAGTAGTAGATTTAATGAAACTCACAGCAGTCATGCCCACACACATCTTTATTTTTACAGCGGTGGTTGCATTCTCTGTTGCCAAATTTCTTGTAAGCAATCTCCTGTTTAGATCTGCCTCCTAGATTAATATAATACAGAAATTCGAACAGTAATATTGGATACCAAACACCCATGATTTTTCTAACTTTCAAAATCATCAAAAAATTGCAGTGTAGTACTTTACGAGTAGAAGCAGCAGAGTTGTATTTTTATTACCTTTGAGAAAGAAACAGCAGGGATGAATAAAGATTTAGTTCCCTAGTGAAAGCAAAATTCAATTTTCTGTTGACTTTAGTATCAGCCAGATACTGTGATCTGACCATTTACCTGTATCTACTTTTGCTGCTGGCAAGCTTTGAGGTGAGCTATAACATTTATCAAGTGTAGATTCAGCTTTCAATTTTTGATTTGTAACCACCTTACGTCCCTCTGGTTTTGGTGTTAAGTAGAAGGCTGTATATGCTCGCTGTATATCAAGGCCAACTTGGAAAATAAAAAGACAAAACTATTAAAACAGCTTTAAACTGTTTCTATACTACAATTATCTTCAGTTACTCAAAGATCATGGAAATTTAAAAAAGTAATTTGCCCTTAGAGCACACTCTTGTATGACCAGATTCTTTAGGATTGAGATTAAAAACCCCAAACATTTTTTAGAATTAAAGACATAGTTACTAGAAGAAAAATGAAATTAGTTCCTTTAACCAAATGTTCTTGTATTGATCAACTTTAAGCTTACTTTTGTTAAAACTAAATTTACCAATGACTTTGCACAACTGATAAAATTTTAACTTTTAAACTCTACTCCAGTCTGTGTTCAGGAGTATCAGCAGCTCTGTACTGGCAAAGGCAAAAAATGAACATGTTTATAATGCTTCTCAAGTTGAAGGCCAATATTCATGACAGACTGAGAGACACCCTTTGTAAAGAGAGCAATTTTGTCTTTTATTAGGGAAATAAAATTTGTTGGAAAACCAGACAGGCTTTTAAAAAATGTGAGATTTCTTTGAAGTCTGAAATAGGAACAGACTTAAAATAAGTAGAGACTAGGAAGACCTGGTTTTAGTATAATTTCACCATTACCAGTTTCAGAAAAATTAACTGTTGTGCTGAGTTTTTCTGAACTCAGTACTGAGTATTTTATCTACTGTACCTGTAGATAAAAGGACAATTTTCATTTCTGTGTGGTTAGAAAACTCTTTTTCCCAGAGCCACAGGTCTAGCTATAGAAATATAGATTATTCCAGGCTTGATTATTGTAATAATCTCAATGTCAATATTTACCATGGAAGCATCAAGTACACTTCAGTTAACCTAACACACAGCACTCTTTTTTACTGGTGGGGCATGATGACAGAATTCAATGGAGCCAGTTTATCTTTAAATTGTTTTTTGAAGTTTTGCGTTTCAAGGTCATGAGGTGCTCCTTTACTGCTATAGTTCCAATTGTATGGAAGTTGTCACTGAGGGGACTCATGTTTAAATCTGCACACAGTAAGGCACAACATTTCCAGCTGTAGGAATTTCTTGTTACCAAAGTGGAGACGACCACATCCAACACCTCTTTACTACAGTGCAAAACCTAACCACTCACAAAGGCAGCTCTGCTCAGCATAAATAAACTGTCAGGCTGATAGGTTATCTCTGCTGAGAGTTAACCCACTTGAAGGAGAAGGACAAAAGAGAATCCCAATCTGTATCAACAGAGCTAAATATTGTCTCCTAGTAACAGTTTTGATGCTTCGCAGTTCTTTATGTGGTAGTAAATGAAATACACAGATAAGTAATTGTGAGAGGTAGGATGCAGCCCAGTAAAATACATGTTATAGAGGTTTGTTTCCAGACCAGCTCACTTTATTATACTTTGGCTTAACAGAAAGCGTTTTAGCAATTTGTTCCAAAATCTCCTGCATATTGGTTTTTAATTCAAAGAATACCTTAACCTACCATAATCAGAACTAATTAAATTTATACTAATGTCTTCTGATTTAACAGCTCTTTTAACTTCAATTTTCTTCATCCAATTTCCAGTTTTCAGGAGCACAGAATCCCTGTAATGCATCAGCAAAGTTGTTAGACAAGGACAACATACTATGGTATCTGTAACCAAGTGAAAGAGCCTGAATTTGGTTCTACTTCTTTCGTTCTGCTTGATAATTGGCCTAAGAATAACTTTTCAATCATGTATGATTTATGGCCATAAGAGGGCCAGGATCCTGCAGATCAGTTTCAATTTTGCCCAAAGTGCCAGACTTTGGTCAGAATTGTCATGAAGGTCAAGCAGTTGGAAAAGATTCTGTTTCTCTTTTCCCATTTGCTCCAAGCATCTCTTAGCCAACTGGAGAATTTAAATCTATCTCTGAGGGGAAAAAAAAAAATATTTCTAAAATATAATTAAAGAAATACAGCTAACAGGAGTAAGTAACAACTGTTTTTTCCCATAATTTTAAAAGGTATTTTACTTGTTTTATATTTATGGGGAAATTATTATGACTTTTCCATAATATGACATTGATGTTTAACAGATATTTACACGTGCTTTCTTCACTGACAAGCACACTGGCATGTTTTGGGGGTTGCTGAATTTTGTGTAGCATTTTAAATGACAACAGTGACTAGAAAATGCTGTAGGATAAAGAATAATTTTGTACTATTAGACATCAGTAGGAAATATTGAAAATCTGCCTGAAAGTCACAGAACAGATGAGAAATCAACACCATAAAACTATGTGAGGCAAAAAAACCTGATCATACATACATAATTTTGTGATTAATAATGACTTGGTTGTCAGCATCTCCTATGACCAATGTAACATAGTGAAAGTCTGGCGCTGTTCTCTTTGTCTGGAGCTGCTCATAGTTTGTTAGTTTGATGGTTACTAAGATTTCTGCCAACGTGTCACTGTATTTGGGAAGCTAGGGAAAATGATACAGAAGACAGAACTGATAAAATATGCAGAGGAAAATATATGCCCCCCATAAATTTCTATCTGTTGATACAAGCACAAAACCTCAACTTAAGCAATTTGAATTTGTGGTACAATTTTATTTGTTCCTCTGAGACACTGATTTTCAGCACTAACTTGGTGATAAGCTGAATACCCTAAGTTTGATTCAGTACTGAGAATCAAGGACAAATGCAAAGAGAAATAGGCAAGAATATGATTTGTTATATAGAAATTATATTTTGGCATCCCAACATTCCTCTAGAAGATTTTTATAATTGTTAAATCTTCATTCTGAGAATTGAGCTACTCATCTGGTATTATATCAAGGGAAAAGTAAACTAGAACTGATTGTTATACCAAGAGAGTTTCACACATCTATTGAGCTTTTAACTTCAAAAGTGTCTTCATTTCTATCAACTTTAAGGTCACTTTTCAAATTTTGCATTTTAGAAAGCTAGAGTGTCTTTGTGATCCGTATAAAGACAAAATGCATATCAGAACCTCAAAGCTCTTGATTACACATAGAACTGTACCCTTCCTTTGAAAGGGCACCAGCTAGGTTAATGTACTAACTTATTGTTTCTCTATATTCCTAAGTGTGCTGTAGAAAATAAACATGCATTAATAGTATTTCAGTTAGCTGTATTTGGATGCTTTGCTGTCTCTAGGGTTTGTTTAAATTCAAGATAGAAGAGACCTCTCAGACTCACATATAATGCTAGAATGTGAATGTACTGGTACACATCTGTAACATAAAATGCTATCAACAAGAGAGGCCAATTTATTATGGGGAATGCCTGTTCCAAGGCTCTCCTTTGAGATTTAGGAGTTTCATTCTACCTGCTAAGCTGGAAGGAGGTCACAATATTGTCTGATCTTCCATCTGGGAAGACTCAGAACTGCTTTAAGTCAGGACTTGTTTTTTCATTTAATAAAACCAGCATAAAAACATAAAATAAATATGAAAAAATGTACCTGTTCAATTTCAAGTTCGTATTTTGGAAGATGCAAAACAGACTCTTTTATCTGGTTTCCAAAAGGAGGATGTCTGTTTAAAATCTGCAAAGATGTAAATCCAAGGAATCAAAGTCACCTGAGTAATTATGTTAGCAACAAAAGCTCCTTTCATTCTTGGTTCTCTACTGTCATTGATGCCCAGAATAGCAACATTACCAAAAGGAAATTCCAACACTTGTAAAAGTTGCTACTGCTTCAGTTCAGATAATTCAATCACCTACCAATGACTACTCAGGTTTTATATGAGATGACTCTTCTATGCTGCACAAGCTTTAACTAAAACAAAACAAATTACAAGAAAAAACACAAAAGGAGCCAGAATGATAAATCAAATTTCCAAAGTCAAAACAGAAAAACCAAAGTAAGATTTAGAAGTCTGTTATATCTTCCAGAACACTGGAATAACAGCTTCCACAGAAAAGAAGCCAAAAGCCAAAGAACCAGTCCTAGAGTAACATTTACCTTTCCTAAAATAAGAAGTGTTTTGTAGATGATTTAGAAGATTTTTATTCTACTCCTATCTCAAACTTGCAATAATGGAAATTTGGGATTTTCATAATTAAGATACACTAAGAGAAACTGTAAATACATATTCCCTTTTATATTTTTCCAACACTTCTAATAGAGAAGTGCATATTGTCCTTTGTTACAAACCATGTTCATGATGAAATTCTACATATTTGAGCATCTGCTTTCCACAGCCAACCAAATCAGTGAAATCATCATTCACATTAAATTTGCTACAACAAAACATCATACACATTTTCAAGGAAAACCAGCAGCAGCTACATAGTTTTTAAAATTCTACTAGTTAAAATTAATAAATCACCTAAACATCTAAATTTTGCTATGACCATATAGCAAATATATTTAACTATACTGCTTTAACTGCTAACAGTATTAATCCTCAGTATTTTCCCTATCATATTTATCTATGTACAAAATAATAAGTTACCAATTCAAGCTCTCTTGCATTTATGTCTTCAATTTTTTTAAATGATGTCAGCCCAGCATTTACCATAGCATTTGACAATGATACACCTGTGAAAAACACATATACAAGTTTTATGCTGTTAAAGGACAATGAATAACCTCAAATTATTCTAACAACTGCATTACAGCAGGTAAACCCAAAGCATAAATAACTCTGTTACATTTGATGCAGCTTTCTGCCCAGCAAGTCACTAAACTTATTTTCACTCAAGTATTTCAGTAGTAATTAATTTCTCCATTAGTAAAGAGAAAAAGAAATGCAATACAAACCAAACATGAAAATATACAATATTTCAATGATGACAACTTTTGCATTTTCTACAGTAAAACAGATTTTACATCACTTTCTGTAGGAGTCAAGAAATGTGTTCTGTATATATATGATAAAAAAGCATGCCATGCAGTATTCTTTGTCTCAGAATGTTTTCCCTATTCAAGAAATTATTTAATTATGTTAAAATCATAAAGACCTCAATGTTTTTGAACAAGTTAATAATGAAATTCACTGAAAAATAAATATTTATTATTATCTTCTACGAGTTATTCCAGCTTTAGCAAAAAACTTTCCCATGGGCATGTAAGCCACAAAAGCAGAGAATTCCATATACACTTTTATTTCTCTTTGTGATTCACCATACTTCCAGTGAGATTTAGACTTATCACAGCTATGAAAAAGCATTTAACTGACCTGGCATTACAGCCTTTTATAATAACTGCAATGATTGTATGTAAAAAATACTACCAAATACTTAGAATGAGTATTTGGATCCTTCTCACACAGTTCTGCTAAAGAGCTCTGCTAAAGAACGAATGTAAGAAATCTGAAAATTAAGTGGGAAAACTCTTAAAATACTTTTAGATTGCTTCTTGGAAGACATTACTGTAATCTTATAAGAAAATACTTAACTCAAGAATTTAATACTTTAGAGAAACAGAACACCTTTTTTCTTTTCATGTGTATTTGAACATAATACACATGGGTCTGACTTGGGGAAAACATCTTTTACCATCTTCCTGCTCCTTTGCAGAAGCTCTGCAGTCTGAATACTGAGAATTCTCAGATATTACTTCTTCTGCTAGAGCTGCTCCTCTGTTTCTTTATAACTGAAGCTGAAGATTAACTCTTTTACCCTAATTCCTAAAATGGTAGAAGGATTTCTGCCAGTGAAGAGAATACCAGATGTAAATAAGATTCTTTTCTCTTTATTTTCATCTACACTTCTGAGCAAAACGAATAAATGGGGGTGGAAATAAAATTGAACAAGTAGTAAACGTCATAAATCCTGTATGACAACTGATCATTATCCTGTCTGTCAGAACAAGCAAACAGAAATCAAACCTACCATTCAGTAACAAGGGGGAGTATCATTATTGGACAAGAGCTGTAGAAATGCAGCAAGAATTCAACTGAAATATCAGTCTCAGTAAGGCCAAGTGTCAGTCAAAGAACTGTCACTCTAATAATGGAAATACTGACTAAAAAGGCATTTTTAAGGTTCAAAAACAGCACACTGAGCTAAGAGTTTAAAAATTAAGGATTTCTGAATATGCTACATGGTATCAGCAAGTTTCTGGGAACTTAATTTAACTCCAGAAAGAAACAGAAGATTAGTAGCCATAGGCAGAGGTTAAAAAATCGTATCATACTACAGGCATCAATTCAGTGTTTGATTCAGGAAAAGAGTGAATGTCAGAAGAATGTTCAAAAGAAGCTTGTGAGGGGAACAAATGACACTTTGGAAGTTAGCAGCTCTTTGTAACATATGCTGCAAGAGCAATGACAGCATAAGAATAAAGTACCCAGAAAAAGGAAAATTGGACAGACATGTCTGTATATATACACCTCTTATTAAAAAACTAAACGTGACTTTATTCTGGTGAATATAGTGTACAGGGAAGGATTTGTCTACACTGCAAGTGCCATATTTATCCCACTCATCCTAACTCCACAGAAATGCTGAACATGAGGCAGATTCCTCAGATGATGGTGTCAACATTGCCACAGGTGTGGGGTAGTGGAAATGTGTTCCCAGCACTGTGCACTGTGCTGTGCACAGGCTAACAAGCCCTGCCCTTGCTTTGAATCCACATGAATGAAGCATTACAGCCTCTGCCCTTGAGCAGGAAAGCCTGTAAGGTGCTGGACCCGATGGACCTCTGGGTTTAGCCATTCTCTAATTTGCAGATCTCTGTACTACACTCTTCAGCGCAGAGCTGATGTATCTCTAAAGAAGAAATACAGAGAATGCTGCAGTGAATTTTGAAAGCATGAAGGTATGATAAGACCAGACATCAAAGCAGGAAGATACACTACTACCTCAAACAAGTATGACTACATTTTTATAAAACAGAAGACTCAAAATTTTCTGAACTCCTTTTCAAATAATTATGACAAGCCTGTACTTCCAGTCAGAAGTTCATTCAATAACAGGATACAGTGAAAGGAAGATCATTAGAAACTTTTGATCATCATGTGTATAAGAACCTCATGCATAATAAATTGACTTATATTTCATGATTCCTATCCTTTTCAATGTGAATTAAAAGGTTTTAATGCATACAAGCAAGAGGACCTACAGCAACTGCTGCCTGGAAAGGAAGACATAGCCTAGTCAGGGACACGCAGTCATATCAATGTGGAATATGCCTGGGATACTGAGAGGAATAGTGAGGAATAAGAACAATTCTGAAATACTTTGAAAGCCTTAAGAAAGCTACTAAAGAGCTTGCTTTTGCAATGGCAGATTCTTCTGGCAACTGTGGTACTCAATTGTGGCAAATAAGTAATTAGCAGACTAATTCAATTATGTACATAGATATCACAGAAATCAGCAGGCTAATTATGAGTTATGATTCTTTGTCAAGATTACACTTTTATAATTTTTAACTAGTACCTACCAATTTTTTCCAATTGTTTAGACACATGAAGTGAATTTTCCCAAAGTCTGCACCTGAAACACTTTGCTAAAATCAAAGAGTTTAATAAAGCAGAGAAGTTGTTCTTAGATGATGCCAGAAAGTCAGATAGCCCTGTAAAAATAAGATTGACTTATGTTAACAAACATAATGTAGCTTATTAGGAGATGTACCAGGAAAATAAAATTAAATTTTACCATACATCTAGTAACTCTCAAGCCATTTCTAAATATTCTGCCAGTATCTTGTGTCAAAGTAAAGTCTTGAATAGGAATACATCCCAGCTGAGCCTGAATGAGACTGGAAAAACAATGGGTTTGTAAACAAAGAACAACATCAAAGTTTTTCATGGGAAAAAAAAGGAAATTCAGAATAGAAACAACAAAATACAAGATCTGGTCCTCTGCAAAATGACAAAAAATTTAGCAGGGACTTCACAGCCTTAAAATGGCAGGTTTTCAATAAAAAATAAAAAGGCAATATAATATTTACCAGTTTACTTTCATTTCTCTTGTTTTTATCTTCCCCTCCATTGGAAACCTATGCATGAAAACAAATATTTTCTAAATTCATTTTATTTATTGCTAAAAAGGTACTTTCAATTTTCAATGTATTTTTTAAATACCTGATTGTTATTTTGTCTTTGTCTTTATTCAAAGTGTTCAATATTTTCTTTTCATTTGTTCTTAACTTCACATCCACAAATTCTGTGCAGTTGGAGATCATTGTAATCTGTAATAATTAAATGTTTTTAGTAATTGCTTTAATTTGCCATTTTTTCTATTACTTCTTCTAATTTTTTTAGAAGAACATTTAAAAAAATTTATTTCCTCAGCAGTATGACCATGAAGACACAGTCCGTCAGTTCTTTTTAATACTGACCACCTTTCTTTCCTCTTCCTATAAAGGTCATTAATGAAAGGGGACAATTTTTCTTTCAGCTTTTTGATTACTATTTCAGTTGATGTTATCTAAAATTAACCCCACACCTTACTAACACTTTATACAAGGCAAATACAAACAACTTTTTCTGTTATGTATTTCACCTTGCTTTCTTCACACTTTAATGACAAAGACAGGCACAGGAGAACAAGTGTTCCATTTTTTTCATGGCAAATCCGTTTTACCATAATATTTGCTTGAAAACAAAATGTCTTGTGCTTCAGATAACAACTCATTAGCTGAAAGAGGAAAGTTACTTAAAACAGAAAGACAATTCCCTTAAAAGTAAAACCTGCTCTTGATGCAGCTGTTTTTTCAACAAATAAAACCTACTACAGCAGAAAATATTAAGGCTTTTAGTACATAAACAGAACAGCTTCAGCAACTTTACATCTTCATAAGCAAGGTTAGTGAGTGAAGAAAGAGTTGGGAATCAAAAGATCTCAAAGTACAAAGTCTCAAAAATACTCCATATAGAATTTAATTAGATGTATTCTCTAAAACTTTATAAAAATAAAGCCTGAGCTCTTTAAAATAAATAACACCTTACCCTTATTTTCTTAGACTGTTTAAAAATAATTGAACATATGTAATTTAAAAAAACCTCAAATTACCAATTCATTTAGTGTCTCAGTTCCCTTCATTGTGAAAAACTGCTTCACTGTATCAAATGCAATGTAATACCACGCCATTAATCTTCCAGTCTCTGTAAAAGAAGAATATACCATAAAAAAATAAGTATGTCAAGTATATTTTAGTGGCTTAGAGTTTTTTAAGCCACAAAATTAAATTAATTTTCTTATTCCAGGCCTCTGTGAGATTTACCCCCACTACTCAGTATGTCATTGTCCCCAGCTGTGAGATGGACATGACTGATCCAATCACAGAGTGGCAGTGGCAATTCTCTCCAATGGAGATGAAGTCCCACTAACACACCAGGCAGGGAACTGTGGTTGCTAAGAAGCCAAACACCTCTAGCAGAGGAGTCCAGAGAAGAGCAGGTATTGATAAAACCTGTCCTTCCTTGCACTGTGCCACAACCAATTATCCTGACACAGTGTTCTGCAATCTTCTAATCTGCAACAAATTTTCAGCAACAAGAGAAGATCTATTCATAAAAAAAGATTAAGAGTGTGAACATCCACGACTTGGTCAAGAAACTTGTCCAAATATTCCACTCACAAAGTCCCTCAGATTTTACTCTCTACTACATTTGTGTACTCTTATTAATGAGTCACAAGGGTAGCTGAGATCCTTCACAGTTCACTACTATCTCTACATCACTCCTGAAAATTAGTTTATTTGAAAAAAGTATTACCTGTTGGTTTGAAATTATTTGCTTCATCCATCCTGATCAAATCAAAAGCTGATAAATCATTTAAGTTCTTCAGACACAGTTCTGTCAAAAATTTGAAAAATGTTTTCTGCATGTACTAAAAATACCTTATCCATGTACAAACCACAAACATCATCATCAAATGGTATGAATATATACCCAAGTAATTCCACTGAACACAAGTAAAGGTTTTGGAATCCTCCTATTAAAGTTGGTGGCTAACTTTTCTCTGGGGAAACTCACTGAAAGATAACTGATAAGGACAAGCCAACTCTTTTTCAGTAAGGTAAAAGTTGCAAAGGAAAAGAAACTAGATGCTGGAACGTAGGTTGCCATATTCAATTTTGAATGACAGATTAGAGAACCCACAAGCACTTATACAAAAGACTTTTGCTACAGAGTTAACACTGAAATGGTCCAAATTTCAAATACCCACAAGTATTCATGAATCCTTCATTAGAAATTTTCATGTTGCATTTGTATTTATTTCACTAAACCTGTTGTGTCAGGTATCTGCATAAGAATGACCAAACTGCTTTTGGTCTCTCTTTTTCAAGACCAGGGCAACATTCAGAGTTTAAGTCAGTTAGAACAGCACTCAAAGAGATAGTTCCCCAAGCAATCCTTCACTTTACACATGAAATATATGAAAACATTATATACATTACTACAAAATATTTCATATTGTAAGGAAGAGGAGCTAGTTTTTAACATCAGAATTGCCACACTAAAAAAGCATTAATTGAATTCTTCTATCACTATCTGTACATATTAAACCATGCCTTCTCCCATAAAGGCTTGTTTAGGTAGTATCACACTTCATTCCCTCTATTCCTTTCAACCTACATGGCAAGAACAGAAAACTCCTGATGTAAAAGACAGAAAAATATAGAAAACTACTGAAAAGGCAAAATTTCTTACTGATAAGTGCTCCTCTTTTCACTGTCTGCAAGTAAGAGTCAATGTTTCTCACATTTGGGGACCTCAAGTAGCAAAATGCAGCAAATGTACTGTGTTCCTGAAGGCCCTTGAAACCCTTACCCAATGAACAGCCTCAGCATCATTCTATGAAGCCCAAAATCAATCACAAATGTTTCCTACACAGTTATGTTAAAAATGTGTAAGTGGAGTCCAAGTAAAAGCTATAGAGATTTCTGGGCATTTTATCTGTCCATGTTTTCATGGACCAGACCCTCCTCCAGATATTTTAGTTCCAAATGGTCTGGATGGACATGAGGAGTTTCACTGAAGAAAGAAAATTGTATTTGTAGATTTGCACAACTTGAGAGCAAGTACTCTTTTATAAATATATTTACATTTAAAGTACCAGAAAACTTACATTAAAACAAATTAACAAAACAAAACCACCTGAAGAGTTGTATGCTGTTTCTGTATTTAAAGTTAATAGGCACCAATTCCCAGATGATTCTGTCCACTGTATATTTTCTAATGGAATTGCAAATAGCTAAAATGCAGTATTTTTAAAAAAAGGTTAATAACTGGGTTTTATTCAAGTGTTAGCAAAAAAAAGCCTCATAAATTTATGCAATTTTAAATTGTTTCTGGACAGGGCAAAGATGTTTACATTTTATATCCTTTGTTTTCAAGGCTAAATTTATGAATGGAAGGTGACATTTTCTGAAAAGAACTTTTTTGAAAGTATAGTAACAGAAATTAATGAAAGCAATTGAGATCATTGAAAGGAAAATTAGGAAGAATGATGAACAATCAAAATTAAAGTGTTCTGCTTCATATTTCTGAGTATGTATATGGAGATGAGGTAGGTAAAGGCATTTAATGATTTTCCTCTCCCCAAGAAAATTTCTTCTACCACTTAAAAGGTACTGATAGTATTTCAAAAACATTAATAACAAAATAGAATTAATAACATACAGTAAATTACATTTGTCCTGCAAATAGCTCCATTGAAATTAATGGACATAGATAATAAACATGGGTGAACCTGCCCTAAATTGTAACATTTTACTGAAAAAAACTAAGAAGCCACTTACCTTGTAACTTTGCTTCAATTCCAACTTTATCTAATCCAGATGAAAAACCTTCATGGCAAAGACAAAAGTTGTTTTAACCTAACATATCATAACCTAGTACTATCATACACTTCTTCCTCAATGTCATCACCCATTAAAACTGATTTGCTGATTTTTAGGAAGCAGATAAATACCCCAAAGTGTAATATGTGGGAATGTTTATTATACTGCAAACAAGTCAGAAGTTTTACAAGGTGTAACTCTCTAAGTATCAGTAAGAGACTTGTAGAACAGATGTGCAAAGGTAAAAGCTGCAAACATTCCCACATGTAAAATATCAAGAGTCCTAAAAGTTTCAGAAATGTCAGTAGAAACTTCCAGGTACAGTTTTCTTATTTTGGAATATAGGAAGCCACCTAAATTGTAACACCCATTCAAGTACTGGATGTGCTATGTTCCAGCTATAAATCCTTATAAAAATTGTCTGCAGCAATTACCCAATGACTTCAAAATCAGGGGTAGAGCAAGTGGACAAGAACAAAGATATGGTCAGGGCTGGGGACTGGGATAATGTTCTAGACAAGACAAACTGAAGACACTGGAATTAAGATAACTAGAATTTTATTCTAGAAAAAATGATCAAATACTAGACTAGTCTTTTTCTTAGCAGATTACATATTCAGCAGTGCAAAATACATTATGGCTTGATATTGTATTAATACATGGTCCAGCATATTAAGATAAAAAGAAACGGATTATGAAGTTGTAAATGGCTTCTTCACAGTTTTAAAATGTTATACCATGCTGAAACTCCCACTGCTTATGTTAAAGAACAAAATGTTACAGGCCACATTGCACATCTTGTTTTCATCACATTATGAAATAACAGTCCCTAAGAAAATTATAGAAACAAGTAATATGGACATAACACATCTTAGTGCCATAGTTAGATGAATTAAAGAAATAAAACCAAACAAACCATAGTGAGCTGGATTTTTTAAGGCTCTAATGTACAAGAATGTTGATCGTATCCATTCCAAAGCTACACTGACATCTGTGACAGTATGTAGCACTATTTCTGCATTTAAGTGTTCAACAAGGTGCCTGTGCAAGCTAGTGCAAAAAAAACCAACAATTAAGGACTTTTTCCAATGAGCAATACAAAAAGTGCTAAAACTAATTTTTGGGAATAAACAAAATCAAACAAACCCCTCCTCCCAAACCACAACTGTTCACTGTAATCAGTGAAATTGATGGAACACAGTAAAGATTATGTAAGTAATCAACAATGTAATTTGTTTATTATGGCCTAATGCCTAGCAAGCAAAAATAAACTGTCAACTGTGAAGTTCGACATTTACTAGAAAACAAAGTTACATACATTTAAAAATTGCAGCATAGACATTCTGTGCTGTTGATATTCTAAATATATTTGAAAAATTAAATGTTAACAAAAGTAAATGAGTAAAATTTCTTATTTTACGTTTTAGCATCCTAACTTTCCCACATATTTCTCATGATAATCTGTTAACAGCAAATATAGGTCTAGTACTTCCCAGACTCTATAATCTAGAAATTCAGATAGGGCTGCATTAAATTCCTGCTCTTTGTCTTTGTAATAAATACTCTTTCAGCTTCCTCAGTTTTCCAGCAGGAATCTAATTTTTCTTTTGAGCTTAAGATGTCCTAAAGATTCTTTTGGCTGATAAAAAAAGAGACCACTAACTACTGAATAGCTTGGCTTTATTTTCCTTAATTCTTTCTTAACTTCTTCTAAATGGACAAAAGCAGAGCCCAAAACCCATGTGAAGAAAAACATATTCTGTAGAAACTCTGAAGTTTAGCTACTATCTACAGAGTCTCATAAAAACATACTTAGTTACCTGCTCTCTATTATATCAGCACCATTTAACAGCTGTACATATCTCTCCCTGGTACTGCAACGAGTCATGATAACTGCAGTGGCAGTAGTGTCAAACTGGAAAATAAAACCCCACATAAAAGCTGCTCTTGAGTTCTTATTAAAAAACACAGTTGAATATGCATCACATACCTGCTGAATCCACTAAAACTCTTTTCTCAAAATCCTGTCTGAAATATACTGTATGCCAGTTTTCTACTTTTTCTCTAATCCTCATTCACTATGTAACCCAAATGTAATCTTCAGATCTTTTTCTACTGCAAGGTGAAGCAGTGATTTTTGATGGACAATACAAAAGTAAACAGATTTCTTTCTCGACAGAAAAGTTACCTAGGAGTAATTTAAGTATTAATAACCCTTTAAAAACCAAATGCTGCAGTAAAATTCCTGGCATTGTACTTTCTTCTGCAAGAATAGCTTCTACTAATTTGCCTATAGACAGCATCAATACAGTAAAACATTCACTTACCTGAGGCCTTCCAGCTCTCCCAATCATTTGCAGAATATCAGTTTCACTGTACTCTTGAAACACTCCTCCAACATAATGCATTGTGGATTTTATAACCACCAGGTGTGCAGGCAGATTGACTCCCATAGCTAAGGTGCTAGTAGTAACTACATCAGATCAAAGTATATGAACACCATCAAAATGTCTGGCAGACTCTAATCAAGCAGCAAATAGGTAACTTAACTCTTGATGCCTAAGAGTTTTTAGTTTCTAGTGGAATCAGTGGGCACCACAAAGAAATTATGTAGATTAGACAAGTACTTACATAACAGTTTCTGTGTATCTGATCATCAGCATTCATTTGTTCTCATATTCTTTAACAAATTAAATCCAGATACTTTTACTTAAACATTCCTTTATACTTGGAGATAATCCAGAATATGATCCATGTTCAATATAACAGACACACAATGCAGAAACTTTACTCTGATTTCTTCAAGGGTATGTATTTGAATAGAGCCATGGCTTCATCTTGCCTAGTAGTGGTCAATATTAAAATACATTTTTTAAATCATCAGTCATTAGCATTGTTTATACCCATGGCACCAAACCAGAACCATCACCAATACTATCACAGCACTTTACCAATACACACTCTCACACAGAAAACATCAGTCAAGTATGTGGCAAGTGATCTTACACTCATGTTTCCTAATTCACTTTCTCCAGAGAATATATGGAGTGCCAAGAATTCAACACAGAAAGCCAGTCATATGGGCCAGCTGATATTACTATTCTGCTAGGAAAACACAGGATTATTGAAATTTCCAATTCTTTTGGAAATGAAATGAAAATTAAAAATAGTCATTAAATTATTTTTTCTTATGATCATTGTAACAGGTAAGAAAAAAATTCACAAATCATTTAGTGTTGTATATGAGCAACACAGACAATTCCCCATAGGGTCTGGATCTTTTTTTACAGGACAAGAAAGCCCAGATGAGATGAGACAATCACACCTAAGATCTCTTCTCATTTCACATAACAACAGATGGAATACTTCTTAGGGACCTCCCCATCAGTCACAACAGCTTGCATGGGAGTTTGAAAATAGCATCCTGCCCACCTAAGATGCATAAATGTAGATGATTACCTTCAGGGAAGCCACAGGTGCAAAGAAAACCTCTTGGAAACTCAGAGGAAAGATTCACTAGCACAGAACTCTCCACCCCGATGGGAGAGCTCAATGGTAGGAAAAGGAAACAGACACGGCCAGATCTACATGGACATAGGATGGGGATGACCTCCATGTGTGGTGAAAAGAAGTTCTATGGTCTTTACTAACAGTGCATATGTAGGCTCACAAGGTAAAAGTACAGGGGAAACAAAAACACCTTCACCTGGATTTCACAACTTCCAAAGGTTAAGCAAACTACAGAACCATAAAATATTACTTCCAAACTGCAATCTTCTCAGGATACAAAAATGAAATTTTGGCTAAGTTAATTTTACTTACAAAGTACTGGCAAGTCTCCTACAGTAAAAGCTCCTTCAATTATTTTTCTGTCTGATATCTCCATACCCGCATGATGATAAGCCACACCACAGGTCAAAAGCTCTGATAATGAAATTATACATACATCATTTGACTAGGTTTTCTCAAGCAAATATTCAATCACAGAACAGAGAAGTTGTAGGTTATATTTACCTCTCAGTTTGGAGTCCTTCAATGAATTTGCAAACCCCTGTAATCTATGCAACACATACAAACAACAACAACAAAAAAAATAAATTAAAAAACATACCTTCTTTGGTTATTTTCAACCACCCTTCCCATCCTCAGAGAGAACAGATTGACTCTCTGGGGCACCTATTGCAGCTTTTCGAGCCTGGTCATCTTTCCAAGTGACAATCAACAGTCCTTATGTGTTGTTCACATAAAGCAAATAAGATCATATTTTAGTTCCAAAGTCAGAAGTAGCTTCTGCAGCTGCCATGACTAGGCAACTCTGAAGTAAATAATAATTAATATGGCTGTATTTATTAACAGTATCTGAAAAAATAAAGACAACTTAAAAAATTACTAAAGTAACACCCAATTCAACTATTCATATGCTTAATATTTGCATTACAAGGTCTCAAGGGGCATAAGAATTAGCATTTTTACATTCAGAAAGCAGCTTTGAGAAACAACGTTTGTGAAAGGTATCCTAAAATTCTGAGAAGCAAATAAAACTTCCCAAAAAGAGCACCAATTTACCAAAAAGAATGTCAACTGTGATGATTTTCTCTGCTAGAAACTGTATTAGCTCAACAGCTTTCTTCACAGATATCACAGGTTTACTAAAATGTACCAACACTTATTTCCAATTTAAATAGAAAAATACCTTTGTTTCTGTTCTATACTCAGTAGAAATTTAGCATCTTTTGCAAGAACAGAAGCAGCCTGCTGTACTCCTTTTCTTGTGGCACAAAACTATAAATAAAAGATATTTTTTTGAATCAAAACTTTCAAGAAAGAAATAATTTCAAACATGATAATAAAAAGCTGCTGTACCACAAGTGCTGGTTTTTGCTCCGAGTATGTTTGTATAATGCTAGCGATCTTGTAGTTAAGAGTTAAGTCAAATTTGAATTCTGTCTGATTGTCACTGCAAGGAAAACCAAGCACAATTTTGCGTAGCTTCACTGGTCGTTGATCCTCATCTATTTTCAGGCACACAGCAGGCATCTTACTATCTGAAAGCCATTCTGCGATCTTTAAAAAAAGTAGAACAGAAAACATAAATTTCTTCTTTTAATTGTGCTCCAGTTCTAATAGCATCACAGAAAAATTAACTTAGCTATTTCACGTGTAAACTACTAACACATTTATTTATCTTTTAAAATCATAGGTGAGGGTCTGCTTTTTTCAGGACCAATATAATTTGAACTGAAATCTCTAATCTGTTGTGATTTGCACGTAAGAGGCAAAAATCACAAGTAGAAATCTAAAACCAAAGCATGTCCATACATGGCTGACATTTCCATATGGTTGAAGGTAATCTTACATTAGCAGCAGCCTCATAGCTGTCATCAGATCACAGCTTAGAAATTACTATTTTGCTATCAATCTAAAATTGTAATTCCAGACAAATTTTATAAAACACAACTTCATTGATCAAAATGCATTAAAAGGTAACTCTTACATCTTGAGTATTTGGGATTGTTGCAGAAACAGCTACAAATCTCAAGGGAGGAACAGTGTCATGTTTCTCTAAGTGACGCCAAAGAGAAGACTGAATAGTTTTCATCCGACTGACTACAACTTCCAAAGTTGCGCCGCGGCTTTCATCCTTTATAACGTGTACCTATCAGGAATTTTAAAAGATGTGCTAAATATTTTCTAGTTACAATCTGGACATGTGCTAAATACATTTAATATTTTCTAAAGTTCCTTTTTATCTTCACAAAAGATAAAAAGCAGTGCATAAATCCTCATTCATTTTCTTACCTCATCGATGAGAAACAGTCGCACAAGCTGGACTATAGAGTTGTCTCTCCACCTTCTAGTCATGCTATCCCACTTTTCCTTGGAGGAAAAAAAACAACACATCAAAACAACAACAGAAGCTGAAAGATGTTTTAAATGCCAACACAAGCCACAACTATAGTACATGAAGACATGCCTAAACTCATTAAATCTTTAAACAGAAACAGATTAATTCAAGCTAATGCCATCTATGTTTCATCTGGTGTGTTATTATATTACTTTTTTTTTATATGAACTGCGAGTGTGTACAGCAGTGTGCAGACAAACAAAAGGATCATAAAATCACTGTCTATTACCAAAAAAAAAAAAAGAGCAGTACTTGCAGCATACAATTAGAAGACCATTAATGTCTGTTTATTCTAAGTTCTTGTAAGAACTGGATATGAAACCTACAGGAGTAGTGATGATAATGTCAGCATGATGTATTTCAAATAAATCATCTATCAGTGTATCGCCTGTCAGCTCCTTGCAGGTGAGTCCTATAGGTCCAAATTTTTCTTTCCAGTCATCAAAACGCTGACTGCATAGAGCTTTTATTGGAGCCACTAAAAACAACACCAAATAATGAGAATTAAATCAGGAAAACCAAATCTTCAACTGTATTAGAAATGTATGCATTAAGTTTCTTTTGTAAGATGCCTTCTTGAATTTAATTTCCCTAATTTTCTGCTTTGCTTCCAGAACCATAAAATCTGTAACTGGTGTTCCTGTTCTTATTATCCTGCTCCATGTGCACAACCAATGTTGAGCTTTGGGCCCTAGTTCTTCCCATCAGCAGGCAGAAACAGAACAATTTAATTAAGATTATTTATGCTCTCTCTTAACCCTTTATCCTGTTGGGTTTGATTTTTTTTTTTGCAGTACCACATGGAAACAATCATTCAGCTATCAAAGGTTTTCTCACAGATGGAAGAAACCACAGGT
The DNA here is from genome assembly GCF_027887145.1 of Ammospiza caudacuta. Classification (NCBI taxonomy): domain Eukaryota; kingdom Metazoa; phylum Chordata; class Aves; order Passeriformes; family Passerellidae; genus Ammospiza; species Ammospiza caudacuta. Next base: position 32,530,526 of record NC_080599.1, on the reverse strand, counting down.
AATACATCTTTTCTAATGGAACATCATACAAATACAACCTTTTCCCAGTTAAGAATTATTTGAATACTCTGTATTCAGAGAACAAAGTATAAGTGAGAAACCATCCAAGAGCAAGAGACAGAGCTTTATTTCTCCTGTTTTTCTATCAAAATCAAATGGACAGTTAGGTGTAGGGTCATATGAAGCAGCTAACACAGCAGGTAGCAGTTCTCATGAACAGTCCTAAAACAATCTACTTACATTTTTTTTTCCTGAGAATACACACTGTGCTTTTGCAGACACTTTTTTCCCAGAAATCAGACATCATTCTCAATAAGGACTGATATTAACAATACATGTAACTGGTGTGAGTATCTCCAAGTATTTACATATTTCCTCACAGATCAGTTAAATTCACAAAGATCACAGTTCTGGTGAGGTAGTATCCAGAAAATAGCAGGAAACTTTGCCAGGTAAGTGAATACTGAAAAATTTGATCCTCAGAGCAACAGCCAGCCATACAAAAGATAGTGTCAGCCAGAAACCATGCATTAAGAATTTTTAATTTCCTTTGCCTCCTCCTTACCTTTTCGTGTACGTCTCACCTTCTTGGAGGACAAACTTATACAGGACTTCCTAATTTTTATCTGTATAAACAATGCTGATCACTACAATTACACAATGCTGTTAAATACTAATAATAATTACAATGGTACCACAAATAAACACTAAATCAACTTTTTAAAGAATGAAGCAGGTTGCAATATCTTAATGTATTTTATCTCAATATTATTCCTGGACTCACTCCAGATCTCTGGGTTCCCAGAATGACATTTTCTGTTCTGTCACCAAAATATTTAAAGCTGCATAATACTTACTGTAAACAACTTTAATGTTTAACCAAGGCAGTGGGGCTTCCATGAGTAATCTGGTAATAGCTAGTTCAAACATTACAGTCTTTCCAGAGCCAGTTGGAGCACAAATCACAAAGTTCCTATCTGTATATAAAAGCTAGGAAAGAATTGTCCTGTTAAGTTTTCAATAATGAAAAATGCAAGATTTGCATGACTGTGCTTCCCTTTCACATATTTTATCCTTCACCACCTTAGAAGCCAAGTGTGTCCATGTCAAGCTCCCTCATTTTCCTCTGACAAGACTGATCTTCCCTCTTTCCTCCTCTGCACTGTCACTCACCCATGTCACTCATTCACCCAACCCTTCCTCCTCCTTGCAAATATATTACCAATCTGCATGCATAAATATAATTCTCATCTTGACATAAAAGTATTTTAAACTGAGAAAAACACTTTTTAAAGTTCTTCTGGTCTCTTCTCCCAGCTAAGCACAACCCTGATAAACTATTCCAGGAAGAGGTTCTAGATATATTATAGTTTTCTAATCTCTTTTATGTTCTGAATATCAAAGTCCCACTTAAATTTATCTACAAAGCACTACTTGCAGCTGCAGTTTATGTTCCATACTTACATCATCCAAAGCTTTTGACTGTGCATAGTTAAAATATGGGAACTCCTTAAAAATACTTCTAAATTGGGTTGCTTGAGAGCATTAAGGAATTTAAAACACTAGAGCATAAATTATAAAATTGTAGGAATGTAAATGCATCTTGTCCTTGCAATCTAAATGCAAACTTAAAACATACCACAATATTACACAGGCTTGTAAAAAGTTATCCAAAAGTAACCTATTAAATGATTCAGTAGTTTTAGATTCTTGGTGTGCCATATACAAAGTAAGAAACAGTTTTCCATATCACTGAAAAAACCTCAACTTATTTGAACCAAAGCAGTTAAAAATGGGTAAAGAAAAGCAAGTAACATTAGAATAAAGAAAATAAGTATTTTTTAAAAATACTTATTTAAAATCCCTGCTCTAAATAAGTGATTTATTTTCAAACTACAAAGCATTAATGATCCTTAATTGGTAAATTCAAAACAATGGAATCCTTACTAATTTTGAAAACTGTGACTTTCTAAACTATTTATATGAATTTAAGGTGCCTAAATTTAGACATTTCCTCTTCCTGATATTTAACCTACCATTTGACAGGTTCCTAGAAACAAAATATTGAAAAGAGTGTGTTAAAAACCCAGAAGTTTGATGGATATAGATGAATACTTGATTATATTTCATGTTCAAGGTAGAAAGAAAATTATGGTAAAATCTGCTTAAAGAATGGAAATACAGTATAGGCACACTACAACATAGGTACAGAGCTACAAGGAATATGTTAAATTAATTTTCTTCAAAGAAAATGGGACCGAAAGTAAGATACAGTTTTCCTAATAAGCCTACATAATAATTAATTTTTCCTTTACTTAAAGTGTATGGAGATATATGTGTATATGTGTGCTTGCATAGAAAATGTCTGAAATATATATTATGCAAATTAAAATTTTACATTTTATATTTTAAAAAGAAAGTTTTGAGGATGAAATTTGAATGCTTGAAATAAGAACAAGCTTTCTTAGGAATGAATGATCTGCAAGTTGTCTTATTTCAGTCTTGCTTTGGAAATCAAAAGAAACATCTATTCAACATTTGATTCTCAGCATTATGCTATGAATTGAAACTGTTACAATGTAATGCATTAATTTCTATGCCTACAAATCAAACATAATAATTTTGCAAATGTAAAAGCAGTGTAATAAAATCAGGAAAACCAGACCCAGCAAATACAAGGATACGTATTTCTGTAACAGCCCTCAAAATTTCCAATTTTCTTCCTGTAGTTCCTAAAGAAGTAAAAAACCGTACATTTAAAAAATATGACTCATTTTCAGCCAATAACCATGCAAAGTATTTTCCTGACCCCAAGCTGTGTTCTGTAAGGAGCTTCAAGGCTGCAAGAAGGTCCAGGTGATAGAAAGGAGAAGATGGACAGGGAAGTCACTAGCTCATCATTTAAAAAGGCCATAGTGGTGGCCCTTTCATGAACTCACTCCAGTTAAAGGCTATCTTGCATGTACCAGAGACTCGAAACTTGATGCAGTATCTAGTTGTGGTGTCAGAAGTGCCAAGAAAGAGATAATCACTTCTCTAAACCTCCTAGCTTTGTTCACAAAGCCCAGGATGCTGGTGCCTTTGTTACTGCAGGGACACGCTGCTCACTCAAGTTCACCAAGCTGCCCACCAGGCCCTGGGCACTTTTCCGTGAGCTGCCCTCAGTCACACCATCCCAGAGGAACCCGGGGGTTCTTCTCTTTCCCTGGGGCAGGACTGTGCATTTGTTCCTGCTGAATTTGATGAGAGTGCTGTCAGCCCCTGCTGCAGAGCACACCCCTGCAGTGCTCCCCTTGGCGCTGGCACTGGGGCAGTGTGACCCACTCACCACCCCCTCTGAGCCTGGCCAGCCACTCTGACACCAGGCAGTGGCTGATGCACTCCCAGTGCCCCACGTGGGTACCAGAATGCTGTGGGAGTGCTTTCCAACCTCTCTGTGGGATGAAAACCCTTGCTGAAGGCAAATTGAATGGTACCCACTGCTGTCCCCTCACCCACAAATCCAATCACCACTGCTCATACAGCAATCAGAGGAATAACCTTGCTTTCCATTCCTGACCTTCCAAATCCCATCCTAAGCCACTGCTCTGCCCTACATTTTTCTGCTAGAACTAATTTTATACTCCATATTTCTGTAGTAGTCAGGCATATAAGGTACATTCCACAGGTGTCTCACGTCCCAAAAAGTTTAAAATCTAGAAATAAACTGCACTTACTTAAAAACTATTAAAAGACAAAAATAATTTCTAAACCACGTATTTTATAATTTCATCAAAATCTCACCACTTCCCTCCATTTTCTAGATATCTCCTACTTAAAATATATTTCTACAAAGATACAAATATGAGCCACACCACAAATAAACATTTAATTTTCAATTTCTGTTTTCAAATGAAGGAGAAACTCTTTACCACACAAAGTGACAAGGCTGTTTTTTCTCAAATTGCTGAGGGGATGCAAAATGACATTTTCAAACAGGTTTACATGACTTAGCACTTCTGAAAATGTGAATCTTCTTCATAAATTGTTTAGCCAGTTCATATTAAACAACAATGCAATCAAGTTCCACAGGACTGCAATACATTCTATCAATTTTAGCCAATTATCTCACTTTGAGCTGGTGGGAAAATGTTCTTCACTCTTCCTCAGATCTTGGATACCCTTTATTATTATGTACCAAAGACAGACAATGGACTGTTTTTCTTGAAATAGATAAAAATAATTACCTGTCACATCCAGAATCTCTGAAGCATTAGAAAATGATTGAATTTTAATTCCATTTTCAGACACAATCTCCTCGTTATTTACCCTATGCAAAGTAAAATCTGAATCTTTAGTTATTGGAGCATGATGATTATTCCTCAAAAAACCTTCTTTTGTCACTTCTTTCATGTTTTCACTTGTATTTAGGTAAGTACCAATTTCTTTCACATCAACAGAACCAGCTTTAAATTCTGTATTTTTATGCACATTGCCAGACTTTTTAAATAAGCTGCAAAAGACCCAAAACTTTCATTAGCTTGTTGTAATGTTACAGTTTATCTAATATTTGAAAAATACTAAATATACAATTGTATTAGCTGCAGAACTAGTAAGATAAATAGTAAAATTTTATCTAACTTTATGTAATCTGACCTAAAGACTCCTTTCAAGATACATTTTAACTTCACTTTCATTGCAGAAAGAACATGAAAGAATAAATTGCTTGTGCAGATAGGCTCTGACTCCTAATAGCAGATTAATTCTGAGCTTCTGCATCATTAAAACCAATAGAGACATCCAGGTTCTGAGGAACGGGAGGAGCTGGACACAGAAGAGCAGTTTATTGATAAAATCTCTCCTCCCAGGGAACACTGAAATCACACTGAGAACTGCCCAAGGTATTCCTGACTAGCTGACCTCTGCTCAGCAAAGCAAATGATCTCAGCCTTCCTCGTCACCAGGCAGATAAAGAATTCAGAGCAGTATTTTCCAAAAGCTTTGTTATCTAAAGACTTATTTAAAATTTAAGCAACAAACCAATGCTTACTTTTCTCATGATTGAGGCTGAGCTCAGGACACATTTAATTAAATTACTAAAATATTGCCAAAAAGAAACTTTTTTTTTCTCTTACACTGAAGAATTAGCATCTGGAGCCTGCTAAAGTAGCTTCAATTGATGGATCCCAAACTTGTGTTCAAGAGATTTATCTAAAATAATCATATGATTCTGGCAGTGATAAATTGTCTGAGTTGACTAGACACATACCTTTTTCTTAACGTTGAATGGACACTCTCATCATCACTGTTTTCACTTAATGCTTTATTTGGTGGTTGCTGAGAAAAATCTATTACTCTTTTAGATTTATTTTCATCAAAGGAAAGAAAAGATGAAACCACTTTCAGATTTTCATGCTGAAAACTAATTTTATCTCTTTCTCCTAGACTTAATTGTAGGACTTCCTTTTCAGGGGCTATGCCAAAATGAATAGGTGCTGATGATTTATCTTCCACTTTCTCTGTGTTATTCTTACACTGCTGTATAAACTTCTCATGCTTGCTCCCCCCTACAAAAATGATAAATTATTATTTCATTAATATTCATATTCTTATTCACAGTTATTTAATCAAGTACCTTTCCCACAGAATCAGCCAAATTCACATCTACTATACAAACTGATATTTCTATCTTATTGCAAGAATTTTAGTGTGTATTTCATGACTTATGCTAATGAATGTAATGCATGCATTGTCAATAAAAAGTTACAAAAATAAGGTCCCTTTCTTTCCTTCCTATGCAAAATAAAGGATAAAAACTATTCTTCAGAACTACAAAATAGTTTGTATGACAGAACTCTCCACCCTGTCCCAGAATAAAGATGGTCCTTTAAAAAATGACACAATGACCAAGCTTGAAGTTCCTGCTACAAACAGCTGAGATAACCACTGCAATCTCAGCAGTCAGAGCTGGTGCTGACGTTGGTGACAGGCTGGTTTCATAACCTTCTTGGTTAATTAGCACACTTTGCAGGGTTAATTCTCAGTAGAATCAGTGTCATGATCTGGCTGACCAGATCAACAAGCCTTGCTGTTGGCAACAGGAAGGGAAAGGGACAAACAGAAACAAGCAACGAAATGCAACAAGATAACAACTGCTCTATTTTGCTGTCTTAATTTCAATGTTACCCATCTAGAAACTCAAAATTACAATGCCCTGTTTGTAGCATAACCCCAGCAGTTCTAATTCTACAAAAATCAAAAAGCTTGTTTGAATAAGTAGCTCTTAATGGAATTATTTTTGCATAAAGCAGAAACAAACTCACCTCCTGTTTTACTAAAATTCCTAAATAGAGAATATTATAAATCAGCACAGCAGCTGATAAATGTACAGATCTAGTTGACATAGATAAAGAAATGGCATTCTTTAAAATAAATTTCTTTAAGCTAATCCCAAATGTCTAGGAATATGCCACTTAGCAGCATGGCATAATGACCAGATTCAAATTTGGCCTCCTGATCAATTTGATTAAAGCCCCAAGAAAGGGAAGAAAAGAGGGAGTTTCATATAAACTCTCTGTTCCTTGGGTGGCAGACAGGCCATCAGATCCATGTGGCAACATCATGCTCTTACAGCCACTTCCCACTGTGTTACAGTGCTTTGTGAAACAATGTGCAGGAACTCAAATTTTGATTATACTTCTTACCTTGCACAATTCTGCACAGCAAACTTGTGGCATGTTTATGCCTAAAGAGGACTGCTATGCTCCTGGCACATCTAACACCACCATTCTCAACTCAAATACATTCTTTTCTCTACTTGCATACCTAGAATATTTCATATTTCACAGTAAAAGAGGAATTATCTGTCACACTAATTACTTGTTGAGTTATTTAATATTAATGTCAAGTAACACTTGACATTGTGTGACACTAGTTGGACCTTGCAGTGCTGGGTTTATGGGTGCACTCGATCATCCCAAACATCTTTTCCAATGGTTGCAATGATTCTGTGATTCTATTGTCTAATACCTTACCCATGTGAGTGTGAGCTGAGCTTTTTTCCAGTTCCCTCTGTAACACCTCTGCAGCTGGAATTTCAGCAATAGCTGGAGCAGGTGCAATAAACCAACTATTACGATCTCCATTTTCCAGACACCTATTTTTAACACAGAAATGTGAGGTAAAAGCATTTTTAAGCACCCTCCATAACAATTAGCTCAAAATCACTAGTCATAAATAACCTAACTTCTGCTAACCCTTATTTCTCATAGCCCTAAGATACACCTGCATCATTGAATGTGCTTGGAGAAACATTTCAAAGTATGGAACCAGAGATGTCTAGCCCCACATTTCTATCAGTGGACAAAAAAGTGAGTCATAAAAAAAAAACCACTGTTGCAAAATGATTCCATCTGAAAACCAATATATATATATATAATAATAATAAAGATTTACCTTTGTCTCATATCTGGTTTTTCATAAAATAAATTATCCAGTGAAAAGACCATGTCTGCAGAGTTGAACATTTTTAGATCAAATGTAAAGTCTCTTAGTCTGCAAAGGGCAGCACAAGAAAATGTAAAACTGAAATTACTAGACTTGAACCTGTCTAAAGCAATACAAAGTTTATTAGTTGTAAGTGCCAATATTTAATTTCTATATTGTTTTCTTTTAGAGCTCTTGACTGCATTTTTAATCCTTCTTCAAACAGAGAATCTCTCTCCTGATAAAATGTGGTTCCTATTGCTTATGCTAAAAAGGCCCTATAGGGCAGCACTTGCAGCAACGTTTTACTATCATGACGTATCTGGGAAGAAAAAGTGGGTAGGAATGAAGATCCAGATAAAGATTACATTAAAGTATTTAAATTCTAGTAACAATGCTAAAATTCAGCCTAGAGAAGGCTAGAGAAGAGGAGACTGAAGGGACACACCACATTCTTCAACTTCCACATGAGGGGAAGAGATAGGCAGGCACTGATCTCTTCTCTGCAGTGACCAGTGACAGGACCCAAGAGAGCAGCCTGAAATTGTGTCAGGGGCTGTTTAGGATGGACCTTAGATAAGGGTTCTTCCCCCAGAGGGTGTTTGAGCGCTGGGACAGGCTCCCCAGGGCAGGGGTAACAGCAGCAGCCTGACGGAGTTCAAGAAGTGCTTGGACAATGCTCTCAGGCACAGCAGGGCCAGGAGTTGGACTCGATGATCTTTGAGTCCCCTCCAGCCCAGCATATTCTCTGATTATTTTATACAACTGCAGCCAATATTTTCTCCAACTGTTTTGTTATGATCACAGTCTGTCAAGCTTTTGCAAAACAAAATTACATTGCTATTTAAAAAAATAAAGTTATACTGCTACCCCAAAAATTATTTTAATTGACAATTAAAAGAATAAAGAAAAAAAAGGCGGGTGTGGGAGTGGTGGGGAGGAGGCCAAAACGCTTCCAAGATAGCCACGAAACAAAGCGTCTTTTCCACACGCTCAGTGCTGTTGGATTCCACAGGGAAAATGCATATTCCAGATGGCAGAATGAGGGAGTAGGTGTTTGCAGGAGCAGCACAGACCACTGAATCACATTTACTGAGAGGTGTCTGCCAAATCCTGGGAGCAAAGAACTCCCTCATGTATCTGCTTCAACAAACACCTTACTACAAACACTGCAGGCCACGAGGGAGCTTGCTCAGTTTTGAAGCCACTTTACTTTTCACCTTCCTCCTAAAAAAATCCTTTCCCAGTACACTTATTTCATCACAGAGCTCTCTCCAGGGGCCCAAAGTGCAGGTCACAACCTCTAAGGGTGCTGACCCAAACAAACCGCAAGTGCCCGGTGCCCCGGCGGCGCAGAGCGCATCCCCGCCTCGCTGCGCTGCTCTCCGGGCCTGCGAGGCCCCGAGGCGCCTCACGGCCAGGCCTCCGCTCCCTCCACCGAGGAACGAGAACGCAGCGCCTCCCGCCGCTTCCACCGCGCAAAATGGCGGCCGCGGGGCGCCGCGCGCTGCAGCCGCCTCAGCGGGGCCGGCGGGAAGTGGCGATGGCGGCCGCGCCTACCCCGCACTGTGCGCGCTCGGCGCTCCCTCAGGGGCTCCCACGCTCCCCTCAGGGGCCCGGCCCTCCCTCAGGGGCCCCAGCGCCGCTCCGGGGCTTGGCGCTCCCGCCGAAGCGAAATGGAGGGCGCGGGGCCGCCTCACGCCCGCTGCCTGCCCTGTGAGGGGCGGCCCGGGAGCAGCACCTGACAAACCCCTACTCGGAGATCCTCTAATGGGAAAGAATTGGCCTAAATTCCCCATAAAAACTGCCAGAGAGGAATGTGCAGACACTCCACTGGTGCTGGATTTAGAGCTTGTTCAAGCATGGATTTATTGTGAATTACTCTCCTGAGAAGTCCTTACTCACTTCAACCCGGATGGAAATTAGAAAAGGCAGCTGATTCCTGAGCCATACAACTCAGGAAAATTATTCCTGGAGAAAGAAAGAAAGATAGCAAAAATATTGATCCTTTTAGTGGATTTTTGAAAATACAAAGGTTTTTTCCTTGCTGTTCAAATGGTACAACAAAATTCTTCAAGTTATATGAAGTGAAACAATATGACAGAGTATTTGCAACACGCAGAATTAGGTCACTTACCTCGCTCCTCCCTGAAATACTGCAACATAATATTCTGGACTTGCCATTAGAACATAGCTTTTGAACTAGCAAATTTTAAATAAATGGCACAACTGTCTAAGAAAGTCTAAATTTTAAGCTGGTTCAAAGCTTCATGACATTCAAGAAATACTATAGAGGCAGCTACTGTAAATGTGTATTTCCTCATACATAAATAGATGAAAAGGAGAATATTTTCTCAAATATTGATTGATTTTAACATAAATAATTTTTATTTAATCAACTTTTTTGTTTTTCTTTCTTGAAAATATTAATTTTTAACTTTCCATTTCAAATTCTTAGACATTGTTTATATTTACTTAACGTCTGTTCACTCAAGTTGTCCAAGCCCAGGTCAATAAAGACCCAGGTCAATGCAAGAAATATTATGTTTATTTTTACTATCTAGTATATGTTCATGTCTTTCTTTTAATTTATTCTTCCTTTTAAAAGACTTTCATCCGAATTGTGTCATATTACAATATTCCAATTTTTATACCACACATTTAGATGCTTTAACCCACTTCCCCATGTAATTACTGGGCAGACAGCCAAAGGTGAGAAGCACTTCATTCCTACTTCCAACATGACAGGATCTTGGCCAGCACAGAATAACAAAGGATTTTATAAGGAGCTTAGAATACAATCAGGATTGATAATGAACACATTGTGTGAAATTAGATTCTGAAACCATCAATTTTATTCAGTAATCTGAATAAAAGTGGGAAAATGTTTGTGCATAAGCATGCAGTAAAGCATTCATTTTTTTGCTTACAATAAACTCTGAAACCAGAAAGCATTTTTCCTTCTTACTATTAGTGAATGCCTTCTTTGATTCTGGCCTCAGGCAAGTTTCCATCTTAGTTCACAACATCTGCTTTTAGCTGACCAGACTTTAATGTTTAAAGCCATAATACAAACAGTTCATTTTTTAAAGCTATTTTTTCTTCGATTCCTTTCCCTAGGTGACATCTCCCTCAACACACACACAAATCACATAAAATATATAGCAAAGCAGTCTCTCAACTGCTCTGAGACAGTTTAATTTTTGATTTTCCCCAAGCCTAACATCTGATCTGCCATATGTTTTGAGTCTTTCCAGCTCATGGAGATCACATACTAAGTCATAAACTTGCACGTTCTGGAACAACACAACTAGAAAATCATGGACACCAGACATTGGTCAGTGATCCATATGAGAACAGAATAATTCTCATACTTGCTAAATACAGGGCTGTTAGAACATTCAGTTTTCTCCAGAACTTACAAACTGAACAAATCAACGATAAATTAAGTTCAGAAAAGTAGGAAGATGTAAGCGAGCTCACAATCGGTGGTGACTTCTCTCAGTTTCCTTTGCTGAGCTTTATCCACAATTTCAGAGACATGACAACACCACTGGTCCCTAAAAAGCCTGAGGTCTCTAAAAAGCCGTGAGGAAGTCTCTGCCTTCCTCATGGTAGAAATCACTGGGAAATGTTAGAAGGCATGAAATCACAGGCAACCCCTGAACTGCATGACTTTTTTCAGCGTGTGAGGTGGTTACAACCATTCATTTATTAAAGAAATTGTAAGACTCAATAATTAAAAAAATATTTTCACCTGTAACCTTTTCCAGTAAAATAAAAATGGAAATATGGCAAAAATGAAGTTACCTAGTTAGGTGAGGAAAAGGGGAGTTCCTTCCATTTTATCATGTTGGCTTTGATGGACTTACGCCAACATTTCTAAACGCAGGATTTACAGATGCGGGCCGGATGTTGCACCGCCCCTACAATCCGTGGAACAGGTGAACCAGCAGGTTTGTGCAGCTGCAGTGACGGCCGTGCCCGAGCGTTTCCAGGCCGGGCGCTGGCAGAGCTGAGCGCGCTCCCGCGGGGCCGCGCAGTCCCGCCGCGCGTGTCCGCCCGGGGCTGGCCCGGCGCTGCGGCGAGCGCGGCTCCCAGGGCGCTGCCGCCGGCCCTGGCCGTGCCCGGCACATGCTGCTCCCTGCTAGCTCTGCTTTTTGTGTGCCTAAACTACAATATTTTTAGCACTGTTTTTTTGCCTGTATTTTTTAACCTTTGTTTCCTTTTTCAATTTCTTACCCATACACGTTTTGGGGTTCTTTTTAACACCTTTAAGAGATGAACCCTCCGGTACAGAATAACCAAGAACTATTTTCATTATGTATAGTATTAGGCTTGTGCTTCAAACTAACAAAACGAGCTTATTCCACATTTACAACCCCACTCTGAACAAATCTTGTCACATACACACACTTACTTTATGTCCTATACTGATTAGAGACAATAGCAATTTTGCACATAGACAAAGGGGATATCATAGTGAATATAGACTTAATAGTTCACATAGCTGATACTTGACAATTCCTGCACATCCAAATCAAATGCTCAGCTGATAAAATAAGACATACATAGAAGGAAAGAAATTGAGATTAAAGCTGTAGTGATATTTGCTCTTTTGCAATGCACCTCCTAGAAGCCAAGTCATTGCTGCTTACCTTAAAAATGAAACAAAAATGTCTCACTGAAAAGCATCAATGGAGTCTGCTTTTGCACAGATGACAAACCTCAAAGTTATATCTGCAACCTCTGGTTTGGAAAATATTTGGCTATTTTCATCTTGTCAATTCCAATAATATATTTTTTTAAAGGTAGGGATAAAATGGATTTTTTTTAAGCTAGAACTATTTTGTTGAAGCCAGCTTTCAACAGAAATACAACAAATGCTCTTTTTTTTTTTAAGCTTTTTGTTTTAAATTATTATGAATCAATTCTGCTTGCAGCTATACAGCTAACATCTGGATTCCAGATCATCTAATGGTTCATGCCCTTTGAAAATGTTTCCTGTCAGCAAGATTCCTTGCTTTGGATTGGAAATTATATGTCTATAATTTAAAAATATTCAGAACTCCTGAAAAGCAACACTTTTTTAGACTTCTTCCTTTAAATAAATAAGTTTGCTAAATATTTTCTCAGAATAATTTTTTCATTTGTAAAAAGTGAATATTTGTCTGTAGTCAAGGAACAGATGAAAATTTGTGAATTTTGAAAATATGGGTCTGATATATTATGCATTTTTAGAGTACATTTTCTTTTACACATAGCTTTTTTATTCACCAAGAAAGTTAATATTTTTTCAAATGTGGTTTATTACTCTGGCAAGCAACGATTTGAGGAAACCATGATGCTATGGCCACTTACCAACTATGTGTCTGATTCCTCCTCAAGGGAACTTATTTTCTCAGCTTTGTGTCCACTTCATTTTGTTTGGAAGAAAAGAAACGAAATAAATATTTTAGGTACTGTTCTCTTTGAAATTCTCATCCAAGTTTTTCTAGAAAACCTAATCTTCACTTTCTGCCTTCCCTGGTCACATCCTAACTATTAAATTTATACTGATTAAGGTGGAATAAAACAACTCAACCACAAACAGTGTTTAAAGCAGCAGTGTGATCCATATGCAAAGTGTGGGGGGTCCAGCCAGTATGATTAACAGCTTGATGTAGTCAGGGCTAAGACACATATGTATTCCTAAGATAATTCTGTTAATTTGAAACTGTCTTTCCTAGAATGACAGCCTACTTACTCAGTTATTTCTAATAATCCTCCATACTGTAGCTATGCTGTGCATTTTAAGTTAAACAGCAACAATATGCCAATTAAATTTCTGCAGACTATATGATCTGAACACCCTACAGATCCTTCACTCTTTCAAAGTAGGTCCGTGTATACAGATTTTGTTTGATCTCTGGTTCATGTCAACCTGGTTTTGAAACATACCATAACTAGAAAATGTTTCTTTATGATATGTTAGTTATCAGGAATGTGATCTATACTTATAGAGAAGGAAACAAGTTCATGCACTGATCTTTCTTCAAAAATGAAGTTTATTCTCCTTGCATTAAGGGAGAAAGCATACATTCTTCAAAGCTTATATTTTCTCCCTGTTTCAACTTTTATGATAATTTTCTTAAACCTTATGATTTTAAATTTACTAATTCACTGCTGGATAATATATCTACTGATACATCATAAGAAGGTTAAGTGCAAAACTGTGTGTCTTGTATACATTACGAGACAAGGTGGTCTAGTCCTGAGGAGATGATTGAGATCTTATTGCAGTGCAAGAAATGCACAACAGAAAGTACAAGTGCAGAAGTATTGTGCATCCTTGCAGATGATGGAATGAAGACAAGTCAACCCTCCTGACTCATATCAGATACTAGGAAATTGTATTTTACAGCACTGGAACCAAATCGATGTAGGAACTCGACCTTTGAAACTGTACTCTTGTAGATGCAGCAAGATCCAACAACACACAAGAATGACAGAAGTATCTGATATCAGGGTAAGAAGAAATGGCCTCAAGCTGCACCACACAGGATGTAGACTGGATATTCTTCATGGGAAGGGTTAGCAGGCTTTGGAACAGGCTGCCCAGGGAGGTGGTGGAGTGACCATCTGTGGGGGGATTTAAAATGTCTGCAAACATTGTTTGCAGAAAATGGTTCTTAGGCATATGTTTTAGTGGTGGACTTGGCAGTGCTGAGTTAACAGTTGGCCTTGATGATATCAAAAGTCTTTTCCAACCTAAAGGATTCTATGGTTACCTGTTCAGTACTTCGTCACAGTCCATGGGCTCACTGCCCTTCATTACAAATCTATGAAATTCCATTGCACAAGTCTCCAAGGCATTTGAACAGAATATTTTTTCCAACTCAACCAAATTTGTACCACTGTAAACTCCAGCAGCATTGTATTTTGGAACTGAAAATCCTTGTGAAACAGTATAATTCAAAATTTTAAAGTAGCAAGTGTCTTACATTTTGGAATGCAGTAACTCAATACAGATGTTCAGATTCCAACTGGGGCACTTCAGGCAATTGTTCCTGATATATTCTGAAAACAAACCCCAAAACAAAACAAAAAATTAAATGAGAAACAGTAGACTAGAATATCTGAGTACGCTCACATTTAAGAACTTGTCCATCACCAGATGGGTTTGTTCCAAGCAAACGGTGGACTCCAAACAGCTGAGCTCTCAGGAGTAGGCACAGTACTAAAGAGAACACATTCTGGGAAACTTCCAAACTAAGAAGTAAAGACAATGACTGAAGCTTGGGGACTTCTCATCATCACAAAAACATTTGAGTACAAAATCCCACTGAACTTTGGCACAAAACAGTGAAGATGGTTTACACAGACTCAACTTATCCTCAAAGTAGCACAGCTGCTTTGGTGACAGTGGAGAACCTGAGATATCAACATGTTGCAAAGAAAAACTTCTGTCACACAGAATTTTTGATAAAAATGGAAGAGGCAGCAAGGAGCACAGCTGAAAAATGCAGTATGTTGACACACTACCAAAAGAAACAGAGTTAGATATGAAACACTTTTATAACAAGCTGACTACTGACAATGATACAGAAAGTAGGTGACAGCATTTCAAAGTCAAGACATTCTACATACTTGTTGATGTGTTTACAACATAGATGAAAGAGCAGTTTCAAGATTTCACAGAGAAATACAGCCTGACATGTTGACATTGATAAAGTTTTTAAAACATCTTCTCATGTAAAACCTCAAAGAAAACTTTGTAATTTGCATATTTAGTCCAGCTATTCACTAATCAAGCCTTTCATGTATTGATTCAGACCATACAGACCTATTGGTAAAATTGGCTTAAGATGTTCAGAAGAGGACATATACATTTAAACACACAATGAAAAGACAGAATGATCACTGGACTTTGTCTACAGAAGAATTCAGGGTGTCATAATGGTCTGACAGTTTTGAGAGTCTTCTTCTGGAAGGTGGTATGTGTGTTTTCTGCTGAAACATTATGTAGAAAATTGGAAGCCCTGGCTAGAGAGAACTTGGGAATTTATTAAGTCTATCCCAGCACTATGAAATATGGTAGGGTTCTCCCTTCTCATTTTACCAAACAGCATTACAATATTCACTTGAGATCCCTTCCCTTTCTGTGAAGTGATTTCAGTCCACATCTCCCATCTCATGAGTGAAAGCTCCAGCTACTCCATTATTGGGTTTTGTGATCCAAGCCTGTACCAGCTCTTTGAGGGTAAAACCATTTCAAGTTCTTTGGAATAATTAAACCTTATGTAGAAAGAGCGCATACGTGCCAATAACCACTGTTTGTCTCAGAAAAATCACCTTAGACTTGTGAGATCCCCCAAAGCAAATCACTGCATTCCCCTAGTTACAGAGAATACAGTAATTTGTGCTCTTGTCCAAATGGTTATTTCATGCAAAGGAATTAAACCCACTATATTTGGGAACCAAATACCCACTGTAAGTAAGCAAAGTATTTCTAGGGACATCAGTGATGTTTGGATCACATTTGCAAGAAAAGCCAAAAAGTCAAACCACTATTTAAAAGTGAAAAATTGTTCTCATGCTAATAACATTGAATTGCAGGAGTGGACTTAATATAGGTCTTTAAACTGTTTAATTTAGCATGAAAGAAACTAAAGATTAAAACCCCATGCCTTAACAGAATGTTTCTGCCAGTCATACTAACTTACAAAAGCTAAATGTTATAAAGTGTGAATTTCAAGTGTTTAGTAGCCATTCGTTACTTCTTTGTACATAAGTGCCATGCTTTCCTGTTAAACAAGCTAGATTTGCAACATCTAGGCAAATTAACATTTGGTTTTCATAAGCTGACTACAAAGTACCCAACGTGAAAATAAATTATTTCATAAAAAGTCTTATTTTCTTTGTTGAGAAGTTGCTGACAAATAAAATTCTAATTATATTCAGACAGTATTTTTATTTATACATATACAAAAAGAAATCCATCTCCTGTCTCCTTGTTTTAGCTTTTTGTTCTGACTTAACCTCTACAGAGCCAGAATGGTATGACCAAGGAGGCTGTGAGAATCCCCAACGTGAGCTGCTTCATGTAAAAAGCCATTAAAGTTCACTAAGTCACCCCCTTTTTGAGACCTGTAACTTTTCCTTTTCCCTCCACCCTCCTGTTTTCTCCAAAGCATGACCTATGGCCTATATTCAGTCTGTGCATAGACTGTGGAAGCAGAGGGATTTGAGGTAGAAACATTTCCTTGGGCAATAGAAGTGGTAACAGCAGGAGTACCAAGGAAAACAAAGTGTTAGGATAAATCTCTTCTTAACAGAAAAAAAGGAAAAAAAAATTCACAAAAAAGGTGCTCCTCATAGCTACTCTATAGGTATGGGGAAGAATCTTTATCACCCGTGCACAAGATACAGAATACAGATCTACAGAATTAACTAAAACTCACAGTATATTTTTTAAATAATAGTGATTAAAAATTGGAGCATGAGCAAGAGAAATGCACTTAAATATTAAGACAAAGCCCAGCAATCATGTATTTTAGAGTCCATATTTATCACGTTGCTAGTCAGCTCCAACCACTGCTTTCCAGACGGCAGAGGAGAGCAGAGGCACAGGGCAGTTATCCTGATGGAGCTGAGATCTATCACCACAATAACAACCCTGCAATCAAACAGGAGACAGCAGAAAAGCAGAGGAAGTTTACTCAAAAAACCCCCAAAACCCCAAAAAACATAGGAAAGGGCTCCAAGAGTGGCTGGGGCTCCTGAGAGGGGCATCTGGACCCTGAAGCCCTGGCTTCTGTAGCACCTGCCTAGGTCAGCACCAAAAGAAAGATCTGGTTACATTTATTACTGGTATTTCATGTTTCAAAAGTAAATTGCTATTTCTCCAAATGTGTTCCAAGCTTTTAATCAAGGTCGTTACTACTGCTTCTTGTCATCTGTTTCCCAAAGATTAAAAGGAATTTGTCTTTCACAGTCTTTCTGCTTTGTCATTAGCTCACAGGTGTGGATTGTGTCTATTTCAAGGTTTGAAAACACAGTTTGGGTGTCACCTGGTCCTTTTTATCTGACACTGAGGGCATGAAACATGCCTCTAGCACTAAACAGAACTAAACTTCCATAAAAACCTTGGGCCAAGTTGCTATCTTCAAGTGGAATATTCTTATTATGGTGAAAATTCAGGCAGATTGTGGCTTTGCTTCAACAGTACTTCAGTAATTTCTAATTCATTCAGAACAGTCTTGTAGAAAAAGGCATTAAAATGAGATTTTTAGGTGCAGGATTTTCAAACATTTCAGTTATATTTCTACATGATCCAAATTTTTCCTAGTTTTACATTAATAGTGAAAAATCTCAGCAATGTTATTTGCTATTGTCATAAAAACAAGCCAATTTTCTCCTGATGATTTATATAGCTAGACAGTATGCAGCATGTATCTCAAGTCCTATACAACTGAAATGCTCACAAAATGGTATTTCTAAGATATATTTTGATGTTATACAAGGAATTGTATGCCATATGTTTGGAGAGGATTAAAAAAGCACTATCCTCATATTAAACTGGGGACAGGGGCTTGCTACTTGCATTATTTTTATTCATGTTACAGTGTTTCAAGTAATTTTATTCTATTTTAAGCATAACAACCCTCAAGAAATATCTACAGAAATATTGGAAAAGAGAGGAAAAAACCCCCCTGATACCAAACACAAAAGACAATGCTGAATTTCATTACTATAATTGTTGTGTTAAACCAAGCATCTAGGTTAGTAATCTACCAGCTCTCAGGAAAAAGAAACAAAATTTCATTCATATACATCCAGTTTCTCTGCTTTAAAATTAATTTCTTTCGAAGAAGGTATCAGTTAACACCACACAGAGTTTTGTGCCCCTTTGCAATGCTCTATAGTTCTGAACCACTAGCTGAAAATAGGACTTCAAGGCAGTGGAGGAGAGTATGAGTTCAGGAGCTTTCTGTGATTCTGCATCCACTGAATTATTAGTACTTCTGAAAGTCAAGAAAGCTGGGTATTGTGTAAAATAGCTTGAGGGAACAGCTTCAGTACATTAAAACACAGTCCACAGGCAATTTTCTAAAATAACTCTCCTTACCACAGCTCTGTCCCCCTCTTTAATATTTTAAGGAGATGCCTAAAGTGGCATAGGCATGACTGTCCTTTCAGTAAGGCATTTCCCTTTGGCAGAGCGCTCTGGCGGAGGGCGCTCCCAGCCTCGGGGCTCCCTGTGCCCACCGGGATGCTGGCACGGCTCCACCAGGGTGCTGCTGGCCGGGCAGGCACAGATTCTCTCTCCTGTGTGCATTTCCTCCTCCTGCCGCATGCAGCTGTGGGTGGAACCCTGCTCTCGGGAACCCCGGCTCTCTGCTCCTGGGCTGGCAGCTCTTGGGAGGAACACGCAGCAGGCTTAGGGAAACCCTGACAGTCCCACTTACTGAGCTAAGGGTTAACTCCACCTCTGTTATACTCATGGAAACGAGGAGGAAATACAGTTCTCTCTACAAGGCTAATCTAAGAGAAAGTATACATTAAAAGGAGTAACTAAAGCCTAGAGTTTTGGAGCAGGGATGTGGCGGCTTTTAGAGATTTGCAATCTTTTTATTTTTATTTGTAACATCACCCACAGGGGTTTGTTTCTTTTTTTGTCAAACAATGAAAACAAAAGAACCAGAGTTTAAAAGCTATAGTTCAAAACCAAATGTCTGTAACTTCCGGGTTTAGAGTAGTGAATCCTTGTGCATGTATACTTGCAGTTAAGTGGGCAGAGTTTTACTTGTATGGAAAGCTAAGTGTTAGATTTAAAATAACTGTTCTCACATCAGTGATGACTTCAAAAATAATATAAATGCTACAAATATAAAAGATATTACAAGAAAGGTGTTTCAAACAAAGTCAGTTTTCCAGCTTATTAATTCTGGGAGCTGACTCTCCTCTTTATCGCCTTTTTGTAAACCACTGATGCCAGAATATGGAGAGCATGAATACTAGCAGCATAGCAGAAACAAAAAAAACCCAAAAAAAAAAAACCCTCTAATTTTTTTAAAATGAGGATCAGTGGGTACAATGCACAAAGAATTCTGTTTTAAAATTTGAATAAAATAGTATACTGTTCAAGAAATAGAGAACAATATCACGCTTTCCTAAAATGATCTTTTAGCTTGAAGAATTTAGTCTTGCTAAAACAGAAGGCCAGTTACAAACAGGTGAATTTTTACTCACAGGAGATACACAACAGAAGAAATTCAGCTAAGACCCCAAAGTAATAGCAGTGAAACAATGAAGTTACAATTGCCTAGAAACAGCACAGGAGAGTGGAAAGTCTAGCCTTGTGTACTGATTTAAATAAAAGCCTGCATGTATGTTGTTAGATCATATTGGAAGTGACATTGTGTTAAGAGGTTTCAGCCACTGAAGTTGTACTGATGCAGGCTCGGGCAGGATTTGGCCCTGCCTATCACATTTATTATACATGTGCTGCTCCCTCTCTTGTTTTGCTCCAGCCTGACCTATTGGCTGTCCCTGCTGGCTGGGATGCTGGCTTCATCCTTGACCCCGGCTTTCTTCCACACCCTGATTCTCCTGTGGCTGCACATTACTGCTCTCATTGCTTTAGCAATCTATTTTTTACCATCATTTCATCCTCACTGAAGTCTCCCATTAAGAAATCTGATCATTTCAAGCTATCATCGAAGCTGTTTGCTTTCCTAATTTGAAATACTTGTATTTTGACCTCAATGTTTCTCAGTATAAGCACCCTGCAGAAACATTAAAATTAATCCTCTAAAGGCCAATTTTAATGTAAAATTATGTCAGTTTTCATCTTCAGCTATCCCTACCAGCTCTTCATTGATTGCAGGCTCTGTTAAGAAATGTCTCTCCTTGTTTTCCTCCACGGATTTTCTCCAGACTACCTTTTCATCAAAGGCTGGACTTTTCATTCCACCTCTCCTTAGGAAGTAACTTTCATCAGAGCTGTGTGGATACCAAATGCCATCAAGTAAAACGGTTACACACAGCTTTGTTTTCATTGTATATATGCAAATGCAGATAAAGTCAGCAGAGAATAAGGTCCCATTGGTCAGTGCTATGCAAGAATGCACTGGGATAAACAGACCATCTACAACACAATACCCCTAACTGTGCCCAAAGGATGTATTTTGGATAAAAAACAAGAGGAAATTGAGTTTTCAGAGTTGAGAGGGAATGGTTAGGACACAAAGCCTGTGGCTATAGGAATATTGAATATAACAGGGATCAGAAAGGCTGAGAGGCTGTGCTTTTCTTCTGGCATGAAAGGCAGTGTTCACAGTGCAGGGAGGCATTACAGTTGCCTTATTTCCTTTCCCTTACTCAAACCTCTGAAGGAAGACACCCTGCTGAGCTGTGTGTTTCCACAACAGCTTAAGGTCCTTGCCACAAGAACAAACCCCAAGACTTCAACTCTCCCCAGCCACTCCAAATGAGCACTGTGGTGTTCCTGTGAGTTGCCACCCCCTCATTAAGCACCACTGGCTCTAGTATGTTCTGTCCTTTGTTAGAGTTCTGCCAGCATTGCTTACAAAACTGCTTCTGCTGTCTGCAAAAAATCCTTCCACCCAATCCTATTGCTTTCCCATTTGTTTTCAAAATTCCTATGAAAATACCTGTTTCTAAGTGACTCCTTGTACTTGGATACAAACTTCAGTTAACAGAGGGTCAAAAGAGAGTATACAAGAGATTTCAGTGACAGAGAGCAACATCTGAGAATGCCATGGACTTGCATAAAGGTGAGTTTGCTACCACATTTGTACCAAAACCAGGGACACTTCAACATCTTATCTTTGTTGAAGGCATGTATGTGTTACTAGGTAGCTGACAGCCCCTATGGACAAAATATGAACAGCAGCCATTGCATCCCTCATGCCCCTTTCAGGGAATGCTAGCAGAAAATCTATTTTCAGTTAGGCAAAATATCTGGAGTACTTGTGAATTAAATTAATTTCCAGTTTCCTTCTTAACATTAGATATTTTAGAAATGTCTATTAGAAAACAACATTTCTATTTTCACAGGTGTTTTGGGCTTGCTGCTTTCTTGAATAGCGACATAACTTTTGATCAATTTAACTCATAGTTTCCATATTTTGTAGCTGTAATAGGAAGCAGTTTTGTAATGAGCACAAATATTTCTGTGGCTATACCATATGGTCCTGTGGCTTGCATACCACAGAGTGAAGAACAGAACTAAAACCAGAATGTAGTCACCAAAAGTCTCCCTGGAAGGCTCATGTACAGCAAAACCCACTACCTGGAGGATGCTCACACCAAATTACAGCACTAAAATATTTCCTCACTGAGAATATGAAAGGGATCCACAAACTCCAGAAATGGTGCTGTGTAGGAGGAATTTTGGAACAACTATTGTCCTGTATGCCTCCCCACAAAAAACATATTGCAGCAGAAAGCAAGCTACCACCCATAGGTAAGGCAGTGTCACAAAATAAAATATTCTAGGTGAGTTTCTGTGCTTAAAGGAACATTAGAAGATGGAGGCAGTTGAGGGCTGAAAAGGGTTCCTTTCTAAGTGAGTGTCCTGTCTATTCCAGATGTAGCCATAGGTGCTATTTGGTCCATTGGCTCACCTGCCTGGAGAGGGCTTGTCTGAGACACCTGAACACGGAACTTGATAACAAGGAGAACATGGCTCCCACGTATGTGCCAGAGGTCACAGCAGACTAGAAACATGGCATACTTTTCCATCAGGGAGGAAGAGAAGCAGAACTGCCTTTCTACATGATCACATCCCTGCCTTCCCTGTGCCACAGCTTGAGAAAAGCTTTCACAGAGCTGTATCCTGACACATGGGGCGCTGAAGCCACAGTAAACTTCAACTTGTTCCTCTGCCAGCCCACAGAAGTTACCACCTTATTCTGGCATTAGAAAAGTCACCTCGTTGCAGTTTTTCATATAATAACAATGAAGCTGGTTTTCATTTCATCACCTGTAGCTGAGAGTAACCACAAAAAAAAGGAAAAATAAAAAACCCCAGACAATTGTCTTTAAAAATAAATGAATCAGTCAAGTCACAGCAAACTATTCACAAGAGAATTCATCCTTGGAATTTAATACAGAACAAGCTCTGCAGTGCACCAGTACACACCTAAAATAAAGCCTTTCCAAGGCATGTTATCCTCTGAGTGAAAGGGAAAACAATCCAAAGCAAAAAGGAATCAAAAAAAGGCTCTATATTCAAATTCAGTACTGTTATTCCTACAGTGGCTGGCAAGCACTGCAGTAGTATTGGAGGCAGCTGACTTGGAAATATTACTACTTTCAGTATGAAAGATTGCAAGAAATTAATAATTTTTCTCAGATTTACTGTTTCTGCCCCAAAGAAAAATTGAAGTGGTAACAGGAGAAAGCTACAAGCATATCACAGTCCAGAGCAAGGAATTCTTTCAATTTACTCCTGCGCTGTGAGAGCCTAAAAATTAGGTTACCTAGTTGCCCTCACTAGGATATGTGGTGTCCAATTTAAATTTCTGTATTTGCTTCCTTTGGCCAAAGAACCTGGGAGTCTGAACCAGCAGCACACACAGTTATGTGCAAAGAGAGCTGCCAGGCTGGAAACACCTGGGCCAAAACCTACCTGCTCTGGAAGGCTTCCATGGAGAGTCTCTGCTGTACATCTTTGCTCTGGAGGAGAGGAGTACAGGAGAACAGTCTGACATTTCTTCCTCAGTAAAATTTACCTGTAATAATCATAATATAATCTTGGAGAGCTGGGAAGGACCTCCAGTGTGGGCAGGACCAGAGCAGGGCAGGGAGGAGACAGCCCCAGAGCCCTGTGTCACCTCCCTGGGCACAGGGACAGCCCAGGACACCAGCCCACAAGCAAGCAGGGCTGGAGGGAGCAAGAGAGCAGCAGTCCTACAACACCACCAAAAGCCAGGGCAATGAGCCCAAGCTGGGCTGAAACAGGGAGGTGGGCAGGGTGGGGAAATGCCCCAGGTGAGGATTATCAGGCTCATCATTACTGTACTGACTTTTTTCTTTTTGATTAAACTCCAGAAATGAAAGTTACAGACTTATTATTCAAAAACTGATGCAATAACTACTTTAGGTGTAGTGTTATAGAAATAAAATACGTGGTTATACAAGCTAGCATGAAAAGTGGGTGGTTTTTTTAGGAATTTTCTCATTCAAAACACCTGGTCATGTGTTAAAGGGCCAGAATTAATTTAAATTATTAAGTTTTGCTCTGACCGTAGTTATGTCCACAATGACTATGCAGAACATCCTTTGCCTCTGTGGTTGGGGAATCCAAAGCAGGATCCTCCAGGTAGCTGCCTGCCCATTTACACACACTCACAAACTCACTTATCTCCCTGGCACACCTTGCTAACAGCAGCACACAATCCAGCCCCTCTGCCCAGAGGAGGAATTTTCTCTACCTGCTCCTCCCTGGCATTTCTTATAGTCTTTCTTAGACACCTTCTTTTATTCAAAATTGTTTCAGTGTGTATGATTAAAAAAAAAAAAATTAAGTTTCTCTGCCTTTCATAGGCATTTCTTGGAACTTAGTGATGGGGACAGGTTTTGTCCATTTTCCAGAAAGTGCCTCTGCCAAGGAGAAATGCATAAAGAAAACAGTATTTCATCTGGATAACCCAGTGTTTCCATTAGAATCACATAATGTCTAATTATGTACTCCATAAATCTTCATATTTTGTTATGAAGCTCCTAATAACGAAGTCTGATAAATAGATTCTCTCCCCTGGCCACTACCAATTGAGTAGAAAAAATACTTATTTATGAAGCTTTATTAATAAAATCTGAATAATTCAAACAGCTTCTTCAGTGAAGAAACAGCATATTCCTATTTGCATATAAATGAAATGATGCTTTAGTGTCAGAGTGAAGAATTAAATAATATGAATTTTTACAGTGCAGTCTTGACAGCCTCATAAATATTATGGTCATAAGTTGCAGTTTCCTAAAAATCTCATTTTATCTTTTATTACAAAAATATGACCAAAGGGCCAAATCCTACTCATTTTACATGTGTGAGTATTCCCAATGACAACACAATCATTCAGTAAGTGAGGTTACCACATTCAGCTTTATGTCAGCTACTAGAGCAAAACCACAGTGTTATCTGCATATCTACTAGGAGACCAGAATCTCTTATTGAACCATGAGGAAATTCTTGTATGTTGATAAAATATAAAGAACAAAGAAGACTGTAGCTCTACATTCAAAGAGACAATATCCAACACGAGGAAAGGAAAAGCACACAGCTCATACACATAAGATGCCAGATTTGCTCTTAGTTACACAGGTACCAGTTTGGCCAAGCCAAACACTCCTGTTAGGTATAAGCAATCACAAAAGCTGCTGCAATTACAAGAACACCTGAATTACTTCAAATGGACTGTTGTTGCTGAGGAAAGCTTTGATTTTATCCCTTTTCTTTGAAAGGTTGAAAAACCTCTGAAGCACAACCCCAGAGCAGCTACAGAGAGAGCTGAACTGGATGAAGCACATTCTCCTAGCAGTCAAATGAAATTGAGGGCCATGACACTACTTAGGAAACTTCTCAGAGAGGTGTTGTGCAGCCTCAGCAGCTGAGACAAGAAGTGGGTGCCTCCTTAACCTGTCAGTGATATTTATCCAGCCACAGTGCTGTGCAAGTGGGGCAAAATAGTCATATGCAGATGAGACACACATGGAAAGTAAAGCTAAACTTGGGGTGGGTGTAGGAAAAGAATTATTTATAGATGTTTTGGAGACTTTATAAATAAATTTATGTACTTTGTAAAGTCTAAAGAAGACTATGGGAGTATATAGTGTGATCTGTAAATTACAGGCAAGTGTATTCAACCCTGGATACACTGCTGTACTCAAACACAGCACAGCCTGTGTTTTCCAGGGAAGCACAGGCTCTCAATCTGAAGACACCCAAAGCCAAGTAATCAATGACAGCCCTTAACTATTCCAAGGAATATTTATTGTCAGTACTGAACTAAGTACTGAAAACTATTTTATTTTGCTTGATTCCAGGTATTAGACATTATTCCTTCTTATTTCAGTCTGGCAGGTTCAAATGTCCCTGATATTCAACATTGTTTCTGTGCATTTATGTATATAGTTATCGACTCACCTTTCAATCTTTTTGATTCAGAAGGTAAGTTAAGGTTTTTAGTTCTTCATTGCATTTTCTCTGACTCTTGATCATTCTGTAGCTCTTCTCTTAGTTTTTTCAGTATCCATCTTGCAATGTGAGCATCAGAGCTGTGCACACCATGGCCCAACCACTCTCAGCACTTTGCACGTACAGATAAAAATTGTAACTAACCATTAACAGCTGTTCTCTAAGTCGAGGTTTGCACAAACCCTTTCTGTTACAGGAAACTCATCAGCTTACTCAGCTTGGCCTTTTTCAACTTTCCTACATTCCTTATTAGGTATATATCAATAGATTTTATTAGAACACAATTTGTTTGAATGAGACCCAGTTTATAAAAGGTTGAGAATTTCTCTGTCTTTGCCTGAAGTAATTTTTATATCTATTTTTAACTGCCTTTAAAAAGGCTGCAGAGACTGTTATTGTGGTATGTTTTCTGACACCACAACAATTCGTGATATTTCAGCTAGATCAGAAAATGCTGGCAGAGACAGTCACTGACACATCTGAGTTCATTATTCTAGGGCTGCACTCATCTGCATGTGAGAGCAAAGCTGGCAATCTCAGTTTTCCTGGTTAAGAAATGGAAATTGAAAAACAGAAAAAAGGACTTTAGTCCCATGGTTTTCAAATCAATCTCTTCATGTTAGTGCAAGACTCATGAGTCCTGAATAATTGAATTTGACAGTATTCCTAAAGGGCACAGTAGCATGAAGAGATGTGTCTCAACCTGGTGCCAAAGAGAGCAAACTTTTGCCATAGACTCATATTGCTAACAAAAGGAGTAATTAGAAGTAGGAAAGCATGTGTCATTTAGGTTAATGAAAACTGAATAGTACATTTAACAGTCTCTACTGTCATTAAAATTGAATTTTGTCTACATGAGTATATGTATACTTCTAATACTGACAGGGCAACACCAGCTCTTATTTGCCCATTTCTAAGTAGCTTCTGACTTTTAAGTTTAAGTTTCTAATTTATGAATGGATATTCTTGGCAGTAAGGGGACGTTAAGGATCTCCTGCCTCTGTTTGTGCTGGATACAATTCATCAATTACCTTCCTGGATCTTGCTTATTGTTTTTCTAAGGCTAGAGGACAGCACAAACACAGGGAGGCTTCTGGTTTAATTGACCTAGGAAGTGGTTAATAGATGTGCTCTAGTGTCAGCACAGATCCTTTTAGGCCTGTCAGCAGACAGCAAAAGTTTGATTCAGCTGCAGGTTCTGGCAGCAGTGGATGCAATCACACAGCAATGTTTGGATCCCTTCTTGGCAAGCTTCCAGATGTGGGTTTTGGCCATTGCTTGTCAGCCGTAGGGAACATTCTGCACGGGCCTGGCTCATCATCTGCCTTCTCACCCTTCATTTCCAACCTGGAGATACAGCCACCAGAGAAGGCAGTGCAGCAGTTTGGCTCACAGAGCATTAGATGTGCTGCTTTGTTTGTCAATTAGAGTTAATGCCATTTCTTCTCTTGGCTTCTGAGAAGTTCCTGCTGTGGTGCATGGCTGGGACTGGATGCTCAGTGTTGAACGAGAAGATGGAGCCTTCTCTGCCCCATGAGTGAAGGAGTTGTTTCTGCTTATCCAAGCCAAGAGCAAACAGGGAATGTCTCATGCTACAGCAAAGGCACAGAAGCTGTGCAGGTGCAAAGCAGAAGCTATGCTTTTACTTTTTCTAAATTCATTCAAATTAGAGCAAAAATAAGCTGAAGGTGCTTAAGCAAGTAGAGGAAATGTCACATATAATCTATCTCTCTCCTGTGAAGACATACATGCAGAAAAACACTGATAAAGAGGTGACTTTTGAGAGGATATGAGAACAGTCATATCCAATTTGACTCAACTTCCTCCTTAAACAGAGGAGAAACAAGAAGGTAAAAAGACATAAATGAAAGCAAGCATGAAGGCTGGTGTTTATGGCAGGCTAGAAAGAATGGGGCAATAAATTAAGAAACAATATGAAATTATACTATAAGGCCAGTTATGCTCATGGGAACAAAAAAGTATAAATTTGACACGACAGAGAAACATCACTGGAAGGATGGCATGAGAGAGCACAACATATTTGGATCAGTAAGAAAGGAGGAAATGGAGAGAAGCTAATGATCAAGCTAGATAAATGACCTGGGTCTAAATGAAAATAATTTTAAGTGTTGAAACCAAGATGAATTGAGACATTGCAGGGAAAGAAACCACAGCTAGACAGGGTCTTGATAAGAAGATATAAAGAAAGCAGATTTCTTGCTGTGTGAAAGTGAACTGAAGTGATGAGGAGGAAGTTAGCATGGATATGACTGACAGGGAAGTGCCAATAATGGGAGCTGCATAGAAATGGTGGTGGTTTGGTATTCCACATGAGGACAACTCCAAGGCAGGGAGGCCAAGGAAGGGGGATGAAACCCTGACCTGGCCAGGAGGCAGCAGAGCTAAGTATGCAACCTGTAAATAATCAGCAGCTATTATGCAAGCATTAACTGGCAGAGAGAATTCCTGGTTCAACAGTACTCAGAAATGGCTGTAGCTAAGATTGTCCCAAGAGGTTAATTTAGAATGATGTTGCTTGTCATTAGCACTAGGACAAACCTGCACTCGTGAATGCTTAGGGTGCCCTTTGAACTTCTCTAAGATTACATGGATAAAAGAAAGAACGGAATTTGGCCTACATTATTTTGTCATTATACCTCATTTAATTAATGTTTGAGATAATCTGCTTTTAAATTCAGTCACACTTCACTGAAATTAACTAAATCTCAAACTGCTGCACTGACTTCTTAGAGCCCCAAACAGAAAGTGCAAATGAGAACAACTGTAGGAAAAGAAAAACCCACACATCAAATCAAAACCTACTAAAACAAACAAAGCAGCTCAGCAACTCATTTCAGCATCCTCCTTCTAAAATGTGTAATAGGAAGAGCAGCTTAACAAAAGTGGTGGAACCTGTTTCTGCATTTAACGATTTGTTAACCCAAGTACAGCTTGTTATGAGGGCTGCAGTTACAGATCTCTGCCTGACTTGTGCAATAAACAAGATTATTTCAGTTCATATTCTAGAGAACAAGAGATTTATGCATTATCAAGTGCAGTGGAGCTACTCTTCAACAAAAGTAATATTCTTTTATCTTTAAAAAAAGAAAAATTGACCAAAAATGGGTAATAAGCGAGAAGTGCAAAATTCTTTCATTTACAAGCATACAACTGCATTAGTCTCAGTAAAATCCAACTACTCCAAACATCAGGAAACCTTACAGTGAATAGTTCCAATATTTCCACTAAGTTTCCTAGTCCTACTCATTGCTGGTCAGCAGTTACAGGGCAGACCAGAGCCAAGGTGCAAATATAATGTTGTACTCTGTGCGATCCTTTTCGCTGTGCAATCAGCAGTAAGGCAAAGCTGCGAGCCAAGCCCCGTTACAATGGTGTAGGTGGAGCCTTCCTTGGCCTCTGGGTCATTTGCCTGAATTTCTAGCGGAGCTACAGAGAACAAGAATTTACTGGGGACTTGGGGCTGGATTACCTTGCAATAAGCACAGGTAGATAACGAACTCTGAGGCACAAACACCGTTCCGGTGCCGGACCCGGCGGGCGGCTCCTGTCCCGAGCGGGGCCGGGCCCTGGGCGGGGTGGCACAGGCCAGGCCGCGCCCCGCCCCGCTGCGGGCGGGCCCCGCCCCTCGGGCCGGCCAATGGCAGCGCGTCCTTCCCCGCCCGGCGCCGCCATTGGCCGGGGCCGCGGCTTCCGCCGAGGGCCGGGATTGGCGGCGGCGCGCGGGCGCGAAAGGCGGCGGCAGCGAAAGCCCGGCGCGCGCCGGTGTCCGCGTGAGTGCCCCCCGCTCCCTCCCCCCCTCCCTCAGCCTCGCCCGTGCCGCCCCGGGACCGAACCGGGACCGAGCCGCGCCTCTGGGGGCCCGCTCCGGGCACCCTCCGCCCCTCGGTGCCCGCCATCCCCGCGGGCACCGCTCCCCTAGCCGGCCGGCGTGGAGCCGAAGGGCCCGTGTGCGCCCCGTGAGCCCCGGGGCCGATGGGGAAAGCCGCGGCGTGCGCTGGGCCCGGGGCCTGGCTGGCGGGGGCTGTCCCGTAAGGGCAGTGCCGAGCTGCGGCTGTTCCCGCTCGGTGCGGCCCTGGTGCCAGCACCGGGGTTCGGATGTGTGCCGGCTCTCGCTCGCCGGTATCGGACCGCAGCTCTGTGTGTTAGCTTGCCGTGCTTGCGCTGCTGCTGAGGCCGTGGTGGTGCGCGATAGGAACGGGCCAGTGTGCCTGATCACCTCTAGCAGAGGGAGTGCCTACCTGTGAGACTGGAACCGCCTCCAGTCCCCTTCCAGCAGCGTCCCAGGCCCTCTGCACCAACGCTCCCGCACAAAAACGGGGCTCCAAAGAGACGGCTCCTGCCTCTTGGCCCTGTTGTTGCACAAGGATGACAGAGTAAAGGGAGCTCCAATTCTTTGGGGACAAAAATGTATTTCTGGCTCCAAAGCGGAAACAGATGAATCCTTTCATCAGGAGTTTTTCAGAATTTGTTTCCCCTATGTGGAAAAGTTCGTCCAGATCTTTAAAGGTTTGGCAGAGTAACAAGGAAGGAAAGTTTTTCAATGGAGCCAGTTTTAGTAACTGTCAGAGCTGCTGCTTCCAGGCTTACTTATCACTGGTACTACTGCCCTGGGAGTCCCTGCCACTCTTTTGCTCCTGAAAAGGGATTATCAGGGTTTTTTTGGTTGTACAGTACTAGTGGACTTTACTAGTTCAGTTTTATGTAGTGTTTCCAAGATTTGGGAATAAGCATTTCAAAATAAGCATGTTCTGTTTTTCCTGTGGTGGAAGGGCAATGAATAATTATGTTTTGCTGAATTTATCTAGGAGGGAGAGATTTCTCATATGGAGAAGGTATTTTTTTCTCTTATAATTTCTTTCAGTCTTTCTATAGCTTTTGCAGTGGGCAGTGCAGCTATTTCTGTGTGCATCCATTCCTTGCCTTTCAAAGCAAACTTTAGGGAAAAGACAGTGCTTTAATGTGAATGAGGAAACATGAGAGATGAAAATCAATTGTATTTAAGCTTATCCTGCTTTAAGTCTTCCTTCCCTTCCCCCTCCCCCTTCTATCCTCGTTGCTTTACTGGTTTACTGTTTCACTGGGATGGTGGGTGGCACTTTGTTTTAGGTAGCACAGAGGAACTCCCCAGACTCTAAATCTCATCTCAGGAACTGAGTGCAGGGCTAGGAAGTGTCTTACCAGATATGCTTCCTCCCCCAGGTGTCCAGAAGTGGCCCTCGGAGTCTTGGATTTTTTTTACTCAAGAGTTGTTTTGTGATGGAGGCGGTGTTGAAGTCTCCCTGTGATGAACAGCACCCTCAGCAGGCTGAAGACTTCCACAGGAATCTGGAGCAGAGCAGCAAGCCTTCAGGTATGTGCTGAAACAGGGACTGTGAACATTACATTTTGTTGCTGACAGGCTGCTTCATCACTTAGGGAAATTTCAGTATTGTTTATAAGCCTGTCTCTATATAATCCTTTTGTATAAAGAATTAATGAAATGTAAACATTTGAAGTGGCTTTTGATTTTTAAGGCTATTCCTGCTGTTTGTGTGTTACAAAACTTCAGCAACAGTAGTTTTGCTAAACCTACTATTAATATATTACAGAACATGTTAGTATAAGAGGATACCAGAATAAAAAAAGCCAGCCCTTGAGAATAAAACTGACCAGACAAGTGCACAAACTCAGTATTTTGCCCAGATTGATGCTGAATACTGCTGGTATTGCTTTGCAAATATGAGAAGAAATCACTTTAAAATCTGAAATATTAGCTGGCTAATATTATTGGTACCATTACCGTGATGGCACAATGACTGTACCCAGCTGAGGATTCAGGCCCCCAGAACAGAGCAAGTGATGTTTACACTGCTGTCCTTCAACAAGGACACTCGCTGACTTGTTCCAGCACTTCTCTCTTTCACCCAAACCAGCTCTGCTGAGCTCCTAAATGCTGTCAGTGCCTTGGGTAGGCCCTGCAGCCTCTGCTACCCTGCTTGAAGTGGTCTGACAGCTTTAACTTTCTCCAGGGAGGAATCTCAATTCAGTGTTGGACAAAATGGGGTATCTGGCAGGTTCTATAGCAGTTGTTGAGTTAGTTCTCCATGGTTGTTAGTATATACCTTAGGATTTTTTCATTCTCGAAATATTGGCCAAAATGTCTTAAAACAATTTGAAGAAGACAAGAGAACAACTTAAAGGGGGAAAAAAAACAGAATGTAAATAGATAGTCAAGTGAAGAAGCAGGTGTCACTTCTTAGAAGCATTTTTAGTATGTTAGTTTTTATAAAATCTTGAAATAAAAAAAATAAAATTGAAAGTTAACTAGGACTTGAATTACTAGCTGATTTATTGGTCTTTTAGAAGGAAGAAAGTGTTTTTTAGGCAGTTTTTGTTGTTGTTTAAAGTAAGCTACATAGAAGGCTAGGGATGCATGCTAATCCATTCTAGCATATCTATGATTTAAAGAAAAAATGTCTTATTGCTTCTGATTTACTGCCCTGGGGAAACACGATCCATAGACTACATTACAATATATCTGTTTATGCTAAATTTAATTTGTTATTTATTTTTAGAATGAAAAATGTATACACATTTGATTGACTTTTCAAATACCAGTTTGTGCTTAGTTCTGTATACTGAGATATTCTTTACCCCTGCTTCACAGAAATTAGTCACAGCCTCTACTCAATTGATAGCTTCAAAAGAAGTGAATTCTTATGTGGGATATAGAAAAGGTTTGAACAACAAGGATTTGTAAACTGAATGTAAAATGACATGATTTTTATGAAATAATCCAGTACAGCATCCTTGTTGTGCCATCTAGTGATTGCAGCATGAAGTGCAGCAGCTGAAATGCACAGCAAAGATGGGCTTTGGTGCCAGCTATTTTAAGTAACATTGGGAAAGATTGCATTACCAATCTTAAAAATATCTAAAAAATACTGCTTTTTCTGCATTTGTGATTTGCATCTGATGGATTTGCACCTCTGCTTACAGAAATTATTGTTAAAGATTTGCCTTTTGTCAAATTGCTGTTGCAAATTCCACGTAAACATTTAGTGATGAGCTGTAGGTGTCCTACAAACCAGGCAGCTTTTGCCTTCTCAGAATCTGCTATATGTCATATAAGTAAACAAAATTGTTTAAAGGCTGCAGCTTAGAAAGGAGTCTGATGAAGAACAGCAATATCAAGTATCCACATGGTAGTGTCAAGAGGATAGGATATGTTTGTGCTGTTCTTTCCTCTGTGTATGTGAATCCACAATCCTAAGAAATGTAATTTGTGATTTCCAAAACAGATCAGATATTTAATCAAGTTCAATAAAATTTCTAACTTATTTTCCCCATTCTTCCCACAGCAGGAGTAAAAAAAGATATTGAAAAACTTTATGAAGCAGTGCCACAGCTTGTAAATGTGTTCAAAATAAAGGAAAAAATCGGGGAAGGTAAATGTTTCATTTTATCTTGCTTGGAGTTAAGATTTCTTTTGGCATTTCTGACTTAAAAAGTATAAATCTAAGATACCAAATGGTCTCTGTAGGAATTCTTTCTGAGCACATAGGTGTATCAATTAGGAACACTTTCAAGCTATTTTCTTGAAAATCTGGTATATTAAAGCCTTTTAAAAAAACAGCATTCCAATTTTGGTAATTAAAAGCTTTTTAGGTAGATTCAAGTAAATAGTCTTAAAAATCCATTCGTTCTTCTCCCTTACATCAGAAATCTACTTATGTGTAGCTGTGTTTTTGACATGCTTAATTGGTGTTCCTTAGGTTAGCTTTGTTTCCACTAAAATCTCTTGGGCAGAAGTGGATAAGGAAACTGAAAGATTGGAACTGCTTTACTTAAAAAATGAACAATTTTTATATTTTTGAAGACATACAGTATCAAATTTTAGAATGCTTGTGTTCACCTTGCCTTCACCAAAACAGTATTGCAAATACCTTAAATTAGTGTCAGCCATTACTATAATACATATAATAGATCCAGGTACTTCTCAGTGTGGGATTTCAGCACTTTTTATGTCTAAGATGCCTAAGAGTTTTTATTTCAAAAACCACAAAGCTACTTAAAAACCCCCAGCTCCATTCCCCACAGGAATGTAAAATTAAAAAAAAACAAACTTTTACCTATCACAAAAGATTGTGTAATTAAACAAAATTTCTGGTTACGAATAATACTATGATTTTACTCTTGGGAACAATGTTTTTTAAAAATACCATTTGCAGTACAACAGCATTATGAGAAAACAAGGTAACTTAAGATTCCACTGTGGAATCACTTTCATTTTAGTAGTTCTCACCACCAAAAATAATGTTTTAAGTCAAATTTGGTAACCCTTGTTGCTGCAATCAATTCTGTTGGAAGTATGGGTCTCCAGGTTGTTTGGAATTTTTTTTATGCTGGCATGAAATATTTAGGTTTTGCTGGCATATTGATGTATGCTTGCACTCAGACTGTTGAACCAGTATGATGCAAACACATTACTTAAAATGTAATCAAAAGTAATTTCGATTCTTTATTCATATGGAAGAACACTTCAACTTGTATGTTCAGATCTCTCAGATCATTAGGATAAATTAACCTCCTAAGAGTCTTATTAGGATATCCTTAAAATTAAATGGCTGGGTAAGCTTATCATAGAGGCTGAATACTCCCTTTCTCAATCAAGGGATCTCACATTCGATGTGGTAAAATGCTCTAGGCAGATAAACAGTGCAGTGAGACATCATGTGGGAAGCCTTACTTTATAGACAAAGCACAGATTTAAGGAAAATGTAGCAATTTCAGAAGTGCTTTGAATAGCACTGGCAGTGCTTTCCAGATTAGCATTATATAGTCCTCTTACATTGTAGGGAGAGGAGGTAGATGTCAGATGAAAGTAAGCTACCTAAACAAGAAAACAAATCAAAGATAGGAAATTTACATTCAAAGAGCACTGTGTCCCAGGCAAGTTAGACAGTGTTATATTTGCATTTTTACTGACATAAAAAACTTGTATACAAGATCAGTATATTCAGTAGTAGAAAAAAGGAACTGGATTTTTCTCTTCTGGAATCTGCTTTTGATGTAGTATCAAGTGTACTGCAGGATTGTGAACAGTCAGATCATTTCTGTAAACATCTGCATTGACCTAATTAAAAATTTTGAAGACTGTGTTTTTCTCCTTTGTTTACAGGTACTTTTAGTTCTGTTTACTTGGCCACAGCACAGCTACAAACAGGATATGAGGAAAAAATGGCTCTAAAACACTTGATTCCAACCAGCCACCCTCTGCGAATAGCTGCTGAACTTCAGTGCCTCACAGTGGCAGGGTATATAAACTAAAAAATTATGATTTTCATAACAGCTGAACGTTGTCTCACTGTTCTGTATTTAAGTTTTGGCACTTCTCTTGATTTGTATTTAAACACACACAAATATATTATTTTTCTTGAGAGCAAATAACAAAAGGAGTGTCTTACCTGTAATGGGTGCCCTTTGCTGCTGGTCTCAGTTTCGAGGGGTGCTCTATTTACCAGCTGAGAAATTCCATTATATATCTTTGTGGTAACAAAGTCCCAGTTCTGAAATGCTTGGAAAAAAGAATCACTTCATTAGAAATGTGATTTTAGGAATGGATATTAGTTGGTGGAGGGTGCTGAATAGCACTTTCTTAAAGTAGTAGGATCATGAAAGTTTGGGCCTGTATTAATTGCAGTGGTAACTACAAACTACAGCCCCACAGATAATCTGTAGAGTTCTATTCCAAACTGGAGAATAGAGCATAAAATGGAGCATAGCTGTGAGCAGCAAGAGCACAAGTGCTGATTGCTGATAAGACTGCTGTCAAAATATAAGTTAGGATTAAAAGAAAGCTTGACTGAAGTTTTTATTTTGAAAAAATAAAGAAAAATAAATATCCATCCTCTGTTCTTTGTTCAGTAATACTGCTTTTCTTCTAGGGGACAAGATAATGTTATGGGAGTTAAATACTGCTTTAGGAAAAACGATCACGTTGTTATTGTTATGCCATATCTGGAGCACGAGTCCTTCTTGGTGAGTCTCAGACTTGTGATACGTAGTAAAACATTTAATTAAAAGCAGATGCATAATTATTCTATAATTCTATAAATTACAGTATCCAAATATTCTTTCAGGACATTTTGAATTCCCTTTCCTTTGAAGAAGTGAGGGAATACATGTTTAACCTGTTTAAAGCGTTGAGGCGCATCCATCACTTCGGCATTGTTCACCGTGATGTCAAGCCCAGCAACTTCCTCTACAACAGGCAGCTGAAAAAGTGAGTCTGGCCATGCTGTGATCTCATCTGGGGATGTGTGCCTTGGCAGAACAAAGTCAATTACGTTTTTAAGCTTCTTTCCTTCCAGCTCCATAACATGTTCTTAAATAATAAAGCTGAAAACGTGGGGTTTTATTTGTAAAATTTTTCTTTCACTGTTAAGGGACTTGAAAAGGGAAGGATTTTTTTTACTGAAGGTAGTATCTGCTTCATAGAGTGACAAAGACCTGATAAAATGAAGATTTTATTACTGAGTAAAAGTACTACATTTCAAATAAGAATGAGAAGAATAAAATATGTTTTTTTTTTTTTAAATAAGAAAGTCAATTGTAACTTGTTGTACAAAGAATGATCCTTGTACATTTTTAATAGTGGATAGAGTAAAACTAATACAGGTAAGATAGCTGGCTTTGGGCTGTTTTCACCTTACCTTGAATTAATGTTTATAACTAGTAGAGTTGGCTCTTTTGCCTGCAAGTTACAAAATTTAGATTGTAAAAAGTGAGGTACTGCTTCTTTGTGAAGAGCTGAAGTAGACAGAGTGCTACAGTGCTAGCAGTCCTATAGCTGTATTTGTTAGCATAGTGCTTGCAAAGACAAGACACTGAGGTATTGGAGTGTGTCCAAAACAAAGCACTGTAGCAGGATGCACATCCCCAATGTGGAAGTGATAGGAAACAGCCTCAAGTTGCATCAGGGAAGGTTTAGATTAAATATTAGAAAAAAGTTTATCAAGCATTGGAATGGGCTGTGCAGGGAAGTGGTTGAGTCACCATCTCTGGAGGAATTTAAAAGACCTGTAGATCCAGCACTTAGGGACATGCCTTTGTGGGACTTGTCAGAGCAGGGTTAACAGTTGGACTTGATTTTAAAGGTCTTTTCCAGCCTAAATGTTTCTGTGATTCTATGCAGTGAAAGTTTGTAGGGGAGATTTGATTGCATTTTGCCAAACCACAAGCTTAAAAGTTTGAGAAATGCTATTTTGGATTTTTTAATCTGTCAAAATGAACATGTACTGTCATTTTGCTCTTCCTGCATTTTTTTGAGCTTTAATCTCTACTTTGTGTTTAGAGGCGTGGAGTTGAGTTTGAGACCTGGGGACAGATGGATTATCTTTGTACTGGTTGTAGCAAAAATAATCCTTTTAGAGACAGATCTGAAGTGTGAACTAATGTAGCCTTACCTGTTTGAAGACTAAAGTAAATTCCAGTAGTATTTGCCAGAACTCTGTCAAAACTTTAGGCACTGTTGGTCTGGTTTGTCTTCACTGCTGCCTTTGTCCTGTGCCCGTGGGAATCCTGCACGAGTTGAGTCACTTGTACATGACTGCTGGCTGAAGGTTCAGGGCTGTAGGATTAGAAAAACTTCAGAAAGGAGTTGCTGAAAATATTTTTTTAACACCTTTGGAGGAAGGATGCACTTGATAAGATTTTGGGACAAGAAACAATGAACAGTGGTGTGGGGTGAAAACATTGAGGAGATAGGTAAGATGGGTCAGTAGGAGGAGAAGGAAGAAAATAGGACTGTGATGCTGGCAAGAGTACAGATAAGCAACACTGAATGAAGTGTGAAAGAAAGATAGATAAATAAGTAATGAATAGTAAATTGAATGACTAATAGATACTTTGTGACTCCTGATTCTGAATTTGTCTTTTCAGGTATGCCTTGGTAGATTTTGGCTTGGCACAAGGAACCCCTGATACGAAAATTGAGCTTCTTAAAACTGCCCACTCTGAAGACCAGCAGGGAAGTTGCTTGCAAATGAATCCCATTGTAACCTTGGAAAATGGGGTTTCTGTCAGTGTCACAGCACCCAAACAGATAGCTCAACAGTCAGCCTCAAAAGCAGCTGACAGAAGGTCCAGCTCACTTTCAAAAGTACAGATGAAACAAGGAAGAGGAGGAAAGGTTCTCCATCTCTCCTTAATGCTGTTGTCTATGTTTAATGTGTTCCTTCATCCAACAGGGGGAGATGCAGTACTTGCACAGAAGCTGAGCCTGCACAGCAGCACGGTGTTCATATCTAAGGAGCCACTTGTACATAACTATTGGCTTCATCATTATCTGTTAGATGTAATACAGGGCTGAAGGCTGTATAAACCCTAACATGAGTTACTATTTAGACAGCCTTAAATCCTTTTTTAGAGACATGGATGGGGAAACTCCTCCCCAAGCCAATAATCATTCACCTATGTTTAGTTACTAGTTGCATAACAAGTGCAATACAGACTACACTTGGATTGTCTTGGGGCACTTCAGAGGTGTGATTGGTTTTGTAAACATGTTTGCTGTTCTGTCTAGACCATGCTTCTTCATCCACAGTAACCTGATGCCTGAAAATTACTTACATGCAGCTGTTTTAGTTTTGTGACACTCCACACGTTTTTTGAACTGTCAGTACCCAGATGCCTGTTAAACAGGATCCTGACTGTCCTTTTTGCTGGTCTGTAGGAGGACTCTGTGCACCATTCTGTCCAGCGCTCTGTCTTTGGAGAGAGGAATTTCAATGTCTACAGCTCCACATACCAGGAGAACTCAAGCACAAAAGTAAGAAGTATTGACTCATCAGTAGGATCAATCTGCTGCATATTTGAAAAAGTATAGAAATGGTTGTTCTGTAAGACAGAGCACTGCTCCAGAATGCTGTGGAACTAAAAGGTTTTGAGCAGACTATTAAACGTGTCTTTCCTGAAAGGCTCAAAGAACTTTTCATTTCTGTTTGAGTCCCTTTTGAAGCTCCTAAACAAGGAGTTCTGTAGCTGTCTCCCTAGCTGATCTTGTTTGGATGCTAAGTTAATCTTTTTTCCTATACATCTATCTGTGCAGCTAATCACAGAATCACAAAATAAAGTGAGTTGGAAGGGACCAATAAGGATCATCGAGTCCAACTCCTGGCCCAGCACAGCACCATCCCCCAGAGTCCCACCCTGTGCCTGAGAGCATTGTCCAAACACTTCTGGAGCTCTGGCAGGCTGCTGCTGTGACCCCTGCCCTGGGGAGCCTGCTCCTGAGCTAAACTACTTCCTACTTACCTTGGGAAATTTAAAAAAAAATATTTTGCAGTTGAAGCTGAGGATAAAACTTTTAACTATTTTTTTTGTAATTAGTATTTAATATGACAAGGGGCAAACCCCAACTAATTCGAGGGTTTGGTTTATGGTATTTTATTGTAGAACTAGAGTTAATGTCAGTGTGTTGATGTGTCATTTCATGTTCTTTTTTTCTTATTCTCATATTGAGAAAAAATCTTGAAACACTGTAATAACTTGAAAAATATTTGTCTTGTAGCTTCAAAATATCTAATATATATTGGTTTTTTTATAAACACTGAAAATGTCTTCTGCAGGGGAGGAAGTCAGGCTATCTAGAAAGTTCCAGCGTCTGTTTTATACCAGTAGTTTTACTGGTTTTTTACCAGTAGATTTGGTACTGTTAGAGAGATTTGCTGTCTGTTCTAAAATTCCTCATGTTCATCAGCACCTGTTAAGTTAGTATTTTAGGACCTGTCCTATCTATATGTAAAAGGAAACTTCTTAAATACCTATGTCACCTTCTCTAAAATATCTCCATTGCAGCTCATAAAACAATCAAAGGTGATAGATGTTTCATCTAGGAAGCTGGTAACAAAGAAGAAGATTATTTCTACCAGAACTGTGAGCAGTGGGGCAGCCAGGAAAGCTGCCAGTGCTTGCCCTTTAAACCTGCCCTGTGACTGTTATGCAACGGACAGAGTCTGCAGTGTTTGCCTTTCAAGGTAATTTGCTTTGATGATGTTGTAAAATTGTCTACTCTGCTGTCAAGCAAAGTCAGAAACTTAGATTTACTAGACTGCTGATTTAGTAAGTGAAATATAGTATTTGATCTCTGCAGCCCTTAAAACACTGAGTATGCTCTTTTTAAACAAAAATAGTTGATGGAATTCGTGGATTAGTTCACTGCTGTCTGCAGCTAGAAAGATTCCCTGGTAATTATTTTCTTGCTGTTGTGCTTATTTATTCACCTACATGTGTTGTAGAAAATCACTTGAGTTAATTACAACACTTAGAAAAGTGTTCTAAATTCTGTCATTTAGTAGTTATCTAATAGGCCTGAATTATAGCAACAGTCAGAAATCATGAAATGTAGAATAAAAAGGAAGCATGACTGTTTTGCATTTGTTCATCTAAAAAACTAAGAGGATCACAGAATGGTTTGGGTTGGAAGGAGGAACCTTAAAGGTCATCTTTTTCCAAGCCCTCTGCCATGGGCAGGGGCAGCTCCCACTGGAGCAGGCAGCTCCAAGCCGCATCCTACCCGGCCTTGAGCACTGCCAGGGATGGGCAGCCTGCTCCAGTGCCTCATGTTGGAGAATCTCAGCAGCTGAGTTCAACTCCATCCCTCTGCAGGTATTTTGGTTATGATCTACTATTGTCTTTTATCACATATGATCTTTTAATTAATGATAACCTTGGACCTTTTAGTTAATCTAACAAAATGTAAATTCCTGGCAACATTCAGAAGAACCCTTAGGTTGCTCTGTACTAACACAAAGTCATAGCATCCACATTCAAGAATCTCATATGGTTTTTGCCTTGGGTTAATTAGCCTCAGCTTCAAAGTTTCCCATGAAAACAAGCCTTTAACAAAAATGACACTTCTCTTAGATGAATTTAAGAAAAGGTCATTGTGAATTAAGTATGCAATAAGTATTTCTCTTGTATTATCTTATGTTAGATAATACTATTAAAATATAATAGATAATTATTATAGGGTATTATGTGTGTATCTTAGGATTTCATGCTAGATAAGATGCTTGAAACCTCTGTAAAACTTGAATAAAGCAGTTAGGTTGTTTACAC
The DNA here is from genome assembly GCF_027887145.1 of Ammospiza caudacuta. Taxonomy (NCBI): domain Eukaryota; kingdom Metazoa; phylum Chordata; class Aves; order Passeriformes; family Passerellidae; genus Ammospiza; species Ammospiza caudacuta. The sequence continues at coordinate 32,489,734 of NC_080599.1, read as the reverse complement.
ATCTTACACAAGTATATTCTAAAAATTATGGTAAGTATTATTAGATTTAGAACTTACTTACCAACTTTTACATTCTAAATATATTTGTCTCTTATTGCAAGGCGTCAGCAAGTGGCTCCCAGGGCAGGAACACCTGGATTCAGAGCACCAGAAGTATTAACAAAGTGCCCCACTCAGACCACAGGTACTGCCCAACAGACTCAAACAAATGGCTTTCTTCACTTGTTCATCTTTCTCATTTATGCATATTTTGTTGTCTTTTTTAAGGGAGGATTTTTTAACTTGTGAAATTCATTTTTCATCCCTTGTAATGCTTTTCAAGTCTTTCCTGATTTTAATTAAAAGTTTATTATTCAGAGGAAGAACAATTCAGGGATATTTTTCCTGAATTTGAAACTTGAATATCTTTATTAATTTGAGAGGTAGTGGCATGCACAGGAGTTTAATGCAATATATTTTAAAAGAAAAAAGATTTTTTTTGAAGTTTCTTGGCTTATTTGTTCAAGAAAAATCTTGAATAAATCTTGGGGAGAGGGAACATTGTTTAGCCTTTTCTACGCAAGATGTAACTTATGCTGCCATCGCAGGCATAATTAATGTTGTAATTGCAAATGTGTTCTAGAAAGCATTATTTAATGACTTTTTATAATAGTTTTACTTTTTGCTAGTGGTTTAAGTAGATGGCGTATAATTGTCATAATGTTTTTGAACTTAAATTTTCATTTCTCTGTGTTAAAATTTCGTGAATAAGATTCAGTGGTTTGGGTAAATATTGGGGCAGGGCAGAGGGATGGTTAATGCATTACCTGGTGCAAGCAAGGTGGGAGAGGTTGTGCCTACCTGCAGGATGGAGTACCAATAGAAGCAAAGTTACCCATTAAATATTTGCTGTATGGCCAGGAGTTCTAACTTACAAAAAAATACAAATATCTCTAAAAACTCCATTTAAGATATAAGGGTTTAGCCATTTTTTTCTGAATAGCTTTTGAGAAAGCTGTCAGTTTTCAGTAAAGTATGTAAGCACACTCAAAATAGAATTATCAATATATTTGATCAGCTTATGCCTAGGTAGCTTACTGCTGTTTGAACAGCATCTGTGCTGTGAGTATGACTGGGATTTCAAAGGTATGGCAGCTTGTTTGGAGTTCTTGTGCCTGTGCTGTAACAGCCAGCTTTATGGGCTAGCAGCCATCCAGAAATCTAGGACAAGTTTAGACAATCTCTGAGCCTGTCTAGACAGAAGTGAGGCAGAAAGAAGACGTACCTAGGAAATGTTGGACTCTTGCTGGTGTTAAGCACACTCTCAGATGGTTCTCTGTTCTCTAGGGTAATGAGATTACAAAAAGGAAGGGCAAATCTAGACACCCTTGGGTGTGGCACAGACATCCCTGGACTGAGTCAGTAGTGCTGAGCTCCTGCAGTACATCAATAAAGCCCTTAACTTAAACTGGGTACACTAATTCTAATTTTTATGATACCATGTTTTATTTGAACTAGCAAGGATTACTGTCCACTTTTCATTTGGGGCTGCTGGAGTCACCTTGTTGTACTCCTGCCAGTGTCACTCCTGGTTTTGGCCACTGTGCTGACACCAAGTTACTGGCTGAATCCAGCTGACTCTACCCAGAGCTACTACAGCACATCTGACCCAGGTTCACAGTGCTGGGAGTACAGCCCAAACTTCCAAGCTGAGGCTACACAGGTCCAGTTCCACTTTCCCTTGGTTTGTCCCTTGCTCCCCTTTCCTCACTAGCTGGGTAACAATAGACAATAGCATGGGGAGGAATCATGATTTTCATGTCATTCCACAAGATCTTGCACTCTGCTGATGATCACAGCTCTACTACAATTGTGGGGCCAGGATTTACTGCCCACTCAAATGGATAAAGCCTTATAATTTCAGCAAGAGTTACACAATTAAACCTTCTCAAAGGTCAAGACCTTGATTACTCCAGCTTACCCAACCACATCCTCAGGGGGATGCATGGCCCCTCAAACAGATAGTATTACTGTATCACTGTTGGAAAGATGATACTAAAACATTTTACAGGAACTGTGCAGAAGGCTGAAAACCTTTCCACTGTAAATTGTGCCAAATTATTAACTTGGATTTTTTAAAATAAAAGATATAAAATCTGGTTTTGCAACTAAAGTCAACCCAATACCTTTTTTCCAAATCAAAGTCCTGTGCTGAGTGTTTCTAATTAGAACATCCAAATTAATTACTGCCTATTTTGCTGCTTACTTTTTTCAATAGGACTAGGATGAATATGCCTCTATTTCTCAACTGTTAATTTTTCTCTTTGGAGTTTGAGATCCTTCAGACTCTATCCTTCACTTTCCTTGCCATCTCTTAAAATGTGCACCTTAGTGAGCCAAAAAATTATGGCAGACAGGTATTCTTGTAACTTCCAGCACTGAAGTTTCCATCAGGCTTTGGCCTCTATCCCCAGAGTACTCTCTGTACTCTCCATAACACAATGAAACTGATGAATAACTTTGAACTATTACGGTTTTTAAAGTGCCTATCTTGTCAAGTGAGTTCATATTAGAGAAGAATAAATTTCATAATAAGATCAATTTCTTAATGCTGCCTACCTGTGCCAGCCTCAATCCCCAAAAAATTTTCACAAACATTTTTTATTTGTGACCGTTATATAGGTTTTCTCCATAGAAAGTAAAGTTAAATATTTATCAAACCAGCCATTTCATTTGCCCCGTCTCATCTTCCCAGGTAAAACAACTTCAAACATTGTTTTGGTTCATTTTAAGTTTAGCAAGTTAATGGAATTACTCATATGAAAAATCTCCCTCTGCATTAAAGTAGGAAATTATTCTTCAATCTAATTACAGAAGTTTCCACTATTATCTCTGAAGTATTATCTGTGTGACCAAAGTCAAGAAGTACTTCAGAACATAACTTTGCTGATAGAAACGTTTCAGATCATAATTTATTTTTAAAGTTGAGATTTTGTTTGTGATTAATAAATTTGCTTTCCTTTGCAGCAATAGACATGTGGTCTGCAGGAATCATATTCCTTTCTCTACTCAGTGGACGGTATCCATTTTTCAAAGCAAGTGATGATTTAACTGCTTTGGCACAAATCATGACAGTTCGTGGATCCAGAGAAACCATTCAGGCTGCTAGAACTTTTGGTATGCAAACCTTCATTTTGGGGGAAGGGGGAAAATGTTACTTAATACTGTGATTACAATCAATTATTTTTTTGTGTAAATAAATATATTTTTAGGTTTGAGAATAATTTTGGAAGTAAATAATGTGTTTTGAAGTGTATATTGAGAGACTTTTAAGACAGTTTTGTGTTTTTCTGTCTTTTACAATGTGTGTATGGGGTACTACTATATGTCATAGTTTTCCCAGCCTGTCTACTGCCTTTCACTAAGTCAGGGCTACTTGAGGTGAAGTATGCCAACAAAATGTTTCCTACTGGCATTTGGTTAGAATTCTTGAGACAGTGTTTCTATTTCTACAAAATTTGGCCTGGAGGTTTAAGTCAATGTGACTTAAAATTTAGATGATGTAAACCTTCCTTTTCCCCCACCTCTTTCCCCAGAAGGCCTAGTAAAACAAACAAACAAACAAGCTAAAAACCCAACACCCAACAGCTGGCCTGTTTAAAAAAGACAGAATCACCACAAAACATCCAAATAACCATTCCCCTAATTGCTTGGAGGCTAAATGCTGCAGCATTGCTACCTGGATGTGTAACTGCCAGCATCAATTTTCATTCTCCATATAGAGGTGTAGAAATCAGGGTATTTAATTGTCTTCAGTTCTGTTTAAATGACAGTGAAATGCATAAAGTTGGTGTACAGGGTGGCTGACAACCTGTCACTACATAACTTGACATAACCCAGAACTCTTTGTTCTGAGCAGAACTGAGATGATGACCCCTTCCTTCTGACTCTTAGGGGCTGCTTCTGTAGCAGCAGGGCTGGCGTGGAGACATGGGGGGCTGGATTTGGTTCTTTGATAGATTTGTTTTTCTTTCATGCTGGTTATAATTTGAGACATGAAGTTTCTCAGAAACAAAAGTTACAGTTGCATAGAAAGTATAATAAAATGTGGCTTCCTGTACAACCTTTTTTGTCCTAGGAAAATCAGTTGTGTGTACCCAAGTTGTCCCAACTCAAAACCTACGAACCCTCTGTGAAAAGCTGAGAGGAACAAATAGCAGCTGTAAGGGATCTCAGGGGGAAGGGCCCAGCAGGTCTGAAAACAACACAGCTCTGTCAGTTGCAGCAGAAAAACCCTGTGCTCCTGAGACACTTGGAAAACAAATTCAACACTTACAGAGTCTTCAGGAAGCTGATGGTGCTTTGGAAACGAAGGAAGCTGACATGAAAGGATGGGATCAGGTTCCTGATGAAGCCTATGACCTACTTGATAAGCTACTAGACTTAAACCCTGCAACAAGAATAACTGCAAAAGAGGCTTTGCTGCATCCTTTTTTTAAAGACATAAGGCTCTGAGAAAATAACTTACTTTGTTATTCCTTTCATATGTTTTGTAGAACTGAAATACTAAGGCAGTTTTACCTTGTTGCCTTCAACATTTACACTCACTGAAATAACATCACTGTGCTCTGAACTACTGAAATTTTGTCTTGTACAGTTAGACTCTGAATGTCAGTTTAAGAAACACTTGCAGATGCAAAAGTTACATAAACATCACTAATGTGCTCTTATCCTAGGACACTTCTGAGAGGTTATTGCTGTGCATACCTGTTCTCTAAGAAAGTTAACTTTGATCAAAAACAACAAAGAAAAAAAGAGTTTCATAAGCTCTGTGCTTAATTCTTGAGATATTCCCTTAAAATTTACAAGTTTGCCTTAAGGTACAACTGAAATAAGAAAGTGTTTGAGACTTTTTTCTGTACTCGCATATCTCTGCTTTGTTCCTGTTTGGTACATGGGGGACTGAAAATGGAACAAAGAGTATTCATTTTGTTCAGACTATTTTCAGAGAACAGTCTTACTTTGGGAGTGTTGCTAGAAGAAAGGCCAGGTGCTGGAGATTATATCATCAAAAGAAAAGCATAACTTTTAAAGTACATTTTTGTCCCTGTCTGGTCTTTGCTACTTAGCAAATAGTAATAAATGCAGATACTAATTTTGCATGTTTCCTCAGTGCCATGGGTAACTGTCAGTATTCCACAGCTGCTGCCTTCAAGGATGTCGAGTGCCAGGCATAGGTTTTATTTCTGTTATAGAAACTGATTTCTTAAAAAATACCTGTTCAATAAATGATTTGGTTTTATAACTTCAGAAGCTTGTCTAGAAATGCTTCTATAAAACTCAGGTAAGGTTTTCCTGTGGGATGTTTCTGTTCAGGGAGTCTTCCACATTGGTTTCCTGCATAAATTCCTCAATGATAGAAGCCACTTTGGATAGCTCAGGTGTGTATGGCTCCTCTTATAGCAGACCTATCCTAATTATCAAGGAACTCTTAGCACAGAGTTAGCTGGCTATTTTCTGGTCCTAAGGAGGAAAATCCCACACCTTCAATGTACAAAGTCAGCTACATCACATTCAACAAAAGTTTCTCTAAACCCCTTGATGATTCTGGCGACTGAAACATAATACAGTGTTTTTCCATGTACATTTCTTGAGATGCTGATGGAGTTGCTGTAAGAGGTTCTTTTGATAACTCCTGTAAAAGCCTTCTCATATGAGCTGATGGTTATGATAGTGCAAAGATCCTGACCAGGACTGGGGCTGAAGAGACAAGATTTCATTATTTTCAAAATCTTGAATACATAGAAAATAATGGTAATGTTGCTCTGTTTCTGGCATCAGCTGTAAGGGGAAAAATATTTGCAGATGTCAGAATATTGATTGCAGAAAATCTTGAAACCCTCAAGACCCTGGGGCCCAGGTCTTGTAATTTTTGCTGTTTATATAATTTCAACACAGCACGTCACTGAGAAATTATTTATCTAAAGGAACTGTGGCCAAATTTGGCAAGCAATGCTGTCTGCCAGTGTCTGCAGATGTATTGTTTCCTCCTACATTCACTCGTGCTGGCTATGGGCTTATGAGAGCACCAGCTGACAACAAGCAAAAATATGTCAGCTATCTCTTGTGAGCTTTCAGGCTTTCCCTGCTAACAGCCTTCAGCAGCTCCTCCCCTCAGATCCACAGCAAGTAACCTCTGCATTCGTTTAAAAGCCAAAAAGGAAAAATCATTGCTAATGGTATTTTTACCAAAACACTAAGGGTAAATGAAACTTGTGAGGAACAGTTCTAAGCTCTGTGTATTCTCTAACAAGCTGGAAAAACACATTCGTATTCCTTTTTCCAGTCAGCTATTTAAAATGTGGAGAATTCTTTTTTCAAGTGGAAGGATGAAGTAAAAAGAAAAGTGTGCTTGAACTAGCATATGCTAAGGAAGTACTTTTTGCCACATTCTACAGAAGAAAGCCAGAAGCAAAATGTTAAATGCAATGGGCTCTTACAGGCAAAAAAAAAAAAACAAACCCCAAAACCCAAAAAATAAAAACATTAAGGAAAAGAGCAAGAAAACACTACAGCTGAGCAGTGGTTGCCACTGGATTTTCTGCTTCTCTCTGCTGTGTTTCTAAGAATCCCTAAAAACCATAGGTAAGAGCCAAGTCCTAAGATTCCTTTAAAGTTTAAACACATGATTTGAGATATTTATAAACTGAACATGAATCTTGTACCATGAGAGCTCCAATTAGAAAAAATTCTGCACAGAAATTACATTGCTTCAACAAATGCTCACTGGTTGTGAAGTCACAGCTGGGTGAGTGTTAAGTTCTAGATACCATCTATGACAAGGTTAGTAACTAATTGGGCAGAAACCAAAAATGGCAGCAAAAAGCTGCATGGGCTTGGAGAGATGAATAGAAACTGATAGCTAGAATTCTGAGAACACAATGCTGGGAGCAAATGTAAATACATCTGTGTATTTAGCATAGGGAAGACTAGCTTATTCTCAGTACTAAGCCAGACTAGGTGAGGAAACTGACATGTTTATTATGTTCATCCTAGTTGAAAAGGGTAACAAATGCATATTAATATTTATTTTCCTATCACCTTTCTGGCCATTACTAGTGAGCAAAATACAAAGACCGAAAAAAAAACTTCAGAGCTTGCCTCATATATTTGTTGGTGATGAAAAGGTATGTTCTGAATGAGGTGATATAAACAGTGCTTGCATTTAGCAGGGGACACCTGAATTTTTCTGCCTCATGAAGGCAGACCACACAAGGCAACTGAAGTAAAAGAAAAAACCTCAACAACCCCGTTTCCTCATTTGCTCAGTTTTACACCACATTTAAAAGCTTGGCTGTGTAGAGAAAATGACTAACCTTTCAAATCACTTAATAGAACAACAGCATTTTAAAGGAAATTAGTACTTTATGGCTTCGTGAATTCCAAATCTATACTGAAACTATGCAAGTGGTAGGCTTAGAGCAAGGACAGTTCTCTTGAGACATTACTGAAGCAACGCTCTTCCTGCAGCATAATTGTAAACGTTCTTTGGTTGGGTGTTTCTAATATTTATTTTTTTTAGAGCACATAGTAAATTATTCTACTAATGGAGCCACAGCATGTTCACTTCAGAATTCTCTTGCAGCTTATCCAGAAAACAGAGCATGTCCCAGGTCAGTGGCAGTACATATGTGGTTCATACCCCTCTGCTGCTGTGTTCCTGGCTGGCCAGTTCAAGCGGTAGTAAATATTTTAATTGGCAGCCTGTACACAGTGGGTGGAAACTGGATAGTCCCTTTGATCATAGGCTTACAAAGGCCAGCATATAGAGTTTTGTTACCCTGGTAACACAAAAATTCTGGTACTGCTGAGCTGAGGGTCCAGTAAATTGGGTATTTTGCATCAGCATAACCTAGATAACCAAGGGTTTTTAAATACGCCTGTTGTATGCTCAATTCTGCCTCTCCATGACTCAACCCTTTCTACTTTCATGTCCACTGACTGCTAGAATTATCCCTATACAATGGTTTATTGTATCATGTTAAAAACTAACCACTCTCTGCATTCCTGAGTATCCCCAGAGTATTGTTTATTCCATTTATGGAAGGACTGACATCTTCCTGTGGGGATACAGCAGGGAAGAGAGTGGTTTTGTTACATACTACTTGGTTTCTTGCATAGAGTTCTTCCATAGTTTTTAGAAGAGTCATATTTTAACCTAAAACCTAATTAAACTTCTTTCAAAAATTCTAGTGCTAAAAGTGTTTTGCATAAGGTATTATTTAGCTCCATGTCTTTTATATGGCATAAACAAAGTAACTGTAACAAATAATGCATAATTAGTTTTGCTTCTTGATGTGATGAGATAGGGATGTAGCCCAACAACTGACATTTAAAAAAAACAGGATCTTAGGAGGAAAGGTTAAATGATTGATATAATGAATGCCACAGGTCATGTGTAGCAGCAGGCAGCTCATTGATAAAACCTCTCTTCTACTTCCCATTCCTGTTTTTTCTCACCATCTCCCCCCAAAAACTCTGCTCAGATGCACTCTGTTGCTATAAGGCATTTGGCTTTAATCATTCTTTGCTGTTTTAAGTGTTACTGTGTGTTATGTGAAAAGTACCAATTATTTCCAAGTGCCCTGGGAGTCCTCTTGAGCCCTGCTCCTGTTTTTCTGTCTGTTTACTTGTTCCAAAGAGCTCAGTTTCCTAATCAAAGCCCCCTCCCACTTGAACTTGGTGGTAGAGGTAAGAAAGCCTAAATTTCTCTGTAGCATTTCAGTTTTCTTGTCTGTAGTCTTCTCTTATCAGATCAAGGAATGCCAATTTCAAAGAGAACTGCTGAAATAGCTACTGTGTGAGTATACACTTGTCAGGAGGAAAGCACTGAGGGGAGACTGAGTAGTGTGGATCTCAAGAGGACACACAATGCTACAGCCAGGCTTTTTTCTTGTTCTATAAACAACTCAACATCTTTTTTCTTCACCAGATTTATATTAATCTATAAAATGTTTTCAAACTTTCTTTCAAAACTCTGAGAAGTTACCCACCTTCTGAAGGCCAGCCCACTTTCATGGGCTATGTTAGCTGCTTGTGGGGCTCCTTCCACATCCCAGAAGTGAGGGGATTACAATGGCTCACTTACTGCAGCACGGAAAACACAGCATTATAGAGTATCCTGAGCTGCTAAGGACCTACCAGGACCATCAACTCCAACTCCTGACCCTCCCAAGAGTCACACCATGGGCCCAAGTGTGTTGTCCAAATGCTTCTTGAACTCAGACATATCGTGGATTTTTTTGTTCTTTTAGTGCATTTAATGGGTAATTTAATTTAATACTAAACTGTGGTATTTACTATGGACAACTGACCAGGACACAGAGTTGTCCTGCACAGAGCTTACAGCCAAGCAGTTATTGCCTGCTGGGATCCTTCATAACTTGGCATATGTTTTCCATTGCAGATCTGCTTACAACTAGTTCTGGAACTCTGTAACTTGAGTCACATTCATTGCAGTTGCTTAATGAAAAAACAGCGTGCAGTTTGAATTTATAGGTATTTACCCCAGCTGTCTTTGTAAAACTGACAGTATTCTGAAATATTCACTTAGAGGCAGCCCGTGCTGGGAGGAGAGGAAGATCTGTGTTAATTACCTCTCGTTAGCTCAGCTTTTTGTTCACTAAAAATCAATGCTTTTATTAATTTGCTGCATTGTGACTTACACGTCGTAAGTCCTCTATCACAACAGCAAAAAGAGGACTGTAAAATCTGTGGTAAGTTACTTTGGACAAGGATACAAATATACTGGACCAACAGTGCTCCAGAACTGCATTCCCTGGCCTTATTTCAGGGCTTAAAATGGAGACTTAATGTTGGGCTTTTCCTTGAAACATTTCATGGAGTTTCATCACCTATGACTTTCACAGAGCGCATCAAATTGATTAATCAAGGCCTACTATTTATAGCCATTTTGGAACCTAATGAGTGTGATAGGACATTACTGAGCCACTTCAGCTGAACTACTGAGATCCTGCTGTCACACTGCCCTTAGGAATACATACTGATCCCTGGAGATCAGAGCATCATCTAGACATGCATCACTGCCCATGGCCTCCCAGTAAAATGTGAGGTAAATTAAAATTACCAGCCCAGCTGTTTTTCATGTGGTGACAGACCATAATCACAGTTTGTGACATAGTGTGTAGTTCTTCCAGGTACTAATTATTCAAAAGAGCCATATCATCCTGCTTACAACACATGGGTTTTAACCCTGGAACATTTGTATATCAGAGCATGAAATGCTGAGACAAGCCACCCATTTAAATTGTAACTACAAGATCTATATGTCAGCTTCAAGTGCCTCAGTACATGCTAAGATTTGGCATGCAAACCTGAAAATTAGATTTACTACAGAATTTTCAAATATTAACGTCACTCATCCCCTATCACTAGCATCACCCTGAGTGAAATGCTAATTTGAAATGTTCAAAGAAGTCTCAAAATATCCAGGGGAGAAATACATTGCTGCGATTCAGCCAAGTGCATGTAGTCTGGATTAATCCCAGCAGGTCTATTTTCTATCTTCCAGTGCAAAAAGCTCCTTGTGAATTTACTGGAAGTTATGAGGCAGGATTCTGTAAGAACTAGGACTACATTCAAAAAGAGATCAAAAGTAAAATTCAGGTAGCACAAGAAATACACCTGCCTCTGCTAGTTTCAGTGTTTGTGGCAGGGGAAACCAATGGTGCCCAAAGCACTGCAGCTGGCACAGTTAAAAAAGCATCACATATGAGCAAGGGAGCTGTGGGTGCAGGAGGAGCTCTGCCCACACAGGCTCTCAAGGTGGTGCTTACAGAGGGCAGCTCTCCCAGGGCACCTTTCAGCCCAGCAGGAGACATGATCCTTCACCAGCAGCCTGGTCCAAGCAGTCAGCTCCCCAGCCCAGGAGAACAGGGCAGTGCTGTGCACGGCTGTTCCTTCATGCTTGGCCCCACAGGGTTTGGGCAGGAGCTGCAGGTGTGGAGGAGCAGCAGGGAGGGGCCCTGCTGGGGTGTCCCCCATCCACCTTAACCCAGCTCCCTGCTCAGCAGGGGCCCTCAGCTCCCTCCCTGACACCATCCAGTCCTGCACACAACATGAGCTGCAACCCTCCCTTTCTCTTCCCACTAATCTGTTCGAGTTTATAAAACTGACAAACAGAGGGTAATTGATGGTTTATAAAGATATGCAGCTTATTTATCAGGAGGAATGAAGCTGGATACAGCAGCCCAGGATTTTTTCCTTATCAAAACAGACGAAGGACTGAAAGATAGATGTGACCAGATACCACAATAAATTCCAATTCCCACCAAACAAACTGTAACAAGTCATTAACATCCTCCCACTTGGATGGAGGGAGATCATCCTGTTGGTCAGTTAACAGAAACAGCATTTGTTGTCAAGCCTTATTTCCCTCAGTTCAGAATTAAGTATTTCTAGAAATAAAAGGTGCTTCCCCTCCCACTCTCTTCCTTTGACTTCTACATTCTTCTTTCCAAAAATGAGTTTGTCACGTTTATAATGAGTAATTAAGGGCATCAGACCTAAGCACAACAGGGATCTTCAAGAACTTTACTGAACTCACTGTTCCAAACCCACTTCTGACCAAAGAGTCAGAAGAGGCCTCCAAAGCTGAGTCCCTTTATTTGGGTGGATCAAAGCAGTATTTTCCACTGTCTGGGAGAACAGAGCACAGTTGAAAGGCTTTGACAGACTAGTGCTATTTTCTGGCAGCTTTTCAGATAGAACGTCAGTGTCATGGCAAGAATGTCATTTCCCCCGAGCATTTTCAGCCATGGTTGTTCTTGTAGGGTTCTCTTTGAATATGCTATCATTAGAACTAGACTGAAATTAATTCAGAACTTGATTATAAAGTAATATATAGAATATATGTATGCAAAAAGAATAGAATATGTTTACAAATATAGAATATATGTATACAAACTATTGCAGGTAATAATTAATATGAATACAGAAAATCTTGAGAAGCAAACAGAGGAAAATACATGAGAGAGAAACATAGAAGAAGAGCAGCAATAAAACAGAATGGGAACAGAATTCAATCCAAAAGGAAGAGCAATTTGTTTTCATAGCTTGGGGGAGTAAAGGAATAAGCCCAGTGCAAATGTTTACAGCCAGAGTCCCTCAGATAATTGCACAAACACTGGTTTGTGCCTCAGCCCACACACTGAGGTTTTACTGAACACACCACCCAGCCAAAAGGGAAATCTCAGCACTACACTTTTTGCAGGCTATTTGTACACTGAGGCAGGTGTGCACCCAGCACCTCTGCATCCCTTGATGCTCCAGCTGGGGTATTTACATGAACAAGCCACAGCTCTCTCTTAGGCTGGCTGCCTCCTCTGCAGAGCTCACATATGGAGAGAGAGAAAAGGAAGGAAAAAGGAAGGAAAAACCTGGGGACTCGGATGCCTTTGCTTTGCCCCACCATGTGAATGCAGGCTGAAGCTAAGGGACAAATTCCATCCTGCTGGAAAAGTGCTTCCTAAGCACAACCTTGCAAAGTAAAGCTCTTGGAACATAGATTAAAAGCAAACCCCCCCACCCCTTAGCAGCTCATGTCAAAGAAGCTTAAGCACAAGCCTAAAGTTAACCAGATGTTTAGGTTTCTGCTCGTGGGGCTGTGCTGACTCTGCAGGATTGCTGGCTTACAGAACTGACAGCAACCCCAACCCTTCATTGTGCTGTACCTCTGCTCTGCTGCTATGTGCTCCTTGGTATGCACACTTTGCAAGCACAGACCCAGATGCCAGATTTCTGTAACGTACACAAAGCCATAAAAGTACTTCTCAAACTCCAGCTATCTACTTGATTCAAATAAAGCTCATAAATTGCTTGAAAATTAAATATAGATATATTTGTGTGATACACAAGAACAAAGTAACATAACATTATCATAAAAATGTTACAATAACAATAATAACATTTCATAACATTATCATTCATCCAAATATCCTAAAATGCCACAATAAAGCAATAGTGGCCATAGACAAGAAATGCAAGAGAAAGGAAAAAAAATACATATTTTGTTACAAGACATTCTTTCCAACCAATCATGTGTTTAAAATTGTCTTATCCACATTGTCTATAAATAAGTGTGTTAGTTGAGTTTAATCTGTAAGTTATTCTTCAAAACTCTTTGCCCTTTTCTAGCCTAAAATGTCAGGTTCTTCCAAATGGACATTATCTAGTTCAGAGATAGACTCCACCGTGGGGGGAAGCTCCAGCTGCCAAGCACTTGGCAGGACAGATCTGCAATTAGGTACTTCCCTCTGCCCTAGGGAACCTGGGCTACAAAAAGAGAGCAGGAGACAGACCTGGATTGAACAAAAAGAACTGCACCCACTCTGAATGCTGCACGCCAAGTTTCAGAACGGTCTGACTCGCAGGAAAGCTTTAAAGACAGGTTTGCAGCAGCCTGCTCAGGGCACCCACATATGCTCAGATTTAGCACAGAAGTACAGTCCACAGTGAGGCCTGGGTAACACAACTTTTTCCAGAATTAGGACATATACAAAGAGCATGCTCGTGCATTATTGTAAAATTCAGTCCATTATTTACAGTTGGCAAGCAACACATAGAGGAGTCAAGGGTGGTTGTGAAACAGATTGCAAGATGTGCTGGTTAAAAGTCCATGCCAGAGGTACATAAGCAGTCTGTGAATACATGAGTGTATTCCTGCAAAAGATTATTGACTACAAAGGCAAACTGGCACACAGATCCTTCCCTGGTGCTCCAGGCACACAGCAACTGACTTGCTAATCAAGGTAAACTGAAAATATCTCTTTCTTAGAGTTGGCTTTTCAAAAAAATTGCAGATGCACATATCATTTGGGAGGAAGACATAAGAGGGCCAGAAGATGCTCAAGTCTTGTCACTATTTTTAAAAAAGTATTTTCTAGTCCTTTCTAGTTTCTGAAGCATACAATGAAGAAGCAAGTTAAATGATTTGTTTAAGGGGAATCTATGGGAGAAAGCCTAAGCATTTCTCTTAAAGGTTAAATGTATTTACTCCCTTCACATGTGAAATTTACAGTGATAAACTGCGCATTCTTCATTTTTTACCCCGTTAAGTTGGCTGAAACATACTAGTTCCCCAAAAACTTCAGCTGCACAGAAAAAGATCATCCATCATGGGGATGAATGCACACATGCAAGTGCAAGCAATCTGAACCATTGGAATATGAACTAATGCAATACAGAGCACTCAAGTGTACTAGAAAATATTTTCACTTCTAATTTAAAAAAAATAAACATAAAAGTATAAAAGAAATTTTACACTATTTATGAAATTCCTTCTATTAAACTCTACAATGATTTTAAAACCAGATCTAAAAATTATCAAGAGCCCACGTAAGTGCTGGCTGTACCTGCCCAGTCGGGCTGGTAAAAATGACCAAGGCCCTGCTTGGATTTTCAAACAAATTCCATTGCCTCTTTGTAAGAGAGGACACAGTGAAGCACAAGGAAAGAAACAGGATACCCATAGCAGAAAGGAATAAAGTTTTTTCTAAAATCACTGCATTTCTAGTAGCAGAGAATCTGCATAATATCTTTTCCAAATCTGATTTTTCCATTAGCTTTCATAATAATAAACAATGGTAGAGGTAAGACAGTTCTTCTTCTCATCCCTAGAGAGCTATACTTTTAAAGTAATTGCTCAGATGGGGCACTTCTTGAGGCACCAGAATTCTGCAGTATCAGGTTAGCAATCCTTTCAGAGGATCCAGAGAATTTACCCCCAAAAGATACTGGCAGTACTTTATGATCTTCTAAATTTTATATATCTGTATTTTAGTCTGGTTTTACCATTATGAAACTGTAATATGAGAAAAGTTTACAGAGTGTCTTGCTTAGGGTGTTGATGATGATAAAAGTACATAACTTCAAAACAAAAAGTTTGTTTTTTGTTTAGTTTAGTTCATGTTTAGTTCATGTTTAAAGAATGTACTGACAGTGACCATCTCTGAGTAAACTGAGGAACCACTGGGAACCACAGCAATGAGAAGTTCATTCTTCTCCAAAATACACAGGAACTGTTTATTTCTTCATGTGCTCAGACAATCTGGATTTACATTTACTTTTTATTGGAGCATGCTGAATGAGAGTGGTAGCATCCTGGTAAATTAATTATTACCAATTCTGCCTCCATCTTTTCTCTGTTTTGATTCTAATTCTACAGGACAGGCACAATATTTCCACTCCTCCCTCTAAATGCTATTTACTACTTTGAAAGGACCAAAAATCACCTGAAAATATTTGCTGATATTTTCGCAAGATTTTACTATATATTCCTTTTAAAACATAGGTTTGCTTTTACGTAGCATTTCCATTTCCAATCACTTCCAAACAGGTGAAGCTCAGCCACTGCTGTGCTGTTGGAGCCGTAGGTCCTGATTTAGGTCAGGAAAACCCAAAAGCTTCCTCCTTGTATCATCTCTCCTTCTTGCGGGAAACTGAGAGAGTATTTTGCTTAAGAGTTCTGTTTGTTCAAGTCTAACATATCTGCATTACAACTCTGAAGGTCTCCAAACATCACCAAATAAAATAGTTTTCAACAAATATCAGCAAGGTTCAGACTTGCAGCAAGAACCCCAAAGCCTGGTAATACACTGTAAGAAGAACACTAAAACTGTTCCCCCTGCTCTGGTCCCCCACAGCAACAGGAAATTTGTTGAACAAAAGCCTGAGCTCATCCCAAGAAGCAATCAATGCCCTCAGTACACAGGAAAAAGACATGATCTGAAAAGAGAGGTCAGGAAACATGCTGTCAGTTGGCTTAGTCTGACTACATGACAGACACCTTGAGAAGTTTTGTTACCCCTTGAGAAGCAGAAATGACACAGGATGAAGTTGACTTCCATCAGCTTCTGTAGCAGTTTGGTGATGGGCAGGGCAGTTCAGCACAACAGTGCTGTGGAGTTGGTGTATCTCACCCTTTCAGCACCACACTGCTGAGGCTGCTGTGTCCCACCCTGGGACAAGTCCAGTGCCTCTGGCACGAGCATCAGCTTCAATCCAGCAGCAAGGAAGTGCCACTGAAGGCCAGTAAAGAGCAGCACGAGCAGGGCTGCTCCATGAAGGGCTGTGAGCCAGAGGTAGCCCAGTGCAGACAGGGCCCTCACACACAAACCACAGTCTGGCCATGTGCGACCAGGACAGGTGGAGCAGGTGGGTGCCAGCACATCAGCAGTCCCTGAAGTGGACATAAATTATGTCCAGGGTCTATGCAGAGGGTCCAGGCAGTAGCAAAAGGAGGTGAAGCTGGAAGCAAGACCACAGTGCAGATCCAAGGTGCATCCAGGAGGTAGGGCCAGGGCTGGAGACAAACACACTGACAAAGCTTGAGCTGAAACAGAGCCCCAGGGCCAGTGGCTGCACTCAGGGTCCCAAGATAGTGGTTCAAACCTTAACTGCTCATCTCCTTGCAGGAGGCTGTTACTATTGTAACCCTATTGCCTTTATAATCATGTTTCCAAAAAGAAAGGCAGCTGCCTTAATACTTCTGTGTCTCTCTTAAGAGAGCAGTTTTTAAACCAGCTGTTAGGGTAATTTAAGCTCATGCTGTCAAATAAATTGACCATGCAATTTTTGAGGTTTACTTCATTTATACCTTTTAAAACCAGCTTCAGGGACTTTAGAGTTGCTGCTCAAGTGAGTATTTCATTGCTTTAACTTAGTATTGAAAACATATTACTGTCATCTCTCAATCTCCATTTGGGCCTTTCATACGAGCTGCTTCCTGCCACATCACACTCATTCATTTCTGGTTTTCTGTATAAAAAGCCGCAGCCCTGGCGTGTGCCTGTTACGTAACCCCTGCTGACAGGCTCAGGGATCCGGGATGCCGAGCAGCCGCAGAGGAGTGAGCAGACTTGGCAAGCTCGGAATTTACTTCCTGTGGAACTGGAATGCAGAGCAGCTTGCTGGGCTTTGGAGTTGGTACAGTAATTATTCCACTAAAGAGTTAGTTTGCAAAAGGAAACTAAGGCAGGCATTGAAGCAAGCCTCCTGCCAAGCCAGCAGAGTGGGGCTCAGCTGAAATCAAGTGTATCAGGACAGCACACTGCACCTAACAGTGGTCACTGTTGGCAGATAGCCTGTGTGTTACAGGGCTGCAGCAGAACACACAAGAGCAGGATTCCAACTGAATGGGACTCAGAAAAGTCAGCCTGCCCTGGTACTTCTCTTCTAACTCCTATCCCAGCTTCTCTACACTCCAAATATTTCCAAACTGCTTGATTTCTAATCAGGTGTCTGCTATGAGCAATGAAAGGGGAGCTGGGTTTACTTTCAAGATCTACAAAGGGCTGCCTTGTTCTCAAGCTCCGGCACCAAGGAGCCCAGATGTTTCCAAACATCTGGAGATGTTGCTTCAGGACAGGCTGCCCGGCCCTAGAGTCCTGGGTTAGGACAGGCCCACTGACCCTGGCAAGATACCTGCCCTCTCTGAACACTCAGAGCACTGTGGAAATGCATTAAGCAACAAGAGACTCCATAGAGGACCCCACATTTCAGAAATGTGAAATTCAGAAAATGTTTGCAAATCCCCTGTCCCTGAAAGAGTTGGGCTGAATTGCTGCACCAAATCATAAACAGCCACGTTCATCAACAGTGGAAATACAGAAACACATGTCCACTCCTCCCCTCCAAGACATGTGGTTCACTTTTTGCATGAAAGCTTGAGTATAACAGTGATAAGAAGTTTCACACTGCCTGTTTAAGGCAGGGTTATCTCCACCCTTGGGAACTCTGTAAGGGGGAGATGGATGGTTGGATGATTTTGAATAAACTGTACAAACAAAATTGTGAATTCTTTTAAGTTTAGCTAGTACAGAAGGCAGAATAGAAGTCTCCAAGTCATACAAAGTTCCCTGCAAAGGGGGTTCCTACAGTGTTGGTGGCAGAATCCACACACGTGCTACTCCTGGAAGACCAGACCTTCCAAATCCCGCTTCTCCTTAAATTTCACCCTATTTCATACCCAAGCAAGTGCTCCAGTTACCACCAGTGTCACTTGTCACAAAATGTTATATAGTAGTCATGCATTAGCAACCCTCCTCATTTCTGCCTCTCCAAGCAGAGATTACTTTCTTCATGCTAGAACACAGAGCAGCCCTTCATAATTGAAGAAGGATCCAGGTATGATCCTTTCTTCCCAGTCTGAGGGTTTCACCGGTGTGTGCCACCCAGCAAGTTACTGGTAAATGTTATCTCTTTTCAGTGCTGATGAGTCCATGATGAACAGAGTTCATCAGCATGGAGCCCATGAGGAACAACTAACATTATTCTATGCCCTTGTTTCTCCCAGGAATGACCCATTTGCTGTAAGAAAACACAACACCCTGGCTCTGTAGCTCACATCTGCTTCTCTGCTGCTTCCCTGTGACCTGGCTCAGGACTCTGACTGATGGAGCTCCTCCCATGCTGAAGTAAAGGGAAATACAAGCTCCTCCACCCACTGCTCCCCACGTGCTTCACTAATTTAAAAAACCCTAAGAATTACCTAGATTTCTTGGTTTTGCTGAAGTTAGAAATTAAATCCTCTCTTTTTTTTTTTTTTTTGACAGATAGAGGGGAGTTTTGTATTTTAAAAAGAGCTACTTTTGTAAGTGACACTAGTAACTTCAATTATAATCTCTAGAACACAAGGGTTTCTTAACTTTTTTTGCTTCCTGAATTAGGAATATATAAATATGTCACCAGTTAAGGACAAGATCCAGAAACAGTTAAATAGCCCTTGTTCCCCTAAAGATAATGAAATCGCTCACATGAGACAATTTTGAAGCATAGCAGATTTTTAAAAACATTTCTTTTGGCTTAAAATATTTAGAGTAAGATTCCTAATTTTCCAACAACACAGCTGTTATATGTCTGGCTTTTAACCCAAATCTGTTTGTATCATACTAAGATTCCCAGTGAATAGCTGCAAAAGCTCAGGGATGATTTTCTTTAGCATTGAAAATTTATCCTGAAATCAATGTATGTTCATAACAGATTACTTCAGTTAAATTTCCTTACTTTCCTTTGAGGATGCATTCTGTCAAATAGATATTTGATAAGATTAGTGCTAGCTCAAGTCCCTAGCCCAAAACATGGAAATGAAAATGTTGGTCAGTGTCTCAGTAGGAAGTTTTCATTTCCAGAGGAAAAAAAAATCCTGATTTATCAAAAGATCCTCATAGGGAAGAGTTTAATTTGCCTAATTAATTTTTATAATCATCAGCATTCAAAAAATTCAAATTCTAAAATATTTATATCTACTGTCTCAGAGAAAAATCAAAGAGTGACACTTTAGTTCTATAGATCTTTTTTGCACTTCTGAAGCTGGAATCAATTAGATTTTTTAACAAGTCTGTTTATTTCTTTGAGGAGGAAAAATCCCTAAACTCCCTCAATATCCTGCTTCCATCTGAGTGCAGGCTAAATCAGATTTGTTCAACAGCCTCCTGACTGGGTGGAGGCAGTGGGAAATACTTGGCCATACTGATTGTTCCTGACAACAGTTGCCCTGAAGGAAAGTGATGTTATGCTACAGAGAGAATTGTGGGTGTTTCTGCGTAGGGAAAACCCACAGAAATCTAGTATTTGTTCAGTACTTGGTGTTTATAAATCTAGGCACAATAATAATACAACCAAGATGTTAAATGAGATGCCAGCATGTATCAGGGATCCCATTTTGCCCACCTCTACATGTCAGCAGCTGCCATGGGAGGAACTGAGTCTGTTTCCCCATTCCTCTCATGGTAATGAAGCTACTTTAACCCATCTGGTTAAAGTAACCATGCACATTCATCCCAGAACCTTCATCTCTCCAAAAGCCTTGAGCACACTCAGAAGATTTCACAGATGCAAGAAGCCAGGGCCACTGTCCAAACTCTGCATCTCTCATCACCAAGCTCAGGTCACTGCATCAGGGTACAGCCTCCCTGCACAGGCCACCTTCTCTTGGATGAGAAAGATGACTCATAAACAAAGATTTCCTGAATATAAACCTTTCTTTGAACAAGAAATTCAGGGCAGAGACTTGTCAGAGCACACAAGACCCAGCCATCACAGAACAGTATTGCCTGAGAGTACATTTTCTGTCAAAGTGCAAAGCAGCAACAGAGTCAGCCACCAGATCCTGGCTTTGTGGGAAAACACCAACTCCAACACTGACTCACTTGTGCCTTCTGCTGCTGCCGCTATTCGTGTACTTCTGTAGCTGTGCACAGTACCACAAATCCAAAGTTCCCCTTTGCAATTCCTGCATGACATATAAGGCAAAGTCTCCTGGCAAGCTGGTGTGACTAATACCCCAATTTCTTTGCTCTGAGACTCCTCCAGAGTCTATTTGACCGAGCTGTCTGTACACCCCAACAACAGTTCTGTATCAAGTTAAAGCTTAAATAAGGTAGGAATTGAAGGGTAATCCTTATGTCCTACAGGGAAGTGCCATAGACCCTAATGGCCAGAATATAGCACACAGCTTTTAGTGAGTTTCTTCAAATCACTTGAAAAAATGAAATGCATGGTATGATCAACTGCAGTTTCACTAGGCTTACTTTCTAGATTGTGACAGCAACCTACAGATTTGAAACTCTTGAGATGCAATGCCTGAAACATGCAGCAAAAACACCTTTCCTCCACAAACATTCTTGTTTTAAGAGGATCCCTCCTGCAGAAGAACATCTGCCCTCCTACCCCCACTCTGTCACACTGGCACAACTGCTTTTTTTGACCTTGCTGAAGAGTGAACCACAAACAATGGAGCACCCACTGGGTCCCCTCAGAGAGGCAGAGCATCTCACCACTGCACCAGCACAACCTGGGGGATAATGAACTACAGGGAGAACACAGGGGATGAAGGGGCTAGGCTGTGGGAGAGACATGATTTTTTTTCTGATAGGCCTTGCTAGAGGAGCAAATGCATCAAACTATACTTTCAAGCTCATTTAATACAAATTCATGGATAACACACCGCCATTGAAAAGGACACATCAGAATCCCCCCATGCATGTATAGAACATATACTACCACAGTTCTATGGTTTCCTTCTTTGCAATTAAAAAAAAAAAAAATTATCTCTTCTGCTCTGCTCAATGCCTTTGAAAAATTATTTTTCTGGAAATTTTTATTTTAGTGGTTGTACAACTGCAGTTGTGTGGGCGCCGAAACCTGAAGTTCAGATCAGAAATAGCTGATTAAGAGTTTGATTTTTTGGATAAAATAACAATACTGATAAGGTGTTTTAAAACCAGCTCACTTTCCCATCCATCCTCACCTTTGAAAAGACAGCAAAACAGTTTTGCCTATATTATTAAGAAAGGAATTCCACATAAAAGTAAACACGCAAGAAGCATCTCCTCCATTGTAGGGCACTAGCATGACTGGAGTTGCTCAATTTTCCTGTTTGTTTCAGGCTTTCCCATCTCTGTACTTCCCCAGTATCAATGTTCTCTATCTATTAAAAAAAAAAAAAAAGGGAGATCTGTCTCAATTCCAAAGACATAACACTAGTTTTAGCTGCTTTTGTGCATTTCAGGAATCTTTTCTCAAAACATATCCCCACCAAATATTTTCATTTGTGTCCAGAGGAACACTGGGTACAAAACATTAGGAAAAGACAGAAATTGATGCTGTACAAACAATTTGTTTATAGTGAAAATTCTAGAATTTGCCTCATCAAATACTATTCACTGAAGCATAGCTAGGTTTAAGTAATTTGGCTGATGCTATTCTTCCCACTATTCCATTCAAGTCAGCAGATGAACATTGTCTCTTGAGGATTCCTTGGCTCTGCAGAAATTCTGACACTACTGTCTGGTGCTTTGAGTGTTACAATAAAATGAGTCCCAGCTGTTTATTTCCCCATCCCAAAGCATGTTCTTTCACTCAACACACCCTTCAGTTAAACAACTGATACATTTCTCCTTGCACATTACCTAGCAGGCCTTGGCTTTAGGTCTGATCTCCTGCAGTAAGGAGGTTTTAGTGATTGTACTGTTTGTACATCCATCTCTTGTTTATCCACGAACACACATTTGACTTTTTCTACCAAAACTGCTAAAGAGTAGAAACCTCTAAGATTTGTTAATAGATGTCCCATGGGACAGACTCAAATTTCTTCCCCACAAGAGGACTCTCTCTAATATGTATAAAAGAGCACATAAAATAGCAAGAGATCCATCCACAGGCATATTAGGAAACCTGGGAGCAGAAAGCCTGAGGCATGGCATCAGCACCCAGATCGACTTCTACACCCTCAACTCTCTGAGAATACTTACAGGGATAAGGCATGTCCAGGCTTTAAAATCACCTGAAGCAGAGCCACCTTGTGCATTGTACTGGCAAACTCCCAGCCACTTGAAACACATTAACAGAACTGCAAAATCTTGCAGTTCACTTTCTTTTCAGTTGTCTATTTTCAGGTTTTCTGGTTTTTTCCCTAATTTTTTGAGTATTAAGAGTTTGGTGCTATTGCTTGTCTCACTTTTGCTGAAAAAGACATCTCACTTTGAAATTATATTCCACAAGGCTTTAGCACTGAAATTGCTTTTCATATAAACAGTGTCACCAGTTAAAAACTGCCATTTAATCATGACTGATTATTTTGCAGACGTTTGCACAGGAAAATCCAGCACAATCTGCTTGCATCAGCAGTATTTTCTTTTTTAAGCAAAAAACTGCTAACACTTCGAATTTTCTCTCTCTGAATAGTTTAAAATGTAGAATGCATTTCATTCACAGAATTATCTATTCCCATTTTTACACTGTTTGTTTAAACTGTACTGCTTTCTGCTGTATTACTCCATAAATGGTATGGTTTATAACAGAAAATACTGAAACTGCCTTTATCTTTTATTTTCCAATCCCTTGCATTACTTTGTTCTATTTCTAGTTAACACAAGCCTATTGTAGCCAGCAACATTGACTGTTGCTATGGTTTTGCACTCCTTATGTTTTGTTTCCATTTTCTACTGGTCCTTTTTCAGTTGTTTGACATGTTTTTAGTTGCTTCATCTATGATTAATCTCTTTATTGACTCACTTGCTTAGGTATCATTTGGACTCAATCTGTTCACATACTGGAAAACTTCCAGACTTTTGCAACAATATTATAGGGTATTATGCTCAGAGTTAGATGGCAGTCTAGCTCTTAGCTAGCTGTATTTTCCACTTGGGTGACTGCAGGGAATGAAGTATACTCCACATTTTTATGGTTGTATGGATGGAATTGATCTTCAACTGAAAATATAAATTTATATCTTATCACTCCTTATGATATGCAGACAGACAGGAGGTCAGGATGGAGCCTCTGTAAAATAAAGTGAGTAGCCCCCATTTTTATTCATGGTTCTGGCTTCCAGTGGCTGGCTGCTGGGACTCTGGTTGGTTTTCTGACCTTGCCTGGAGAACATCAGGCTCAATCCCTTCTCAGAATCAGTAATTTCCAATAGTTCCAGCTATTTCCGTGGAGATGAAGTCCCTTCAGAGCATGTAATTTCCACATCCAGAAAGAAATGAATGCTTCTATCCTTGTGACAGTGCCTCAGTACAATATGCACCTAACTCTCATAGATGCCTTGAGCAAGGTTGGACAAAAGAGGAAAACTAGAAAGCAGAAGTTGATAGTGTTGGTAAAACTTATTGCCACTTCTACCAAAGCCAAAGATATGAAATATCACTCATATCACATATGAGAAACACTCACCATCACAACTACAGGTTACACAATCAGAATACTAAAAATAGCAGCAAGATTTAGATATTGACATAATCCTACTTTCAAATCAGCAGCCAGAGAGATCAGCCCTCAATACTTCAGGCCAATTTGCTTTTTGTACACAGATTGGCTGAAAGTATTGTTGAATCTTTTAGTCTGTCTCTAACACAACACCACCTTTTTCATGTAACATTTGCTGTCCCAAGAGTCCCCCATTCAGCTAAGCTGGACTGTGGTTGCAAAAACTTGATATATACTAGACATAGGATAACCAAGAAGATTATTCAGGTTAATCTGATGAGCAATTGTTGCCTAATCAGGGATGTTTTCTGATTTATCTATTCACACTAGGATTTTTGACACTTTCCCATCCTCATCCCATTTGTAATTACAATGGATGTGTGGTATTAACACCTACAGCACCAAAACTGAAATCAGAGAATTCTGCTCTCACATATTAAGAAGTGTCCAAAATGTAATTATCCTTTACTTTTCACTTCTTAAAGTTCTTTAATTTCCTTATGCAGGATTTCCATACTATTAGAGAGTAATTTGTATCTTCTAACTCTCTTCTGCGGGGCTCTTTTAAGGAATATTGTGAATTGCACATAACAGGACAGAACAAGACATGAATACAGGCATTCCCCACTCCACAAGATCAGGGAGACTGAAAATGTGCACATTTACTCTCAAGATTCATGTTGCCTTACTTTATGTATATTCTCTAATATTACATTTTTAAAAATATCTGTCTCACCTGCTCTGAACATATCCTGTTCTGAAAATACAAACATGCACAAAGAACATGTTTGGGTAAAAGACTGTAAGCTTTTGTTCCAGAACCTTCCCCCTTCTCCACACATATCTAAGTATTTTCTTATCAGGGATTCAGAACCTGCCTATTGCAAAATGGCAACAAAATACCTAGTCAAAATCCAAAAATGGCAACACCCTTTCTAATTAAATATTTATTTAGTGCTAAAGTTCATGTATGGAGTGCTTACAATCTCATAATTTACAAAGTAGTATATTTTCTATCAGATTTTCATAAGTAAAATCCACTTTGCCAGGAAAAAAAAAAAAACTTCACTACTTTTCACTAGTGAAAAACCACAATGGAGATCCTGCTATTAAAACCCCCCTAATAAACACTATCAAAGAATCATACCAAATAAGGCTTGTAAGGATCTTTTATTTAAATAACTAACAAACTATTTATACTTTTACAAGAGTCTGTCCTATTTTAGTAAATATTTGGCAAAGTATTTTGATTAAGAGAGCAACCTGACCCTCATTTAACATGGTTATTTGCCATAACTTATTCTTCCATCATTTTGGTTTAACTACACAAATAATTTTTTGACATCTTTAGGTTAAGTAATACTTCTCATAACTTGATTAAGACTGATTTGCCAAGCTAAGTGGCCAGGGATCTTTGAAAAAACTTCTGTACAGACATCTTAGGGCTGAAATCACTCTCAGCAACTTGTCATCAAATCCTACAAGGAGAACAGCATGGTCACCTCTTGTTTGATCACTAGATGCATCTTTCATTCCCTAACAAGCCTTGCTTTAGAGGCAGTTTTTTTATCTCTGAAAGCTGTTCAGCAGCTATGATTTCTGCTCCCTGCTCAGACATTGAAGTGCACCTTGTCCCCATGGCAGGTTACCTAATGTGGTGTCCTAAAGCCACTTGCCCACATCAGAATCGAGGGAGAGCTTGGCCCTGGTGTTGCAGAGAGCAGGGCAGTGAGCCCATCACACACCCTGCAGGCTCTGCACTCTGCCTGCTGGGCTCCCCAGCCCTGAGCACCATCACACACCCTGCAGGCTCTGCACTCTGCCTGCTGGGCTCCCCAGCCCTGCCCATGCACTGAGCACCACCACACACCCTGCAGGGTCTGCATTCTGCCTTCATCTATGAGGGAAATGTGCTGTGGTAAGAGAGAAAGAATGTCAGATAGAAGGTGACTAAACTTGTGCATTTCCAGGCCTCATTTCAGGTAGAATATTTTTGCTCCTCTGAGATACTGTACGGTTATGTTTTGCATGTTTTTTTCTTTCAGTTTTTCAAAATTCTGCAATACAACCAGAGGCACCCCTGCAGTATTCTGGCACAGATCCCACAGAATAAAGAACTACAAAATGGACACATCCACCTTGACACACACCCTCCAAGAGATTTTGCAGAGAGGGGAGAAGATAGCCTGTGCAGGGTGCTCAGGGCTAACATGTCTAACATGGTGTTGGAGTAGAACATTCCCAAAGAGAGCATGGGAAGACAGCATCAGATACTCCTTCCCACTTATCCAGGGAACTCCAGCTCCAACACCTCTGCTGACCTCTAGAGAGGCAGGGCTTTCTTTACAAGTAATGTCCAAGCCACTTGAAATTTATAACTTGAAACTCAAGTTAACTATTCAGAAAAAATTGTAATCACAAGTTATTATAATTGCTTTTAAACCACAGTATAAATTGTGACAAGTATATATTGCACAAATTCCACAGAGATTCCTGAGAAGGCTGCAACAGCTGATTGATCGGTGCCTTATGGCACATGTCCCAGGAGGCTCTGTCCTGGCAAGCATGCTGCACCATCCTGTGCTGGCCCTGTCTTCCAAAGCAAACAACTGTTGCTTCCCTCAACTTCAAATATTATTTGTTCTATCCTGAAAATCTGATTTATTGTATTAAGTAAAAAATATTTTGGTTTTGAGACTCATAAGGGCTGTAGGTTTTCTTTGGGGTAATATATATCCCACAGAGGTTTTTCCTGTTTTTCCTGAAGTGTCATCACATTGATCTTCATCTTTCTTTATCTAATTCCTCTTTCTGAAGGAAACCTAAAATGTGAAATTTGGGCCTCTGCTCAATTTGATCTGTTGCTTGTGTGTTCTCCTTCAGTTTTTCCATCTACAACACTTATTTTAGCACTCAGCATTTCAAGGAAGTCAGGCAATATTATAGTTCCTGGTATCTGGAAAAAATGTCTTCAGACAAACCCTGGTAGTCTGCTCAGTCTCAGCTTTTTCTCCACTGGCACCCACAGCCAGGGGTGCACCCTGCAGCATCACCCAGCTGGTGCACCACGCACCAGACCAAAGCATTTGAAAACTGCTTGCTTCTTTTTGCAGACCCAAAATTCATTCCTCTCAAGAAAATACCCAGGTAGATTCTTTTGCAACCAAATGCTGTAGTTTTAATAAGTTTTTTCCTAGAGCAAAGAGACAGCTGTCCTTACCCTCCACACTGGTGCAGCAGGGCTGGTCTGCAAGTTTTCTTGTGTGAAGTAATCATCTAATAAAGGTCAGAAGTGTAGTAATAACTAAAATATGTACACTAACTAATATAATCTTTCCTAAGCACTTAAGAACTCCTGTTGTCTGCTGATGTATTTGATATGTTTCTGCTAATGGCAGCTTATATCACCAGAAAGTGCCCAGGGTGTCTTCCTCAGCATTGAATAAAGCTGACTTCTGTGAACCACACACAGGCAGAAAAACACATATTTAAAGATAAGTATCTTTTTTAAAAAGAGGACCTAAATATTAATTGGTCCTCATTAACACAAAGTCAACCATTGCAAAAAAAAGCTTTGACAAAAGACTGTGAGGAGATGACAACAACCTTCACATACTACAAGACACCATAAAACTATATTTGATCTAAATAAAGTAGCTAAATAAATTTAATAGCTCTGCATTTTGAAGAAACAGACACCAGAAGCCACTGGCCAGGATATAGGCTGATAGATGAAGACCTAGACTGTTTGCATGTCTTGGCTTCAGCAGCTCCCTCGGGGAGCAGAGCAGCATCAGGGTGCAGCTGGGGGAGCCCAGCCCCAGCCTGGCCATTGGTACCTGGAGCTGGGGGCTGGCACTCAGCACTGCACTCTCTGGAGGGCAGCCTTGGGTGTCTGAGCAAGGAAACAGCATTGCACTCATTTCCAGTTTGAGGAACGAGGACATTGTGTACTATTGTGTGTGTGTAACAGGTTGCACTTCTGCCAAGGAAACACCAGCGTCTCCTGACAGAACAAGCACTGACTGGCCTTCTGGGCACAGACAAAAGTGAACAAGAGGAGTCCTGGCACCCTTCTCCTCCCCAGTGAGGGGCATTCATGAGCACCATTATCCTCATCAATTCTTGTTTTTGCCAGAAGCAGGGAAAAAAACCCTAGGTGCTTAAATCAACAGAGCATGTCAAGTGTAGAGGCTAATAAAGCCCTTTATTGCAGACTGAAGCCAGACTTCAGTCCGAGTGGTTAATGAGCTTTGGTCAGCTATTTGTTTTTCTCTCAAATTTGTTCCTGACCGCTTCATTTGCGGTGAGGTATTTGTGTCTTTTTGTTACTTTTATTATTTATATGAGACATAAACCAAACACACTTTCCATCCTAACTGGCAAAACAGCCCAGTGGTCTGTTTCTCTTACACAGAAACAGCCTGGAGGCATGACAGCTATCTTGCCTCTCCTCATGTTAGTCCTTAAACAGGCAAGACTTTCTCCAAGGCCAGCTGTCCTGATCCATCATCACAGGCTATCAGCAAGCTCATACCACCACAGTGACATGATGAAATACCAGTTCCTGGCTAACTTCTGCTTCTTCCCAGCACTGCTAATGGTTCAACACCCTCAGAAACACCAGAGGTTAAGGACAACCAACAATCTTGCCAATCAATTTTAGTACAAGGCATTATTCACTCAAGTAGGACATAAATCAGCAAAGACACAAAATAGTGGTTGACATAAACAGAATTTACATATTGGGTGCTAGCCTGGAGCTTTTTGGTGGACAGAAAACCCTCAGAGGAGAAATGGCATCCAGCTTCACTTTTTGTTCTTTAATGGGGGTATGAAATGACAGGCTAATTAAGAGTTTGTCTGAAGTCCATGGTGGCAACTACTGTAATTTCATCAGCACTCTTCAATTTTGTCTTGGGAATCCATTCAATAAATCCCTCTGATTTGATTAAGGAGAGTAAGTTGTTTGTAGCTGTCCTTGAAGCTTTGGTTTATCCTACAGTAACTGCTATTCAGATCAGAGACCATAAATCCATGCCGAATTTATGACAGCTAAAATGAACAACTTCTCTTTTCTTGCATACACTTGGACATGGGTTTCAGCACCCACTAGAGAAGCAGGGGAAGTACCTGGAGCAGCTTGCTCTGTCTCAGTTTCTGCTGCAAACCCTGCACCACAAAGCTTCAGCAAGCCTGATTACAAGATAGCCAGCTCAATAATGAGATTTTAACAGATGTGATCAGAAGGCCTGAATTGTAGCATTGACTGAATACCACAGCCAACAGGGCATGGGGATAGAAAGCAAACTGGTGTTGTGGGAAGAAAATAAAACTAAAGAAAAAAAGAGAAGAAACTAAAAAAAAAAAAAAAAAAAAAAAGACAACAGAAAGGTCAGGAGAAAAATGCATATGGATGCATAAGCCTGATTAAGAGCAGGAATGCCTGAGGAAAGCAGTTAGGGAGAAACAAAAGGGAAGCAATTGATGCCATGTTATTAACATGACAAATGCTCACAACAAGTTCAAACAAAAGAATCTGCTTTCCCCAGTTACCTGGGGGAATTAATTTCCACCAGTTCTTGCCACCAGTTTTGGCCAATTCACCAGCACGGAAAATACCAACTCTTCCCAGGAGCTGCAGCAGAGTACATTTTGAATGTCCCTAAATCACCTTTCCTTAGTTGTTAAAATAAAATTCTTTCAGTTTTCCACCCATACACATGCAGGGGAGGACACAGAGGCTGGGAAGTGCACAGACTATGGCAACCTCTTAGATGCCCAAGTGCCCACAACAATAGGGACGAGTGGAGTACTGCACAACATACTTAAGGATCCTCAGAGCTGTGATCCACTTTATTTTCCAGAGCAGAGTAGATCTGATCACCAGTGGGGAGGCTGTGAAGATCCAGGTACTGCTGCTTTAATCAGTGCTGTGCTGCAGCACACCTGTGCTTACACCAAACACACCACCAGCCCCATGGGAAGAGTCCTAAACTACCAAATAAGAATTCTGATAGCACGGTGAGTCAGTGTGGGGGACCATTGCTGAACAAAGTACACTCTTTCACATCAGAATTTGTATCAGTTGTTAGCTCAGAAATACTACAAGGAGAAGTTGCTCTAATGACCTTCTATACCTTAATTGATCTTAGCTGCTTCATCCAAGGCCAGGTAGGGTTACCTGCTTCTCCTTGAGTTAACAGTGACTGGACTGTTAAATACACCCTGATCATATCTATGTTAGCACAGAAGAGTAGTAAAAATCTTAGTACACAGCCTTGATTTTTATAAACAAACATGCATAAAAATCTTGCAAATTTCAATTACATTATACAATGCAAACCCTAGAATATAAATAACAAAACGGACCCCTGAGAACAGGTTCAACAGCTTCAGAATCAATATTCCACAGAGTGCTAATTGTGGCAACAAACTCTCTTGAAATTTGTGTGTCCTTGTTGGGTTTCCAGCTTTTATTTCGAGATGTAAACAGTCATGCTCAAACTCATGTTTGAGTTCTGTCTTTCTCTAGAGAAAGGGATGTGTAGAGATTTCCAAAGCTTTGTGAATTCCTTTGACACCTCCTAGCTGAGACCTCCCCTTGCCAAAGAATGAATATTTTACCTTGTGACATTTCTCAAAAATGTGACACGATGTACTAGACGTTTGGTCAGCATCACATTTGTTAGCATGTTTCCATGACCTTGACAGTGCTTTGGTCCCCAGCTGAGTGGCTGGAGTCAGCAATCATTTATCCAAGGCTACATTTAAAATGAAGTTTCTGAACACAGAACAACAGTCCTGAAATATCACACTTTTTCAACCTTCTGAAATTGTGAGCCTGGAGAAAGGACATTCCAAACTGTCCCACCAGAGAGGCCATTTTTCAAGAAGAACACAAACTGTGACCATGACAGGGAGGTTTTGGGGAAGGCTCTGTCAGGAGGTAGCTACAGCAATCCTCAGTACACACCAGTGTAGAAGCTGTCTGCCAAGCAGAACAGGCCTGGAGAAAAGGAATTCTTCTCTTCTCTTTGTAATGTACTTGTTCTTAGGACCATGACGTAATGAGGCCTGGATGACCACCACCCAGCCTGCTCACTGCCTTGAAAGAATAGCTCTGACTGCTGTGGGATGGAAAAGGGCTGCCAGAACAGGAGGTTGGCTGCACAAGGATTTCACCCATGGCCTCTGGGTCATGCCTGGTGGCCACAAGTTGAGGTTCAGCCCATTCCCAGGGTTAGGAGAGAGACAGCTCCAAGCAGGGATAGAATGCAAAAGGGTAACCAAAATAATAGATCGGTCACACAAATTAATAAATACTGAAGTATCTGTCTGGGCCATAACTGGGCATTATTATACACTGATCAGAGGGAGGGGGAGGCTGTGCAAACATTGGATCCTTGGCAGCTCATGCCTCTGGGCATAACTGGGGGGTCACGGGCTCAGGCCAGGAACAACAACGCAGGTTCTGATTGGGGTCAGCATTTACTGAGGCTTTGTCTCTCTGTTAACCCTAAACCCAAGTATAACACCAGGCATGGGCAGAACCCTTTTCCACATTCAACAGTCATTTCCTAAACTGCCAAGTCCTTGAGCAGGCCACCCCTCCTCCATTCTGTAAGTACTTTTTGCCTCTACACCAGTTGTAGCCCTTGGCTTTTTCTAATTCTTACCCTAACTGTAGCTGGGTCACCTCCCCTAATATCACTAGAGCTCTTTCAAGAGCTGATTCTTACTGCTTTTTCACTTTGATAATTAGTCTTGCCAAACCCAAGCTAGTCCTGAGCTGTGAGCGCGTAGTCCTCAGAAATCTTAGAGAGTTCCACCAGCTCAGGGAGCTGGTTATCCTGGCCCTGAATATAGGCTGTATTTACTGGAAAGGAGATGGGAAATTAGAATATCTATTTGTTACAAAGATAGACCAGCTTGCAGGCTGCTAACATTGCAAGTGCTGTTGTAAACTACATTTGTGGCCACTTTCTTAGCATTAGTATTTTATGAACATAAAGCACAAAAATTAATGCTGTACTACTGGAAAGCTTTAATTTATTCTACCTTTCAGGCCTCATTTTGGACCCCTCATTTTGGAGTACAGCTGCAGAGAATAAACAGCCCAGGAAAACTACACTGCTCACTGGAATACTAAAATAGCAAAGTGGCTGAGAGGGTGTTTCTGTGTAACATCAGGCTACTTGCAGAAGGAAAGGGAACAAACAAGGCAGTTAATGCTGTCAACAACTGCAGACCTGTAAACACTAAAATTAAGGCAGATGGTAAAAACCTCATGAAGAAAAACCACAGCAAACTTCTCACTCCAAAAGTAGAAATAGAGATCAGTCGGCCCAAATAGCTTAATGTATGTTGAGTACTCATCAAGATTCCCTGGGGATTAGATGTATTTTGCAACAAACAACACCTGCAAGAGCACTACCAAGCCAAGGGATATAGTGGGTAGAAGAGGAAAGGGATAATGATGGAAATCTTGCTAGCCAAGCTCACCCCTTTCAGGAAACATTACAATACCACATTCCAAAGTGCCTGGGTTGTTTTTCTTGCTTTATTGTTTGATTTTCCATATGGCTTCATAATTAGCCACCTTAGATCATGGTACCATTTCACATCTTAAGGAAATCTGTCCTATAAAATGTTTCCTCAAAGCATTTTATAAGCAGCTAACAGAAACTCCCTAACAGTGGTTTTGTGTGTACAGAGCAACAGAATTAACCTGATTCCTGGAGTTCTGCCAGAAAACAGTGTCTCTCAGTTCTGCTTAGCTGGCAAAATAGTATGGAAATAGTGGCCAAGATGTAACGGTTGTAGTGATTTCTTGTAATTCCATCAGCATAAAAAGGTGAGTTGGTATGCACAGAGCTTAGGGTGCAAAAACCTCCCAAACATCTATTGCCTCAACAAGCCAGTTGCCATTAAAGCAGATGTAGTACCTAGGTTACTTGCTGTTGAACAACAGAAGAATTTAGTGAGCTCAGGCCATTGCACAACACTGTCTGCAAAGAAAGGGAGGAATTACTTTTTCCAGACTTGGAACTGTATCAGAGACAGCTCAGATGCATTCACAGCTGGTTCTTATTGGACCCAGCACTGACGTGAGTGAGCACTAGGCAGCAAGTGACCTGGTGTGTGTTTGTCAGTGGAACTTAGAGCAGACCAGGACACCAAAGTCATATAAAAAGTACCTCAGACACAGTTACAGACTGGCCTTTAAAAAAAACAAAACAAGCAAAATTGAAAGAAAACCCCAACCCAACAAACAGATTTATCAATCTTGAAAAGGTTAAGCAACAAAATATATATGTAGCAATGGCAAACATTGTCTGTTCTTCCTAATTGATATCCACAGCTAAATCTAATTGTGCCTCAGGCTTTCTGCCAGCACTGTGTACCAATTCTCCTGTTTTTATTAAAACGAAGATTGTGCTGTAAATTAACAGCTGTAATTAAGTGTAGTTTATGCTGCACTTGAATCACCCTTTGCCACTTTCCTCCTTTTTCAAACATGATGACATTAGACTGCCTTTGCAGGCCTGTGCCAAAACTAACAAACCTTAGGTAGCTCCTAAGCATTTCAGTATGGGTAAATATTCTCAATCCTGCTCTTTTTAGAAACACAAAAAACTTTACTAAATCAATACATTTTAAAATAGGCTCAGAGTTTCAAAATGAAAGAAATGTAGTTGCTATAGCAGAAATTACTTGTATTTGCCTGCAATATTTTCTTTCCTCTGCTTACCTTTTCTCTTAAAACCTCATTCAATGACCAGAGTTGCTTAGATAAACAACTAAGCATATCCAAAAGAAACAACAGCAAAAGTCAAAGAAAGTTCTTAGGCCAGCAACATTTTAAAATGTCATTGTTTCAAACCACCACTATTTTGCACAAGCTAACATTTCTTAAGATCTCCACTTTGGTAACATACTTGGTGAAAGATGCATTTTTCCCTCACCTAGCTAGCAATGTATTGAATTGCCTATATATTAGCAACACTGCCTCTGAAAGAGAACAAAAAAGAAAAATAAAAAGCATCATCCCTGATGAGGATGAGAAACCCTTTGCAGCAGCTGTGCTGCATCCCCTTGGAGCTGTCAGCCTGCTCCTGCCTTTCCTGCCTGAGCAATGCCCCGGCTGCTCGGCCGGGACACAGCGCTGTTCGTGTGCCGCTCCTGTGCCATGCTCGCAGGGAATCCCGGGGAGCTCGGGGGGCAGGCAAACACACATTTCTGCAATAGAGACACTGAACTAGGATAAAGCCCCAGGAAAACGTAGCCACGGCTAAGCGCAGGCAGTGAAGCCCAGCCTGGGAGCTCAGGCCCAGTGCCCAAGCCCGGCCTTGGCTCCCGGCCCGGGGCAGAGCCGGGCCCAGCGCTGCTGCCCCGGCGGAGCTGCTGCCCAGAGACCCTCGGCCTTTCTGCCTTCAGTGTCCCAGCCTGGGCTGCCACAAGAAATCCTCGGTGCTGCTCTGGGCGCCAAGGAAAGGAAGAACAGCCTTAACCTGCCCTAGGGGCTGGCTTGTCCCCTCCCCAAATGGCACAGACACATCCCCGACTCCCACCGTGAGCAGGGTCAGAGCAGTTCTGATATTTGAACTTCTAATTGCAAGTTAAATGGAGGTGGACAGAAAATGGAGCCATAACCTAAGCTCCCAGTCCACAAAAATCGGCCTTTGCACAGACTTCGGAGGAGACATCGTGACACGTGAATGACTTAGGAATTTTAAAGCTGATAATTCACTTTGCTTAACATGCACATTTTTCTCCAGATCAGTTTGCCCTCCAACATGCCCTCCTCTCTCCCTACTAGCAAAGAAGCATGCATTTTTTTCCTAAGTCTTAAGTGAAAATAAAGGAATGCAGGGCTTATCTGACATTCTGTTTACTCTAATATATCACCATTGTGTAAGGTCTGTAAATATTTTCCATATGTTGGCTAAAGCAATCCCTCCAATTCAGCATCTGCAAGATCTGTCCACGCAGCCTTTCAAATCAGGCTTAAAAAATTATTTCTGATGAAAGTCAAATAAAGACAGCTCAAGGGCTCTTCACACACCCATCCCCCCACTCTCCCACTATTTGCTACAGCTTTACTCTCAGAGACAAATTCACCATAGGGTTCACACTCACTGTAACTCTAAAATTTTAGGTTCAAAGGCCTTATTTCAAAAGCAAAAATCAATTACATTCATTTTTTTAGGCTATCTTACCTTTGCCTGCCAAGCTCAGAGTGGGCTTCAGCACTGAAGGAGGTTGATTCCTTCCCTCTGCATCCTGCACCAGCAAAGAGTCCTCGGGCAGCAGCCCCGCCTGGGTGGGACCAGGAGCCACACCCCACACACCTGGGGCAAGTGGGGACAGCTGACCCCACTTAGATGATGGTCACCTCATGAACCTCCCCTGGGCTGGGGAAATAACAACAGAAGGCACATACAAGGAATCCCATTGAAATATTTGAAAACAAAACACTACTTTTGGCACCAAAATTTCAAGTCAATGAACTGCTCTGATGAGAAAGGAGAACCATTAGAATGGTTTCATGTAATCTTACTCCACTAAAGTCACTTTTCAAATGAAGTGGTCTCCCTGCTGGAGAGTCCCATCTCCATGTACAATTTGCTGTGCCTGGTGGATTTTAGTGAGCAAGAAGTTGATCACTGTCATGGTCAAAGATTAAATTAAGATTTATGGACATAATATACTCTGTGTAAACAAATACCCAAGTAGAACCAAGAATGTTAGTGCATACATGGGAGAGTTAACAGGAATAAAAAAACCTGAACCATAGTCTTGTGCCTGTTGATTTATCTGACTAAATGGATTTCTGTAAGGATATCTAAATTAGTGCATTGCAGGAAAGTATTTATACAACCCCAAACAACCATAAATTGCAATGTATTAGAAGTTCTGATTTTAATTAATGTTCCTTTTGCCTTCCACCTCTCTTTCCTGTGTTATTTGCTCATGTCCCATGTAGTCCTTATTCTGTGTTGGCTGCTCAGATGGGAAAATGTCTTCCTCTGTCAGTAACTTCATAATTACACTGAGAATAGGATGAGGATTTTCTATGAAAAGTTAAAACAAGAATGGTTAAAACAAAGAAAACTCAAAGTTTTCTCCAAGGATACAGCCAGCATCTCTTGTTTCTCTTCCACCCCCTTGCACCCAAGCAACAAGTGAGTCATCTCCATAGTGCACCCAGCATACACTGATCATATCACGCAAAATAAATGTCTCAAAACCCCATGTGTTTTTCCAAGAAATCTCCAAAACAGTTTGAACTTCCCCTTGCCACTTCTTCCAATTGCTCATCCTAATTTCAGGGCAGTCATCATGGATAAAGTACACACCTCCCCCAGCCAAACTACTGCCTGTGGCTTTTTCATCATTAAGTAGTTTTGTTTATTTGAATGTGCTGGGCACCGGTCTGAAGGGAGTGCACAGTCAGAAGAATTAAAAATAGAGAAGACAATCTACAGAAGGAATCTTTCTCGTGGGTTGGACATGTCTGGCTGCAAGTGGAGGAAGATGTCCCAGAGCAGGAGCAACAGTTGCTTCAGGTGGTCCAGCAGCAGGAGATGGTGGGCAGGAGTCCACCAGATCCCAAAGAGTCAGGATTCCTAGCAAGACAAGAGCACTGCAGTGCAGAGCTCCACTAAACAAAAGGCAGATTTTGCAGCCAAACTTAAGACTTCCTTCCAGGCAAAGACAACAGTGGTACAAATAAGGAAATTCAAGAATATATCCAAATTACAGAGTAGACAGAGGTTAGGATCACACTGGGGTATCCCAGCTCCCAGCATGGGGGTCAGCCACAGAATGGGAGCTGAGAAGAGCAGTTCTGAGCCTCAGCACACCAGAGGTCACCCAGGTCTCTAAAGAGGAAAATACTTTGTACCAAAGGTCTCATTGGATGGTGTGAATCACCCAGCTGTGACACAAGTTTCCTCCTTTCAGCATGAGAAACTTTAAAATAAACTAGCTACAGCTGAAGTGTAGGATCCAGTGCATTTCGACATCTTTTAATCATCAATGATCATTATTAGACTAATTCCATGGACCTACAAATCAGCTTTATTAATCTGGGATATTTTCTATATCCATCATTCTACAGAGCACTCTTCTATGTAAGAGTGAAAAGCTTATTAAATATTACAGGGCATGGCATTCATCACTTGGAGCCAAAGTGATCTCAGAATATGCAATTAGTTTTGAAACTGGGAGTCAAGAAAACAGAGTTGTTCCAAGTTTACCCAGGAAAATGATGTTTCTTCACCACATGAACCCCTTCATGATGCTTCCCATTCCTGGGAGTGTTTAGTTTATGGCCTGGCATTTAACACTTGTGCAGATTCACCCCACAAATTCTGTGTGCTGTGACAAAGGCACTGTGCTGTAAACACACCAGATGAGAGCTGGGAGCAGGAAAGAGAAAGAACAGCCTCTTACATCCTATGTACTATCCTTTAATGTAGTTTATGTGTTTGCAAGTGAAAGGTTGCACTGGCAGATAGAATGGGGGGAAAAATACCAAGAGGAACAAGCAATAGGTTCTTCAAAAGTTTAGGGAAATTTTCTTGATGTAATGCCTTACAGTGAAGGACTATATTTTTTTTTTCCTTCTTTCCTTTTTTTTTTTTTACCTGGCAGAATGTGCCTTTCAGCAAGGAAATTTCGAAAACACTTAGAGCAAAGAGTTTTAACCTTTCACCTTTTATTTCAGATTGCTGAAGTAGTGAAAATAGAACAGAGACCTCCCCCAGAACATCAGCTCTCACACATGCATCTTCTTCAAAAAAAAAGTGAGGCAGAGAAAATCCAAGAAAATCCAAATGCCCTGACATGGTTGTTGGCAGAGCTGGGTTCTCCACTGAGCTGTGCCCTCAGAGTGGTTTACACCACTCCATAGGAAGTACCTTTCTTGAATGGCATTTTGGCCAGGGAATGTCATTCTTCAGAACCAATGTCTAAATGAAACAGATAAGAGCTGCCCCCAAAGGGCTTAAAGTAAATTGTATAAATCTCAAGGAATATGTTAGTACATCCCAAATCCCCTGGATTTAGACCTATCAGGATCTGCTCTGAGTTTTCTGTGTCTGGGTACCAGTACCTGACCCACTCAGGTGATAATCAGGAGTTGTGTCACAGAAACCAGCACTAATTCTCTGCTATAAAATGTGCATCAAACCTCCAGACGTCTCAGACAAGGTGGCCTAAATAGATATTTTGCTATGTCTAATTTACAGTGTGTGAGTGCTTTATTACAAAGGTAATTCCACTGTACTGCAATACCTGGAGTATGCAGAAAAACAGGAAATAGCTTGCTAAGACCTATTTGTCACTATCAGGGTTTAAAAAGAAAGGAAATAAACACAAGCTGCTTCTATTGCAAAATGAACTCAAGCTGTGAGAAGAGGAAGATGCATACACAGAGAACAGCAGTAGAGAGCCCATTTTTCATTGGATCTGCAGGAGAGAGTTTTAGGGGGAAATTCCCATTAGGCCTTCAACAGTTTATACAGAAAACTCCTTATGCCTTAATGGGCAAACAGACCTGCAATGTTAGGTACCAGTGACACTCCAGCAGCAGCCAGGTTTCAGCTCTCTGGCATTTGCCTGTTTGCACTGGCCCAACAGGAACATCAAAGGAAAACCACTGCCAGGGAGAAATGCATTTCCTAATTAGTATCACCAGTGAAGAGCTCTTATTACTGTGTTATGGAGAGTAACACCTCACAGTTTTGCAAGATTTATATGATAGCTTTAATTAACCAATCTTCCTCAAGAAAAAAGAAATGGGTAATCTTTCCATGAGAGTGTTTTGCACTATCCCAAAGACATGAAGTTATCAAATTATTTTAGATGAATAAAACAAAGGTTTGAAATTTCCCCAGCTGGCTGCCTATTTGAATTCACAGCCAGAGGCATAGAGAGTCATGTGATGTAATTCAGTAAATCAGTTTAAAATAGGCTTAATTTTAGCACTAAATTCTTCAGGAAAATAAAGCAAAGTTTCAGGGGAAAATGCAAGCTTTCCCATCAAATACTTGGTCAAGTCTCAGTTTGAATCACCCATTAGAAGCTTTTAGTCAGGGGTCATGTAATGAGCATTTCAAAGGCAGTCAGTCCTAGGGAAGGTGAGAAGTTCAGAGAACATCTCTGAAGTTTCTTAGTCCTTGGCAATGAATCACAGAGTATGTTGAAAGCACAGCCCATGACACACGAAGAGTGGTTTCCTTAAATTTGATGACTGATAAAAGAACAACTCTAATTACTCAAAATATTTTAGCACTGTGCCACAGCTTCATGTGTCTGTGTTTGCAAAACTGAATGGTTATTTCTTTCC
Source organism: Ammospiza caudacuta (assembly GCF_027887145.1). Classification (NCBI taxonomy): domain Eukaryota; kingdom Metazoa; phylum Chordata; class Aves; order Passeriformes; family Passerellidae; genus Ammospiza; species Ammospiza caudacuta. The sequence continues at coordinate 32,450,607 of NC_080599.1, read as the reverse complement.
ACAAACTCTAAATCTTTGCCAAATTGTTCAATACAATGAGACTACTTATCCCATACAGTTATTCCCCCACCACCACCACTTATCTATTACTTGCCTAAGGGCACTCTGTGATTTTACTATTTTAGTTGATATTCGAAGGCATTTGATGAGCCTGGAATGCAAGTTGCAGTCTATGTCATTTTTTGCAGACTGTTATCTGGAAATATTTCTTTAATACTCAGGAACTCAAATGCTACATGCTACTTTGTTTCAGTGACATCACCTAACCTACAAACTCATTCCCAGAAGACAAAGGCAAAAATGTTTAGAGATGTGCTTGCTTTGTCTAAAAAGCATACTTGGAAGTGTGAATGGACAGCGCTCAATGCAGCAATGGCAATGAGCTCAAAGAAAAAAGAGGAAGAAACCTTCCTGAAAACTTGGATGAACAGTTTCCAAGCCTCCCTGATGAGCAGGCTTCATCACATGCAGCGCCAGCCAGCCCAGTCCTGGCCATTTCAGAGCAGCTGAGCTGAATCCATCTGGGAGCAGGCAGTGGGAATGGGGTGTGTAGGGGTGGGCTGGGTACAGCTGATGCATGTATGACTAATGCTGGTGTTCCCTTGGAGACCTGAGCAAGTGCTGCTGAGGGAGGGACACAGAGCAGCAGGGCCCATGCAGTGGCAGCCTGGCAGCCACTGACCTTCTCAAGTGCCAAAGTGACAGCACCTGGGAAACACAGCCCAGTGCTCCACACATTTCTCTCCCTCTATGGGAGTGACATTGCCACAGAAAGACAATGTCAAATATAACAAGGGGCACTTGTCTGGGCAAGCCAGAGCCACAGTGTGAGTGAGGAGACCTCAAGTGCCACCCTCTGTGTGCTGTGATCAGGTGTGCAGAACACCTGCTTCAACTTCTCTTGGGGTTTTTATAGCAAAACCCACCCACATCATGGAAGCTAGGACAGCTCTAATGCCTTGCTGCCTTGCATACTGCTCAAAAGACATCTTTTTGTAAAAAATCAGCATGGCATTTTGCAGTGGCTGGTCTGAAATGTGATCCTTCTTGACTTAAATGCAAATAGGAGGACCAGCACTGCAATTGTCAGAACTACAGTTGGAAAGAAGAGATTTTAATGCTGATTAGAGTGGAGGAAAAGGACTTTACAGCTGTGGAGCAGAATTCAGATGTTTGGAGAAAATGGGTAGTGTGCTGAACTAACATTGCAATAAGTATGACATGATACACTAGGGAATAGGTCCTGTTTTTAATAAAAGTCTAAAGAAGGAGGGAAGAGCTGAAGTTCAAGGAATCATCTTTGGATCTGAAGTACACTGGCAGCTGTCAAAACTGTCTGCTTGCCAGATTATATTTCTGTTATTAGGTACTAAGGAACAGCTTACACACTTGAGAGATACTTTGTTGGTGTAAATAGACAGAATTTGACGGAAGGTGATGAACCAGGTTTATACCAGGCAAGAATTTGGCCCTTAGTTTGCTTTAAAAATGAAATATGGACTCTGAATAACACAAACTCTTTTTTCTTCAAATGTGGCATTGAACCTAGATCCTGGCAAATGCCTCCAGTTTTACACACATTGGTTTCTTTCCATGCTGTGAAAAATCTTAAAGGTTTGTAAGCAGGGGGCAAGACTGGAGTTACCCCTCCTAGAGAGAGAAGCTCCATGCTTGTATGGCAGTGACCCTGATCTCCTCCAGTCTCCTTCCATGTAACTGTTTCCTTTATGGATTGTGTCAAAATAAACCTGTACTGACATATTCCTACACTGGCAGCACCAGCACAGAAGAGGTCTGGGAATGATGAGTTCATTCAGATGGAAGCACAGGGGCTTTTAGGAGCTGGTTCCCAGCAGGAGCAATGCCCTCTGGAGAAGATGCCCTTGCAGATTCACCCTGGCCCACTGCAGGGGCTCAGTCAGGAGAGGGATTTTTCTCGCATCCCCACGGGCTGCTCCTCCAGCCACCATACAGGAGGCACAGGCTGATGGCTCCCCTAACTGCCTGAAGCAAGCCAACAAAATCCAGGCCCATAAGATTTTGTAACACAGCACAACTGAGTCAAAACTTCCAGATGTAAATTGCTTGTTCACAAGAGCACTGGCTTGTGCATACTCTACATGCTTTTTGCACTACTCATGGCCACGTGCATTCTCCAATACACGTTGGAACTTTCCCTTCTTGGGTTCACCCAGTGCTAGATGGAATGATGTGTGTTTGTATACACATGTGCATTTATACTGAAAACATAACCGTGTGAGTACTTTGGTTTGAATATTGTATAGTTTTGGTTTTGCTCAATAAAGGCATGAGAAATCTATAAAATGTAGCTCTGGTCTGTGTAACCATAGTATTTGTTGTTAATCAAATAAACACTGCAATTAAGATTTCTTACAACAGCTAGATGAGAGAATAGCAAATTTGGTCTTGGCTCACAGTTGTTTAACCAGATATTGATTAAAAGGCATGCACTCTAAAAGTATGAGGTCTAAGTTTCAACATCTTATAAATTTTTATCGTGTAATGGAAGAGCAATGTAATAAATGAAAGTCCACCAGAACAAACAACAGGAAAATCACCTGGTATCAGCTTGGCATAACCCTACTCCTACCATTAAACCAGAAAACAAAACTAACCATTCACAATGACTTGCCAAAGCTAGATTTGTGAAGTTCCCAATATAACTGTGGCCTCCTGTGATCCTATGCTTCAGGTGATGGGCACAACCCAAGCAGAAGAAATAATTCTGTCCTCAGAGCAGATCATCCTGTGCTTTCCATAGCCCACAGGGACGGCAGCTGGCCCAGGCAAGGCCTCTTGGTTTATGACAGACCCTTGTTGTCTAGCGTGTAGTAGAATACGACTCACTTCAGGGACCCACACTTGAGAGAAGTCACAGAAAAGTTCACTAAGCACTGCCAGTAAAAACATGGGCGTACTCGCCGTGTCTTTGTAATGGCACAAAGCATGTCAGTGGGGTACGTGCTTTCCAGTGTAATCATCCCTCAGCCCTCTCTGGAGAAATACGGCACAGTCTTGCTGCAACACTCATAATCACAGCATTCGTCCAGCTTGCTCTGTCAACCAACTTGACAATAACCTCATCATGGATTTCTTCCTTTTTCCAGTCTTAATTATCAACATTGCCTCCCCACATCATCAGACTGAGAGCACAACCAGCTTAGTATATGTAAATCAAAGGAACAGCCTCACCTTCTTCACGTGGTATTTGTCATCCCGTACCTGCTATTGCCTCCCAGCTGACCATGTTCCCCACCTTCAGCACCCTCATCCCCTCACACCCGTGTGTCTGCTCGCTCCCTGCCGCCCTGCTCATCAGAGCTGCCTCTCAAGCACCTTCTGTGCTTCTAAGAGGGGTTTGAGACATGTCACCAGAGGACTGGGATCCAAACCCCACCTTTGGGTTTCTTTCCACGGAAATAAAGAGTGAGGGTGGCCTGTCCGTGCCCAAAGCCCCAGCCTGGGCCGGCGCCCCCTGCGGCAGGGATCCCTCACGGCTCCCACACGGTGTGCCACTGAGACGGCAAGGTACAACCGGGATAAAAACGTGCGCCACTCCCCAAAGCCCACAGGCATCTTTCAGCTACAGTGATATTTAACTTGGTCCAAAAAGGGTCCCAACAGCTCTGCCGCTCCCCCCAGCTCCCCTGGGCACACACGGGCGCTCACGGCTGCCCTCCTTTAAAGCACATCCCAGCAGCCGCTGGCTCCTGCCCCTGAGCAGCCCTTGCCCACGGCTGCCGTGCTGCCCTCAGCTGCCTTCCCTCCCCGGCATCCCCTGCAAACCCGGGGGGACCGTGCCGAGCCCCGCTCTGCCACTTGGAGCTGCCTGAGGGGCCGCAGGGCGCACCCAGACCCGCGGGGGGGCCGCTGCTCCATCCCGCTGCTCCTGTGTGACCTGCACATGGCAAACACAGGAGCTGGTTATTGCTCAGGATGAGGATTTTTATTTTGAACTCCTAGACTCAGTTTTTAGCAGCAGAGGAGCTCCCAGAGACAGGACTGGTGCTGTATCTCTTCTCCTGCTTGCAAGAACACTCGCTCTGTGACCCTCATGAGTGCAGATGGTGACTTCCAGCTGAAGCCTTTCGTATTTCATGGCACTTCTCCCCAGTGCAAAAGCCAGACAGATCCCCTTAGCTTACACGCACACCTGGTTTGTCTGAAGCAGCCTGTTAACAAGGGCAGTATCACAGGGACAGCCACACCCAGAGTTAACAGCACGAGTAAAGCCTGCCCGCAATAACCCTGCCCGGCTGGCGGGTGCCCAGCACCGTGAGCTGGAGTTCCAGTGACAGGCACTATCCCAGCCCCCGTGCCCTTGGCATGCTGGGGGCATGGCAACCCTGGAAGTCTGCCAGACCCAGCTCCTTTGGGGCTCAAGAGTGGCATGTGTCTGCAACCTCCCATTTCCAGACACTTCTTAACTGCTTCCTTCATGTTATTTTTTTTCAGTGATTTAAATTTTCTGTGACATGTTTTGGCACTCGAAGAATTTTGTGAAAACCTAAATATTCCTGCTGCGAACGCTCTGTGTGTATACTCCTCTTAAATCTTCCTGTTTATTTTATTTTTCAATACTAACAGCCAATGTTACTAATCACCTTTAGGATCATGGACAAATAAAAATATTGCGTAGTGCAAAGGCTACAAGGCTACATGCCAAGCTCTTACAGCCCCATGGGATATGCCTACTTGTATAAAGGACAGACTAAGAATTTTTTAATCCTTTCACCCTATTTACAAAGCAAATTTGGACTTTAAATGCTTAGAGAACTGGGAAAACCATAGCCACGTTCATGCATTACACTGTGACTTTGCAGGCACACCATTAAAAATTTACTGACAAAATAGAGCGCTCGGTGAGCCATTTACCACACTGTTAAATACCATCAGCTTTTTCTGCTTAATACTCAAGATTTTGCCCTTTAAAATACTGATTTAATTTTTTGTCTCTACAGTATGTTCTTTACTAGAGCCGGCAGTTTATAAGCAGCAGTAACAGAGGAAAAGAGCCTCCACCCAAATATTTTTTAACCAATTCCTCAAAATATATGTGCCAAAACTGGATGGAAAAAATCTGTTATTTAAACAAGAGTGCAAGAGTAACACTTTTGTGCTGCTTATCCTCTTCATCTGTCCACAAACCAACTCCTTTTTAGACTTTCCTAAACACAGTAAAGCTGCAGCTCAGCGCAGCAGGGTGAGCAGCAGAGCCGGCCAGGAGGCACCATGGGGCACATCACCTTCTGGGCAGGCTGCAGTGGCACCCTGGGGGCTTCCAGAACACCACAGAGAAATCTGCAATTTGAGCTCTAAACTTCTTTGGGGAGGTGAAGGATGTAATTTGATCTTTCTTTTGCAAAGTGTAAATGCACGGAGGTTGGCAAGGCTAGGTTCAGGGCCTGAGATTTGGGAACACTCTACAAAAACACTTGCTGCAATCAGGCTTCCAGCCTCATAAATATCTGCTTTACAATTACAAAGTGACAGCTGTGAAAATCTATCAAAATATTGTCTCCTTTTCCTTTTATATTGTCTTGGAAGGAATGCTGTGATAAATTTAATTCTGTTTAAATTTGAAGAGCTCTGGACTGTGTTTCTCCCAAAACTGGCACCAGGTATTTTTTGACCGTCCAAAACATTTGCTTCACTCACAATGCTTGAGGGGAACAAATATGCACAACATTGATACCTACTCTGTAGTATGGCAATACTCTTACCTCTTATTGGCTAAAAATACTAGTGCAAATATATCAGAATTCATTGGCTAATAAATGCATTTTAAAATTAATTCCACATATGAGACACTGATCATGCTTTCACACCATGTTTCAGTCAAAGTATAAATTTTACAGGAGAAAGGGAACAGCAGCTACAGCAACTTTCAGGTGAGTTCACCCTATGGAGCTCATTTCCACAGGAAAACAGAAGTGTCTTGATGTAGTAACTGAAATACGGTTGTTATGAAGCAATAAATCCATTGCACCTCTGTGAATTATGTCATAGGCAACACATAAGCTTAGAACTGCTTCTAATTAATAGCCTTTTCTGTACTGAAGGAATCTTCGTTTTTAACATTTTAGATTCCCTTACTAAGAAACTCCCTTTTGTGAGTCAATAACTACAATGTCTGAATAACCCAGAGAAAAACCACTAAGGCTGCTCCCCTCAAGTGCCCATAAAGAATATTCTGCACAAGAAATACAGGAAACAAATTAGAAAGCAGGACAGTAAACACGCAAATTCTTGTCCTGCTGATACACAGCAAAACTACCTGCTCCTGCACAGGAAGATCATTCAGTGATGAAAACAGTCTTGCTCACATGTCTCCAGTGTAGCTGCAGTCACAGGTACAACCCAGCAGCACTCTGCTGCTGCAGAGCCATGGGCTTCACTGTGCTCAAGCCAGGCTTTCTGCAGAATTCAAATGAGGCTGTGTCTTGACATGCAACAACTAATTGCCCACAGGATCAGAACTCTGGACTTCAACTTTGAGCAAAAACCAGCAGCATTTAACTAAACATATCTACTGTTTTCTGCAAGAAGCCATGACATTGAGTACTCAAACAAAGCCAATGGATTAAAAGAACTCAGAAGTAGATACACAAAATCAAATCCTGCACACAATTCCCACTGAAATTTATGGGACACGAGGACAGACAAATGAATCATGACATCAGTTATTAATAAATTGATATATACTTTATTATGCACAAGAGACTAAGATGACATGACACTGTGGTTATCAAAACTGTACAATTATGCATTTCCACAAGGCTCTGAAATACTGAATGTAATATGAAATACAAACAGGGTGTTCAGACTGGCCACAGGTTTTAGGAAGTAAATTTCTCCCATTCTTTGATTTGGCATTTGCATCTAAAAGAAATATACTTATTTATGGAAAGTGAGAATATTGTGTTTGGAACTGTCAGGACACGGCAGCGAAGATCTGGTAACGCTGTGAACATCCTGATGAATGACAACAACAGGGTACAACAGGCACCTCACACAAAGGGCTGCCAGCACAACCAACAGTACAGTCTTCTTGTGAAGCATGAGGTAGATATACATAACAGAAATAACATAAAGGAGAGGAATGGTTAGGAAAGAGCAGGGGGAAGGTTACAATCATCAGCATCTACAGACATTTTGCAAAATCCATTTTCATGTGGCAAATGCTACAAAAATAGCCGAACACAGAAAGATCTGATCTCTTGAATCACAAATGTAGAAATGTCCAAAACCAAATAAAGTAAAAGGTTAGAGTTAGTGATTAGACAACACATGACAGAACAAGCAGTCTACTTGGACGTTTAAGTATCCTAATAGCTTTTACAGGCACAAGGTGTCCATTTTAAGCCCAATCCTCCCAATCTTACATAAATTCCTTCGCAGTTGATTGCATCACGCTGAAATTAACACTGACTCCGTCCATGCACACCCCTGCTGGGACAGCAGAGTCTCTCTTCAGGCCCCACAGGGCTCTGCCATGTGAGCCCAGCATGGTGAAACCCCCGGGGCGGAGGTGGGAATCAGCACCTCAGGAGCTGCCACACCACACACAGAGACTGGCAGTGCTGACAAATGGCTGCTGTAAAACCAGAGCTGTGTCAGGCTCTGAGCTGAGGGCAGCTTACTGCAAAGTACTGCGCACTTCTGTTATAAAGTTATTCACTGGGAATGTTTGGGTTTGGTTCTCTCTCTTTATTGAAGCAGAAATGACTCTTCCATCTGCTAAGCAATCATGTGCCATTTTGGTAAACTCCAACAGACAATTAACTCAGTTCTATTAAAACTGCTGAATTAAATAGCTGAGTATACCACGTTCAGTTAATTTAAACTGAATTTCACACACAAGTCAAATCAAATCTTTGACCTTTATATATTTTTGGTTTATCCAATGGTATATATAAATCCGTAAATTATTCTAAAATTAAAGTTTTGATAAAAAGATTGATAATGCAGCATGTTTCTCTCAAAAATATACAATTATCTATTTCACACAGAATTTTTCAACCTGTCCATCCCAACAACCAAATCTAATACTTCCTATGAGAAACTACTTAATAAAATATCTGGGGAAGGAAAGGGTTAAAATGGGGAAAGGAATTTACAAAATATGTAAATTTCACAGTAATTGAAATTAAACATTTCATATAGAGTAACTTACATTTATCTAAAACATTTAAATATATCTTTATACAGAAATTTAATGTAGTAAAATATAGCTATGATTGAAGTTAAAGACTCTAGTCTTCTTTGAAGACATCTTTAAAGACTTTACACATAGAATATGCTTTAACAATACATTCTGCTGAAGGTTAGGCAAAGCGCTTTCTTTTCAACCACACAGGCAGCACATTCATCCTCCCCACGGCTCAGAGCAGAGCCACCCTGCACACCCTTCTGCAGGGGTAACCACACTTTCATGGCACCCTGTCCACATCACCAGGCCTGCAGCATCAAATATCTTTGTATGCGTGACACTGAGACCAGCCCTGGTTCAGAGTCCAGCACGTGCTTCCCATAGTGAGGACAAGGCGTGCAGTTACCCGCTTGCAGAGGGGTTTGCAGGATTGGTAACAGATTTGATTTAAAGTGAGTAACACTCTGCCTGATCCTGGCACTTAAATCTTTGCATATGTTGCACTTGGACTATGCTGGCATCAGCAAGGCACAAGTGTAGAATCAGTAAGAAATCTGCAGCTCAGACTTCAGAGCAGACTATCACTCGAGTGTAATGAAGTCCCTTCCTCTCTTGCAGAGCACAGGTAACCTTCACTACAACTAATGAAAGTTATTAATCTCATTCTTAGAGGAAACCCATGCCCTCTCTTCCTCAAAGAAGGATCAGTAGAACACATTACAAAGTGGCAAGTAACAGTCAAACAATTACATGTTAAAAGTGTCTTTTTCTGCTTTTCATTTTGCATCAATTTGAAGGTGAAGATAAGGCAATGACACTAAAAATAGTGACAATTAGTACCCTTCTTCCATTTCCATATTCTGATACTACTTTGGGACTATCCAATCATAACATTCATACAACAGTTTGGCACAAACAGCTGCACAACTATATTCAGAGAATAGCAAACAATAGGCACTATTGTACATTCCATGTGCTCTCAAACCCATGTCTTATTTCAAAGAGAATTTAGGCTAGCTAAAAGATTAGAACCAAATCAACTTTTTTAGCTCATCTATCTACCGTTATAAACTGAAAAGACAGTTTTTATTTTTTTAATATATATCTATTTATGGATTATATGTTTATGTATAGAAGGAATGCTGTGCTAATTTCCAATTGGTAAAGTAGTTAGGCTGTGTATACCTTGATATAGATCTATTTGCATAAAGACATTGCCATTAAAGGTACACACCCATCTATGTTAGTGCATAAGACCATTCTTTGTTTTAATGTTTGTGTGTGCCTGTTTTTGGTATAGCAGATCAAAAAATCTCTTATAAAAGAGCTTTGGCCCATAAAACAAGAGAGGGAATGTTAGAGTGTGCTCTTTTCCAATTACTAAATCAATGACTATAATAACAAAAATACCTGGAACAAACCTGAAGCTGCAAACACAACAGGAAAGCAAATGAGATGCTGTAGCTGTAAGCTGAAAAAACAAAGATTATTCAAAAGAGGCTAAATGTAGCTGAATAATAAAATGTTATTTACCAAGGAGATCTGACATTGATGCTTTCTTGCTCAGAAAAAGAGAAATCCTTTGACCTAAGTTCACCTCTGTTCTTATCTTATGTAGTGATAGGACAAGGATTAATGGCTTTAAACTGAAATAGGGAGGTTTAGATTAGACCTTAGGAAAAAACTCTTTACTCTGAGGGTGGTGAGGACCTGAACAGGTTGCCCAGAGAAGTTGTGGATATCCCATCTCTAGAAGTATTCAAAGGCACATTGGATGGGGCTTGAGCAACCTGGTCTAGTGGAAAGTGTCCCTGCCCAGGGCAGAGGGTTGGAACTAGATGATCTTTAAGGTCCCTTCCAACCCAAACCATTCTGTGATTCTATGACTGAATTCCCTTAATGAATACCTTGTGTCAATGATAAGGTTCAGGGAAAGGAAAAAATCATATAGACAAAGCAGCATTTTTCCAAACTGGCATAGATTTCACATTGAGGGCCCACAGACCCCTAGAACAGGTTGCAGTACTGTAAAATTAGTAGCTTTGTCACATGTAGCATAACATGCTAACAAGATCCAACAGGCTGTGTTCACTCATGCATTGTGTGCTCATTTACACACTCACACACACAGTGGCTTCCCCAAAAGAAAATCAGTCTTTTTTTTTTCCCCCATAGAAAAATCCCTCCTCATTTTTTCCAGAAACAACCAAACCGATGGTTTCAACGTTCAGAAGCTGCTGTCCGATGTCCCCACAGTCCTGTGCTGCTCCCTGGCTGTGTCCCTGGGTTAGGTGGCACTGCTGCTGGAGCAGGGGGTGCTCTGTGTGCTGCCAATGCTGTGGGCTGCACTGCTGTTCTCGGAGGCTGGCGGTGATGTAGGGACTTGCTGTCTTCCCGCTGTCTCCCCTGAGGGACAGGCAAGAGAAAAAGTGGGGTCAGGAGAAGGGAAACTGAAAATGTTCTCATAGAAAACAACAACCAATTTCTTCCCAGTCCTCCTCTTCTGGTGGTTTGTTTTCCTATGCAATTAACATATTGGGTAACAGACCTTAATTGGAGTATCTCTGAAAATGTTACCAGACTTTGGCACCTCAGCATGGCTGTGCACACGGGGAAAATAACAGCGCTGTTTCCTTGAGCATTTTACAAGCAGTGATGGAAACTGCCAAGATCAACACTGTCTATCTTCTGTTGTCAGCTGTCACTCAAGATGGATCCTATTACACAACTCAGACACTTTACAGCTTTGCTGTTTCCAGGAAAAAAGGCCAGGAAATGTAGGCTTTAGTTTTAATGCCAGTTTATAGAGCGGCATATTTACTAAAAGTGTAGCTCAAAACAATCTTCTTCCATCAGCTGGATACCACATATCCTGAGACATAGCCAGTTTTCTTCATGTAGAAAAACAACAGGCTATCCTGAAAGTTTGACTTGATTTACTCCTAACACAACATGCAGGAAGTTTTCCTATAGTTACACAGTATGTGCAGCACTTAGAACCTGTAGTGAGAGCATGTCTCAACAACCCCTTCGCTATTTATATTGCCGAGTCAAGCACTTGGAGTCTCCTCACACCCTTCTGCACCTGTGGCTGGGATTGAAAGGAAAAATCCAGCTGTCAACTAAGCACGAAAGTAATAATTATGCCATGTAATGCCTCAAAGATCATAATAAGGCCACATAGGAAACCATAACTGTGGCATTTTTAAAGTTACAGTGCTCAAGTCTGTAACCTTAGCAATATTACAAAATAGTCTCTTCAAAACAGATGGCAAGACTTAAGTTTATATAATGTGCACTGTAGCTGCCCCCTCCCTTGAGCTCATCTCCAGCAAGCGAACCTGTGATCTCAGTGCAGCAACAGTCACACTGCTGCTGCCTGAGCTGCAGACCTGCTGTGGCAGCCAGAACCAGCACAGCTGCTTTCCCAGAAAAGCAGCAAGACGGAAATGATTTGTGGAATCATGGGCAGAGCAATTAGGAAAAGTCAGAGGCTAGTACATCTCTTGCTTTGTGAGCTTATGGTGACACAGCTCTCCTGCTCCACATTATCCTATGTTATCCCGAACCTGATGCCATGGGTCAGGTCTGCACACTCCAATTTTTCTTACATGTTCAGGATTTGGTAGAGATCCCACTTCCCAGTAACTGCTTCAGTGACAGGCTGAAGGCCGGAGGCACAGCCTGCATCCAGAGGGTTACAGAGCAAGGACGAGCCAGCTTCCTCCCACAGGAGCTGCTCTGGCACATCCCCATGCCCTGTGTGCTGCTGCCCAGCTGCCAGAGCCCGGCTTCTCGGAAGGGCTGCAGAGGAAATGCGCCTTTAACGCTTTGTGTCTCAGGCCACAAAATGTCCTCCTGCAGGCTGCTCAGTACTCAGAGGCGCTGCAAACAAACAAGGGAGGTCTGAGGATTTCTCACAGCAGAGGTTGCAAGTGCTCTGTGCAATGGAGCCCAGCAGATGTGCTGCTAGCTCAAGCCACAGCCACAGCTGAAGTGCACTTAAAGCCCCACAACACACAGCTCTTTCCTTACACCCCACTGGTTTAGGAATGGGGAGTAAAAAGGGCAGGACAGGACAGAAAAAACAACAAATTAAACTACTAAACCACACTGCTCAGGAGGCCAAATAAACTTTTAAAAAGATGTGAAGATCTTGTTTTTAAATTCAGCATTCGGTCCAGCATTTTACTCTAGCGAGCAGATTTTGAATCTGTTTTTCCCAGTGTAAGAAATAACTATTGTAGCTCATACATGAGCCACGGATTTCTGCTCACAGGCAGCAGGTCAGAATCTACCCCCAGTCATCTACAGAAAAAACAAGTTTCAGCTTTAACTTGCTTTGGAAGTGGCTTCGCAACCCCCCAGAATAAACAGTATCAAATCAAAGTATGTGTCATCGTGCTGCACAGGCTTTCATAAGCCTTGTTTGGATGTTTCTTCCCCTCCCGACTTGCTCCGTTCTCCTCCCGTTGTTTGTGTACATGTTTTCCTTCCTTTTGTACTACAGGATATATTTATAAAGGCAGCGATAAGCAAACTCCCTTTCAGTAAAACTAAACAAGAGACAACCATCAGGGGGCAGCGAGGGGGCCGCAGCGCCGCCGCCCCGCCGCAGAAGCCGCTCGGGAGGGCGGCAGAGGAGGGGCGGCCGCGGGGCTCCCCCGGCAGGGCCCCCGGCCCCCGGCTCCCCTGCAGCTCTGCTGTCACCCGTTCTACAGACCACATGGTTACACAGCTTTGGGCAGCCCCAGCACATCAACACAATCTGCATGCATTTAAACATAATTCATTTATAAGCCAAACACATGCTGCTTTTATGTTATGGTAAAGCGAAAGCGCAGTGCCACGGTCCCCAGCAAGCCCAATGGCTCGCTCTCTTCTCCTGGCTCTTCTGGAAAGTGCCCTCCCTTCTGTCTGGCTTGGAAGGCCCCTTCCTTCCACTGTAATGGCCTCTGCAGCACCTCATTTCTAGAGCACATCAGCAGCTCTGATGCACCACAACCACTTCTTGAACAATTACAAATTCTCTCAATGTTCTCAAGAAAAAAGAAAGTCCAAATCACAGTGATGTTATGAACACACAGCCTAGCAACTACATCTGGACTTGCTGATTTTTCCTGTATTTTACTTCCTCAACACCTAGCTAAACCATAGCAAAGCTTTTTTTAAAAGAGTATTCAAGAAAAGGACGTAAAGAAATGCAAACAATCATTGAAGAAGCATTCTCTGTCTTTTTCATGTAAACAGCTTCATGTATCTCATGTTACTGAACCAAAACTGCTCAGAATGGACACATCTCATCTATTGACAGTAAACAAGCTTTTACCCATCTGAACATGACAACACGCACTTTATTATTCACTCTTAGGAAAGCTGCCAGTTGTACTCCCTGTCCAGGAAGTCTGAATGTTTGCTTTTCTATCTCCATTTGCCAAATATAATTGGTTGCTATGTCAGTTTACTTTAAATCAGATCTCATAAAAAAGGGAGAGAAGTGGGGGAGGAGAGACACTTTTAACTTCTCAGATTTTGGAACACTTTATCCTCTTAATTTGCAGCACAGCCCGAAGAAGGGAAGCGCACTTCCTCAGAGAAGGCAGGGACGGATGTTTTCTGTAACACACTTTACAAGTAACTAATCAGGCTTGTGCCTGTCTCTCCTAAACACACTCAGTGAATCCACTAAGACATGTATTACATTGATACATATTTATATGGTTAAATTATGAAGAGTATCTGCATTCATGCACACTGCAAAACTTCTGCTTCTTTACAAGGCCCCTAAATAAATGAGGTCAATTGTGGCAAATGTCTGGTATTTCCCTTAGTTCTTGGGTGCTCTCCAGGCAGCACCAACACCTTTCGTGCCCTTTAACTGACTAGAGAAAGGATCAAAAGTACTGAGTCTTTTTGCAGACAAGTCAGCTAAAACTCCTCCTCTGTTGTTCTGATATTAGCTTTCCCTCTCTCTTCTTTTACTACCTGTCTATCATAGGACATCTCTATTCCATGTCAAATTGCTTCAGACAATCTAGAATTTTCTAATGCACAGCTGTGATGCTTTGGCAGAAATTTTTCATGATTGAAATTTGCAAAAGCCCTACATGACAAGAATCCTTGCTCAATATCTGGAGATGAAATTCTACCTATTTTGTGGTTCCTTTCTGCTATGACCTGCTTGAGGTTTTAATGCTAATGGCCTATCAAGACAAACAAAAGAGCTCATTCACATAACACCTTCTTTGTTAGCAGCAGAGACACACTAATAAAATTGTATCAGCAAATCTCACTACTGGCAAAAAGGTGGCCTTTTGCTGCATAGCACTACAGCAACAAAAATAACTTATTTCACACATCCCAAGCTGCCATTCTCTACCAGCAGTAGCTTTTATCTGTGCTCTGAGTATCAGCAAAAGAGTGCTCTAGAATGAACTCATATTTTCCAACCTTTCGTCTAAACCATATATTGGAAACTCAGTACTGCTTACAACAAAAGATGCAATTTCAGAACACAATTCAGCAATGCATAAATTCTCTAATGGCAAAAGACAGCCACTTTGTAGATGAAATTTGGATTATCTTTTTTTCTTCCCTTCCTCAAGTCAATAAAAGCCTGCAGCGAGCTCTGAAATGTTTCCACTGCAGCTGGATTATCTTGTCTGCCACAGCAGTTGGCCTCTAAGAGGCTGTGCCTGCCAGAACCTTTGCTGCCTTTGCTGCAAGTTATGCTTTGTAAATACAAGACACTATGCACAGAAAAATTATGTGCACAGGAACATAGGTGCACTTTCGCAATCCTTTGAAAATCTGAACCAGAACACCTCCTAGATAATTTTTATCATTTCTGTGATTCTCTAATCTGGTGAGTTACAGTGTCCCCTTTCTTTCTTATATTCATTTACTACTTTTTGTGTGACCTTTTTCTCCACTTATTTTCATCTCTCAAGCACAAAGCCAGAGCAGCTGCCCTCTGCACTACTTGTATGTGGTCAACATGACTGATGTCCTTCACTAATATAATTCTTTTAATGGGATTGCTCCAAGTTCTACTGTTGCTGAAGGATTTATCATGTTGGCTTCCCACTGTTCCTTGACTACTGACACACAATGTGTCTATAGATGGTTCTGTGTGTGAATACAGATTGAACTTCAACAAATGCAGCAGCAAAAGATATTAATTTAACAGTTAATTTTTTTTTTGTTAATAAAGGATATGGGAATTACTTAACTTCCCACTTACTCACTGAAATAGCACTTACTTTTCTTCCACAATGTTTCAGTACTTATATGAGACAGAATTATACAATTTATACATATTATCACAACCTTTAAATTTTCCATGTTTGCTTCAGTTCCAAACAAGTTTCATACACAGCTGATGCACTGAGAAGTATTAAACTGCTTATACAAAAATTGTTGCACTGCCAACTGGAAAAAATGCCATAGTTTTTATTTCCAAATTAACATAAGCTTCCAGGTCATAATATTTACAGAAGCTGTGACCCAACAGGGCCAGAATTCTCACTCCTAAATAGCTTCCATGAGGTTTCAGACACCAGAAAAAAAACCCTGCGGTGGGCTACAAGCAAATTTCAGTGCTCTAGAGATGCACAGACTTGCAGTAATTGACCTCACATTTTTCCCACCTCCCAGATCTTGGTAGGGTCTCTCATGAGGTCTAAAGTAGAAGTAGCTGAGCGCCCAGAATACTCTAAGGATCCTGAGATACCCCATAACCCACAAGCAGCCAAGGTCACATGCTTGAAATCAAGGCTCCACCAATGTCTACTCCTTGCCTGGGTCATGCAACAGAAAGCTCCCCAAACACCCTCTTCTTCCAGTATTCCATTTTTGCTAATTTAGTTTAGCAGGGGAAAAAATTCTGAGACACTGGAAAATTATCTGAGAGGCTGCACTAATTCAGACACATTCCTAAGTATTTGATTGCACACAATTAAGATTACATGTGACTTCTAGCAATTGAAAATAGTAGTTGAAGAATGAAGGAATAAATAATTGTGGCAAAATTCCATGTAATCAAGGCCCAAGAAAAATTTTCAAGTCTAGTTATACTCAGAATATGTCTGTTCAGATAAAGCATTCTCTTAACCATTTGATTTGACCCATGTCTTGTACACATCAGCCTAATGTAATAACTGTAAAAAAAAAATTCCAAACTAGTATGGGAACCAAAAGGGATCCATTAACTGAAATATTATATAAATTCGAAATACAGGGATATTATTAATAATGACACACAAGCCAGGAATACTCAGCTTTACTCATGTCCCAGGTGAGTTTCCAAGACTTGTGTTTAAAATTATTTAAGCAAATTTTAAACCATAACACGTAACATCTCCCTTTAGGGAAGGGCGGGTATCATTGGGCTGATGTGCAATAGAGGCTGATGGGAGGAGCTGCTGGAAAGCTCCTGAGTAAGAAGAGAGAGCAAGGCAGTGAAAGAGGCCAGGATGAGCCGTGGTGGCTCCCTCCCGTGCAGGGGCCGCGGTACCTGTGCGCGAGTAGATGAACCAGAGTGCTCCGGTCAGCAGGGCTCCGATGACGAACGCCGCGAAGGCGATGCCCACCACGGTCAGCGTGTCCAGCCCATACAGCACCGCTGCTCAGGGAAACACACACACAGGCACTGCTTATTTCACAGGCAGAAATCCCACAGAAATTCACCCCCACGCTCACATGGAAGAGTTTTTTGAAATTTCATAGTTGACTAAGCACTGCTTTGAGAAACAGACTGGCAGATTTGCATCAAGGAAATGAAAGTGATGCTTTCAGAGTGGCTTCAGTCCAACCAACTTTTCCACATCACAAAGTAAAACTCCAGCTCAGCACACCCAAGTCTGGAAAATGTTGCAAAAATTAAGCATTTTTTGTTGGCTGTTAATAACTTGCTTTCAATTAAGTATTCATTTATCTTTAAAGTGTGTTTTAAAAAGGCTGAAATGTTTGGCAAAAATGTTTTTCATTTAAATGGCCTAACATTCAACAAACTTTCCCCTACATCTCCTCAAGTTCAGTCTGAAATCTAGGTGGAGAACGGAACTGCTGTTAAGAGGAAAGAGATGCCAGCAAAAAGTCAGCAAAAACATAAATAGAAACAATTGTTTTTCACATTTGGCAATGCTTTCAATAACTGAAATTAATTCCAGATCACAAAAATAGAAGCACACACACGCACGTAAATCACTTTCTAGGGGAGAGGCCCTTTTGTAGAACCATTTCAAGGGTAACAGCATTTGGTTTCTGGAGGTATTGTCCTCCAGTGTTAATCATCCAAACAGAAACATTTTTGGCCTCTGTGTTTTTATTTTTGATAATTAGAAATACTAAAAAATTTAATAATCATTCTGCAATCTTTTAGGGAAATTTCTTCTTAAAAAAATGATTTCTAGTTTTAGTATTTTTAATATCTCCCAGTGCAGAAAATTGCTTAGTCCAAGGAATAACATTTTACTGACTATGCTGGCCAGGAAATGAGCTGACTGGATCTTAGTAGGATCCTTCAGTGGAATTTTCAGTTCTCAGGACACAACCAACACCCTCACTTTACTCATCCTGCATCCAGCAGATGCCCCTAAAGACATCCCTCATCCTCTTTTGACAAAAGGCTTCTCCAGCAGCTCCTGTTGGCAAGGGCCTTCAGGACCCATTCCCGGGTATTTGTGACCTGGTTTGCATATACAACACCTCACAGACAGTGTCTAAGAAGGTTTTTCTTTCATTTTTTTCTATGAGACTGTTTCTGGTTCCTTCGGCTACTTCTAGTCATTCAAATGCAAATATAAAAGACTATAATCAACAGTTTTTTCCACCAGGCACCAGTCAGTGTCCTCTCCTCTTAGGAGGAAACACAGTGGAGAGAAGAAAATTGCATGGAGAAGTGGCAGAAGCATAATTGCTCACCACCTTTGCTATTTCAAACAAGTTAAGCCTTGAAGACACAGGGACAGGAGCAGAAGAAAAACCTTCTTTGCACTTTCTCTTTAAATCTCCCTTTTCTCCATTCATTCTTGCTTTTGGCTACACATAATCTGCACCTTCCTGTTTATTTTCTTCCAGTGCTGCTTCTCTCCTCTTCTGGGTCACTAATGAACCCTGATTCATTCACTACACCAAGATAACACGGAAACCAAAGAAATGAATCCATATCAAGGCAGTGATCTCATCGAAGCATGGCCTGTACGTGCTGGTGCTGGAGCACGTGGGGCTGTGGTGCAGGACAGGAGTGAGGCTCAAACAAGACACAGGTAGGGCACAGAAGCTCTGAGGGATGGCACTGCTGCTCTAACTCTGCTCTTGGGAAGCAGGGGCCTCAGCAGAGGGGGGAGATACACACCAACTCATGAACTTGCTAGGGCTGAGACTCTCAGTGGTGTTTCTCCAAACCTGATTTTCACATACACAAAAGGTCACAGTCCTCCCCTGAACACGGATGGGAACCTCTCAATCAACAATACAGCCAGAATTCTGTTCTGTCTCTCAGAAAGCTTGAAGAGAATTTTCTTAACTTATCAAATGCTTTGTAGACAAACGAGTAAAGATGAAAAGAGATTGTTTTAAGAGTTACTTACGTGGCTGTTTCACGTTTGGCTTTGGAAGGGACGGATCTAATTTAAAACAAAGAAAATGCACAAAACATTAATCAGATAGAGTTCCACATGCAGCCTACAAACTATGCAGGTTCTGATCTGACAGATCATGAACAGTAATTTTTACAAACCATGAATTTCAAGAAAAGCAGACCAAATTCAGTAATATCACTCATCTCAGAAGAATTCTTTTCATATATTAATTATTCCTCAAGGGACTGTATCTACAGTATAGTTCATGCACTGTATATTTTGCTGGCAAATACACTGCAACCTTTCCCAAATCAGATGTCATCAGGCATGACCCACAGTAACTCTGGTTACCCCTCTGTGGAACTCCTAAAGTTCACAGATTGTGAAGGAACAAAGATTGTGTTAAGGTGATTACATTCATCTGACCACTCACTAATCATGACATACCAGCACACTGAATCACACACTCACACAAAAGCACATACTCATTAAAGAATAGTGAGTTTTATAGCACAATACATACTGCTTTGTCCAAATTGCATGAAAATGTGTTGATTCACTCTTTTTTCTGAGTCCGACATAGTATTCTGTCTTGGAAGTTCTAAGTTGTGTGGATTTGGTGGTTTGTTTTTTTTGGGGGGGTTTTTTTGGGTTTTTTTTTTTTTTTTTTTTTTTTTTTTTTTTTTTTGTGGGTTTGTTTTTTTTTTTTTTTTTTTTGGTTTTTTTTTGTTTGTTTGATTTTCCTTTTTGTTGTTTTTTCCAAGGGGGAGGGGGAAGTTAAAAATTTATATATAAGAAATAGAAGTTCATAGGTATTGTTCAAAGATCAAAGATATTACTTTAGACAAGAATATCAAATATCATCATCCTAGTGATAAAGATATCACCCCATAACAGAAAGAGACAAGTAAATGTTTAAAAAATGAAGAATTTCCCCTCCTTTTTCTTAACTGCCCTCTCTTATCTTTCTCCAAGAATGCCACTTCAAGCAGAAGAGCTAGAGATTCTGGCTTCAGACCCAGGGACCTGTTTGGTTAGCTGCAGCTTGATTCTGGATTGCCCAGCAACTCAGGGATTTCATTTATATTCTGACATATCTGAGTGTGATGAGTGCAACAGATATAGAAAGATTTGATAAGACTGTATTTCAGTACTTGGTTTTGTATCTTCAGCAACTGGAAAAAAATAGTTTAACTCATTTCACTGCAAACATAACAGCCCAAGAATACTGAAAAGAAATATATTCATTTATTTAAAGTGTTCTTAAATAAGACTATGCTTCTAACTTCTAAAACCCAGGTGGCAGCACCAAACTTCCAGCAACATCCTTTAGACCATTAGGCCCTGAGAGACATGTGCCTACAAAACCCAAAAAGCATTTTATCCTTAAACTGTGTTATTGTGCCTTGTTCTAACACATGAGTATCTCTTGCAGATCCCTTTTGGCAGATGGTCCAAAACAGGTGGAACAGTAGCAGGAAACAGATGAGGACATAGAGGGTGTGTGGGGTAGTATATGCACAAATAATCTGGCAAGTTATCAAGTGCTCATAACAGCAAAAATACAACTGAATGTAATATCTGCAAGGAAGGCTGGACTGAAACTGTAAAGTACAAACATGGGTAAGGGCACTGTCAGATTGTCCAAACACTCCACTGGCATATCCCAAGTGCCAAGAAAATGCCTTCTGAGCTGAGGGGAAAATGAATTTTCCATGCTATTTCTATCACTGGCCTCTCCACAGAGAAAATGAAATCAGCTAATGATAAGCTGGGTAGCTCATTATCAATTCTCTTCAGACATCCAGTTCTAAAATGTATTTTATTGTGATTTGCTCAGAGCAACTCAGTGAGAATCTACAAAAACCATCTAATTTAAAAACAAGGGCTGCCAGCCTTTAGAATTATCAACATTTCCTATACCTTTGTAGGATAGAGGCACTTGTTAATTATCCTTTTGACCTTCTTTCTATGACCTGTCTGGTTTTGGTGT
This sequence comes from Ammospiza caudacuta, assembly GCF_027887145.1. Taxonomy (NCBI): domain Eukaryota; kingdom Metazoa; phylum Chordata; class Aves; order Passeriformes; family Passerellidae; genus Ammospiza; species Ammospiza caudacuta. The sequence continues at coordinate 32,429,858 of NC_080599.1, read as the reverse complement.
AGAAATAATAATTTAAAGTTTCCACACTTCGCAAAAATCTGAACAACGCTGGTAGATTATTTCAACAGAACATGTATTTCCTAGCATATAAATGGCCATCCATGTGCCTTTCATGGGAGTGGGACAGAGCATGGGGAAATGCAGGAATACAAAGGGAATTGTGTATGTGGCATGGAGTTAGGTTTTAATCACCTCCACTGGGATCTACTGCAAATTCTCATTCAGATATAGCATTGTGATTTCTAATACAGGCAATGGCAGTTACAAGCTTGTCTGAATAAAAACAATCACCTTTGCAATGACCAGTTTGTTCTGACTTTTGAAATGTCAAGCCCATGACTTTCACATGTGGCTTGATAAGGAGAACCCAGGGGCAGTACCTCACATAGAGTGGTTTGAAATAGTAAAAGCTGGTTCTGTTTACATCAAAGAAAATTTACCTCTGGGAGGTAAATTCTCCTGTTCATTAATGTGATATAATTTCTTCTCCAAATCTTATGTTCACATATTGGCCAACAATGGCATTTGGCTTTAAGAAAGGGGTTTTGATTCACTGCAGAACTGCATACCAACAAAGCTACATTGTTCATGTGCCACTTTGTATTTTGTCTGAAAGCTGGGATATGCTGGGGAGATTTCCACCAAGAGTCCTACAATTACACCAAATCACCCACAATGCAACAAAATACTCTATCACACTGTTGTCCTGTAAGTAATCTTTATAAATTTAGCTTGTCTTTGCACACTGAGACCTTGTGCCTCTGACAAAGACAACATTCTGAGTGGAGCCTGAGATGGGAGCTGTGCACAATGCTCCACACATCACAAGGACAAGAGAGCTGAAGTACGAGTCTGTTTAGTGAAAGACGAATTTCAGTTGCAGGATTTACTCATTCCCAATAGAAAATCTACTGAAATAATATGAGAGCTGAGCAAAATGGGAGTCCAGAATCAGGCCCAAAGTATAGTTTTAATGGTAACAGCAACAGATCAAATACTTGACTTGAAGTCATACTGGATTTGGTCTGTATTAAAAATTTTGTTAAAAACCCTCCGAACTAAATATGAGCTGACTTGCAGAGTTAGACAGAAACAGTTGTTGTCTATGTCCCCTAGCAATGCTGTATTTGAACTTTAAATTGTTCAAAGACTAACAGCATGCACTGTAAAACAGAGATTAAATGACTCCTGATCACCACACTTTTGATGCTCCCTGAAAAGCATTCCAGAGGTCAAACAGCCTTTGGACACCACTGGAAGATTTTGATGTGTATGGGAAGCCACTGAAGCTTCTTATGAAACGTCAATGCAAATACAAAAAGAAAAGATAAATGAACATATTTTCTTCCAGGACTGCTCCAAAACATGACTGATGCTCTTGTCAGAGTGATCTACTAAGAAAAACTTATTAATTAAATGAAACTGAGAACAGTTCTTACTTCTCATCACTCACAGGGCATATTCTTAAACTAGAATAAGGTCCCATCATGCTGTTTTGCATTATCTCATAATGCCAACCTTCAGCCTCTCCAACTCCTTCAACCAGTTACTAACCACACTCTTTTTTTTTTTTTTTGCCAAGACAGATTACATAATCAAACATGTCCCACTAAAGTGGAGCCCCCTTTGTGCATACTATCCTTGGCTCTTCATAGTTCAACAATGTAGCGAGTCTCCAGGGCCACCTCTTTGCCTTACAAACTTACCAGGCTTTAAGATCCTCAATACTTAGTGATTCTATTGCTATTATTCATAAATTTATATTTACAAGCACAATAAATAAAAGGACACAGCAGAGAGCACAAGACTGCCTTTGATCTCTGGGCAACAAGAAATTGCTCCAAGTGCTACTGCTACATTCATACTTCCAAAACCCATGTTATTCTGTACTACTTTGAGTATTGCTCTCTCAATGCTCAGCAAACTCACACGTCCAGAGAACAGTAACATGATTAAAAAATGGCTGTGAGTTGTCCTGATGACTGTTGCCAGGGAAATGTCCTAACAAGTAACATCTTACAGACACAGCACCAGCACAAGATTATACAGTGTCACATGCTCCCTCATTTCAAGTGACTCTATGTTACACAATATTCTATATATATATAGCATTATTAAACAGGTCAAGCTCATTTTTATACCTTCTTGTTTTCCTTCATGTGTTATTACAACAAGGGGCTTGGTGAAGGTTTTCTTGTTGTGCATCATGGCCAGGATCATATCCACATTGAGAGAGGTGCAAGCTTCATCAGGAGGAATGCACTGGAGTGCAAAGAACAGAGGTCACATTCACTCATCTGCCAGTGGCACAGCTGCCTCATAACCAGTTTACCCTACACAATTTACCAAAAAATGAGAACCTCCAAACAACCTTATCTTTTGTAGCAATGAGATTACAGTATTATCTAACATGGTGCATGTCTTTGGAAATTAAAGCTTACATTGTTTGTGCTTTGGATATGCATTGAAAAGATAAACTTGAACCACTTGTGCAATAAAAAGCAATTTCTATTTGTAGCCACCTAAAGAAATTTAAGCAGCAACTGCAAATTATGTAGTCAAAATGCACAGTATAATAACTCTTATCTACTAAAACTCTGAGCCTAGAGATATCACGTTCATTAGACAATTCCATAGAAAACTATTTATTACCTTCAGAGTTCAGATGAAAAAATACACTGTTTTTATCTAAATCAGAAGTTTTGATAAATTACATTAATTACTGACCTTTGGAAGTCCTTGAGTATCTTTGTCTTTATTTGTACACAAAGTCAGCTCACAGTGAAGAAAGAGCAGTGAGATGTTGAACATTGGTTTGAACACAAAGCTAAATCTTTTTCTGTCCTTCTGTGCATGTGGTATTGGAAAATTCTTTTTCTCAATACTGTAGAATTTAACAGATTCATCTTTAGGACAAATGTTTTCTATAATGGTATAGTCAGACATTCTATCTGGATTTGAAAACGGGGAAACAAAGCACGTTTGAATAGCAAAGCCCAACGATCTGTCAGCTTTAGTCACAGACACCTGCATTAAAGAAAGAGACAGTAAGATCTCAGAAATGACATTTTTAGTTCACATTTCATTAATATTTTCAACAATTTTTTAAGCAGTTTTCCAGTGCCATTTCCAATCTGAAGTATTTTGAAGGCTAAATGTTAAGGATAAACTGTCAAACCGAGAGACAGAAAATCTGTGGTTTCAAAACCAGCAGCTGTTTAATAGCATAACCATACATAAATACAGCAATCCCTTATCTTTCTGAAAGCAGATGACCCCCCCCCCCCCCCCCAGATAAGACACACAGTAATGTCTGTGTCTGCCACCTGAGATGGCACTGCCTCCCTTAGACACACAGGCTATAACAGACCTGTATGGAAATCAATCACTAATTCTATGGTTTTGTATCTGTTCAAAATTATAATGAAAATAGGAAAAAAAAAAAAAAGAAAAAAGCAACAGACACAACAGAGAAACCACCCCCAGCCAAGAGAGGAATGCAAAGGCAGAGAGGAGGTCATGGTCTGATGTGTGGGTGGCATTCCTGGGCTGGAGGGGGTGAGGGAGCCTCCTAAAAAGCCATCATTTCTTGTGAAAGGATCCTTTTAGCTTATTGTAAGTTTGAAATTCATATTCTTTTATGAAAAATAATTAAGACTGAAAGCCTCCTGTGCCCTGATGTTGCTCAGCTGGATTGGAATGCAGACAATAAATGCTACAGAATAATTCAAAGGAAAAAATAAATGGAATTTGTAACAAATGAGGCATGTTGCTCTTAATAAACAACAGAAGCATTTATCCAACCATTAACACTGCCCAATGAAACAGTTCCACGAGAAATCTTCTTAGAAGAAATGTGCCTTATATGCATATTTAATCCATATGTGCTGCATGTATCTTTAAGGAAGAGCCTGCCAAATTGTGTGGTCTGTGCAGTAATTTCTGGATGCTAGGAGTTTTGCTGAGAATAAAAGCATTTCTCCTTTTTTCTCTCCCTTATGTGAGCAGCAATCAAATTAGAGATGAAGGAATGTGCTGAAGCATCTAAGCAAGAAAGATTATCTTCTAAAAAGAACAGAAATAAAGATGGATGAACAAAAGTCAGCCACAGATACTGACAGGAAACAAGCTGATGGTGTAAACTAATTAAGAAATAGATTATGGAAAGTAGGACAGGCACAATACAGTTAATTAAATAAAAAGATGAATGATATCTCAAGGAAAGAAAAGAAACACAGGAGGAAGATGGAAGATCAAAATATGGTAAGAAAACGACAGCAGAGAAGAAAGAATAAAATTCCAGAATCCAAAAGATTCAAACAAAAAAACCCTTACCAAACAAGGACAACAGAGATATAGAATTTTTACCAAATACGTATTTATCAAAACCCAAAAATATTTTTCTTAGTAACAAATGCAAAAGAGAAATAAAAAAGAGGGAAAAAACCCCAGAGTCATCTTAAAAAATCGAGTCACTGAAGTTCAAAACTGATATGTTTTCCACTGTGCAAGAAAGAAAAACAGAATAAAAAGGCTTTTGCCAGGAAAGGTGATGAAGAAATCAGAACATCTGTCTGAATAAACAGCTCCAGCAGGCTCAGAGTCAGGGGGATTCATCCCAGATCAGTGAAGGAAGTGGATGGTTTTAAGTGTTTGTTATAAAAATATTCTTAACTGAGTGTAACAGACACTATTTTTGCTTTAGCTGTTTTAAGTATTTTGCACTGGGTAGAGAAAAAATAAATGAGAAAGGACACTGAAATAATGAAGAAAACTGCACCAAATGGATCACTGTGCTTATCATGTGCAACATGGGTTCCCAAAGAACTGACTTGGGCAAGAGAAACACAGCACAGCACTGCTGCTTTTTCCTGGTCTTACAACCCCATAGCTCACACCTTATGATTTACTTGCCTAGAAACTGGCAATACTTCTTCATTGCCAAAGCTATATTTATTAATGTCTGCCACTATTTGAAAATCCAAAATTCTGTTCACATAGCTATCTTTAAAAATACTGACTGTATTGGTGTGAAATTCCACACCAATTCCACAGATTTCATAAGCAACTCAGCAACACATGGAAATATTGTGCAAAACGTACCCGAAGTCAAAGGTACCCAGCTGTTGATTTTGTTTCAGTGTTATTTACCTAAATCTGCTAGATCTCTTATGTGGCAGCATTCAAAAGGATTACAACTGATGTTTTTAAGCAGACTGGAGAGAGACCACAATTTGTATTGACTGTGTAACCTGAGAACACTAGCATATAAAAGACACACATTTGTAATAATTTTTTGCATGCCTACTACATCTTTCAGACAAGGTTCAGACACACACAATAAAATGAACCCATCAGGACATGCCAGTTCAGAGCACAAGTTCAGAAACCATCTTAAAGTTTGGTATGGAAAAGCAGATTTAGGAAGAATCATCAATCTACCTTGTAAGTTAAATTCATCCATTTTGCAAGAATCCTTTGGATTTTTTACCCAAAATATTGTCCTACTTCTTATCCCTCAGTTTCTGTTCTCTGAAGGCATCAGAGGCCTGAACCAGCTGCCCAACAAAACCTTTCAACTGACAAGAACAGATTTGGCTCAGTTGCACAGCCTTGCAAAACCCTTTTGCTAATTTGAAGTCGTTTTCAGTTTGTTACCTCTACATATACTGGCCCATTCTTGGCAACAGAGAAGAGTCCTTGGGAGGGAGCAAGGAATAAATCTGTTTTGTACAGATCCATGTTGAAGGTCACATTGGTGATGTGTGGTTCAGGAGGCCAGGAAATGCCTCTGTCATCCTCTGGCTGGTGCAGTGTGCAATTAAACTAAAATGAGAAAAAAAAACAGTAACATCACGAGTCAGGAGTGGTAGGACACATTTCTTATATACAATATAGGCCCACCCACGCTACATCTACTTAATGCAAATCTTCAACAGAGTCATGAGAAACAGTTGTGAGAAGAAATGTGTTAAAAGACAAATGAATTTCTAGACAATTACTATAATTTATGTGAAAGGCCTATTACAACAGGTATTTGTTCATTGTCAGGTGCAAAACCAAGGGTAACATACCGCTATTTCAGGCCAGCTTGAGAAAGGCACCTCTCCCTCATCAGCATCCCCTGGAAATCCATTATCACCTGATTCCATGTCCTCATCTTCAAAGCCACTGCCTTCAGCTGGTGCTGACAGCTGAATGACAATCTGCACAGAGAGGGATTGCAAACAAATTAGATTAGGTGATAACCAAGCACTCTCATGCTTGTTATTTTCTGCTGTCTTCAGAACAATGCAAAGGCCACAAGAAGAGCACCAGCTAAGCAAATGGTGAAAGCATGTCTTGAACAGCCTTGTGCTGAGCATGTATGATATGCAGCTTATAATTAAAGAATGCCTGAGTTTTTTTTCCAGATTTCAGAGCCAGTGAAGAAGGACACCAGTCTGGGTGTTGGTGTCTGAATGAGCAGCCCAGCATTTCCATTCTATTTCTAGTATTTCTAAAGCCAACACTGAAAAAAGAAATGGCTTTCTAAAGTGATACTTTGCTACTATCAGTTCTCCGTTGTGTACTCGTAAAAAAATCACTAAAAATGTTAGAGTCACTACAGGATTTTCTCTTCTGTCATCAGCAATTTTCCTTCAGACATGTATACCCAAAACCATAATATTACTTCCTCATTTTCCTCCCATTTTTTTCACTGAATTCTCTCATCCTTTTTTTTTTTTTTTTTAATCATCCTTTTCATACATCTTCATTTCTTCACCTGGAAATTTATAGTTTTGTTTTCCAGTGTTCTGCATTTTGCCTCTTTAAGCTTGCAGCTTCTCAGCTAGTTTCTTCCCTCTCAGGATTTCAACTTTGTTTTCTTAGACTTAGAGCAATTGCTAAAAAATGACATAGGCACACCCTTTGACACTCCACTGCAGGGTGTCTGCATTTTAGGAGAAATGCTCCCAAATTCTGAACAATCTCATACATCAGTGAGAGTTCAAGTGTATAGCCAGGACTATTAAAAGACATGATGGAGAAAGGAGAGGAGGCAAATAACCACTTTAATTTGGGCCATAATAGAATACAGGGACCATGAGAGTGTTTAGCTCCAGACCTGTGCTCTTCTGTCATTTGCCAAAGATTCTGTCTTGGTTTGGGACTGTTTCTAAAGTTAGGTGCTACTGACTCCCCAGCATAGAACAGTTTTAACCAGGCAAGGTCAGATCAGATTGCCTGAGCTGTTTGGGTTGGACCACAGGCTTTCCATCATTTGCCAAAGTTACTTCTATGTACTGGAAAGCTCAGCGAGAGAAACCTGTCATTACTTTTGAACCCAGAATATCTGCACTGTACTCTGGCTCATAAGCTGAGCCTGGAAGCAGTTGATTACAACCTAACTGGGCTCCTTTGCATCATCACTCATACACAAGTACTCAAGAGTCCCTTCATTACATATAGCAACTGCTAAAAAAAAAATAAATTCAAATTGTGAGAGAAAAGCATGCAAAAATAATGTCGTTGCCTCACATTTTAGAAGCCTTTTTTCACACACAATTTCAGAAGAAAGACTTCACTTAATTCAGGGTATGAATTTAAAGGTAGTGCTCTGTGCAATTACAAAACTTCACTCCTATTTCTCTTTACAGCAATGTATTACTGTTTATGTATGGATGATCAAAGCTGCACAGGGAACACCAGTGCCTCCCAGACTGGTACAGATGGTCCCCAAAGAGCAGCTATGTTGTAAAATGTATTTAACTCCAACTCCTCTGTTTTCCTTTGGGATACTATCTGACCACGGGAGCATACTGAATGCGCAGCCTTCCTACCTTCTTGAATACAGGGACTGTGGCTGCAACTGAGCTAGGCAGGAAGGATCAAGATGCCTCCCTTTTGCTAAGACTAAAGCTAACTGCAATGGCTTCCCTGTACTACTACAATGTGCAGTACAGAAGGTGGATGCTCTTTGTGAGTACTCACAGAGTTAAAATAGACAATCTTGTTGAAGACGTACGCTGTCCGAGTGCCGCACTTGTTGAGTGAGGACTCCAGGATGAAGTGGGTGCCGTTCATGCTGGCTCTGCAGGAGCGGTCCAGCAGCGAGAGCTCGGTGCGGGCGTGGCCGCCGGCCTGGAACAAAGGAGCTTTGTCAGGGCTGAGCAGCACTGGGCTCCTCTGAACGCAGCTCAGCACTGCCTGGCTGCTGCAAGGGAAGCTCATTGTGCTGACAGCCAGGCAAGGGCACTCTCAAAATGCTGGTACACATGGCACGCAAGGAATAAATGTAACATGGAAAAAATGGAAACAGCAGGTTCATTATTAATCTGCTGATTAATAATGCTGACTCTGTTTGGTCTGAAATGAGCTAAAATGCCGTTTCAGGCTCTTTTCCACAATACAAATGGACACAAGCAACCTATCAGCTGGTAGATGGTAAAGACAGATCTTTACATCTGTTTAGGTCTCACACTGCTACCAAAAGCAGCTTCTTTGGAAATTAAAAACTCAGACTAATGGCCGAGTACAGTAATTTTTTGAAAACCAACCATGCACACCTTCAATCAGAAATCCCTCTAAAAACCACCAGATTGCTGGGAAGAGAAAACACTATCCTGAGTTATGGCAAAGAAGATCCACAGTACAGTTTCCTCACCAAACTGTTTTGGGGGGTTTATGTGGTGATGGCTGTAGGACTTTGAATGTTTATTTTTTCAATCAAAATGCAAATAAAATGGGCTGTCCAAAAAAGCCTCCCCAGTTCTGAGAATAAGATATCACACCAACCTGTAGAGAATCTTTTTCTACAGCTACTGTCATAACTTTGTCATCACACTTTATTGACAGTGCCATATCAGCACTGCCCTGAACTTCTTCAGGTTCTTTATGTTTTGAGAGGGAATGCCCGAAGTCATGATTTATTAATGTATCTACTGAATGCCTGGATGGGAAGATTTCTTCTCCCACTGTGTCATGTCTTCCTCTGTTAATGTGAAATGGAAAAGTCAGGCCATCAGTATTCTTTGGAGCTGGCAGTGGGTTAGCACCCAGCAATTCTGTCAGCTCTGGAGGAAGGGAATGGTCTTCTTCATCATTCATCTCTTCTAAAAAAAAAAAAAAAAAAAAAAAACCAAAACCAAACAAATCCACATTAGTTTGTTAGATATTTTTATATTTTTCTGAAAAAGTATCCTGAACTAATAACTTTCATACAAAAAAATATTATCCATAAAGGGAGCTCCTAAGACCATTAAAAGCAGCATCTTTGCACTTGTCAGGTAGGTAGTCACAACTCCTACAACTAAGAGTTTAGTTGTTACTGAGGCAACTAATCTTGGTGTACTTAGCCCCTGTCAGAAATCTCTCTCACCAAGAGCTGAAAATAAACTTTTGATGAGTGGATCTATTATATGTAAAAGATCCAGCAAGATAATAGAAACATCACATTCAAATATACTGTTTTGGTACTGCTCAAAGAGCCTAAGTGCAAATCATTAGATGAAATTCTTTCACTACCTGATCCATCAGAAATTCAGTCACTACTGTTGTGAAACTACTTATATAACCAGAATGAAGCTAAATAAGAGTCAACTTTAGAGTGAGTAAATGAGGAAACTATATCTCAGCTTATACACATGACTGCTGAGGACAGAGCCCATCAGAGTGCAATTGATAACATGAATGTGAACATAAGCTTTATCAAAATTGTAAACCAATAGTTTTAGTGGTTGAAACTCAGAATTAGTGAAAAAACAGATGCTACTCTGCTAGCTTCAATGGACACACATCAGCAATTACTTTGGCCAAATACCCATTCCTTTTTCAACAGTTGTATTTATTCTGTTTGCTCAGACTTTTTTGGTAAGCCACTCATGTCTGTAAACAGTTTCAATGTTTATTTAATCGTCTCAAGGAAACACTATACTCATACTTTTGGAAAAAACACACTAAAAAAAAATCAAAGCTGGATTTATCAACTAACAAGATATCCAGTTGCTGACATCTATTTCAGTGAACAGTGGGTACCATCAGCTATGAAGTCTTGGGCATTGGATAAACTATAAACATTTAATTCCCCCAAATTTCAGGAAATCACACAACTTTGCCTGGACTTTTCTAATCAAAAAGCCACAGATTATTACTTGCAACCATCATTCATAGATATTACCAGCATTCTTGATGACAAGCAGTAAAAGAAGTGCAACAGCCAAAACCAAAGCTTCAAAACTGAGAAAACACCATTTAAGTAATTGTATTCCTAAAACCACAAGATATGCTTTTTCTATATGCTAAAAGTTCATCTTCAAACTTACCTATATCTTCAAGTTGCAGATGAAATCTGTTAGCAACAGGTGCTTTTGTGTAGGAAATAACTGGACTGTAATTATGCTCATAAGCCCACTTGATCAAACTCTCATGTGATGAGGGAAGATCAGGTATTACTGATTTACTCATAGCCATAGATCGTTCTGTTTCTTTTCCAAAACCAATACTATTTGATGTCTGTAAATAAAGAAAAACTTGGTTTTTCATTTGCCACTTAAGGATAATTACAATGGGATAGTGACACTGATTGAACCTTGGTGTTATATTCTGTTTTAATCTACTAAGTAACAGCAAACTGAGGAGACCTGGGAAATAAAGCAAACCCTGCCACCTTAAGCACATAACAGCTGCACAGATGGAAAAGAACTCCCCGTTTCCTCTCAGCCTCTGCCTGGAGTACAGTAAATCAAGGCAATCAGAAACTGTTCATCCCTAACCAAGACAAAGACATATTTACAGCCTTTTGTATAAGGCCATACTTTCTTCAAAACTGATCTGAAATGACTCCTGAACTCAAGATGACAAATGAATTTTCAAATGTCTCTTAATTTCGTGGATTAGAGCATGACTTAAGCTGGATAAAGGAAAACCTTTATGTTCAAATGAGCATTACTGAAAAAGGCAAAAAGCGTGCTCATGAAGTAGAGCTGACAGCAGCTAATGCTGTAAGTCAGCTGGCACCAAGGACAGGCTGTGTCTGAAATGAGCTTCACCCTAGAAATGCTGTGTGCCTCCAAAGTAGAGTTTGTTAAACACAATTGAACTAAACACTCAACAGAGCAGTAAGTGAGAGCATGCATATTTATGCATGGCCAGGCTACATAAAAAACATTTACTTTCTGTAAATGAAAATATTTTAAAATTAATTAACAATGCAAATTTTACACAAATACATCAATACAGCAAACTCATAAATGCACATGCTGACCTTATGAATGAACATGCTAAATTATTAAATGAATAAATGAGCCACACAACCACTTAATTTTCATTTTCCTGTAAATGTTTTGTGAAATTTCAAATTTTTTTGTCCAAACGGGCAAATCAAAGGAATACAACAAGTATCTCTCACCTCACTGTTAGAGAGGCAGTTTGAAAATATTCACTTGTATTACACAAACATGTATTCAGCAGCTTGGCATCTTTAACATGTATTCATTCACACCAAAGCTAAATTAATATACATTTATTCTTACAGTCACAGCATTACTATTATCACTGTAACAATCACATCAATGGCTGCAGAACAAGCTGAACATAGATGCAGCAGCAAAGGCACAATGACCCACTTTTCAGCCATTCCTGCAATGTGATTGAAATGCTCTTTCTAATGCAGCTGATACCATGGAATGTTCCACAAACACCTTCATTCCCATGCTTGATTACCTTCTCCATCATATAGACTGCATCTTCTTTTCATCCCCACTGGTTTTTCCTCAATGTGAACAAATCTTAAATCTTTCACTCTGGAACACGACAAGATTGACTAGGGAGATCTCTCTTAGTGCTCCTATGGACATGCTACACAGGTCAGAGGGCTCAGCTGTACTTCCCTACCTGACATCAAAGTGAGTTTCTGAACTAAGAAGTGAATAAAGCACGTAGAAAGTCCTGATAGAATGGCATAATGTATCTTTAGCTCCCTCCCTCATTTCTTCCTAAGGACCCAGTTCTGCAGCCTTTAAACACTTGGGGCTTCACAACTGAAGTTAAAGATAAATTTACGTACAGAGCACCTGGTTTGAGGATACTATTACCAGAACAGTTATCAATGCTCAGTAAAGGTCACTGAAGATAAGAAACAAAAATGGAGCAACAGGTATCCTAATTTTAGTGCCTCATGACTCTTTGGAATCAACTAATCTTTGTTCTTCAACAAGGTGCAAAACTGGACACAACTGATCAGGTATTTTCATATTACCACGCAGCTTTGACTGGTAGGAGTTATTATGCTAACCCAACTTTGCTGCATCTCTTTTCTGTCACAAGGAGACAGCTGAACAAATATTATCTCAGAACTTTACTGTCCTAGCTATATCCCACCTGAACATTTCCAGGGCTTGTTTCCACCCCTCCACTCCACAGTGAGCCTGTAAATGTTCAGTCTTGCATTGCCCCACTGAAACAAAAGCAAGAACGAGGGCTGGCAGGAATAGACCTCCCTTCACGTGCCTGCCCTGCCTCACACACAGTGACTGAAACCAGGCAATCTGAGCCCCCAGCTGTGTGTCAGAACAGACACCATTTCAGAAGGTGCTGGGCAGTTGTTCTCAGGTAAGCAACCACCCCTCCAGGCTTCTGAAACCCTCAAGGGTTTGTTCTGTGCATTGCACCTCTCTACTCCTTGCCCATAAACTTATTTTCTTTCTGGAGCTTCACTGCACAGCTCCCAGCTTTGCAGAGGGACAGCAGCTGCAAAGGAAGCAATGTGAACAGCAGTGTACAAGCAGAGAACCACACAAGCCCTGCATGTAAGGACTGCACTCAGGAGTTAAACACAGCCCAGAAGAAAGCACTGCACACACATCAAGTGCAATTGATTTACCTAAAGTACTCCCATTTTCCTTGGGTTTGTGTCCATCCCCTTGCAGAGTTCCAAAAGACACAGCAAGCTGGGAGATGAGCTGTATGACTTAAAACATCTTTCTCATTTTTTGTCTGTGAACTTGGACCTCAGTAACTTACAGCACTGGGTTTGAGGCAGCTTGGCACTAACCTTCCCCTCTCAGCTTGCCAATCCCCTCAAGACAATTCTAATTCGTAGTGAGGGCAAGAAGTTAGGAAAATTGAAGTGCATGGAACTGCTTCAACTAATAAAAAGAACATTGTGAAACATTACCTAATTGCTTAGTAATGTTTTTATGCATTGTCTAAATTTGGGCTTGGAAAGGCATTCAGCTTAATAGGGATATGAAAAGATGCTAAATGCTGGATTTGCAGGCTTTTTAATGACATGGCAGAGTTTAGTTCCCTCCCTTACCCCCTCTAAATAAAGGAAAATGAACATATATTCAGAAAATGAAACATCTATATAAATGAAGTAGTAAACTAGTTACTCAAAATCCTAACATGAATCCAAAGTCTTTTAAATACTGACATTTCTGTATATATTTAATGTATTACTTTGCGTTAATCTAAACAAAATATTACTTTCTGCCACTCATTACAGAAACTATTTTTAATTATACTTTTTACTTATATTTTCAATAATTAATAAAGAAGCAATCTAAAAATAAAGTTTTTTAAGCAGTCTGCTTTTCTATATTCAAGTGCAGCATTTCAAAAATTTTAAAAACCTGTAAAAATTGTCTTGTGAAAATTGATGATCCACAAAGTGACAGCTTTATGGACATGAAATACACCACGTGAGCTGCTTCCTAGCATGGTGTGAACTAAAGCACAATTCTCTATCCTGTGAGAGTAGATCCATATATGCCCAAATATACAGTGGTGAATTTTATGTCATAACCTAGGATGAAACTTTGAAGTCAAGCATTGTTTTTCATCATTCTGCTTACAAGAGTGGTAATCCTCAGCAACCAAACTTGACCTTTCTCTTTAAGGACTATTTCAGACCTACAGAATGACCAGAACATCCTCTCCTGTCTGTAAGATAAATATGTCAGGGGTCAAGAGGGAACTTCATCATCCACCCTAGATAATTTTTCCATTAAATTTTCTGAGCAACACCAAAATTAGCTTTCCTTTAATTCCCTTCACTCTCCAAAGCTACTATGAAATCCTTAGTAATCTATTTTCTTGGGAGATTTAGATCAATTAGCCTTTGCGTTCTGCCAGAATTTCCTCTGCACAGATTACAAGCAGAAAGCAACTAAGCAAAAAATGGAAAATTGCTATAAATACCAAGAACTGGAGTTTGAAAATGTAACTGAATTGCTGCAAAACTGCTAGTCATGAGGCTCATGGGTGGTCCTGAGCAAACACTCAGCTCAAGTGTACAATGTGCTCTTAAGTGATCACTTAATATGGAAATAGGCCACAAATTTATAGGCTGCAAGATCAGTTCAATTATATTTATTTCAGAGCAAGGGAACACACATTTTCTTAGCAGAAAGTGTGTTAAGCCATAAAGCCTGTACCAAAAATCAACATGAATCAGTATCTGCAGTAATTTAAGAAGTTTAACTTTAGAGAGCCTGGCTTTAACTTTAAAAAACAATTCTTTTTTGCTGTCTGAGGAGAGTTAGGTCAATTTGACCAATCACTTACTGGAGACAGAAGTACTGGCAGGGAAAGGGGTAGATACTACTACAAGCACAAGCAGAAGTAAAGGAGTTTCCACTTCCAAAGGGATGTGGGTGTGTGCTGCATATCTAGTATTATCCATTCTGCACTTGAAGGCTTTGTTCCAACTTCTGACATGAACCTGTTGATCCATACACCAAAGTAACAGCAAAAAGAGAAATGAACATCCTACTCTGTGTTTAGGATGCTTCCACAGAAATCAAAAAGACACAGACTAAATCCTTGTTCTAACCACCTGGCTTCTGCAATGTGTTGGTCAGTTTTACAGCCCATATATTGGAAGTTAATGAGAATAAAAAGTTTATGCATTTACTCCTTAAAATGCAGTAATTATTAAAAAGAAGTATCTAAGAGAAAACATTCAGAAATCAACATGGTTTAGCACTATATCACATTTAAATGGATTCTATACTGTTGCATTACAATAGCTCACAAAAAATAAAGGTGCTTTAACTTACAATCACTTCCAGCTTTCCCTGGACATCATGAGACTTGATAACCCAATTGACAGACTTTCTGCACTTGAGGATAAGCACCACATCCCTGACAAGCCTGGTGCCTGGCTGAGATGGTTTAATGTCCACGATTATATCCACCTGGAGAGCACTGTATGGAAAATAGAAAGAACAGAATGCCAGAAATTTTCAGCTATCAACCTTCTTCCAATCCATCATGTTTCCACTGTCTGGCCAGCTGATTAAAATGCTGGATATTATCCCGGACAACACAACATGTGCAAAACAGATTGTTATTCCATACACACTTAAGTGATTTTGCATAACAATAAAAACAAGTACTTTTTAGAAAAAAAATATTTCTGTCTCTTATTTACAGGAAGTGTGCTACTCAATTCACCTATTATTTAGTGCAGGTAAGTGATATGGCAGGTAAGTGATATCACTTTACTTTCTAAAGTAAACATAATTTTCTTATTTCACTGTGACAGTGCCTAAAGATAACTGTTTTAGTTTCCTCTGGCTTTAACTGTACTAAAACTTTAAAAAATACCTTAAAAAAAGTAAAAAAGACAAAGAGGCTAACACACATGCATAAAAAACCCAACCCAAACCACAAGTACTATACTGGGGGGTGTCTGCCTAAACAGTTAAATTGTGGAATGACTTTGCTTCAGCTCTTGCGTGCTTTGACGATTTAAGCAGTGTATTCAGTTTCCACTACTTCTGGGTATATAGTTACTTTAAAAAGAAAAAAAACTCAGATGTCCAGCCTACTGCTTACTGGAAAATAGATGAAAACTGTCCAGATTTTCAAGATCACAGTAAAATAAGTACAGCAAATGGGTTCTTACCCATCAATAACATCTCAACATGTAAAATACCAATTCAACAGAAAAACCTATACTTCCAGACCATCCTATGGGGCCATACATTATAAGAACGTGCTCATCTCCAGCTAATAGGTTCCAACTAATAATACACTGAGACTTCATGTATCTTGGGACCTTTGGTCCATCTCCTGCCCCTTTACACATGCCTAGCTCAGCTTCTGTATGTTTCTTTGGGGATTTAAACTTCACAAGGATAGCTGTGGATAACACATAAAACTAAGAACAAAGTAATTTAGTATCTTTCTTTTTTTTTTACTTTTAATAGCAAAACATTTAAACTTTTTGCAGTGTTATCATCTCAAAAGCAAATTCCTATTGTGCTATCATCCAAAGCCAAAAGCTTGGAACCAAGGCTGTCATCGTGTAGCACTACAAGGGACTTGGAAGGATGCTTAGCATCAGCTCTGTTCAGGATGGGGCTGCATCAGCATTTGGGGCTACCAACTCCACTTCCACTACACTACCACTCCATTCCACCTCAACACTTTCTTACTCTCCTCAGGTTCTTATGCAAGAAAATGATCAGGTTCTGGCTTCAACATCTTGCAATGAGAATTAGCCTTTTACAAAAACACCTCCTCCCACCTCCATCTCCCTGTGTGGATTTCTCATTAGGGATAGGATGCACTCACATGCAGCTGCATGAGGAGCAGAACCAGACAATGCCAGATATCCAGTGAATGCAGTAAGCAGACAGGATTTTAATTCTACCTTATCTCTGATGAAATTGTAACCATCTAAGTTTCATAGCAAATTTCTGTTCTAGCAATCATACTTGGCCCTTAGTCACACTTGGAAAACCTCTTCCTATCTGAAGCACACCCCACTTATGTTCTCCCACAAAGATCTAGGAAAGACCAGTAAAAGATGAGTATTCTATATGTCTTACCCATCCCCTTTGATGAAAACTATAATTCAAAATTTAGAAAATCGTCATAATGTGTATAGAGTTACTTTTCCTAGCCAGCAGTTAAAAAAATTTTAGTCAGTGCACCACTATCAACCCTTAGCATTTCTCATAATTATCACATTATCCCTTAAACTCAACTGGAAACTTGACAGAAAATACTGTTGTGAATCTTCAGAGCAGCTGTGGAACACATATCACAGAGCACAGATCACTTGCAGCCTCTGGACACTGTTTGGGAGCCACTGTCCTACACCTTGCTGCCAGTCATCCCTGCCTGTGACAAGTCAGGATTACTTTCTACCTCTGTCTCACCTCCTCACACAGTGGTCTAACCTTAAAACCTCTCTGTCAGATACTGCCCTTACTCATATTCCCTTATTCACCTTATCCTTGGAAAAATGTGATTGATTGAGGAAGAAGGGGAGCAGTATACAGTCCATAAAAGCTGTGCTTTGCAGTCTTGTCCAGAAAAATCCTGTGATTATGCAGCAGAATTAAAATCTTTACATACTGAAGAACCAATTTCTATTTAAAGTAAAGTATTAAAGCTCAAGCTTTTCTTTAAGGATGAAATGGCTGCTTTCAGTTGATTTTTATAAGACAAGTGAAGTTTTTAGCTATTACTTCAAACAGTTTTAGTCTATTTAGATGATACTTTACCTGTTAGGATTGGAATTTGGAGTACTTAGTTCAATGATATGAACTTCTCTTTCCTGGACTAAGTTAGACATGAGGCACCCCTCTGCTGGTTTTGGCTGCAGGTATCCCGCAAGGTAATTCAAAGAGAGAAAATTCTTCTTTATGTTACACGAGGGAGGAAAAACTTGATCTGGAGGGGAAAAAAAAGCAAGCAGAGGGACCTTTAACCACAGATGGCAGCTTCGATGTATGCACATCCCACGTACACTTCAGTGTCCACTATATTTCTTAAAGGTGTCTCTAACATCTGTTACAAGCACATATGACAAATCATCATATTGAAAAGGAGATTACTGTTGCACCAATACATCAACTTTCTAATAGTTATTATTTATGGATTTAAACACATAGTAAAAGAAAACCCCTGTAAGAAAAGTGTGAAAACAATTCTGAAGAAAAATGTGAAAAACTTGTCAAAATTAGTAAAATACATTTGATTTGCTCCTTGCATCTTTACAAGAGATTTCTTTCTATTGCAATTTACTCAGAGATAACTTTTGGAATCAACTCCTTCTCCCTGTGGAAAATATTTTATTGTTGTTATGATAAACCTACCACGCTTTAAATACTACAGAAAGTACTTTCCATTTCCTTACTTAATATATTTACTATATATTGTGTAGTTGGAGTCAGTGTTGTCTAGAAAGCAACAAATATTGCATTTGTCTTGCACATGGAAAATTAAAAGCATGAAAAAATTATAGAGTCAGCTGTTGATATTAAGAAACTGATCACAATACACATAGCTGAAATAACGAAATTCTAGCATAGCTATTCAATCTCTTTTGGTTTTAACCAAAAAGCTGAATATGAGCATTACAGAACCCCAGGATGTGCTGAGCTGCAAGAGATGCACAAGGGTCATGGAGTCCAACTCCTGGCCCTGCACAGGACCATCCCCAAGAGCCACACCCTGTGTCAGAGCATTGTCCAAAGGCTTCTTGACCTCTGCCAGGCTGCTGCTGTGACCCCTGCCCTGGGGAGCCTGTCCCAGCACTCAAACACCCTCTGGGTGAAGAGCCACTAGTGTAAAATGCAAACCATTAAAAAAGTCACTTCATATGAAATTCTCATGCACAGCCTCTATTACTTTAGCCCAAGAAACACTATTTCTACTGAAAATCAGGAGCACTTTGCCTTTCTGAGATAGCTTGACCTATGAATTTTCATAATACACAGAAGGACCAAGTACCATGTTCAAGTACTTGAAGTACTGTAAGAATACAATTCCACATGCCTGGGTCTTTGACCATTGCTGTACAAGAAGGACTTTTCCTATTAAGGTCAGTAGCAGGATACAAAAAAAAACCCAAAAAACCAAAATAAAATAAATCAACTAGCATGCATTGTGAACAAAAAACTGTGAAGAAACTCTTATGAGCTATTCTGAGGCCATGCACTCTCTAAATGAGAACTGAAATGTCACCTCTGAAGGGCATTTGTGCATGCTACCCAGCTCTGCAGGAAGACCAGAGACTCCTGTGACCCTGGTCTCTGCAGAAACAATCAGGGGAGTTTCTTCTCCTGATCTTACACAAAGCAGCCTTTGAATATTAACCCTGTTGTGTCCCCTACAGAAGTTACTAAAGCTGTATAAGGCTGTGACTATTCATACTCCCCAGGCAAAGCACTTCTCTAACATCTGGTGTGTGCCCTGCCAGATTAGCCTTGAATGCAGCTGCAGTTCTGTCAGCTCCTCCCACAACAGCACAGAATGGAAAATGATCCCAAATGGTCTATGCTGAGCTTAAATTTTTAAATATATCTATATATATACACACACAGAGACAGTAGGGATTTTCTTCTTAACTGCTGTACAACACGATTCAGGCCATAAAACACCAGTTCTGGAGCAGTTTGTGGGTCATTACCACACGTGCTATCATTTGCCATCGCAAACAACTCAGTTCTTGCTCCCGGCACTTCCATGAGGCGTCTCTGGAGCTCTCCAGAAGTGCTGCTCTTGCTGCCAGAAGCACAGAGAGTCCCCAGCCTGGGCCCCCACTCGATAGCAAGCTTTTCCTCTGCAGCAGATTTCAACTCTATCATGGGCTACTTGACATGCACACTAGAATGAACTTAATCCCATCCACATCAGTTACCAAAACTGGGCTGGAGCAGAAAAGAAAAGGGGATCCATTCCAGCTTTCTCTGCTCACTACACATCTCCTCTTTGTTAGTTTCAGGGCTGTCTACATACTTTGGAATGGGACTGCAGGTGTCTGTAATCAATTAAAAACATACCAAACCAGCCAACAAACAGTCAGTTTATGGATTCTGTGCCTCTCTAATCTCCCCAGACTCCCAACAGGGAATCAGACGTGGGGTTTGCAGGAACCCCCTCAGCAGAGGGTCTCTGGCCAGCAGCTGGGGTGCCAGGGGGCCCTGCTGGCCAAAGGCAGCAGAGCGGTGAGCAGTGACCAGCAGCCACCTTCCATCAGTGAGCGCCAGGCAGGCTGGATGGACACACAGCACTGCACACCAGGATCTGTCCCTTCTGTGTGAAGCACTTGTTTTTACTGATGAGGACAGACACTGTCTGCTCTGTTCTGCACAAATTAGGTGCCATCCACAGGTTCATGGCTGAAGTTGAATATCCAAGCTTAACATCACCCTGAGGAGGTTTTTGTGTGAATGAGCACTGTTAATCAAGTGTCTCTTCCCAAGACAGGCACCCTGGGCAGCAGCAGTTGGATTCAGCAATAAAAATCCCATCTAAGGAGAGCTTGCCTTTCAAAATCTGATCTGGGCATAAGCAAGGTGTTTGGAATTTTCCTTGGGCACCCTGATGGTAGGGCTTATTTATGTGTATTTCACAGTTTGCTAGCCCTTAGCACAACAGAGATCAGAACCTTGGCTGGCATTTAATGGCAGGATAGAAATGGGATCAGGGAAGGGCTACAGGGGTCTCAGGAGGGAGGATGCAAACTCTAGGCAGTGCTCATTCTGCAGCAGGACACACAGCTAAGCCAGACACGATGGGACCATGTGCCAGCTTTAAACCAAGCAAGCATGGCATGCAGGATATGTGCACTGGCTATAAATTCAGAGTCGGGAATGATGTTTCAGCTTCTGCCAGGACAGAAGCACAGTGTTACTGTCTGTAAATAAACTGTACATTTTCTGATTTAGCTACTGTTAAAACTAATTTTTTTATTATTTAGGTAAGAAATGTGTTGAAATTAGGGTCCCTTCAGGCTAGCACATTTGCCCTGGATGTACTGGTGATGCTAGATGCATTAGGTAACATTTAGCTAACTGATAGGACTTCCTGACTTGCTCAATCATGTCTTACTGAACCATGAGGAATTAAACTGACTTCTGCTGTAAAACACATACCAAGAGCACTGTCATCGTGAGCAGTCCTGCCTTCTAGAATCTGACAGTGATTATCACAGCAGCCACTCTGCCCTCTCCTCCATTGCACAAACCAAGGCAAGAACAAGAACTCCACTTCTTGTGCCCTCTTCCTCCACACCCCCATTCCGGTCCCTTAAAATTCTTGCTGTGATCACCATCCCTGCAGTATTTGATCAGCCACTCTTTAGAATCAACAGGATTCAGATGCACTTGGCCCTGATCCAGTTTGCTAGTGCTCTCAGCTGCCTTTCATTTGCAATTTCAAAAGTGACTTAAGAGACCCATGGCATCAGAAGCAGTTTTATTCTATGAAAGATCAGCCTTCTTCAGATCTTTCTGTCCTTTGGCTTGCATTTTCTGTTTTCTGTATTCAGCGACAGCCTACATTTTTAAAATGTAACATCTTCCAGTTTCATATTTGTCTAACTTGAGTGAAGCTGAAATGTAGACAATTATATGAATACAGCCCTCAAATTCTGTATCAGTCACACAGCCAGGAACTGCTTTGTGTGACCACCTATAGATTATGAGCAATTTCAGCAGTGATTCACAGCCTGTCAGCTGAGGGTACCTTACTAAATCTCATGAGAGTGTAAGTTTTGCATGAAAAGCCTACATTGTACGTCACTGCATGCTGTGGTTTGTGAAATCCAGTGATTCCATTGTTTACTCTGCAGAGAAGCAAACCAGGAGCACATCCCACGTGGTTTTCACAGAACTCCTCACATGACTCTGCAGTTCAAGAACGGACCCTGTCCCCACCCCTGAGCACATGCATAACCCCCCCACATACACACATGTTCCCTTCTGCCAAGAATTTAAATCAAAATCAAACAATTACAGCTGAGCTGGTTTGTAGGAGCCTTCTCAGAAACTGTCTGTTTTGGTTGCCTGCCAAGTTCCATTTTGGGTACTTGCTCCTAATTAAATTGTGTTTTAGTGCATTCTAAAGATGATGCAAAACTCTCCTCTTTAGCCTCCTGGTTTGACTGGAGACATGCAAATCAACAAACAAAATTTTATCTGGTTTTTTCAACATATCTCATTAAATATTTGTCTCCACAATGCAGAGACCACTACTCCCATGTATATGTTTCAAGAGTATTTTAATAAGGTAAGAAATATATTTCTGAATGATTTTCTGGCATTAGAATCCACAACTAGTGCCAAGTAGAGCCAAAAAAAAAAAAAAAAACCCACACAAGGGAATCCTCTACAAATTTGGCAGGATTTGGATAAAACTAACTCAGGCATATTCTGATTTTGGGGGGTAAACCTCCTATGTCAGGAAATCAAATTATCAGATACATGTGGTTAGGAAAGAATGCTTTGTCCACTGAAGGCTTTTTGTTGGTTTTTTCTTGCCTGTAACCAACTAGTTCAGCTGTTTGGGAGTTTCTGTAGATATTCCTGCAGAGGATCACACAGTTATGTTGTGCCAACACTGCTCAGCTATGGAGCTACAGCTTGAGCCCCACCCCAGTACAGGCCTGTGTGCAGTCCCCAAGGAGCTGGGGTCCTCTCCCATCTGCACTAGGCCACCTGAAGAATCTGGCATGTGGCTCAGAGGGACAGGAAATCTGTCTCCTTGGGATGAAAATATGTCAGTACAGACTAAGGTAACTTAGTTTGGTGAGGAAGGCAATAATTCTGTGCCCAAAGAAGCCTGGATCCTTATACAAGCAAATAATGAAAAAATAATGTAACTCAGGTCCTTCTAGAAATTTCCCCCTACTTCAAGATGAACGTACCCAAACAATCACCATGAGTAGCTGATACTGTTTAAAAGGCAAAAAAAGGCAAAGTTTGACTTTTGTAAGATTCCGAGCAATTGCATCCACATTTATGAGCATAAAGTGATGGCACCACAATCCATTAAAAGTTTCCTAAACCCAAGGTCTGGTCTTAGACTTGAGGCTTGCCCTTATTTCTCTGCTTCCCCCTTCATATGTTTAAAAATTAAAATAAGTGAAATATAAGCAACATATTCTCAGTATCTGAAAGTGTCTATGAATTCAGTTGGTTTTGTTCTGGTTTACCTTCTCCTACTTTAATGTAGATGTTTCTTGATATTTTAAGTTCAGTGAAAGACGTTACTGCTCCATATTCCTTCTGGGCCCACTGTAGCAGATGTTCATTTTTCTCAGGAAAAAACTTTTCTTCTGTTTCTGCTGACAAGGAGAAGTTTCCCTTCTCAAACTGAACAACGGAACCTACAGACACCTGATGGGAATAAAAACACATTTTAATGTGGTACATTTATCCATGCAGACACATAGCATGTTTAAGTGATGTGACCTCTCATACCCAAATGCAGTGACTGAAGGTGATTATGGTCTATTTCCACTTTGCATTTTCACCACCTAGAAGCACCTATGCCATGGGCTGATTTAATGGAGCATCTCTACAATGCTCCTAACATATCAAATTCTGTGTAAATTCCAAGTGTACAGTCTTAGAGGATGGCACTGACACAGCACATGCCAGATTGTGCACTTTTATATCAGAGACATGTGGGACATTTTCATAGAGCTTTGGCCTAACTAGAAAAATCTCCCATGCACAAAATTCACAGGATTTAAGGACTTAATCAGTGATTATTTTGCAGGAATATTGAATTTGAATAGATACTGGCATTCCACCCTCAGAGACAGTTTATCCAGTAAGAGTAGTAGTTGGTTTTCATTTGCACATTGTTTCCAATTTTTTTTATGGTCAATACCAGGGTAAAGCAGCATCAGTGTGTCTTTTTAAACATTTCAAGACAGCATGAGAAAAAATATTATTCCTTCTAAATAACAATCAAAGAAATTGATTACTTTACAATAATACATTTTTGCTGTATTTTTCATTTGAGATAGTTAAATGCATGCTAACACAACAGCTGTCTTCCTCAGAATACACTTGGTTTTTCATTTATTACTAATTAAAACTTGAAAACCTTTTTCATCATCCTGCAGCATGACAAATGTCTTCCTGAGGGACAGATCCTATCAAAGTGGCCACGTGCTTCAAGGGAGGAACCGACAGACAGAAAGCAGAGCAACTAAAAGTCTGGCACAAGCATCCTCACTAAGTGATCATCCAGTAAACATCTTGAAACAAACATGAAGCTTATCATATTTACTTTTTTCAATCACCTACTAAAGTCTATTTGAAATCCTGGTTCCACTAACCAGGTTTTAGAAAGGACTGCAGAGTTCTGCTGTGCTTGCCAATGTTGGGATTTTTACTACACAGACCTAAGGCAAGGTTAAGTGAGCCAAGCACGTTATTTGTTCTGGAAAGAATTCAACAGACCCTTCCAAAAAAGGCAACCATCACTGTTTCAACACCTGCCTTGAACATTAACTATTTACTCTTCAGAACAAATCAAAAGCAAATCTAACATGTTTAGGATAATGCAAAGCATTAAAGCCTAATAACGTTTTAAATATTTGGGAACCAACCAATTTTTATCTGAGCACTAATTAGGCACTGATTGAGTGATTAAGAGACTGCTGCCACAGACACTCTTATCTCCTCCCTTCAGCTCCTTTAGTGGTTACTTTCTGAGGTTGCAGAGTGGAAAAAGTGCCCCAGCTCTATTTCTTCCAGTTGTTGTGAGGACATGAAAAGGAACTGCACTGGAAACATCCTCTGCTGTTGAGTAAACCTATATGTCCTGTCACTTTTCTGAGACTAAATGAAGAAGCTGGACATGGAAAATCTGTTTGCAAGACCGTAAGATACTGGCCATAGCCACAAACCACAGCAAGCACCACAGTTCAGAGGGCTGTTCCTCAGAGGAAATGAGGATCAAGCATAGGATATTGAAAATATGCTACCAAAACCTGAGTATTGCATCAAAGAACAAAACATATTTTAGAACATATTTTGGTTGCATACACTACTACCCTGCTGACCATTGGGGAAAACAGGGCTTGAAATTTTCTCTGCACCATACCAAATCAAGGAAACATACATCCCCTCATGCTGGGGCAAAAAACTAAAACAGCCTTCATACATCCCTTAAGAAAAGTTCCCAGTCTGAATAAAACTGCCCTTGCAAGGCTGCCATGGCAGTTCAGGACATCAGTTACCTGGAAGAAGTGCCAAATGTCATCGGTTACTATTCCCCAGAGGGAACAACTCTCAGAACCAAACCTGAGTCATCTCAAATACATGCAGTGGTGAGTGTGAATACTGCACACACAAAATTGCATATTCTGTTTCTTATTTTACCTATTTCCTTCTCTCCCTTTAAACATTTATTGCCTTATTTCTTTCTTTGAATCTGATCCAAGGGGATATTTACTTTGCCTTATAACATTTTAAGTATTTAACACCGTTATAATTCAGAACTCCCAAGTAGGAAGCAAGTTCATAATTCAGCCTTGAGAGAGAGCTGGGCACCTCTGGGCCATGACTCAGGATATAAAGGTAAGTGTGCACAGCCAGCCAGCATGAACCAATCCCTCCTCTCACAACAGCTACACCACTACCCATCCAGGGCCTGCCAGCACAGGGACCACCTGATCACACCTAAAGCCATGATGGAGGTAAATGTACCAGGAGGAAAAGAAGCAGCATCCTTCATATTTGTATCTGAGCTGTACAGCATCAGACCTGTGTAGAACATGTAGGAGAGGAGTGTATCTGCTCAGAATAAAATGAGAATATTTGAACCAACTACTGGAGCAGCCTACAGGGAGATCAGAGTCAGCTGGTGTTTATTGATATTGTACTTTGACGTAATTTCATCCTCTTACAGAGAAAAATAAAGCCACAGATGGAGAAATATCAGGTATTCCAAAACTCAAAAATGCATCTTTTGTTGTTCATAAACCCATATACAACATACTCGAATCATCAAAAGAACAATTCTCTTCAAGTGAATAAGAAACATGCTGCTTTTGAAATTACATGCCACACTTGTGAATCACCTATCAAATTTGCATAGTCCTTACAGCCACAGAGGTGTGATGGTTTCAGGCAATGACAAAATGTTTCATTTTAGTGCTCTTTAGTGTCTCTGATGACATGCAGTCATCATAAAATTCCACTTGAAGTTCTCACATTTTTGAAAACATACACATGAGGAGCACTATCTTAAATACATTTTAGATTTTAATTCAACTTCCTGGGAGATACTCAGTTTTGCAGCTACCAAAGATCCTTATATAATTAATGCTGTTCAATGTTTTCTAAGGATGAAAGCAGAACCTTACAAGATCAGAGAGCAGACTCCTGCACATCTTTGAATCTTTATATATGTAGGAAGAAGATCCTGGGATTTTCTACCAAAGCTGAATCTGTGTCAAATCAAGTGGAAATTTCAAAATGCCTAAGGAACAGTTACTAGAATGATAAAGAAACAAACAAGAAAATCTGTGGAAAGGGGAAATCTGGTACCAAGGTTTAAGGCTCAGCAGGAGTTTATTAATTGCACACAGGTAACTGCCCACTTAATTTAACAACATCTTAATAGACTCAACATAACACTTGTTTGATATGAGCAAAATAAGGCAGCAGAAGCTTTTCCAGGGATTCTGTTTCAATTTAGAGGCAATTCAGTGGAAGAAGTGAGAGGAGAATTAAAGCCTATCTATGCAACTGCAGCTATAGTTTCCACTGGAATCAGTGACTCAGTAACAACCTGTTGTGATTTATTATCTCCACATCACTAACACCAGTAGTCTGCCAAAATCCATTGCCTGCTTCTGTAAACTTCCACTGGCTAAACCCCCTGTTTACTGAAGCAAGCAAAGAAAGGAAGGAGCCATGACCATACAGAAGAAAAAAGACTCCCAGGTGCCTGTTCCAGGTCCTTCAGCCTCCTGCAAGACTGGTTTGGGAATACACCTCAACCACTAAATGCCCAAACAGTCTTTGTTTCCTCGCTCTTGAAGGCTGGATTAACTTAAAGTCCACATCTTCCTGACTAGCAGCTGTCTTGGTCTGAAAGTGATGGTGCTGGGCTCCTAGAGGGACCAGGAGGAGGAGGAGGAATGCTTAGGAGCAGTCAGAGGCAGCAATGAGAAAGATCAGCAGGAGATACAAGAGGCAGCATCATCAGATCTGGCCTATCCACACTCCTAACACGAGTTCTGGTTGGAACAATGACCCACAGAGACAGCCCACTCACACAGCTGAAACAAACACCACACAATAAAGGTTGAGTTCTGAAAGTTGTCTTAAATCACATGGGATCTAGTATGAACTCTGTGACACTCTCAGCAAACCAAGCTCCCCAAAAAAACACCAGCCTTTGAAGTCTCGAGAAAGAAGAATCTAAGGCACAAGGACCTGCCTGGTTTCCTGTGGAAATTTACTGGCAATTTGGTTTTCTTGAAATATTTCTGCCCAAGCTGAAGTGATTACAGTGAAAGCAGAGGGTAGCTATAGATCATAAAATTTCCCTATTTTGGGACATCACACATACAGAATGTTTTTACTATACTCTGCATATTCATTTCATGTACTCCATCTTGCTTCCTAAGCCAGAAATAGCAACTCTCTTCTGCAATGTCTTCCTGAATGAAGCTTTGGAAAAAAAAAACCAAAAAACCAAAAAACCTCAACCCCCTGGATATTTAAAGATGCCTTACTAGGGTTATTGTACTCTTAAACTCCTTTTACATGCATTATTTTCAAGCATCTATTTACTACTCTGTCATTTTCTGCCATTCCTACTGCTGACCAAATCCTTCTGCTCTTTTCACAAGAATCACCACCCCAGGTAGCCTGAGGTCCCCCTAATATTTCTGAGAATAACCCATTTATATAGACTTTAGAAAAGCAGTATTTTGCCAGGGTTGAAACATGCCAGGAGACAAAGTCTACAGGGAAATTTACCATTGTGAAAAGCATAGTAAGAGTTACTGTTTACTAAACACTGCTTTTAATTTGGCACAAAATTTAATTTTCACATTTTTTCAAAGGCAAGGAAACAGTGTGGGGATGAAAAGGGAGAATATGAACTTTTCCAAGTGGAAAAGGGCAACTACAGGATTATTTCCAGCTCCTGAGTAGAAGAACGATGAAGACTTCTTAAAAAAAAAGCAAACTCAGGATTCTACAGTAATGTAAAGCTCCTTTTAAATTCCTCTTCACACTGTTACACAACACTGAAAATCTATGCTTTTACTTTGAATAGTGAAAGGTCACTATTTATACCAAATTTATCACTAGTCATGCATTTCCTATCCTTCCTCACTCTTCTCCTAGCAGAGCACTCTGCTCACATCTGGGTCTGTTTAACCAGTGATTGGAAATTTAGCCTCCTGATTTCCCGTTAAATACTAGGCACAGGAAAACAAATAGCACTTGTTTTTCAGTGAGTTTTGTCAGTCATCCAAACCTAGTGCAAACCATAGAACAGCCTGTGGTTTGGTGGCAGTGACCCAAAATTTGTGAACCATATTTTCATGAAGTGAGAGGAATAAATCAGCAATTGGCTAAAGCAATAAGAACATGGATTTTTTTTCTTAGAAATACAAAAATTACTAATAATTAAACTCTTAATTCTATCACTTCATCTTCTTTAAAGCTTTTATCTTTTCAAATCTCAAACCAAGAGCAAGTGATCTGGTTTTGTATTTATCATTACTGCTCTGGCTTCCTCCATTTCAGTACCTTAACCCACACTCACTCCTAGCTCTTGCAAGGAAGGTTATTTGTTTGCATAAGTGTTTTCTTATCAATAACTTTTACTCATTCAATTGCCTGAATAACTAACTCAGAGAAAAAGCTGAAGCATCACTTCTTAAATCACACATTATATAAAATCACATATGTAGATATTTAAGGGGGGTTTGGATCTTTTCTAACAGGAAATCACAAAGGATTGGGATCTTTTTTCATTGATTTAATTCTCACTACTTTCACTTGCTGAGTAAAGACATTCCTAGGCTATAAAAGCAATTGAAAAAGCTACCAAATATAAAGAAAAAAAATTACTTTCTGAGTAGCACCTATAAAACCTTTCTGTGCAGTTTCATAAAACTTCTGGTTTTCTGCCAAGACATGTTCGCAATAAACTAGCTTTAGGGAAGGAGAGAAATGACGACTTGATGGGAAGGAAGGAAACTATTTTGCTGTATGAAAACCTAAAAGTGGGCTGGTGGAAGAGGTCTGGTAATGTTTTTCTGCAATACTGACTTGCACCAAGATCACAGGTAAAAGCAGTTTCTACAGTAGTTGTCTAGTATACATAAAACTGTGATGTCATAATCTAACCAGTCTGATCACCTGTGAACATGTCCTTCAACTTCCTCTCCCCCTCCCCTTTATAATGCAATTTTGGCATTTATTCCCCGCAGAGGAAAAAAATTAAATGTAGCACAGATGAGAAGCATTCCCCTTGCTGAACTGAACAGAGCTTCCAACCCATGCAACGCTCTTGAGAGGGATGAGCCCAAAAACACTTGAACAGAAAGGGCCCAATTCCCAAATTGTTGTATTTCTGTGACATGTACAAATATAAAACCAGACCAATATGACTACATGCACCAGGAACTGAAGTGATGATTTACAGTTACTTAGGCCAGGCAGTCCATGCACTAACCCATTTCAGGTATTTTTGGACTGAAATGCCATGATACTAAGGTACATTTATTTTTAACACAATGAAAATAAACTCCAAGCTTATTTTACTAGAATTACAATAATTTCACAGCATCACCTACTTCACCCATCAATATACAGCAACTCATGCAGAGTCTGAAAATAACCTGTCCATGCTAAATGTATTGTTAACACCACACTAGGCAGACACCATATATTCTTTTCTCTTTCTCGTGCACACACAGAAAATTTTTGTCAGGTTTATATCAAGATGCCCAGATTTTCTCTTAAGACTACTCACTAGTGTTCTTTGTGATTTATAGATGGGGAAGCACCCCGAGAAGCAAAATGACAACACAGGAAACAGAATAGTGAAGCACAACTGCCCTTAGCAGCCATGCCCTGTCATGAAGGCTTCCCTCAAAGTACTGTCACTCTGAGAGAATCACTGTGCTTCCATTCAGTGCCACTTTGGAAAAAACTCTTCATTAAAGAAATTCTGATGCTAACCCAATAAAAGCTTTGGTTTATCTGGGCACGCTACCTAATTTTAATGACAATTTATTCCACTGTGAGTTTAGCCACCAGTAGGCATTTTGTGAAAATGAAACCATGAGTTGTTTCTATGAAGATAGAGCACATAAATCACTGAGTGAAACTGTGCATTACATGATAGAAATAAATGCAAAACCACACATGTACACCAAATCTACATGTCCTCACTGAAAAAATGTTTACTAAGAAGGTAATGTGTGCTTCCCCCATACTACAACCATGCACCCAAAGCCTGGATTTTCTCTCACATTCATTTTAAGCTTCTTAACTGATGGAGGACCAGGCTGAAGGCAAAAAATCTATGCTCAAACTATGTGATAAGAAGTTAAACTCCAGCCCTACTCAGTAGTACTGTATTTTCCCAGGTTTTTGGATATGTGCTGATACAAGCTTTAAATCTTTTCATCCTTCCCTGGGGCAGCTTTAATGGAAACTCAAACAATAAATTCACAGAATGAAGGAAACACACCATTTTGCTGATGAGGCCACTGAGAACACACAGCACTAACTCTAGCCTCTTCTCCAGTACAATCATCATTCAAGCTCAGTGTGCCTTGGTTTCTCCACCTGTACAGTGCTAGCAGCACTTGTGATCCAGTTCATCATCTGCTCATATCCTGGAGACAACTTTGTTAGAAATAACCTTGCAACTTATAATACAATTAATTTTTAATTTTTATTTAGTTACTTACTTACTCAAAGCACACGTCCCTGTAACAGTTTGAGAACTTTATTATGATACTTTACAAGGAAAAAAAGAGCTAATATTAAAAAGAAATAAAGAGTTAGGACTTTACTAATGGTTCCATGATCATTTCACTACAAACTTGGATCTGGCTCTAGCAGTGTGGTCTTTATCAGCAGCAAGTCCCAGAAGTTGTCATTTAAATTTCTTTACACTACCTACCACTCTAACAAGGATTTAATCAATGAAAGTCATTGCAATTCATACTTTACATACAGTATATTAATAAAATGGTGAATGAATGTATTGTTTGGAAAGTTGGAAGGAAAAGCTGGAAAGTCAACTAGTATCTTGCCTGAGGCTTCCATAGAGACAGACACAATAGTTATGACACTCCTGTGGTATGCTTGCCATGGAATTCATGGGCACTAGATAAATTTCTTCTAATTCTAAATCTTTCATGATTCAACATACTCAGTCTTCTGTTCTGGCTATACATTTAAGGAGACTGAACAAGTCAGAGCCACAGAGCTAAGCATTTTTAAACAAGGGCTAAGGAAGCATGCTTTGCACTCTGCAGCCCTTGGAGCTGCTATTTACAGTCCTAGGGTCAGTTGTCTGGAACTCACTGAAGGCTCTGGCACAGAGGCAGGGAACCTCTCAGCAACTAGGGCAGAAGCAGGATATCCCTCTGCCCCACAGCTTACCTAAAACAAGAACCCCTGATTCTGGAAAAGGACAACCTTTCCTAGGATACAAACTCGGGGGATGCGAATTAGCACAGCTCAACACAGGCAAACAGCTCTCTGCAGAACTAGAGCCCCTTGATCTCTGTTTGGCATACTGCACTTGCCTACAGGTGCTGCCAGGACTTCCTCCACATTTTTCATGTTTTCTGTGCCACATGATTCTGTGCTGTTTTTTCAGAAAGCTTTTGGGAAAACAATGTATTTGTCCTTGTGAGCAGAGTGGAACTGTGGAAAAGCAACAGATGGTGACCACATTTAAAGTTGTTCAGCCCATAACCTCATGGCTTATCATCCCGAGATGCCCTGAGAAACAGGGCCATGAAAAGTGGGAAGGCTGATGAATCCATGGTAGGAGGCTGAAGTTAGCTTATGTTTACAGCAAAAACATCACCTTAGGGAAAGAACAAAGTGAACTTTAGGAGTGAGATGGATGACAGACACTAAAGTGGGAGAGGTAAAGGTGGATCAGTACTCTGGCATTATGCAATCTTGTTCTTTGAGCTCTTTGTAGGAAAGCAAAATAGAAACCTTAACATGATGGAAGGAAAATTACACAAATTCTTACAGCACTTAAGGAGATCCAAAATTGTTATGGAGAGCGAGCTATTCAGATGGATTAGGGATGGGTTAACATTGAGAGCCAGTTCAGTCCCTTGCAACAAAAAGGCAAGGTCCCATGGGCAGCAGCATTATCCCAGCATCAAAGGCTGGCAGGATGGCACCAGGCACCACAGCATCCAGCCCTTACCATGACCAGCAGAGATTAAGAGTTGGAGTTGTGAGAGGAGGTATTTGATTTGAGTCCCCCCAACACTGCTGCAAACCTGCAGTGCCTACCAGGTATTCCTGCCCCACCTGAGAAACAGTACACCCTTCCGTGCAGCATCAGTGGCCAAGTTCACCATGGCAGTTCTTGAGGTCAGGCAACTTCTTGCTTGGCAAGATCCATGACTGCTGCTGCTCACCTCTTCAAGCCTGAGCTTGTAACCAGAAGCACCTGAAATAGTTTTCTGCAGCAAACACTTATCTAATGGTACAGCTTTGGCAGCCAGAGCCTCATTGCTCCTATGCCTTATCCCTATTGCTCCTATGCCTTAATGCAGGCTGCTGAAACCCCACTGAGACAAACCAAGCAAGCTCAGCACCATCAGCTGAGCAGAAATACAGGAGTCTCAGCAGGCCATCTCTCCATTCCCTGAGCAAGATAAGGGGAGAGGGAAAATCCTGGGTGCAGAGGAAGAACACAAACTAGCTGAACTAAAACTAGCTGATAGGAAATAGGAGTGATGATGTGTTGTAGGAGAAGATCAAAACTAAACTGGAAGTAAGTCCAAGGCTTTATTATATGATGAAAGATCCTGCTTCTTTTGTCCACAAGAGGAATGAGGACTCGTTACACTGTTGTTGCACATGTTGTTCCTCAGTCATTTCCTCAGCAGACCAGAACTGTACTGGTTGCATTAAGGACACATAACAGGAAGATAACAGTCATGAGTCTCCAAAACAGC
The DNA here is from genome assembly GCF_027887145.1 of Ammospiza caudacuta. Lineage (NCBI taxonomy): Eukaryota > Metazoa > Chordata > Aves > Passeriformes > Passerellidae > Ammospiza > Ammospiza caudacuta. Next base: position 32,396,914 of record NC_080599.1, on the reverse strand, counting down.
AATGAAAAACCTAAGATTGTAAATACCTTAGATAAAAACAAAGCCATATTCTTTGCACCAATCAGTAATACACTGGAAACAGGACTGAGTCCTTTGAAGTTCAAAATATCAAGGCTACTCCTACTCTTATATGACAGCTTGATGACAGGAAAAAGAAAAACAATTCCAGAAAGCTTGTAGTGTCCAGCAAGTGACAGAACTCTTGGTGCCCTCCACCATGTCACCACCACACCAGGTCAACTGAGAGAGCAGTGTCCCTTCTCAGAGTTCTAATGCTGCACCACAGTGCATCCTCCTGTCCTGCTGATGCACAGTGACACAGCTGAGTTCCCCCTGGGTGCTGCAGAAACAATCTTGCCTACCACTGTCAGCTGTGCTGGAGGAGCAAAATTAAGCCCTATAAGGACACTGCTAAAAATAATCAAGTTCAGTTCTGCAATTAGAGTTGAATATAGTGAAAGCTGCAACTTTCATAAAGACAACTCATGATTAGACATGATGTCATGCATTAAAAACTTAATCCAAACAACTTGTCTGTTTCACTACAAATAGCAAACTTGAATGTCCTGGCAAACTGTAAGAACATGATTTACAAATACTAGGTAATATTTGGATCTTGCATTATAAGCAGTGCTCCAGTCTTTCTGAGAAATAAAAATGACTTCATTCTGGGCTTAGCTTGGTCATTTCAATAGACCAAAAATTCATCAGAGACATAAACCATAGCTGGAGATATTAAGCTCAATAGATACAAAATTTTGTTTTGGTCTCAGACGACACAATTAACATCCACTCTTAATATTTCCAATAGCTCTGAGGCTTTTTGCTTTATGGTACTGTCAGACTTCCAATCTGCTATAACCTCACAGCTTTTTGAACTCTAATGGCTGTTAGTATTAATAGTTGTATGACGTGCAGATTCTGAAAAGCAGTTTTGCTTTCCTTTCCTTAAATTCACATAACAAGTAATTGGCTACTTTTTCCAAACTGCTTTGCCCTACCATCTAACTGTTCCCCAGAGCCCTACAATGAAACTTGACCCTCTCTTAACTTTTTTTTTTAATCTAAAGTTTGAAAATTTTCCAAATGAATACCATTAACTCCATGCTTATGTGACAAGCAGCTATGACAGAGAGCAGGCCAGAGGACTGTGTACACTTACAAAGAAAACTCTTCGGATTCCAGGTGCCAATCTTTCTGTTTTTAGCTTCCAGACCAAAGGCAAAGGAGAGTTGAGAAGAAACACCAGAGGCTTCTGATGAATATGCACTGATGAAATTGGATTCAAATGTAATGTGACCTACAGAAAAACACAGAAATATGTGAATACTTCCTGGAATTTGAAACAATGAAGCAAAGGTAATTTATATATATACATATTATGATTCTTAGCATTCAGACCTCTTGACTCAAGATTAAAGACTAATCTACTTCCACAAAAGTCAGTCAACAGAACACAGAGAAAATAAAATATGAAATAGTTAACATTTGTGCTCTATGCTTGCAGAGCACTGCTAAAAAGAAAACCTTGGCAAATGCTGATGAAAAATATCTTATGCAAAAGGTCAAACCACTAAGCTGAGAGTTGGAGAACAAGGAGATAAAAAGAGTTGCAAAGCAAACTCTGATTGCTGGTTTCTAGATGGTAGTCTACAAGGCTGGCTTAGAGTATAAAACCTCATCTGCTGATTCTGTTAAGGACATAAATCTGGCCTGCAAAACAAATAAAACTAAACAAACAAAAACCAGGAGGAACAAATCCAGAAACACAAGCGAGCACTACATTACTTTATGGAAGTAATTCCAAAAGAAATTTTAACATACACTAGGGAAAGAAAATGCCTGTGCTCAGAGGTTAAAAAAATACACAGGGTAAATGATCTGAGCAAAGTGGACATCATGGAAGTGAGGCAACCTGTTAGAAGTGGCTTTGAAACAAGCAGTTTGCAGTTGCTGGAAGTCCTTCCTGCCCAGCTCCTCGTACCCCAGCACTGCCCTTCTAGAAAGGGCTCAGTGTTGGAAAAAACCATAACCAAACACACGACAGCACAGCCTGGCCTTTTTTGGAATATACAGACTTGCAATTGATATTACAGTGGTTTTTGTGGCACCTAATAAGCCGTGTAAGCAGTCAGGATTTAGCTTGATACTTCATCCCACATTACAGAAGAAACCTCTAGTGTGCTATGGAGAGATGATCTACCATAGACTGAGCAGGGAAGCTGATGTCCTACCACACTGATGACAGGCAGGTTCCCTGACAATCACAGCTCTTTCTAAAAAAAGTACAGAGGAAGCAAACATGAACACAACCACCAGTTTGAATGGCGGCAAACAGAAATGAGCACAAAGATAATTCACAATTAATTCTGTATCCTGCTAGAGAAATTAAAAGGATATTTGAGATAGAGAAGAGGGACTATGTATAGTTCATTGCATGATTCTTATATGGTGGCAAACAACCATTAGTTTACCAGTAAAGTAAATGAAGATTCATCCAGTAAACTAACTAGATGAAAGCTAGAGACCAAATTGAAAACTAGGTACCTATTATTGTTGAAAATATTTTCCAAAGTAGACAGATGGGTGGTTTTAGTTTGGTTGGTTTGGGTTTTTTGCTTTGTTTGTTTTTTTTATTTTTTTTTTTTCCCTTTGGTTGGTTGGTTTTTTAAGGTTTTTTGAATTTTTTTGAAATTTTTTTTTATTTATTTCACCTTGAAAAGTTCACCATCACTATAAAGTCACTGCCAGGCCCTGGTCTCAGGTCCAAGACACCCAGAGGACAGCAGAAAGACCTTTTATCACTACTTAAGAACTTGCAAGAAAGCTAGCAAACAGCTGGCTGTGCTCTCACACTAACTGGTAGCAGTTGCTTACATGCAGAATGCACCAGATTCTGAAATGCCACTGACCAAAGGTGTCTCAAGTCCCCACAGTGACAGACATCACATCCCACACACACACCACTGGGAGCACCCAGGACATCCCTGTCCTCCTCTTCGTTAAGCTTGATTAAAAGTTGTTGGAAAACTGAGTAGATCCATATTTGTACTAAAGCCAAGCTGCCCTAAAGAAGGAGCTCCTCTCGTGGCAGCAGCTGGGCAGTGACAGCCATGCCTGCAGGAAGGTCAGGCAGTGCTATCTCCTGCTCCTGCAGCCACCTCTGGCACCACCTGGCCTCTCCAGCACAGAACACATCTCAAAGAAAACACCAAGTACAACAGACTACCAAGAATCACATTTCCCTCTATTTTCTGCCTCTAAAGTATTTTATTCTTTCTCATTTTAGCAAAGTGCAGGGTGGTAGTGCTCTCAATTCTAATGGGAGGACAGAGACCTGAAATGCCAAACAGTCACATTCTTAGCTACAGAAACTGCTTTGGTCTACCAGCTATAGAGCCAAAGTAGCTCTGTTACCTGAAAATAAGAGAGAAATTATTCATTTTACAAGACTTCTGGTTTGTTGTTCTGTCTAGAAATGGAGAGGTGAAAGTAAAAAGGAAAAAGTGTTTAGAACTACTATTAAATTCATGACAATTAAGCAGCTTTCATTAATTCTTGAGGCTTTTCAGCTATAGTCACTGCTAATTAATAATAAGCTGTTAAAACTATTAAATGTAATTACCTTGTTCTAGGTTTATGTTTTCTCACAAAACAATAAAAACATTGTAATCTCAGTTTAGTAAAATAGTCCAGTTATATCTTTTGAAGTTCTGATCTCAGAAATATGAGCTCAAATTTCATGATGATTTTTTTCAGCTTCAAATGGCATAAAGCGCATCCAACGTATTTCCAAGCCAAATAATAACTGACTTCCTTTGATGCTAGATATTGATGAAATTACTTATAATATAGTTATGTGCTTAAATAAGCAAGAATAAAAACTAGTAACAATGCTCTTGCACTGGCCAACAAGAGGACTCAGCTTAGGCTTGCATCCTGGCTGTGTTTTTATCAGAATGGCAAGTCAATGTAAAAGATATGGCTCTTATTAGAAACTTCCAAAAATTTTTGCTATTTAAAACCTCCATTATTTATTAAAAGCAGGAATGATACAATACATGTAACACACTCTGAAAACTTCATCTCAGAAATAGCCGGGCCAAGTCCTTTGGGTAATAAGGACATGGAGAAGTACCTCTGTTTCAACTGATCTCAGACAAATTTGTTCAAAACCAACATCTATCAGACAAGACAGATGTTTTAGAATTCATGAAGATTTCTTCCTGTTGTTTTAGTCACATGAGAGCACACAGAGCAATCATACTGCCTTAGTGAGAAAATCAGAGACTCTTCGCAACTGGGTCTGCTATCAGACTTTGTAGTTGCTATTCCCTCAGCTTGTAAAATTAAAGATGTATATAATGCATCTTTTTCAACCAAGTTTTTCAAATTTTTCAAGCAAACTGCTGGGGAGTTACCAGCACCCAAGATCTTTACACCAAAACCCTGCTGCCAAGCATTGGGTTTTTTACACTGCATAACTACAGTCAGTGGGTATCACAGGGAAATTTCAGTCCAAGTACAGCAAGCATGGTCAGAAGAGCTCACCAGAGAGGTGGTAATGTGAGAGAGGGTGGTTTGAACTGCAGAGTCCAGGTGAAAGCCTGGACTTTTAATATGCATCAGAGGCATTTAAATGCCTCTTCCCACTCCTGCTTCAGAGATTGAAAGGCTTAACAGGACTCTAAGGTGTTAAAAGTTACGACATCAACACAAGCACAAGTTCTTTAGCTGTGCCTTGCTGAGCTTTCTGCTGTCACAGCTGTGCTCCCACTGACTTGTCCCTTTGCTAAGTTCTGGCATGGCTGCCCCCATCCACAGCACTGCACAGGAAGATCCTCATCCCTACTCTCCCTACAGCAATCTCAACAAAACACCATTTCTGCCGCAGTGTCCCCACTGTGGCTGTAGTTATACCATATATTAGCTGAGTCCCAAGTGATCCCCCTCCCCTGGACACCTTTCTGTCTCATCTTAGCTCAAGAGCTATTCAAGACACATCCTTTCTCATGGCTACAGTTCACAGTACTTTTAGAACACAACACAAACTGACAGAAGGATACTCAATTGCTTTAAACCACCAGAAAAAAAAAAAGTTTCTAATTAATAGCACAAGAGATAACTACAAATTTTCCCTTTCTTTTTGTATTTTCACAGGCAAAATACCTATTACTCAATATTTATGGAAGTCTTGCCCAGAAACTCCATCAGAAACTAATCCTATGCGTGTTTAGTGCTGCAAAAAGTGTTTTGAAGACATGGGGTGAAACTCTGAACTCTGTGAACTCTGTAGTAAAGTTCCTAACTTTTTTCTAAAACTCCCACATAAGCTTTAAAAAAAAAAAAAAAAAAAATCAGAGATCCAAAAAGGGACATCCTCCACCCATTCCTACATTTTCAAAGAAGCTTATACGGTACAACATACTACTTGATTCATTAAATGGACTTGGGCATTTTAGGTCATCTAGTCCATTTAAAAAGCTGCTATTGCTTTGCCTATATTACTTTAAAAACATATGAAGCAGACAGCACCACAACAGTGCAGGAAAATAAGTCAGTGTGGTCCAACACATTCCTCACTCCCAGTGAAGGGCTCATCTGATCACAAAGCTGCTGCACAGCCAACACTTTCATTGTGCAATCGATAGCTAGGCCAGACCTTCTGGGCCTGTGTGTCAGCAATGGCTCTCTCAGCAAGGCTCAACTTCGGCAGCTGTTTGTCAGAGGAAGCTCCTCTTCAGACTGGTGTCTGGCCCCCTTTGGCACACACTCCTCCAAATAATACATGACTAACTTGTGAGGAATACAAGGATTTGGTCATAGCTGAAAATGATAGACTTCAGCTATTCTGAAAATGTCAGAACAAAACCTACACGTTCCTCTTTAAAGCATCCAGGTCCAAGGGGGCTGTGAAGCCCCGAGCTTGTGTCCTGTTTGCTGGAATGCATTTGCCCTCCATGGGCACAGTGCCCACTGAAGCTCTGCTGGCACTGCTGGCTGCCCACTCTGCACAGCTCCTCCAGGGCTCCAGCGGCAGCAAGGTTAAGGCGGCTGCAGAGGCTCCTGTCCCCAGAGATCAGTTTCATGGAAGGCTGAGGATCACCACAGAAACCAACTACAAAAACAGTCCACGGGCTCCTGCCCCGCTACTCTGCTAAAGCAATTTGTACTACGTGAAAGGCAAGGACACAAATGCTGAAAACTGATCAAAGTAAATGCTGCTGTTAAAGTACCATTTTGTTTTGCTGACTTCAAGGCATGAAATCACAGGCTCTGTGTTTTGCTCTAAAAAGATGAAAGCTAAGTGCCAAGGATTTGTAAGGTTGAATTAACTATTCCGGCATGAAGACCTTCAGATAAATCCATAGCACATTTTCCAAAACAACCATTACAAATCTGTGCTAAAAAGCCAGGACAAAATATGTGGTGTTGTATTGAATTACACTGTCTAGGCTTGGACAGCTGTTCTCTAAAAAAGAAGAAAAAAAGAATTTTAACTCTCAGATCACTTAAGTACATTTTCTGACTTATAAGTGATGCAGTAAAGACAGATTTATGACATCAACTCATTACTCTGCTGCAAAGATTAACTCATTCAAAGCAGGCAAAATTTAGAGCTGAAATATGAAAATTTACACCTATCTCTGTCCTAAGTGCTTTCACTCCTTTTGTTAATACAATATTTATAGAACATAGTTTATTCTGATATTACAAGTCAAAGAAATTAATATGGAGCAACTTATTTTTACAGTTCACTTGTGTCTATCAGTATAGGAGATTTGGAATTTCTACTGAAATTCACTAGAAAAAAATATAATGTTAGTACATCAGCCATAATAGAATTCAGTTAAGGATTAATCCATTAATCCAACTCAACTGGTGACATCTGGTACTGCACCACTTTTCAGAAGTGTTTATCAAGTACTTTGGGAAGGATCCTTTTCTTCTCCAAATAAAAGTCTAGAAAAAGCACACTCTTTAGACAGGGATTGTGATTCAAAATGAAATACTGTTTTTTCCTCCCCCTCATAGTTTTGCTATGCTGCCTGAATATTGTGTTACAGATTTGATACCAAGCCAGCTATAGTAGATCACAATACCCAGCTTTTGAGAGCCAACAGTTTCTGAGAGAGAGTTTGCTGATTTTTCCAAGAAACTTAAAATATGTTCACATGGTGTTACTGCTTGAATGTAACTTTGCTCTCAGGGTTACATATTTGCATTCTTAAATCAAATGATTGTATAAGCAGGTTCCTAAAAGCACACAAGATCCTACTGCTTCCCTTCTGGGAAGGTTCTCCAACACAGACTCTTTGTTCAGACAGGGCAAGCACCAATTTTTGAAAACTCACCTCAGCAATCAGAAGATCTGCAAAACAGTATCAAAGAAACTACTAACTGCAGGGAAACTGCAATGGCACTAAAAGCAAGCATTCATACCCACAGAGAGTTACTTTTTCTCCCACAGAACCCAACCATGTGCCACCTTCCCAGTCCGTGCCAGGGACACACCATGCCACCTTCTCTGTGCCACAGCAGCACTCATGGATGCTGCTGCGGCAGGGACCTGTCCCTGTGGGAGAGAGCAGGGAGAGAGCTGTGATGCACGAGGCACAAGGGAAGGAAAGACCCGCTCTTACTTGCAGGATGAGGCACAACTCAATCCTTAGGGAATGGATCTGAGTCCCAGGTAGCATCTACCCAGGTACATGGGGACTGAAGTTCATTTCCAAGGCTCATGTAACACTCTATTTTAAAATCAACCCTTTGCTTATTTTACCCTAAGTACACGATTGCAAATAGATTGGCATTGCCTGGACCTTCTCGCCCACACAGTACTAGAGAACCAGATTGACTAAACAGCAGTTATAGCTCAGTTTTAAAAATCATGGGAAAGATTCACCTCTGGCATAATTCCACTGAAGCTACTGGCACTAAACCAGAGACAGATGAGGTCCCATACATTACTTCATGGAAGAGAGAATACTATTGCACAATCTCTTGACTGTTACAATCTACCACCCAAACTGGAAAACTAGGCTCCATAAAAAAGAAGATAAGAAAACAGAAAAGTTGATAAGGACTGCCCAACTATGACCTGTGGCCCACTGCACTCTCTTCATTAAGTAGGTGTTTGAAAACTCCTTTTCCCTTCACCCTCGTTTGTCCTACAATAGGGGATAAAGGTCAGGGTATGCTGTGCTAGACACAAAGAGCTTAAAAGTCAAGTCCTACAGCACATGAACATGCCAACATCCACTAACAAATTATTTTGAATTATGCATGTTGTTCCCATTAATAACGATTCACAGGAAAATCGGAGAATTACAGAACAAGCTGAGTTGGAAGGGACCCTCAGTGATTACTGAGTCCAACTCCTGGCCCTGCACAGCACCATCCCCAAGAGTCACACCCTGTGCCTGAGAATGTTGTCCAAACACTTCTTGAACTCTGTCAGACTTAAGGCTGCGACCACTTCCCTGGGGGTTCCAGTGCCCAGCCACTCTCTGAGTGAAGAACCTTTTTCCAACATCCAACCTAAGCCTCCACTGACACAATTTCAGGCCATTATCTTGGGTCCTGTCACTGGTCACCACAGATAAGAGATCAGTGCCTGGCCATCTCTTCCCCTCATGAGGAAGTTGTAGAATGTCATATGGTCTCCCCTCAGTCTCCTCTTCCCTAGGCTGAATAGACCAGCTAACCTCAGCCATTAAAGGACAGCCCCAAAACATGTGTTCAAGACATGAACTAAACAAAGTCCTTTCACCTTCAGTAGGGATGAAGCATCACCCTTGAGTTTGGCACCTATTCCCTGTAGAGCAGCACATTGTTTTTAATGAAGACCTAAGGCTTCAGAACCAGCTAGAAAACTGACCTGCCCATACACTGACTTCATACTTGTATCTAACAGTTGGGTGAGAGAGAGCCCTTTAGAACAAAAGCCTAAGGGCTTGCAGCACAGTCAAAAATTATCTGTAGTTCTGCCTCCAGCGTAAGCTCTGGTATGTTTCTTGCCCCAGTATTAAACGACCAAGCTGAGGGTCTGTGTAATAGGATGGAATTGCAGCACATTTAGATCTCCTCCTGTGGCTTGTAATTCAGCTGCTCCCCACAACAGACTAAAAAAATCAAATTACAAATAAAATTTAGTACTATAACATTATCAAAGACATCATGTGCCAGATGAGTATGCTGTATGACATTAAACATACTGCTCTGTTCCTGGCAGCAGAGTTGTCTGTGTCTGGTTCATAACTGGTAGTTTCCTGCACCAGTGATACTTGCTCCTCAAAAGTGGAAGAGCAGGCAACCACGCTGGTAAGGTTCTACTGGCAATGCAGTGCCTGTTCAGAAAGCACCACAGCTCACATAGCTTTAAAAAATTCTGGCACAAGGAGACATTACAAAACAGTTCTTCTAGCTTCATGAAAACATTGGGCTATTTCTGCCCAGAGCTTACTCACATCATTTATTTTCTGACAAAAACATAGCAAATTAATTTCTGATGTTCCTAAGTTGTTATTCTAAGCTGAAGCAGCCAAATGCTAATAATTTATGCAAATACCCAGGTAATAAAAGCTATTCCTGACACAAATAACCTGGCAAATATACAGGACAGTTATTGAAGTCCTATTTGCAATAGAAAGGGGTATGACTTTTCACAGTGCAAGAATAATAACAGTAAAAAAACTTGAAGGTTTAAGGTGGATATAAGGACAGAACACAAAGGGCAATAAATGTATTATCATAAGTCGTACTGAGACAGCTCCGTAACTATCATCTTGAAAGTACAACCAAAGTGTGTACTGATAAATTTTATGTAGATATCATACACATACTGCCTATGTTAGCTTTGTTACCTGAATTATACAAATTCCAGCTTCCCCTGTGCATACACATATCAATTCAATTTTCACTGAATGTGTTAAGCATTACATGCTTTGAGAACCAGAATTCTCTTTCTTCCTGAAAAAGAAGATTTTTCAAAAACTTCTGTCTGCAGCAAAGAAAGCAGTCTCTGCACACACAATTCTGCTCAGCTTTGCCAACCAAATGTAACTCTCACACAACAATCCCCACTGTGGTCACCTGCAGAGCAAGGGCTGCCCACAGTGACCAGCCCCATGCTTTGGTCAATAGAAAACTGATGCCCATCAGTGCAAAGCTGGGACCCTTTTGCCCATTCTGTCTGTGACCTGATCAAGATGCTCAGGCTCCCAAAGATTAAGTGAAACCATTTGTGCCATGTGCCTTTCTGCAGATCAGCCAGGCTTCCCAAAGCACAGTGCTTTGCTCAGCTTTGCATAAATCAGTAGATGTCAATACCATTCACATGGCATATAATGAATCCTGAGGGGACAGTCTTCTTTTGTGGGAAAATTCCTTGTTGGCTTTAGATCTGTTAAAGTGCAGAGGGTTTGTCCCTATACACCACAAGTACAACATCTCCCCTACTGTTGCTAGTGGCCTATTCTAAAATGGTACCATCACACTGAGTTTTACCTCAATAATTCAGGTAGAAAACTCATGCAGAAATGAAACAAATTTCCAGGTAATTTTCTAGTCCACATTTATTTGTACATATATTGCAGATCTAAGTTTTCCTTCAGTGCATTGCCTGAGCTGCAAATTTTAATTTGCTTTACCTTCTCCCACCCCTGCCCTAAACTATTACTAAATAGCTGTGTAACAGGTGCCCAGTGCCCTGAAGAGAAAAAATGGATGTGGAGGCAGTTAACTATGTCAGAGGATATATGAGTACCTACTAAAAAGCAGCTCCTGTCCCAAAGGAAAAGCTTCTTAAACTGAGAGATAAAAGACATATGACAAGTATCTGCCAGGACTGTTTTCCTTAAATGCATTTGGAGCCTTCTAAACTAATCTACACAGGCTATTTCAGGTAAACACAAGTTTCCACTGCCTGTATTTTCAACAAGTTAGATAGATGCTAGCCACCCAGCAGAAACTACAGAGCTGCACTAATGTATCACTAAAGTAGTTTAGTGTTTGCTACTGTATAAGTACACTGCTTATGTTTCACAGGGAAATTAAGAGACTCTTCTAGAGAAACACAAACTTGAGTGTTACCAAAGTGTTATCAAAAGCAAGATCCACATAAAAACACTCAACCAATTAAAACATTTGCTGTTCTTCCATCTTGCCACAGCATGGTTTCACATTTTCAGCTGATTCAGGAGCATGGCTGTCAGGCATGGCAAGCTCCACACAATTTATGTTGGAAATTTTCCTCTGCACTGGGAGGCTGAAGAAGAACGACTTTATTAATTCCAGCTTTTGGTTCAAACAGACACTCTAGAGAACAACATAAATATGACCCCTCCTGACAAATGTTGTTCCAATATCTCACACATACATGCATGAGCCCAAAGCTAGACTGGAACCTGACCATGGAGTTTGGGATATAGATGGACTGCTGGAAATGTCATCATTTCCTTAATATCTTTTCTCGGAGAAAGCAATTACAGACAAAGCAGTAATTTATAAAGAAGACATGTCAGAGGCTTTGAGGAAACTGGAGACCATGAAACAAATCACAGCCTATGATCAAAAATCAACACACATCTGCCTGAAAGAACCATGTGAGCCCACGTGCACAGTGTGCTTACACATCCAAGCCTCAGAGAGACAGGAAGAGCCCATCCAGTAAACAGCAGCAGCCTTCTTGCTCTCTACAGCCCTGCAAGAGCACAGCAGTACCTGCTGCATCTTGCCTCAGAGGAAAACAAGGGTCCAGTTTACAGCTCCCAACACGACATTTTAAGCAGCAGTCAGCAAAACCCAAAACTGTGAGCAGCCAGAAAACTCACACTGACGTTTTTCCTTCTGAAGCCGCTAGCGTTCTGTGGTAGGCCCTGGCAGGGCTTCAGCCACCGCTCCACACAGCTCCCTCAACTGAGAACAGGGCTCACTTTCTGCACACAGCAAACAGCCCCATTTCTAAAAACAGAAAATAGCAAGGCTTTGCACAGTGCTTTCCAAGTAATGAGATGTCACTGCTGCCTCTTTAAGGCAGACACGCGTCCAGCCACGCTCCTGCAGGACATAAGGCTCTGTACAAACAGACTCCTCTGGCCAACACAGGACTTCCTCTGGCAGTTCTGGTGGGCAGAACATGAAAGGACTGCCAAATCCAGTGACCAGCAAATCCTGAGCTGGCTAAAAACAACATGCAAAGACTGCAGTCCAGACAAACAAGATGAAAAAGCCACATTAAAAAAGGTGGAATTTTATGCAAGCACAGATGCCTCCAAGTGCTAACAGAGAGGAGAAAGAGCATTGTAAAGGCTTTCAAACAACAAGCAAACTCCACTTTCTTAAAAATATGGTAATGCCATGTTCATCCTGAAGGCAATTAAGACATTAATGTCATTTTAATGTATCAGCCGCATGGGAGATGCACCTTTCAGCAGACATGGAGTTACCTGAGACACTGAATGATTATGATTTCTGTGGCACATGCTTCCACTACTTTTAAGGCTTTATAAGGTCTATAATGTACTTTTTCTTCTGATTTAGTCCAGTACTCCAGCTGGGCTCTTGGGCATGGCTGTGCATAAAGGGAGTAAAACAGCAGCCTGTGAAACCATTCTAGTGAGCCAGTGGAGCTACCACAAACTTTGGAAATTACCCAGGATCAAAGATGCATGTGATGAGGAACTCCTGCTTTCCAAGGAACAAATACAGGGTGTTCCTGGAGTACATTTGCCACAGCATCACTCACAGCTTGACTCTGAGACGTCACTGGCACAGAGCACTGGTGGAAGCAGTAATTCATCTGGACTTCCCATTCTCAACCTTCTTAAGTGGCACCCTTCCCTCACAAAACATCATGCAAAATAATTACAATAAAAAGCAGTAGTCAACCTCAAATTTGACAGAGAGTCTTGCAGGTGGCCAAACTCCTTTTCCATTGTTATTCTGTATACCCAGGATGACTGATTATGTTGCGTCTGCACAACTTCATGAGCCACACGTCATCAAGGAACAAGAAGTAATGGATGAAGTGATCAAATTAACCTTGATGGGTTCAGTATAACAGGAGAGCTGGCCAGCTGAAGAGGCTGAAGGTTCAAAACCCCTGAACATGCATTGAAACATGCAGGTCTGCTGCTAGAGCTAGAGATCCACAACTGCTGCCAAGCTAAGGTGGTCAGAAAGTCAAGAGGCAAGAAAAGAAAAGCACTGTTGCTAAGTTCAGAATTTGTCTGTACCTTGGCAGAGGCACAGTGCTTTGTTTTATCTCTCAAAGCTTCTTTTTCTAAAGCAGCAACTACTTTTCTTCAAAGCAAAGGCCTTTGACCTACCAGAAATACTAAATATACCCATGTGCAGCACTGTGTATCTATTCAAACAAATGAATAGGTAACAAAATCCTCACTAACTCCAGCTGTCAAGTAACAAACCTTGAATTCCCTTCCTGCCTGCAGTCAGCACGTGACCTCCAGGCTCCCTCTGACCATGACTCTAGTGCTGCAGGTCAGCATGTTTTAAATATGCCCAGAAAGTGGCCCCTTTATCTGAGCTGAATCTCAAGGCTGTTCCTGGATCTCTGGATGCCTGAGCATGAAACAAAACATTTTTCCCTTACATAGCCTTGGGTATAGCTGTTGTAGTATTGAACTTCTGAAAACAGTTAAAACAAACACATTGAGAAATACAGTAAATATGCAGCATAATAGGCAACATGAACTGGGTTTTCATCACCTTCACCTAGATCTTCAAAATTGTAAAAACCAAAAACACTGTGACACAGAAAAATTATCCTGAATTCAGGATCAGCCTATTACAACTAGCCTATTCCAGGAGCTAACAGCCATTTTAATATCATGTTTACTCTCAATGGAAATTTTAAAGTTGTTATTGTTAACTTTTTACAGAGTAGTACTGATTAAACATTGGGAAAAAGGTCCGTCAAATTATTACAGCCTCAGTAGCATTATTCGAAATTATAAAGACAAGTCCTTAGTTTTCCTGCCTTCATTTCATAGAACACATGTTAAACATCTGTATCAGGCATAACATCTCAAAGTTTTTGAGGATGAGGATGTCAATGAAAACAATAGTGACTCCATTGCCAGGAACTCTGATTCCATGTATTCATATGTATTCAATCCTAAGTATTCACATGAGATTAACTTTATATGCCCCTCCTCTCTCCTGTTAACTATTTCAATTGTAACTGTGTGCCCGAAGAAGCTCAGGGAAATTCAACCAACAGGCATAAGAAAAGAATCCTCCATTTATTTAGGACTTGGTAATATACTTGAAGAGTGACTTTGATTTAAGAATAATCTTATGCTCTTCTATACACATTTTTCTGGTGCAAATTTCTAGAGTTTCCAAGTTACTCTGCAAACAATAATTCTTTCTCAGAACAAACAGCTCCATGAGGAAGCAACTATCTCTTTTCCAAAAACTGAGAAACTGAAGTAGTGAAGATACCCAAAGTCAAAGAGAAAGTTATTGTAAGAGTTCAGTAGTTCCTGGCATTCAGCTGAGACTCAGATCAGTACAGAAATGCACACACGCACTCACTTCCCCAGGAATATTTAATCAAATAAAACAAACAAAAAAGGCTTGCATTTTTCTTGCCAAGTTCAATATAAACACTTGAGGCTATTACATGCACCCGTATTCTATTTCCTATGATAAAGCATGGCCAAATATGAATTGTGATAAAAGACATTTCTAAGAAATATTTGAAAGAGATTGGAACTGTGGGGGTTCTTACTTGAAGAAAGAAGATATTCCCAGTCTCAACATACAAGATTTCATCCCCATGGGATTAATGAATTAAAATACAAACAAATTCCTTGAAGATCATAAATGTGATAACAATATTTCATTATATGAGCTTATATTTACCAGATTTCTGCCATAACACAGAAGTGGTAAACTACTGATTCAGTTTCACAAAGACTGTTCAGAATACACACTCCTATACATTTCCAGTCTGTCTTTTGTTTTCTTTTTCCCAGTTTATAGGGAAGGACAAGCACTCAAATCTTACTAACCCCTACTGAAAAGCCTGCCTGCATCACCCCTGCCATGCACCCTCCCCCTCATCAGCCACCCCTTAAATTTGCAAATGCTTGTTGTCTGTATATTCTACAGGAGTGTCAAAGAGAGTTAAATTAATGCATACACATATGTTGCATCTTTATGAGAGCCATGATAACTGCACAAGTATGTTTAATGCATGAACTCTCCAAGGGATTTGCTAGGGGAAGTTTACACTCCTCCCAGCAAGTAAGGAATGTGTCATTTAGCAGCATTCTAGCACAGTGCAGGTTAAAAACAAAACAACCCAACCTCCTCCCCCAAAGCAAGACTTCACTTAAAGATTTTCAGAACTTGCATTCCATATCATTAAACTTCAGCCAACCTCTGAACAAATACATGATTTATTTAAACATGCTTTCGATGTTGCTAAATCTAAGTAATGTGCTGTCAAACAAAACTACTGGTTTTATTCTGGAGTCTACTGGAAATACTACATGACAAACAGATCTCTACCTTTGCTATCAGCATTTGCAGGCAACAGGAAATACCTCAGCTGGTAAATCAAGCTCATGTAACTTAAGGTGATGGGTGCATTCTACTTTTAGACAAAGGGCCACTTGGAGTTGGTTTCTACAATAATGGAAAAGATAACATTTGCTCTGCTTTGTTCTCTGAGCCTGATCCTATAAGTAAAATCTGATCTTTCCAAGTTGTTTACACTCTTTTGCATAACACTGTTGCCAGCAAACCTTGCTCCAGCTTCCTGTGCATTTTTAGAGCAGCCATCTCCAAGTGCCATCACTGGAAATTGCTCAGGAAATGGGAGAAAGAGGCCACAGGTTTCAAATGCTGAGATCTATTCAGTGCCCTACACTTTAGCACACCCCAAAGCACACAGACAGGACAGCTTAGGGCAAACTGCTTTCTTAGCATAAGCACATCAGATGAGCCTCACGCAGCCTCTTTCTGCTGGACAGCAAGTATTTTTACTCAAAGCCAAGTGTTTAATTGCAGCACCGTGTAACTCTGAGCAGGCAGCAGGGCACAGCCCTCATCCCCGTGCAGCGTGGCTGGCTCACGCTGTGCGCGCACACGGCCAGGCCGCACAAAGCTCCGTGTCACGGCCCAGAGGGAAATTTGGGCTTATGCAAATGCACTTGAGTCATGCTGCTCTCTCGGGAGGTACAAGCTCCAGCTCCAGCCCATTTCATGCCTGCCTGCCTGCCTGGGCACCCTTTAGTAACCAAGGAGTAACAAGTTCCCTCAGTACCACAGCCTCAGAGTGCAGGCACTCTTCTGCCCACTTTCAATAAAACTTGTGATCACCTTGCGAGATCTACTCACACCAAATTTGCCTTTGACTTAGCAATGGATTTAAAGTTTCCTGGGAGATGAGAGAAGCACTGAAAAATCTACAGCAGAATCACATACAGCTATTTATTTCTCATTGCAAACTATGCTCAAAAAACCCAAAACAACCAACCCCAAATACCCTCCCCAAGCAAACAACCCACAAAACCCAAAAAGCCCAACAACTTGGGCTTCATGTCCAGAGAACTGATCATACCTACACCTTTTTCAGTCTTTCACAGTGTACTTAACAGGCTGATTATCCGGTGCCTGGTATACTAAGAAAGGTTTTAAGAACATCAAAACAAAAAAAAATTCCCAAAACAAGTTCCCACACCACCACTACCCCCTCCAAATATAAAAATATCTGTTCCTCATTCACAGTCCCACCAAAAAAGCGTAACTTTTCTATTCATCTCATTACAGTAGAAGATCTGACAATTTTGATTAATGGAAGCCAATAAGGTATCTATTGAAAAAACTGTAAGTAATTTTTGTCATCATAAACTAGACATTTAAGACCATATATATACTGAAAATTAACACAACAGCTGAAATTTCATGGATGCATACAATACACATTGAGCTGAAGTCACCATAAACCCAACAAGGCTGATACTGAAGTCAGTGGAAAGACTGATTCTGGCCAAGGGAATCTGCCTTCATTTTAATCACTAAGAAAGACTCCACTTGAAAGTTCTTTCAGCACAGATTTAGACCCTCTTTTCCTGAGTTTCTCCCTGTTAGATCATCATCTTTGTTCTCTCTTTACAAATTCTCTAATTGTGTATCCACACGGTGCTCCCACAGGACACAGTAGTAAGGATTTGTGTGTGTAATACTGTAAGAATATGAACTAAAAGGCTCAGCTGTCATGGCATGCAATGTTTTCTTTGCACTTTGGCACTCTGTTTTGATGTGTTTTGAGAGTAAACAACAGTATGGAACAACCTTACATCAAAAATTTTATTCTATTGTTGCTTTCAGAACAGCTGAAATTTTTGCCAGTCCCTCCAAGTGCAGCACACATAAGTAATTAGATTACCATAGTCAGCAACACTTGCTTTCTGTACAGCAGTCCCCCCCCTCAGTGAAGCATTAAGGCTGTAAAAGAATCTAAACTTCAGTATTTGTTTATAGTGGTCATGGCAGGGTTCCAAAGGTATTCATGTTAATTTACAACACATTTAGGTAAACGACCTGCTTTTGAAGACAGCCAATTCTGCAAAGGCCTGTGGGAGATCTAAATCTGTTTCTTATTTCCTTTGCCCACCCCCTACCTTTTTTGAGTATACTTTGTGGTTGTGAAAGATAATGAAGAGGGTGGCTAGGTATGGAAGCAGTTTATTCACATGACATGTAAAGTGTAGGTGGACAGTCTCCATGCAAATTGCACATGGTTCTTTGTGGTACTTTGGTGACAATTCAGAAATAACTTTATGCAGCAAATTAACATATAACAATCCCATTTGCAGACATACTTATCACCAGGGATCTGGAGAAAAACTAATTCCCCTTTACCTCTCTTTCATGATGGCCAAGACCCTCCTTGGGGTTTCTGAGATTGAGGACGTGCACCTCTTGGGGCAGGCTCGTCGTGCCCCGGCTTGCACAGCCAGACAGGACTGTAAAGCTTTCCAACAAGGCATGGACTGGGTGCGAATTGTTAACAGGCGACAAGACACATTCCCTCTGAGGCACAGGACCTGCAAAGAAAGACACAGACACACATCACTGGGAGAAAAAAAAGCAATGCATTGTTTATACTTGTCAGATAATGATGATCCCTTTGTTCAGAAAATCCACAGGAGCACAAGCAGAAGCTTTGTGCTCATTCTCCACAAAATTAAGACTTTTACTCCCATTGCACTTCTAAGTCATCCTGAATATGCTAACTCATTGGTTCATTTCTCTCTAACAGTCTAAATTTTCAAGTATGAATTCCAAAACTTAAGGTATTTTTTTCTTTACCAGGGAGAAAAACAAAAAGAGGGGAATAAAGTCTAAAAAAACCCCATTTAACAAAACAAAAAATAAACAGAATAACCAAAAACAACCAACAATCCCAAAAAACCAAACAAAAAAACCTCCCCCCACGACCCCTGACAGCGGTCAGGGGAATTGGTTTGTCTTAGATGTTTATGTCAAACACTTTTCTGCAACTGTAAATGCCATCATGTGTATATAACAATGAAAACTTTCTATCAGAAAGGTAATTATGTCAGGAAGGATTTGAGTGAGCTGGATTTGTTGCTTTTGAAGCAGTGCTGATTTATAGTGAACATCATTCAAATACACTATACAAAACAGCAGGCATCTGTCACATGATAAAATGAAATGTTTGTTTACTGAGTCTATTTTGTGTCTGACAGCAATTATCTGCACTGATAACAGTTATCTAGTCCAAAACAGAGTGTACGCCCTTTCAAATAATCACCACAGCATGATGTAGTGCCATACTCTTATATAGTACGTGAGACCGTGTGATGTGATAGAGCAAGATAGCACAAAAGCAAAGCATACAGAGCAGTTTACATTTAAACTATATCCCAGGAAACTAAATCAAGACAAATATTTATGAAAAGCAGCCCTGCTTTTCCAAAATGGCTCAAGCCCACCCCTAACAGTAACAGATACATGTATGTTTTTGATTCAGAAGGTCGCAGGAGAACATAATTGATTTAACCCCTAATTTGCACCAAAGTCACTCAGATAAGAATTAGACTCACATGAACCAGTCAGTTCAGAGGCTGCCAGGCATAAAAGAGAAATACAGGCAGAAGCACAGGTTTTTTTCCAAATTGAGCACATCTGCAATTGAAGTAAAATGCTTCCTTTGAAGGAAGTTCAAAATAAAGAAAATCCTCAGCTGATTAAATGGAACAGCTCTAGCTGGTTTTGTCAAGTCTAAAGCCAGCTATTGTCACACTAGAGATCATCTGATGCTGGGGTACACTTATGTTTAATTGTATTAGCACTGACCTACACTTCGCTGGTTAAAACCACGGTTCTTTCAAAATACAGCTTGCAGTTAGCCATTTACTTACAAGTCAGAGTCTGTCTTAAACCAGACTATCTAGAAAAAGCAAAGCCCTTGAGCACAGGGAGATTTCTGCAGTGCCTCAGGCCTCAAAGAGGCCGTTCCTGAAACCCACCAGTGCATAGAGCATATCCTATGAGCTCCCACAGAGCAGGAATATTTGTAAAGGAAATGCTCAAGGCATAAATTACGCATGCATGTGCTTGGGGTACAGAGGATAAACAAACTTTCTTCTCCTTAAATGAGGAGCTTAGCAGTAGCACTGACCAAGCAGCACTGACTTGAGGTTTTCTGGTTTTTATTTAGCTCCTTTTAAAGAATACACATACAAAATGTGAGTGGTCCAAGCAGTGATATGATTCAGTTTAAGAAAAAAAATTAAAAAGTTGCCCTTTGTAGCAGCTGAAGAAATACTGAGGATTTGTAACAATAACAAAACCAGTAGAAAGGCTGCATTTTCCTGACGTACAAGAGCAGATCAGAGAGCCAGCTGCTAAATTAGCCGGGCCGCTGATGTGCAAGTCCTACAGCACACCATGTTACACAACCTGCACAAAACGCTTCTCTAACCTCCACAAGCATTTCTTGGGCTGGGAAGGAAAGGAGCACTTGTTCATTGAATTGTTTCTTGTCACCCAGAATGGAATTCACGTTTAAGATGTTTCAGTCATAACACACACTCACCCACAAAGAACAAGGCACAGGACTGAACAAAACCAAAAATGGAGTTGCTGACAAAAATGTGCACTTAGCAAAGGTTGAGGAGAAAAAGCAAATACTTTCCTTGTGATTTTCTTGTGAACACCTATCCCCATGCAAGCCATGTACCAATCCTCCCCTCCAGCCTTTATCTGGTACTTACTCTGAACAAACTCAATACATTAGATAAAAGACATCTGGATTTTCCCCTCACATCCTACAAGGGGAAGATGATTGTGACTGGTTTGTTCAGGCTGTAACTGCCTCCTCTGCTGGCACTTCAAATGCACGTTAAGAAATCCCTCTGTTCTGCTCAACATGCAAGATGGAAACAGTCCCGGAGGGAGCAGAAGTTCACATCCTGGATAACTGTGTGCAGCTGAGCTTATCTGCACAGGGACTGGCAGCATGAGGCATGCCTGCTCTGCCTGCACTCCACCCTGGCTGGCCAGGGGCCAGATCTCCAGCAGAAATTCCCTCACCTCGCTGGCAGCGAGCCCACCTGCTGTGTCACTCCTGAGCAGGGCTTACTGGGGCAGGGCCACTCTGAGCAGCACAGCTCAGAGCATCTGCCTGCACACCCTGGCAGCCTGGGGCACGTCCCCTCTGTCACATCTGTTTGGAGGGAAGGGGTGCACAAGGCTGCTCTAAGCCACTCAAGTCCAAGAAACCAATGTTTTGGGGGAATTACTGCATTTGATAGAACTGCTTTCAGACCAGACCAGCCTTGTAAGAGAAAGGGATATAGCCCTGGAATCTGAACCAATGACTGGACTACCTGGAGGATGCTCCACTGCAATCAGACCACACATGCTGTGAGACTGCCCACGTGCAAGGCATGCTGTGGGGGTAAATAACTGAGAGGTTGCTCGAGCTGTCTAATTTTTGCCAAGTTTCACACAGGTGCCTCAGTAGGTGTGTCCTGGGCCTATACTGCCCTTCCCAGCAATTCAAGACTCTCACAATCATGTTTCTCTTACACTGGCAATATCAAACCACAATTCTCATGTACTGCTATTGGCATATCTGCCCAACCACTAACCTGGGTGTAGTGCCAGGCCCACATACATTGGCATGCCTGAAGGTAGCAGCAAGTGAAAGGAAAAATTATTTCTAGGTCACAAAGTCCACTGAATACTCAGCCTGTAAATGGCACAAGGCAGCTCCTTCTGCCACCTTTTCTGCATTTATGCTCTACTTTAGTCTTTTCTTATACTGCATGTACCACAGCAATGCTTGAGCTATTGGCTCAACATTCATAAACTGCATTTCTTTCCAGCCCTTCCTACTGCACCTGCAAATGCGCCCCACTCAAAGGTGGATGCTAAGGCACTGTCACTCCAGTGGGAGCAACAAGAGCCCTCTTCTACCCAAATTAGCAACTTCTGAGTCCCTCGCAGTTCCTTCATCTTTCTTCTTTACTGTCACTTTTCTCTGACTAGAAAGCCAGCTACTTCTCTATGTAGTTTAAATCCTACAAAATGCATATTTACCACTCTGAAAAAAAACCAAAACAAAGTTCTCCCTAGGATACTACTAATCTGATTGTTTATCACCTCCACACCACCTATTTGAAAAGCCAACAGGAAACCACGGCCTCATCTACCTGGGCTTTACTGTCCCTCTGCCCTCCACAAACACCAGGATGAGGCTTGGCCAGTTTCCCACTCCAGCCTCACACCCTGTTCCTCACCTGCATCAGCAACACTAACATCCTGCCAAAATTCATTATCAATGTCCAATTAACACATCAAGATTGCCTTATCAGCTCTAAATATGTACAGATGTTCTCCCGCATCTCCACTCCAATCAAAGCACAAAGGGTCAAAGATATCTTCCAGTTTATCCATCCTAGTGCTGTCACAAGCCTTTGGTGCCTTCTCTGCTGAGAATTTAAGTGCGCACACACAGCCATCCTTGGGTTTTGTTTAACTTTGGAGCATGTAACCACTTAATCTTGTTAGTGAATCCTGGCTCCTACCCCAATCAAATTTTAGTTGCTTAATGCCTTTAGAGGATAGAAAGCAGGTTAGGCAGTTTTATTTCTAAGAACCAATTATTAGGTATATGTTTTCCAATAAAATACTTATTTCAAATATTTAGTGAATTCAGAATTCTAGAGAATTGTTGAGTATGGAATTATTTTTCACTTCCAATTAATATTTTAAAGGAAATCAGTGCAGACCCAACTTTGTTTGATAGTGGGTAGCTGTGTCCATCTGGAACATATTCAATCCAATTTCAACATTCTTGTTTCCCACATCTACATGCTACTAATGAGTAACATGTGTTCTGCCGTAAGAAGGTAGCAGAAATGAGAGTAAGACTAAGGGGGATAACACAACAACCCAAGACCAACTCATAACTGTGATTGATTTTACTCAAATAGTAAAGGGTAACGTAGTTTCTGTTGTATTTCCATGGTGATTTCTTCAGTGCTGTCAGCTGAAAAGCATGAGCAGCTCCTGCAAATGGCGTGAATCTGTGCTGGGGGCTCCACAGCACATTAGCATGGTTCCCATATGCCATAGCAGAGGGTACAAGCCACACCAAGGGGATAGAACACTCCTCAGAAGAAGGACAGCTTTATTGTAATTGATTTTTGAATGAGAGAACGACAATAATCTAGTCATTATGTATAAACCCAGAATTCATCACTTTATGCTGAAAGGCACATTAATATGTGGAGGAGGCTAACTCAAGTAGAGATTTCAGTGTGCCCAAATGACAGACTTCCACAAAAGAGAAGGTTAATTTTAAGGGTATTCTCTTAAATCTCTCAGTGACAATGATGGCGGGAACAAACCTACGTTTGAATGACAACAGAGAGGGGAAATCATTTGAATCTTGAACTAAAAAGCTTCACAGAGCACTTGAGCAAGACTCAGGAATAACTTCTTCCCTTGATATTCACCACTCATTTCTAAAGTTAAAAGTGCATGGGCAAAGGACCACTGTTCAACATGGAGCAATTGTTACCACCTACAACCTTCTTCTCATAAAGGGTTTCTCACTGAGGGAAGTATTTATACCAAAAAATATACACAAGAGTTGAGGCAAATAAGAATTTACAGAGGGAAGTGACAACTATCACTACCAGAGAAAACGTTAGTCACTACTACTTATTCAGTATGGGTGGCTGTCTAACAGTAAATACTAAATTCCTTCCTGCATACCCCTTCACAGAAGACCACCTGGAAAGCCAAATTCCTAGTAATTTCAATATAGAGGATAATGGACAACCTCCACTATTAATATGAAAAGCAGCTTTTATTAATGATAACCATGAAAAAACCAGTTTCACACTCACAAGCAAGCACTTGAACAAGACATCAATGCTCAGGACCAGTTCATCCTGGCAAGCAGCCCTGAGAGATGTAAAAGAGAAGATCGGGTGGTAGGAAATATTACACAGCTTTGTGTCGAGAGACAAGGGCGTAGAGGAAAGCTCAGTGTTTCTGCTCACGAATAGGAGAGGCTCCTCCACCATGATCAGCAACTACAAGGAGCTGGGTTGTCCAAGACCACTCCTGGATTCCATCATTTTCCCCTCTGAGTAAGTGGGATTGCCGTAAGGAAGATGCAGGGTACAGAATTTCAGACTTTCATACTGGCCAGGAGGAAGACTAAAGAAGATGACTGTCTAAAGCATTTTATATCTGTATAAATCTACACATTTCCCTTCAGATCCTTAATTTTCAGGGAGTTCTTTTACCGTCACATCTAGTGCATACTTTTCACAGTGAAGCCACTTTTGACTGAATTGCCATTGGAGCAAGGGTGAGAGGTTTAAAATTGCAGGGAGAAGATTCACAAACATAGACTAATTTTTGCTATTTTGAAAAAACAAACCAATCCAAGCAACCAAAACACCCAAGATACCAGACTCCACAGGTATCTATTTGAATTCAATGAGCTATAAAACTTCTACTGAGAAAAAGTATATCCTGAAGAAATATCCAGTACAGGTGGCAAGATTTGGTTGTAGGAGTTAAAACATACAAGTTGTACTAACTAAAAACATGTGCTTTTGCAGAAACTCAGCAGAGGTTGCCTATTCCAGTGCATTGA
This sequence comes from Ammospiza caudacuta, assembly GCF_027887145.1. NCBI lineage: Eukaryota > Metazoa > Chordata > Aves > Passeriformes > Passerellidae > Ammospiza > Ammospiza caudacuta. The sequence goes on along the minus strand of NC_080599.1, from coordinate 32,372,724 downwards.
GCTCACTAACCTCCAGCAACTCCACAACACCGTCCCTGCACCCTTCCCCTTTCTTCAAGAACAAAAAAAAATTCTCTTGAACTATGGATTAACGTACATTCTTCACCTTGACACTGACATCTGGTGCTAATGCTACGTGCAATTAGACCCCTGCTCCATGTGCTGTCTATCCCCAACCATTATCCTCCAATTTATTCCTATTCCACTATTATCAACTCTGCCCAGACTTATTCCATGTATGGACCAAACTATTCAGACATTTCGACACATTAGATTACACTTAATCTCCCATGTCTTTTGATCCTCTATTTTCTGCAGTTTCTCTAAACATTTCTGTTATACATAGTAAAGTCTATCTAACATCATCAGCTGCCCACTGGGAATCATTGAGATGACAGGTCCCATACCTTTTTAGGTTGCTGTTTTGCTTGGTACAAACTCCTGATGCTGGCTTCTCCTTCTAAGCAAAATAATTTTTTATGCCTCTCTGGTGGATGTGTTGCAAAACATCCACTCCCATGGCTCCCAGCCACTGGTAGAAGCACAATGTTTATCTCTGTTTAGCAGAGATGATCTAATTTTGAGTGTTACCTGCATGGACCTCACAGCTTTTTTCCATGTAGAAAAACATTCAAATTACATTTTTAAATCAGAAATTCCTTCTTTCACTTTTTGAAAAATAAGCTTACATTGATCTTTTGTCCTCATCAGGACATAACACTAATCCAAGTTTAATTGGAGAGGTTAACTCTCAAATAAAACTCAATTGCTGTAATAATGTGCTGCTACTTAAAAAATATGAATTAAACCTAAACTATCCATTTAATGAAAAATTACAAATTATAATGTCATACTCCTTTGTTATACAGCAAAACTCTATTTCAATACCCAAGCAAGCAAGGCCAAGATAGGCAATGTCAATCAGTTCACCATTTTGTTTAACAAAAGAAACTCTAGGTGTCTTGTTTATACAGATATTAAGCTAACTAAACAGAAAAGGCAATGAATGAAAAACCTGTTTGGTTTAACATCCGCTGAGCACAGTCTCAAGACATTGCTACCCATGAGGCATAATCTTAGAAAACAAACATCTGCACCTGGAAAACAAAGATGTCTTTCAAAAGCAGATGTACTCTACCACAGAGCTACATTTCATGTAACCTCTGCTGTACTTGGTTCTGACCAAAAGTACTGTCAGAGCCCTACCTTCTCTTGAGGTTTGCAGCAAAACACTGCTTACAGGAACTCTTCCTAGTATTTTTCCATGCCTGAATGTGCAAACTCATCCACATATGCTCTCACTCTCTCTTCCCATTCCTTCTCCCAAGCCAATATTTGGAAAACATTTCCACTAACATAAGAGCGTCTTTTTAATACTCATAAACAGAACAGCATGTATGCATTGACTCTCATTTAAACACATCCAGAAAGCACAATTTTTGGTTTCCATGTCAAAGAACTGAAAACAAAGTGGTTCACCAATGTTTCAAAAAGGATTGTTGAGTTTTTCCCTTTGTTATCCTCAAGTAGTAGAGAAAAAACCCAAATTTCAAGCAATTAGTCTAAAAATCAAATGCAGATTATTCTCTTGCACCAATCTTCTGCCCCATGAAGCACCCATACTTTTTTAAACTGGTCAATGTTAGACTGAGGGCTTCCCTGCATCCCAGGCATGGCTGTATTTCAGAAATGCCCGACTCAAATAATAAACTTTTAACAAGACTGTAAAAGATACAAAAATTATTTCAGATAACAAGCAATACCTAAAAATGCAAAGAAACATTGTGCCTTAACAGCCTTAACAGAAGAAGCACATTTAGCATTCAATTTTCATCACTGTTAATAGATAAAGCTGTCTTCAGCAAAGTGATATTACAAAGAGGAAGAAATGAACAGACACAAACTATTTCTAACATTCCTGGTTCATTATTCCCTAAAACATTTAAACTTCATGTTATAAAAGTGTATTTTCCCTAGAGGTAGCCCATAAATCGTCTCAGATTTGCCTCTCTTGACCACAGAAAGATAGGAAATTGCATGGAAACAATGAATGGAAGTGCACTTTTTATCAGAAAACAACAGGAAGCATTCTGCTTGGTTTACATGAGAGCTCTGTATTGAGGCCAAAAAGGGGGAAAAAACTGTATAAAAATTTAATGCCTGCTTAGAGCAAAAAACTCTAAATCAGGTTTCAAAAACATTTTATTTTTAATAAATCAGTATTGGAACTTGTCAAACCACCCTACCCACACTATTGCTTTTACTGTATTCCTAAAATTGGGTAAATTAAAGATGACAGAGAAGAAAATCACAGATTTCATAAAATAAGTTTCAGGAGGCAAAGTGAGAGAACCATACTTACTTTCATGACCAGCCATACAAGAATTCATCAAAGAGCATACACAAAAACACACATGTAAACTTCAGCAATCTGTGCTTATCTAAGGAAACAAGTCTTCTGAGTCCCTCACAGCAAAATGGTATCTACTTAAATTGCAAATACATACTTCAGTTCTTTGCACACTCATGGGTGTGCTTCCAAGTTCTGATACTAGTTCTAATGATTTTCAAACCAATACAACAAGTGTTGGATTCCCATCTCAGGCAGTATCAATAGTATAGATGAAGGTACCAAAATATACAGTAATAGTAGGACTATAAAATGCATACACTAGACTGGGGGGCAGGGGTAAGATTTCTGGCATAGATGGATTTTGTTAGGGTTTTTTTTCAGCTTTTCTTAATCATAATGATTAAAAATATCCCAAGGCAATTTTTCAGAATTGCAAGTAGCTGTCACATGCTTGATCCTTACTGACTTTCCTTTGGAACTCCATATGCAGCCATGTTTTGCTCAAAAACACAGTGTCCAAGTGGCACTACTATGCAATGAAGAGTTTATCTTATCTGGTGACTAATGAAAGCAACCTCAACAAGATCAGGAGAGATTTAGAGGTGTCTTGTGTTTGCTGGTTATGGGGCATCCCAACCACAGAGCTGAGAGCAACTCCTGCAATTGTGAAAATTTTCCAATTCCTTTTACTGAATCTATTAAAACACTTCACAAGCATTCCTAAACAATTACACTATCACACAATTCTACAAACCATTAACAGATTTTCCTTTAATTCATAACATTAGTATTATTTTTGATAGGCTATCCAAGCTTCAAAGTAAAAGCATATCCAAAGTTTTCCTTTTATTTAATTTCTTTTATCTGGCCCAAGCTTCTTCCTTTTCTTCACACAGACACACTGAACTTACAGGAGTTCTGGTTGTACCCCTTTTTTACCGCCTCTATGAGCTCCTTTCCTTCTCAGTAGTTGGTATTCTATCCAATTCAAGCCCTGTTATTCCATTTAACCATTCCTACCTAGTCCCCTAAGCTTCATCAACACCTGGCATTCACTACACCTGCATACACAGGGCTCTTCTTTCAATAGGATGTCTTCCTTTTATCTGTCAATTCAATTATCAGCAAATCAGATTTTGGTCTTCAGAGAGAAAACAATAAATTCTGGATGCTGGTGCATATGGATGCATGCACATCTGGAGAGTTAAGAGAGAAGTGATTTCCTTTCAAAAATATCTTTTTGACAGTCACAGAAATGCAGAGTACCAGATGGTACAGCTGTCAGCACAACAGCAACTTCCTGCAATCATCTTCTGCTTTAACTTTGTCACTGGGCCCAGGGCTGCATGGGAGCCTTGCCATTTGTAACTAGCCCACCAGAAGACCAGGCTAGCAGTCACTGCCTCTAATCCTTGGCCACTGAAGCTTGTGGATTCTGCTTGCAACACCAGGCACTCGGTGAAAAGCAGCTGGAGAGAGCTTTTTGGTCTGGGGTTTGGTTTTCCCTCCCCTCAGTTCTGCCTGTCAGAAACTGACATATAGGTGCTTCACTCAAGCATGAAACCTTATAAGCCTTCCCTTTGCTAATCTCAGTTTGCACGTCAGAAGCATCAGTCCATACTAAAAAAGGGAACATCTGCTCAGTGCTGTGTGTCAGAGGATCTGATAAACGCTGCTGGACGCAGAGCTGGAACGAGAGCAGCGGCACTGGAACACGTGATCCGCACGCTGCCAGCCACACCAGGCCAGGCTGGGGCTGCTTTTCCAGCTCCTCAGCTGCAAAGGACTGAAAATCCTCATCAGTGGACAGGACCCTTCATAAAATAAAGAAACCTGGCTTTGCTACTCAGGCTTTCAGCTGCAAGCAGCTGGCCACCACTTGCTTCAGTCCTATCAAATGCAGTGGGGATCTCAGAAGCAGCAAAAGCCACAAGGAAAGAGAAAAACTTGGGAAAGATGGCTCCATGAAAGCAAACCAGCTTTTTCCTAATCACAAATAACAAGATTACAAGTTCAACTGAAGGCTGAATTCCTGTAACTGACCCTTTAAGGATGAGTTCATTATCACTATATGTCTCACTGAACAAACCTTGAAAACTGATCCTGATCAAGTGCTCAAGCAAGACAAAACTTTCCTCCACAAAACACTTAAAATCTTCAGTCTTGTCTTGAAAAACACAAAAAGAGATGCTTTAAAAATCAATAAAGAAAAAGGCAAAAACTACTGTACTGTTCCACAATGCTTCTTGCCCTTGGCAGCAGAATCGGTAAGGAAATCAATCCTGGAATATGCCCTGCTACAGGTTCTCTTTTCAGACTTCTGAATATTTATTATCTAGTTTGGTTTTAACTAGGAAAGACTCTGTGCTCAACATTTTTCAAGGTTCTAAAGAAGACTAGGAAACACCATGTTGGCCCCATGCTGTTTAGGAATGCCTCAAGCCAAGGCAGGTGTGGGCACTGTGACTTCATGCCTGGATATTGTTTGAAGCTTGCTCAGGAGCACCAGCCCAGCTGCAGGACAGGCCCCAGGCCCTGGTGGCTGCTTGGCAGGTGACAAATGCTGTGCCTGGCACCCAGGGCACAGCTCTCAGCTTCACACAGACAGGGGGCCACATCATCTGGGTGGAGATGGACCCAAGAGAGCAAGTCTGTGTGATGGCAGGTTTGACAGAGCTATACATACACAGTTATTGCTACAGGTAATGAAAAACCAGTAAAACCTAGCACTGCAGGTTTATGAGACAGGATGAATCATCCAGCATCTAACCACAACCAAACCCAGGATGCCTCAGTCTCTCCACTTTTCTTCTTCCCACCAACACTTTCCAGCTATCTTATGCCTCTTTTGATGCTGATCAAACCTGTCTTCCACAGGAGCTGATTCAACTCACTAACATGACAGGAAAGTAACCCAGCAATAAAGAGACTAAGCAGGTTTTTGTTGGCCTTTGGTGGCTTTGAGAGCAGGAAGGAAGGTCTGGGGAGTACCTAGGCTGGCTGTCACCACAGCCACTGGAATAAACCTGCACCCCTGTCCCTACTGTGGCAGCAGGGAGCCTTCAGACTTGATTGTGCTTGTGAAACCTCACTGACTGAACGTGAAAAGACCTTCCTAGAAAGAGATAATGCTGTTGATTTTGGAAAATGTGCTGACTATAAGCACAATAGTGACACAAACTACCACTTTCAAAAGCTTCTCATGCATTTTCACTTTGAATAAATATTTCCACGGTGGAGAACACAAATAGTCACAGCTTAACAACTGCTCTGATTATCAAGAAGATTTCATGCAATACCTCACTGCACTCTATGTATGTACATATTTTTATGTGTAAGTATTTATGCATACTCATACATGTTCTCCATAGCTACCTCATGTAAATGCTGACAAAATACTCAGAGGAAGTGAGATCAATCAAACTTCAGTCATATAAAGGTATTTGTTTCACTTTTGAAGAGCATGTAAGAGACTGGCTTTTACTAACATAAAAGCCTTTCCTGAAGGAATTCCATTTAATTTCCTCAACACTACTAATCTCACCATTTACAATGACAGGACATAGCAGTCCTGACACATGGTCTCTTAAAATTGCTTCCCTAATCAGTGTTCGTGTAAGCCCACTCTTAACACCTCATATGAAATGCAAAACTGGAACTACTCCCTTTGTAAGGGGTAACCACATTGCACTTCTCCACTCCCCTTGCCTTCTCATCTCTACTTCCTGTGTTAAACTCCTGGAAACTGCATTTACAGCTGCACTGCAAAGATCACTGTAGATGTTCCAGTATTAGACCTGATGTGGGAGAAGTCTGAACTGGTTTAATAATTTATTAAGTGCATACAATGTCACTTCAATTCATTTACATATTTAGGACCTCCAATCATAAACATATAAATTTATGGTTTTAACCATAAAAAGGCTTAATAAATAAATTAAAATAAACATTTTCTCATCAGTTTTGTCCACAGGTTTGTTTGCTGGGCAAAATATCTGTCCATATCAAGTGCATATTTTTGCTCATCTTTTGCTGCTAATTCTATAAAACTGTCAATATTCAGACAAGCAAATAAAGAGATCTTCTCTACAAATCAACCACTTTTGGCTTATAGCTGTGAAAAGCAGAAACCATCTTTGTTTTTTCATCCCCAAACTGGAAGAAATTGATCTTTGCTCTCTCAATAAGGCTGACTCAACAGGATGAGTGGAATACAAGCACAGAGATGAAGTGGCCTCAGAAAACCCTATTTTGAACATCTACACAAAAAGACTGAAAAAATACCTGAATTTTAACAAGCTCAGTGCTTACACCACATTCTAAACAAAACCTATTTTCAAAGTGTGATGTTACATCTTAAACTCAGCTGTTACTCTAATACTGACATGTGAAAAACAACCAACCCACCTTCCACTGGACCACAGGCCATTACACCACAGCTCAGGGTTGCCATCATCACAGCAAAGTTATCCCAAAGTAAGATTACTTAAACCAGAAATTCCAGGTGCATAAACATAGACAAATATTTTTCAAGGTATTTTCAAGAATTTAAGGATCTGAGACTTTTGAAATGCTTAGCCCCAGTTTCCTAAAAACAAAATTATAATTTAAAGTGCAACTTAGCACTTAAGACAAATGGTTTGCACTAGCATGGCTTCATTGCTACATTTTCCCCTTTCATAACCTGTTAACATTATTACCACTAATTTATAGGGCAAAAGAAATACAGCAGCTGAAAAAAGAGCTTGTCCTTTGGCAAATAATTTGGTGGCTTTTAAATGAGACTTCAAATTAACCCTTTTTAGCTGAAACAGCAGGTTCTCTTTGAATGTTTTACATGAAAAGCACCACTTAAAGTTTATTCACATCTTCCTTTAAAAAAAAATAAATAAAGGCATATTGCAAAACACACTTAATGGAGGAGAAACTGATGGTGGGAGTATGTAATCAAACAGCACCTGGCCAGAATGCCACAGTACAGCATATGCTCCATGCCCTGCATGATCTTCCACCCCTCTGAACCCAGCACTCCAGCCCTGAAACACAGAGTAACACCCATACATGGGAAACAACAGTGTCACAGACTTAAATGGAATTTAAATCTCAGAATTATATAAGGAAAATTGGGACTGGAAAGATTATTTTGTATCAATTGCCAGGAAAATGGATGCAAGCTCCCTCCTCTTGGAATCACAGATCGATAGAATGGTTTAGGGTGGAAAGGACCTTAAAGATCATCTAGTTCCAACACCCCTGCCATGGGCAGACACATCTCCCACTGCTCCAGATAGCTCAAAGCCCCATCCAACCAGGCCTTGAAACCTGCCAGGGAGAGGGCATCCACAACTTCCCTGGGCAACCTGTTCCAGTATCTCACCACCCTCACACTAAAGAATGTCCTCCATATATCCAACCTAAACTTCTCCTCTTTCAGTTTGAACCCCTTACACCTTGTTCTGTCACTATACTTCCTGAATGAAGAGTCCCTCTCTGCCTTTCTTGTAGACCCCCTTCAGATACTCTCAGGCCTCCATGCAACCTTCCCTTCTCCAGACGAACAGGCCCAGTTTTTCTCAGCTTTTCTTCCAGAGGGAAGGTGTTCCAGTCCCCTTATGAACTATGTGCCCTCCTCTGGACTCTCTGACATCTCCAGCCAGTCAGTGCCCCTCTGGGTGGCATTGACTCCCTCCAGTGTGCCAGCTCAGTGCCATCAGGGAAGTGGCTGAGGGTGCTCTTTCCAGGCACTGCATCCTACCAGTCCTTCCCCAGCTGAAGGCAGCCAAAGGCATTTACAGGTAAGGAGGAAGTCCTTATGCCTCCTCCTTCCTGCCATCCCGCACGTACCTGTGATAACCATGAACACATACAACACAGACTGGATATCAGAAATTACATTATTTCCTTCCTTCTCTTCACAGCCTTTGCCTTCTACTCTTTCTTTTCACAGTTTCCCATTTCTCAGTCAAACCTCATCTTCCTTCCTTCAGTCTCTACAGGAAAAGTGACCACAAACTCACTGGTTCAGAGCACTATCTTGAATATGCATCAGGGTGTACAAGAGCACTTTTACTAGTCTTTGTTTCCTGTCTTTTTTTATTAGAACCTCTCTGGGGTTGCATCGCTTGGGCCTTTGCAATCTGTTCTGCTTGACTCACCAAGCATCCAAGCTTGACTATTCCTATCTGTATAAACACTGTGTGTTACCAGGTCATCACAGCAGAAGTCCATGTTGCAGGAAGATAAAACACATCATGCTTGTAAACACACAAGTGTTATAAGTTTGATCAGATACTAGCCAGTGTGCAAACACAGTGACACCCAGCCCTGTGAACCTTGTATGGAGACAACTATACGTGCATGAAAAAAAGAAGTATATGCACCAAAAAGTTTATAAACACAGGAGTGTTGGTCTCAAAAGCATGAAAGAGCATTATCACCAGAAAACTACGCAGATTTTTAAGTGACAGTTTGTTGTTTTGGTTTTTTTTTTTTTTTTTTAATCTTGCTTTAATTAAATACTACCTGTGTTTGTGGTGAGCTTTTCAATAAAAAGTTACTTTCCTGGTAGGCATCCTGTAGCCTTCAAATCAAGAAACTTTTGTCTTTTAGGGGTTATTCTTTCAACCTAAAATTGAATATCAGGCCCCTTGTGCCTAGGTGCAACAGCATTCCAGAAGAAACCTATAAGCAGTAATGCAACATTAAAGAACAGGGTTTTTATGTTAGACACTATTAGCAAGTTAAAATGCTTTTTATACTTACCCAGTTTTTTATTAAAAGATACTTTGGGGGTTATGTGAGCATTTCAATATTTCCTACTCACTTCTAAACTGGGAGGTTCTCTGGGAATTCTTTTTAAACCTTGGGTTAGGGTAGTCTGCTCTATTAAAATGAAGAAAGTCTAAAGAGCATTACCCATACAAAGAGCTGAAGGTCACTATCCAACTGTGCTCATTATCTCATTATGTGGTCTAATTCAGCAATGTGTTTTCTTCCTGGATCTGATAATTAGCTTTGTGTTTCTTTGTTTCTAACAAAAACGCAGAGATACTGGAATCTTTTAAGGAAACAGTGAATCATTTTGGAAGGCTCTGTGCAATAAGAGTCAAAGTTACAACCTTTCCTACTTCTTACAATTTCATGGCCTCCACTTCCCAAAGCAATCTACTCTTGGACCCCTGCTTTTAGGAAAACAGCTTTTAGGAAAACAGCTCCTAAAAAAGCACAAGTAGCAATAAACTGAAATTTTCTGGTGAGAAACATCTCAATATAAACAGTCAGAAAATGAAAATTCATTCTAAATAAGCTACAAAATCCACAGAGAGACTAGGTGTTTCCCTTCCCATAGAGGATTGAAATCATAGTAATATACTCACAGCTTAATCAAGTTAGGGCCAGTATGTACACTGTAACACAGCCAAGTCCTGAAATCATTACCTTAAACCCAGCACACATGCTGAAGACTTTAGCAGCACACACTGCCTTCAACTCCCATTGAAATCTGTAGATTCTTGCAGGGATGTTGGGGTTTTATTATCTCACAGGGTCAAGCTCTTACTCCTTAATCAGGCAAGAATCCAGATGAGGTCCATGGGAGATTTGCCAGAGAAAGGACTAAATGGAAAGTGAGAAAGGATGACTCTAAACAAGTTGGGAGCAGATCTTTATGCAGAGCAGAGCTTGCATATTGTGTGCCTGATTCATAGGCAGTAATTTAGCTCACGCAGATGGCAGCCACATGTGAAAAGATTCGGCCGTATATATCCTCTACTTGCACCTCATCCTCACCAAAAAGAAAAAGGCCCATCAGCAGACAGGCATTAGTTCCATTATTTAAAATGTAAATTTTGACAGAGTAAGTCCAGTAACAAGATTTTCAAAACTGTTGAAGTAACATAAATGGATATATATTTAATTGTAAAATAAAACACTAACTAGTATCCCTGAGGTATCCCTTTTCTCCCCACCAGAAATAAAACAAACCCCACACCAAACCAAAATCATTCTCATGAAAAAGTAAAACTGCTCACTTAGGAAAGGTCTCTAAAGGCCATCTGCAACATCAGAGCTCTGAAATGAATCACTCACTAATGCATCTCTTTCCATTCCCCCTGAGGTAAAGTTATGTTTAAGGAGTTTCTTACTAAATGCCACCACTCACTCATCTCCTGGCTATCTGGGCAACAACTGACACTTCACTCACTACAGCCTTTCCTCCCTGCCAGAACACCAAACAATTTTCTTCTCCTTGACTTCCTTTTGCTCATTTCTTCCCTTATTAATAAACACATGCCCATTGTGTTATCCTACAGGATTTCTCCCCATATAGTTCTACAAGGGCAACTGAAGAAACACAGGGATGTAGTTCTACAAGAGTTAACCAATTTCACATTTCCTTAATGCACTGCCCAGCTGCTTGTTAGCTGTAAGCAGAAGGAGCACGCACATTGGCAGTTAGCTGCTAAATGCATTTTCAAAACTAATAAGAAGCTGAAAACAATTCAAGCTCTGGACATGAGTACAGCGTATTCTCCCAGGCGAGCAACAGATATAAAAGGAGAACTGAGATGGCCTCCATATGAAAACACAATGGCTCTTCTCCTCAAATAATCTTTTACTGACTTTTTTTTTTTTTTTTTTAAGGGAAGCTGGGGAAAGGATTTTTAACAGGAAATAAGTCATTTGTGCCCAATGCTAACACAGCCTTTATAAGGCATGCATCGTAGTATCATTGCTGCAGAGAAAAAAGTCTCAGAGAGCCTCAAAGCCGATTCAGGTTTCACAAAAATATAAAATGTTCACACGCACATCTGAAGTACTTCCTTTTCAGAGACCCCACAGGTGTAGAAATCCATCTCTCTGTATGGCAAAGGTTCAACTCCCATTTAAGGGCTTACACATGAGCATGAGCCTCCTTGACACCACAGGGAACACATGGGGGGCCCGAGAGCTGGCAATGGAGTGCAATTCCTTGTCTTCTCCAGGACAGGAAAACGCCTGCTGCTCCTTCTTCAACAAGCAAACAAGGCTTCAGGGAAAAAAATGCAGGTACATTCTGTAAAAACTAACCAGAAAACACTAACTAAATGTAAAAGTGCAAGACCACAGAAGCTTTCTTAGCCCCTAACATAACTGTAAGCAGAGACCTCAATGAGTAGGATGGTTTTTTGCTTCCTACAAAAACAACAACCAACACCCCAGCCCTACATAGAGGGTAAGCAGTGAGAAACCTTTCAGTGAGCCTTTCAAAGTGACTCAGCAACACTTAGCACTATTTGTTTTCAAGTACAATCAGTAAAGGATAGTGTTACTCAGAAAACAGTCACAATATACTGGAATTTACTAGATGCAAAATAACTTTGCAGTGCAGTCAGCAGTCTAAGGGGCCTCATGCAAGATTTGCAAGCTTTCAAACAGTCCCTCAGAAAGGTGAGGGAATGAGTAATCTCTCTTCCTGCTAAACATTCAAAGTACACATAAAAGATATCATTGAGTCAGCACTCGGTGGTGACAATTCATCTGCTTTGCTGCAATTTTTGACAGCCTGAAAGTAGCCATTGCTATACATCTTACATGCCTTTTTTTTTAATTACTACTATTATTTTTTTTAGAAGAAAATACCATGTAAGCAACCCACTTCAGCATATTTTAACTAGGAGGTAATATCAGGTTTTGATTTTGGGGAAAAAAAAGAGCTAGGGACTGAAAAAACTTAGATGTCCAACAAGATACAAACAAAAAACCGAGTAGACAAACTAATGCAGGGCCCAGTTAAACTATATGGTTGGGTAGATTTTAACAAGGTCAAATGGTTCAGGCTTTCACTTGCTTACATTGTAGCATAACACACTGACTGTGAAGAGTTCCAGCTCAAGAGTCCAAAGGAGGACTGTTGCCTCTCATTTACTGAACAGTCTTCATAGGAGAAGCATAGAAGTTTCAACATTGCATTGTGCAGCAGCACATTTCCTTTTTGTAAGGTATTGCATATCACTGTGGGAAACTAGCTGGCAAACCCTTGTTATGGGTAGAGTTACATAAGTTACATGAACCAAAAAAAGTGCTTCTGTCAGCTTTTTCATGTACTTTTGGGTAAGGATGTACAGCTGTGCCAGTAAACCAAATGGTTTTGTTGCTTTATATTCCAATTCTGACAGGCTGTTTTACATTGTGGTTGTGTCCGACTGTGCCACCAGGTGAGGCACAGATCAAGTTACTTAAAATACTTGAACAATACTTCAATGCTCTTCTTCTATAAGAGGAAACTCATTTTTGACCTAATACAAACATAATCTGCTGCAAAAAATGGAGGCTCCACTACCCCACCACACACTTCCAAGGGTTCCTTATTTGCTCTAGCAATCATGATGGTTCAGAGAAAACCAGCCACTTCTAGGACTTAAAAGCTCTCATGTAAGCACACAGGAGCCCAGTTGAAACTTGTTCTTCCCATCAGTGAACCAGTAGTTTAAATTCATTAAATGGAATGGAAGTTAACAGCCATGCTTTCACTCATGGCTCATACCTCATGAGACATGTGGTAATTTAGTGGCCATCCAATACAGAAGCAGCTTAACCTCACACTGCAAGGCAAGTCACTTGGTGAGTGTATCCTGCTTTAGAAAAGCTACCACCCCCTACTGAGCACCTGAAGCACGGTATCAGCCTTTTCTAATTGCTCACAGACAGCTGGGTAACCAGCAGCCCCACTCCCTCCCCGAGCACAGCACAGGCCTGACTCAGGACCAGAGAGAGCCCGGGCAGAGCAGTTCCACAGTCCCACCACTCACAGCCCTGGCACCAGTGCCACAAGTCTGGCTGGAAAAGAACCAAGTTCTTGTTGAGGACAAACAACCTTTTCTCTGGATAACAAGGCTACAATAACAACTTGAATATATTCAGAAATATAGCACAGAAGTGTACTCTCATCTACTGTTTTTTACTTGTGCTTACTATTAACCATTAGCAGTTTAGTTAACCCCTTTGGACAGTTCACTGCAGCTTTCGTTCACTGTAAATGCAGAGAGACCCCCTATGTCACCCACTGCACACTGTTCAGCCATTGTATGAAAAAATATGTTTATCTTGAAAGCTTCCAATGCAATTCCACTGTTGTATTTGAATGTTCTTTGAGATCATCCAGGATATTACAAAGATCCTTGTTTTAAAAGTCTCTTCCAGCTGTTCTATGTGTATATTAGGAACATTGCAAAGGCATCAAATACTCATTAGGGATGAGATCATCCTAGCAAAAAAAACCATACTAATGCACATCTTGGATACAAACAATTACAGTGAGATATTGAACACGGGAGGAAGAACATAGCCCCAAGTAAAGAGGGGAGCAGAGAGCATCACACCCATTGCAGGGTCCCACCAAAAGTGAGCAATAGCATGATTTCCCTTTGCTGGCACAACACCCCTTGCACAGCAGGTTCTCAGTAAATCTCTCTCCAACTCCACCAGACAGGACTTAGTTAACAAAATAGCACAGAGGACCTAACAAGAAGCTTTGAAGAAAAAGCAAACAAACCTATGTGTCGCCAACGGAGAAGGCAGGCCAAAAGTCTTCAGACCAGAACACGAGTTTTGTTATCACTACAGGACATGACCCTTAGGATTAAACCCATTAACAAAGAGGACCTGTGCTACACCATCTTCAAATTTCTGCCATTAAGTCCTCCTAGAGACATAATTCTATACAACTGTATCAGGATCAGACACCTACCGACTGGTTTAGAATGGGATTAAAGGGAAGAAGACACAGCAATTCTGCAGAAAGTTATGGTCTCAACATGAACCTGTTATGTCTGCAGCACTTGCAGCCCTCCAAGCAGCAAACTGAATCCTCAAAAAAGCATTCCAGCAAGAGATGGCACCAGGGAGCACAGGGACACCCGTATACAGGCTGGCTCCTTCCAAAAATTTAAGGAAAGCAACTGGAACAAGATGACAACACAGGTATCAAAACTGAATCAACTTAATTAGTTCAGTCAACTAGTACCAAAAATGTTGATTTCTCCAATTAAATTATTTCAGTCCACTAAGCCAAAAAAGCACTGATTCATTGCTCAAAAATCCTCCTGGGTAAATCCTGATTTCACTCCACTTTTCCTTTGAGCAATCTTGTCAAATCATAGACAGTTACATGAATGCTTGACCTATAAAACCATCTCAAGTGCATTATTATTTCTCTGGAGAAAGAGGCAAGATACATTTTAGGACTCTTCAAGGCAGGAAAAAAACCCAAGGAGTTCTTTGTTAGCAACTTTTACTTGAAATGTTTTTGACAATATTTTTGGTTAATCCTTTACATAGTGCTTGTGCAATTTTGAAACAAACAGAACAATAAGCTGGTTTGGTTTTCTCCATATACAAGAAGATTTTAACAACACTATTAAGCAGTTCAATACTCAGAACGGTTTCATTAGAATTCTTTTCTCCTGAATCACATCAATTAAGTTGAAGCTCAGTCTAGTATTTATAAGAGCTGACTTATAGGCTTCTTGCTGCAAACATACTTTTGAGATCCAGTAAATGTATCATAGACCTAGAATTAAGGAACTTTATATTTTTTAAAATGCTTTATTCAAAATCAACCATCACACAGTCTTAAACATTATTTTATCTTGGGCATGAAATTGCTGAAAATACCTCTAGCTTTTCTAATTTCAAAGAAGAAAAAAGATTTCAAGAGACACAAGTAATAAAACCAGATCTTTTTTAGGGTTGCTTTTATTTTTCTGTTACTGCCATGAAGCATTCCTTAATCTGACATTTCAGTTACTTTTTTTTTCCCTTTTCACAGGAGGCACTACAGAAGCATTTGTCAAGTATTACAATTAAGACAATTGAAATCTTCAGAAAAACCTCAGAGACCTTCCTATGATGCATACTTGAGGTCTCTTACTTCCATCTGTGATGGTAAATGTGATCACAGAGATCAAGCATCAGCACTGGAGAATGAAGGCAGTGAACAATATGGCCACGAGCACTATTTTAGCAAGAAAAATAACTACTACTGGCCTACTTCCAAAAAGCAACTGAGACAAGTAATTTCCAAAGTCATCTCTCAACAGTTTTCTTGCCAATTTATTCAAATACCTATTACTTTTTCAGCTTGAAGGTGAAAATATCCCACAGAAAAATTAATTACTGCTTTGAACTCATTAGTGCCATAAAAGAAAATTTTGCCAGACTGACATAACATTTCAAAACAGAAGATACAGAAATCTGGCCACTCTTACTGTATATAACTCTTACAAGTTATTATACAGTCCAAAGGAAAAGTCGACCCTAATGCAAGAAACTGAAGCTACACATTAACTTGTATCATGTTGCTCAAATCCTGCATGGGATTTAATGCAGTTCTACCTGCTGTTGTAAGCTGTCTCCCAATCATGCAACAAAAGAGTTGTATTTCACCTGAAAATCATTTTTGGTACAGTCTCAGATTTCCCACTTCCTTGCTTTGGTATGGCTGACTCTACTTCTTGCAAATATAGTGATTTTTAATTTTTTTTTTAATAAGGATGATGGGTAGAGTAAAATAAGTAACTCCATGAGTTAAGACACTTCTCAGAACATGATACTTTATCTATGTCTTGCCAAAACGTAAACCACCTTGATCCTTATCAGAGATCACAACAAACCTCTGCAGTTCAGCATCCATGAGTCTAAAACCAAGCAAAATTGGCAAATAGTCTGGCAGTACCTTTAGTAAAACTTTTGCTAGTTTCATACCTCCAAAAAGGGTACAGGGACGTTTTGAAGAATTACTGAGATCCCAGCAGTTAGCAACAATGTCAACCATGTGACTTTAAAGTGATTACATTGGCTCTTCAAACAGGCCGGCAGGGAAGATGCCAGGGTTGAACACATCCGTTTTACATATCAAGTGACCAAGATTGAGAGATGAAATAACTCGTGGGGAGATCACAGAGCAAGTCACAAATCCAGATGCAAGCCTTTCACCTTTCAGCCAAAAGCAGAGGCTCACAGATTAGCCCCGTGCACCTAACAGAGCTGTGGCCATCGGGCACGGGGGCTGCACACGGAGAACAGCTCCAGCTGCTGCTCCAGCCTCCCCGTGCTCTCCTTCAGGAGCCCCTGCTCATGGCAGAGCCACAGCAGGAAGGAGCTGCTCTGCCAGTCCATAGCTCGCCCCACGCTCTCCCAGAGGTCCTTCAGACACAGACATTTACACTCAGTCACCACAGAGGATGGACACACACACACACATCACCTCACAGGGGGCTGCTGGGCCTGGCTGTACCGAGAGTGCACATCACTCCATGGGCAGGGCAACACTCCACCCTGTCGTCAGACACAGCAGCACCTGTCCACCCACGCTTTTTATGCTTCCTGTCCAGCTTTCATGCTACAGAGCAGATGCTTCCCATGAGTAACCAAAATGCCCATTTAGACTAAACACACACACACCCCCCAATATATAAAATGTGTGACCTCTGCTTTTTAAGTTCTTCATCTTCTACATATTTTCTTAAAGCAACCCCAAATTTGCAAACTGAACTGTGCTAAACTACTTCAGTAATAGCTACAAATAACCTTTTCACCTTTATCCATACAATTCCTGAAGCCTAGAAGTCTAAAGAATCACCAAGGCAATATGATGCTAAGTGTCCCTCCTTGATTTTTACATATTAAAGAAAGGCACACATTCTTGTGATGGAAAAAATTGATTTTGACATAGTAGCTAGAATCAAAATAACTAGGAGCATCTCTGGTAGGACATACTTATTACTGCTCTATTTAAATTAAAAGTATAAATAAAGAAAAATTTTATTTATTCCAAAATAGATTGCATCCATCATCCTTTCCAGACTCAAGGCAGATTTGGTGATCAAGGAAATGAAGAAAAACTAAAGAGGAAAATGAGCAAAAATAACCATAAAAATAAATTCTTCACCCACTCTTGGCTTCAAGTGTTAAGGAGAAGATAACAGAAAAACCCACCACCAAAACACCACACCTGCTTCAGATGAATGCAAACTTTTTGCTGAAGAGATAAAACAGCAACAAACCTTACATACATTTCCATTGCCCACCCCCAAACTCCTTTATTTGTTACATCTTCACTGCACTACTTCAATAATCAGAGTAATGACATTTTCAGTTTAGTTATTTCTATCCCTGACAGTTAAAATCCCTTTTTTATTAAATGCCTATTAGTAAGTCTCACAGTGTGGAAGCTGCCAAAAAAAGGAACAATAGCTCCATCTTTTATAAAGTATGCTAAAAAAGAAAAGCACATTGCGCTTAAAGCAGCTGCACTTCATGGCATTAGTGAAAACCTTTGCTTTTGTCACCTGGTGTCAAAACTTATCCTTGGTGAAATTCCATTGACTTAAAATAAGTTCACACCAAAGAAGAATCCAACTCAGTGCCTTCAGGTAATGAAACATGGTACAGTCTTTGTGCTAAATATATATTTTTTTTCACTCCAAATTCATCTCTCCTATGACTTACAGCCTAAGGGACTTCAGTTCTTTTTAGCATTAGCTACAGAGGATTAAATTATTTCTCTTTCTTGAAAAGGCATGTATCTGGTCCCTATATTTTCTCTACACTATAACATCACCAGCAGTAAAATAATGGCATTGAATCATACAAGTATGCTTCAGTGGAAGGAGCTTACAAAAGAAACAGATTTGCAGAAATTCAATACAATTTTAATGTGAAAATAACAATTGTTTTTCTAATAGCAGATGCTTCATTTCTTGGTGAGACACCCCAGGACCACACTGGGAATTCTGGGTGTGGGGTTCTACAGCATGTGAAGTTTAATCTTCAGTTAAATAAATATGCCTTTTTCACTTTTTTATTAATTAAAGGGATCATGTTATTTATAAGACAAATGACAGATGGAAAAGCTAAGAAAGAGTTAACAAGGGCCTGCAATACAGAGAGGATATTAAAAGATCTACAAGCAAAACCTCAAATCCCAATTCCCTTCAGAAAACAAAAGAATTATTTTTAGCAAAGTATTTATAAAATAATTATGTGGAGCTTAGAACTCGTTAAAGACAAGTTTCTCTTAAAAAAAAAGGAAAACTTGAATAAATTCCTTTACAAAGATACGGATTAATGCCATCCCCATTCTGTGCCATAAAATTTTCCTCAAAACTACTTTTCATCAGTGGAGTACCTCCCTCCAGAGAGCCTCAGTAACACCATTTGCCTGCACCTACACAGTTCCAGCACTGCATTATGGGCTGCAGATTTCTTAGGGCTCCTTTGGCATCACCAGAGCCAGTTTTAATCAAAGAAGCAGATACTGATGTCTAGAGATAAATGCTCCGGTTCAGCAAACACTTGGATATACACTCAGCTGTTCTGCTGAATCAGGACCCACAATCCCACATCCTACTGCTCCACATGGGTGCAGAATTGTGCAGAATTCTGCTGAAATTCAACTGGTTTTAGCTTGAGAGCCTTGCTGATACAGGAAAAATGAAGCCTGCTCAGTTCAAGCCATTCCAAGTCTGTGATACAATTACCTCTTTGAAAATACATAACCCTTCTCTGTGTCCTGACTCTTTAAATTCTTCACAATTTTTGCGTGGGTTTGGAAGATAAAAAAAACACTATTTAAGCATAAAGCACATAGAAATGGCACAGGATTTGATTCAATTCAGTTGCTGAAAGACAGACAGATGAACTGATTAAAGAAGTAATTTACAAAGGAATAGATCAACATACAGCACAAGAATGCTGAAGAAACTTAAATCAGGGGACACACAGATTTAGTCTAATCAGTCTTTTTATTTAAAGTGCTCACTTAAAACAATTTACTGCTTGAAAGGTATTAGGTTTTGTGTGAAACGAAAATTAACTCTTTTTTATGTATATTTTGGCATCTCAAAGTTATGTCACAGAGCTCACGGACATGAATTTAGGAATTCATCATTTGATTCCTTATCAGATAAACATGTGGTATTCATATGTTTCAAATCACCATCATGGTGATGAAGGAATAAAAAAATTATAACAATTTCCACTTTTAATAGCCAGTCCCTGGTTTCTCAGTAGTATTTCTCAGAACTGAGAGCACATAAGCCTCCCCTGAAGAGGGTGGGCATTCCCTTGCAGCCCCTGCCCCTCCTTGCAGCCTTTCTGCCATGGCACAGCACATGAACCAGCCTTTGCTCCTCTAATTCTCTGACACTGCAAATCTTCAAATGTTCTGAGTGCTGGTTTATTTCATCCTCAAAAGTCTGAACACCCAGACCATCAACAGATAGGAACAGGTGATTTCACAAGGGAGGCAGGAGCCAGCTGATTATGAGAAAGATGTGAAGGGAAAGGGAAGTAGGAAGTGAAATCTTCATCCATTCAAAAGCTGAATACTGCAACCAGCCTGTGCTTTACTTCAGTCCTAAGAATTCAAGATCCAACCTCTTTCCCTTGGTTCTCATCCTCTAAAAACAATTTAAACAAACAAAAAACTCCACACCTCTGGCAACAAATACTTTAAGGAAAAAATAATTACAGTCTAATTAAATCTGGGAAATACCCAGCAAACACTGTTTAAAATAGAAGGAAATTTGTGTAACTCCCAGTATTACTTTCTACTTTTTTTAGATCATGTCCTTCACCTTCTAGTAGAAGGTTTTTCTACTGTGCTTTGAAGAATCATATATTGCTTTTGGAAACACAATGTTCAAGGTCAGGGGAAGTTCATCTTTAAAAACAAATAAAAACTAGGTGTCATGACAAGGCCTGTTTCTTCCTGTTGTTCCACTTATTAACATGGCACCCATCACCATCATATCTGGGGGGCACAGATCCAGAGATACATGAGCTTGCAAGTGAACAGTCCTACGGAAAATGAAGCACACATGCTCTGAACAATGTAAGATTACTTACAAAAACAAGTATGTAAAAAGAAAGAAAAAGCAGCTAGGATTACAATAGAGGGGAGAACCAGGGAGTAAAGAGTTGTTGGAAGAAAACCATAAAGACAGACCTAACATAAGCAGATAAACCAATAACCTCAGCATTACAGAAAATAAGTAAATTCTTCAATATATGCAATTCTTACAGGGTCTTCATCTGCCTGACCACAACCATGAAATGCAGCCATAAGGAGAAAAGCGTCCACAAGTCAAGCACAGATAATGCTAATTATCAAGGGTGTTGAAGGAAAGTGAACATGGCTCCATGGGCAAATTCCAGTTGGTATCAGGTGCCACAGCTGCGCTGCTTTCTCAGCAGCAGGAATGATTTGCACCAACAGAGGATCTACCCCAGAGGCTGCAATGAGAACCTTTGGCCGCTGGAAATCCATAGCCTGTATCACCCTTCTGTCTTCTTTCCAGCTGAATAGTAATGCAGGATAGAAAGAAACAAAACAAAAACAAAAAATTGAAGCTAAAACACATCCCCATTCCTTCACAGAAGGACCTGTTCTGTTGAAGGTTCGGTCCTCAAGGTCTAGAGCAGGTATGTATTTCAGCTGTCCTCTAAGACATTTTATTATGACATGCATCATGCACCCAACTGCACTAATTTGCCAGCAAGTAAAATAAATATGTTCCAGCCTTTGATTTAAGCCACATTAGGACAGAATATTTTTGCTCCAAGATTAAAAAGCCAGACTAATTTAAGAGGTCATCCAAGGCCTGGATAACTGTGTGTAGTTCTAAGTGTTTGTGTGCAGCTCCTGTTGCAGGTTGCCAGACCTTAATTTAATCCCACTTCAAAAACTTCATTCCTTCAGTCGGGTAGAGAGCTTGCCAGAAGTTTTTCTCCCCATCCTGCCTTGGACTTTCCATGAAGTAGAAAAATCTCAGAGTAATCAAGGTTTACTTTGCAGTCTTTTTCTGCCCAAAAGAGCTTTACAAATAAAAGCTTACAAGAAATCAGTGTACAAGACAAAAGTAAATCAAATTCAGATAAGCATTTAGCTACATACATCCAAGTAGTATAAGGAGGTAGAAAAACAGGCAAATATTCTTTGAATATTTATATAGACTATTTTCAATGCAGTTAGTGAGGTGTAATATTTAAACTATTAGCTTGAAAAACATGCAGATCTGTGATTCATCTTTGACCATCCATTTCTGTACATCATGCAGTGTAACTCCAGGGTTTTGGGGACTTTTTGATATATTTAACACACTAGTACCTTCAAGAGCAAGAGTGGAAAAACAGAAACCAAACATGGATTCTGTCTAGAACCTCACTTACACCTGAAAATACAAGAACACCAAAGCTACTACAATGTCAGCAAAACACCCTCCATAACCAGTAGCAGCAGTTTCAGAGTAGGACTGGCAAACAAAACAAAGGTGTGCTCTGCTGCAGCAGCTTCACTTCTTCAGAAACAAAGAGCAAGCTGGAAAAAGGCTCAAATGTAAAAATAAATCAATACCCTAGGGAGGTGGCATGCTGCCCCCTGCCTCCCCCATGCTCCACCACAAGCAAGGGATTTTATTTATACTTCTTAACTTTATTTAGACTTCTAGTTTTGTTTATACCAGTACATTTGTGGTTCAAGACTGGAAAAGCACAGGTTCTGGATGCTGGCAATTAGGAGCCATGCCTGCAGTGCCCTGGCCACCAGACTGACCAGAGCCGGGGGCCTCTGCCAGCTTTTCACAGCTCTGCAACACGCTGTGTGCTCCCACCTAGAGCCACAAACTCCCTGCATTTAAAGCATAACTGTTTGCATTAAAAGGACTCAAAGCCTCCAGTTGCAAAAGCTCTATCTGAAGAGCCTTCAGAGAGCTGTCTTTCCTCAGTTTTAATTGCATCTGCCTGACATCTCTTCCCTCTTCATCATAGTCCATTGGTTCTTTCTGTACTCACTGTACTCATTATACTCTGTAAGGATATTATCTAGTTGTTCTCATTAAGAATTTATTGAAAAAATGAAAAAGCATGGAAGAAAACCAAAACATACAGGCAGATATAGCCAGAAACCACAAAGACAGTGTTTCCTCACCTTCCCCTAACAGACTGTGACCCCTCCTACTCTCCTCAGCTGATTTCTTCCCATACAGATAGAAGAAAAATCAGAGAAAGAAAGAAAGAATTTGAAACTAGCCTTCCTCCAAGCAGGGTGCTGGAGTAGACTTCCAGAGGTCCCTTCCAGCCAAAGTAATTCTGTCACTCTACTTAAGCATCTGATTGAATCCAAAGTTTTTTAAGAGTTTCTTTCAAGAATATCTGCCAGAGGAAAACACAGAGATGGGGAGTAAAACCAAAAAAACCACAACGAATTTCAAGACAGACACATTACGTTTTCTCAACGCTGAATAACTTACTAATAGTGTAACTGTTTGACAGCACTTTTAAATCAGTAGGTTTTAATTAAAGCTAGCATTAAGAGATAAGCTGACACAACAGGCAAGCATTCTCCTCAGCAGCAAAACAGAATTATGGTTGTGATCAATTAAAAAAGCTTTTCTTTTCTGCACTGGCCCTTCCTTTTAAAGTAGATTTTTACACATCTAGAATGATCCAGATTTGCTCCAAGTAATGGCTCTTGTAAGCCAAGAGCAGCATTGATGTGCTCAGCTCGAGCTGCAGACACACTCAGACACACCCTGCATTGCTGGAAGTCTGTCTGCAGTGAAGCTATTGCAAAATGTCAGCATCACGTACTGTTAAACAATCAAAGTTACTCATGCTGGATGGATGCCCTCAAGGAGGTCAAACCCAGAGAAAGTCCCACAAGGCTTGAGGGCTTGAAATAACATAATTTTCCATGCTGAAGATGAAATGAAGCCAAATTGTAACACATTTAATTGTTCAGCCCTGTCTCTTCCAAAGCTGGTCATCTTTTCCACAGTGAGGACATCTCAGATTTAAGCAAGCCATCTGTCCACTGTCTACTTTTCCCACTGTCTCATTTTGACTGACTGTACATCCACTTGGCCTCTTCTCCAAAGACCCACACTGTACACAAGCTGGACACATAAGAGGCTTCCCCTTGCAACCACAGAAAGAACTTTGACAAACAAACATTCTGAGTAGAATCACTTCAGTGCTTGAAGAAACTACAGAATAAACTAGGTACTTGAACTCCACAGATCTTTCCTTTCTCTGTGACAAGTTATTGCAACATACCATTTTAAAAATCCCCAGCTAGGCCAAAATGTGGGACAGGAACAATCCCCTTAAATGGCAATGCATGTTCCTAACCTAAAAGGACTCCATTAACACAGACAACTGTTATTAAAAGGCCTTTGCCATCATCACTAATGGTCGACTGGAAGTCACGTTAGACAACTGTCAGAAATGACCAAGGTGAGGTTTATCCCAATAAGGCAGGATGGATGGACAGACTCAGTGACCTATTATGAACCTTTCTGGGATTTTGTCTGACATATTTTTTATAAAGTCAAATAATTGGGGCTTAATTCCAGATTACAGGTCTTGGAGGCAGCATGGAGCTGAGCAGGTAGACCCTTTCAGCCCAGCTCTGCAGAGAGACTCCAGCAGCCTCAGCTTCACCAGCCCAACCCTGCATCTGGGAAAATAAGCTCAGCCTCTTGGCAGAGCCAATAGTTCATCAGGCTGGCAGAGCTACACTGCCTCCACTCCCAAAGGCTTCCATATCAACCCTCCCCTTTAAGTGCACCATGCATTTTTTAAAAATAAATAGGTAAATAACCTAAATAACTTAGATTACTACTGCAGTTCTTGTATTATCTTAAGGGTGAACATAGATGCAAGAAAACATTCTTATAGGAACAGCATCGTTTCTCACATCATATATGATGCAATTATGATCACAATAGTTTTACAGAAAACCTAGACATAAACTTTAGCTGACCTACTTTCTTCAGCATGAAAAAGTATTTCTGATCAACAATTCTAAATATGCACATCAAGTTAATCCACTGAATGCATGATTTGCATAATACTACCTACCTGCAGCTGCAAAGCACAAAACCATCAAAGGAAACACTGAAGTCACACAACTTGACATTTTTGTAAATGCTGTATTCTTCTCAAATCAACTTGCTTTGTGGCTCCTCATATAGATTTACTTTCTTTGAAATTTGTGGTGAGCTTTGAAATCAGATCTTCTGGAGTTTTAATTGCCTACAGAAAAAAGTAAAAATAAACATTAATACAAATACAACTTACAGAAATATTGTTAGATATTTAAAATTCTCTCTCTTGTAAGAAGAGAAACAGAACTCTCTCTTAAAGGTCTAGTAGGGGAGTGCATTTTATATTGTCAGATACCCTAGGTACCAGTAACTTAGTATTCCTCCCCTGTATTGCAGTACGTCTTTGCAGATGTTGCTCCCTTCTAGGATACATTGTGCAAGTTGGGATCTGTTTGGAAGCGAGGCCCCAGAGTCCTTTCTGTCAGCTAATACCACAGTCCCACTGAAGCCTGCCAATGGTACTCACACCCTCAGACATGTTTATTTTAAGTAATCAGACTTTCCCTGGTGCATATAAACATTTGTTTGCTCAGTTATCTGCTGCTACCTTTATTATAGCATGGAGAAATGTTTCACATGTACTGGTTGGTGGGTAACTCAAATTTAACTCATCATTTCTCAGTATGACAAACTCTGAAAACTTTTCAATGCTACTCGACACTAAATATAAACATAAAACTGCTCAGAATCTTTATTTTAAAATACTTTGAGACATGATATACCAGGTCAGTTAAACAACTCCAGCGTGCTACGCTAATAAATGACAATAGAGCTGATGCCTGCAAGCCTTACAAACATGGAAAATTCTGACCCCAGAATGCATGCTGCAGATTTTGGAGGGGAAACACTTAAGCAGATCCACAATATCCTCTTAAACTTTGTTTTTATTCTATTCTCAGTTATCTAGATGTCTAGAATAAGATTACAAACCAGGAAGGTAAAGAACAGGAATGTTGGTATTGAGCCTTTGGGAGCAGATGACAGATGGCACCTTGGCAACCACTAACACCCATCATAAAGTACTGCAAGAAATGACAAACCTCCATCATGGGACTAAGTGATAGCACAATGCTGAGTCAGGATCATGTGGCAACATCAATATCACTTAAAAGGTTCTTGCTGACCTGAAAATGGAATGAAGCACAAGGACAAAAGGCCAGATTCTGTCACACAGTGTGTGCCATGCTGTGCACCAGCAGAAGCCTGCTCAACCAAAACCTGCACCCAGATCAGCACTTCAAGACCAGCACCCCTGGGGCTCTGAGGAAACTGGACAAACTGCTCAGCAGCATTTCTGCATGGGTTATTTGGTGGGGATAGCACTGCCCTGTGTGCATAGAGCTGCATCTACACCCCTGAAAGGGCTGCTGGGGCCCAAGGGCAGAACTCCAGCCTCCTGCAGATGCTTCACTCAGCACCCAGCTCCTGGAACCTCCAAGTGGTCTTGGCAGTGCCCCAAATCCCACTGGGAGGTGGGGGGAACAGGAGCAGCTCTGCAGGCTGCTGGGAACACCAGACACACTCCTACAGGACAGCAGGGTATGGGGAGAGCCAGGAGCTGACAGTCTGTCACAACATGGGGGTTCATGCAGCTCCTTTTCTAGTGTCCCACCTAAAATGCACTTTTGGAAAAATGGCAAGACATTACAAATATTGAGCATTATTTGGGAAGTCAAATATAAACTGGAATAATTTGCTGCTATTTCTCTAGATGAAAAGAAACCTAACTCTACCTCCTGGTGGTACTATTTGGTTGCTAGTTCAATTTCTAAATGCTGCCACAAAGAAAAATTATCAAATAGAGGAAATAATGAGGTTTCTAGTCAGTGTTATCTATAGAAGACCATCATAATGTTCTGCAAGATATCCTACGTGCAAAGAGGCAATGAAGAAGCATTCTGAAACCCAAGTTACTGATGTACAGCCATTTGACCACCACCAACAAACAGAAGAGAAACCAGAAAAAGAGCAACTACAGCACACATGCTAATAAAGAAAATCCAAGATGCTCACTGTCCCATCTGCATAAGCCTCTCATTCCTCAGTGACAATTTTATAAGGCACCAAGTTGTGTAGAAACAGGGAGCACCGGGAAAGAACTGGAGACAAAGAAATTATGTTTAGAATCCCATTCTGACCTGAGCATCTAAATGTGTTTAAATGTCAAGTTGCAATTCCACTTGGATGAAAGTCCATTTGAAAAAGCTGATTTCAAAGGCAGAGAGAACACATACACATTTCCATCTGTAGGAGTGATTTGATCCCTACCACAATCTACTGACCAATAACTTTTGCAAGGTATAACTCAGAGCTGCCAGTATATGATTGAATAGTCCTAAACTTCTACCCTGATTCTGCCAGTTCATGAAGGGTGAATAATGAAGACTTAAATGAAAATTTGGAAGAGCTTTCTGAAGAGTGAGCTCACTTGCTTGAAGACATATACTCACAAACTCAAAATGCAGGGCAAATATCAAACAACATGAAAAGGTGACAAACTAACAGTGAGTTTCATGAATTTAGGATGAATGATACCCCAACTGTCAGCTCCACAGCTGCAATTTAAAAGACAGATAAAACTACTAGTAATAACTCATTTAAGACTAAACCTACTAAGCAGGCAATTTGTCAATATTTTCCAAAATATGATCATGTGTGGCAGGAATCAGCTACCAAGCTGCTCTTAAGTGACCATCTGACAGTACCAAACAAACAAACTAACCAACCACAACAGCAACAACAAAAAAGTGAGAAAGTTAAGTTGTGGTGCAAAATCTGCCAGATTTTGCTTCAGTGTGAGACCTGCTGTCACTAGAAAAAATGTGAAACCTGCAAACTAGGAAAAGCCAGTCCACAAAATAGGAAGCTATTTCCCTTGAAACAAGAGAAGAAAGCTGTGCAAAGGGATAAGGAACCTAAACTATTTACCCAAGAAGTAAACACAACTGCTAGCCAACTTGACATTCAGAAGAAATTTCCAAGAGAATCCTCTTTTCCTTTGGGGTATATCTGGGTGGCTATTTTTGTAAATGAGATCATGAAAGGGCGTATTACAAGTATAACCAAAAAATCCTGATGTGGAAGAGAAAGAGAAGAAGACATGAGTTTTGGGTTTATTAATAATGTTTTCATGCCAATGCTTTTTACTACAACAAGCTGCAAGGAAGGCTGGCAAAAGAAGGCATCTGAATCAAAACCATTGAAGACTATGGGGTCATTTTTGGTCATTTTCACTGAAATCTGCCGTTGTAAAGGCCACTAGTCCTGGTAAAAGTGAGGGTCTAAAAAGCACAAAGACCCTATTTTGTTGAGAAATATATATCTGCAGATCAAATCAGGAATACATGCTGCTGGGAACATCAGGAATAACCTGACTACTACTAGCTTTTGTTAGGTATGAAAGAAGACTGGGGAAATGGAAGGGGAGGAAACACATTTTGAAGTACATAAGGATAAGCAGAGGAGAACGCATGAGGTTTTAATTCGGTTTCAGCTAGGAGCCTCTGGTGCCCATGAGAATTTTGATGCATAAAGCTTAGCTAGAACTCAGTGAAAAGCATGGTGCTTTTGAAAGATACCAAAGCACGGCCTGGAAGGACAGTTCTCATTGCTATGCTAAGCTAAAGGACAACGAATGTTGTCCTTAATTTAGTGGTACTTAAAGCAATCTACATTTGTCAGAGCCAGTAGCAGAGGAAACAAATCACTTGAGTACACTACTGTTTTCTCTCAGCCTTTCACCTACATAAATAGTTCTCTTTGTAAAATTCTGGTACTCATCTTCCTCAGAATTTCAGTCTTTGGATTTTTTAAAGCTAGCCTTTGAACTAAAAAGTCACCTTTAATACTGCAACAACATGGAAGAATTCACAGGCTAGAAGCATGACACTTTCTCCTAAAAAAATCCAAAACATCTTTCCCTATGGATTTTCCAGTCCTTACTGACAGGCACTCCCAGACCATAAGGCTCTGTGGTCTATGGCTTGTCACTAAGAAATGACATTCAGCACCATTCTGCCACTAGCAGAAATGCCCCCACCCCCACGTGGGCCTAATGCTCTCTAGAAAGGGGACAGGACTCTGCTCTAAAGTGCTTCAAGAACTATAAATGAAAATGAACCACCCTGGGTTAGGTTCAGGCTTCATGACATTTGAGCACCTTTCTACTCAGCCCAATTCTGTACTTTTAGCCAAGTGACTATTATGCAGCAGTCTTCTTCAAATCAGAAGTCTCCTTAGCTTCAACTTTTACACACTTTTCTTCTCTAGGTAAATTTATTTTTGCTTACTTCTTCAAAGCTTCTCTACCCAGTGCAACCTGCAGGCAGCCAGAGCCACAGATTCTAGGGCATTTCTGTTTCCTATTAACGCTTCTGTAGCACAGGAACTTGCCACATTTCTTGCTGAATTGGGATCTTATTGTTTTATTTATCCCTTTTACTTCTGTTCCCTGAAGCCCTTTCCCCAACAGCTACCATCTGTTTCATTAATCAGCACCTACCTTACCCATACAAGCTCTTCCCCTGCCTTAACTCTACCCTTCTTGTTGTCTAAACTTTTCCTTTACTGCCTGAAGAATAACTTCCACTTCCTCTCTGCCTTATCAGCATGGACTCTGGTAATTCCCTTCTCTTTCCACACGTGGTGCCAGAGGTTGCACAGCTCTCTACAACACTGCTAACAAACACTCCTCTACCAAAGCAAGCCAAAATTCCTCCTCCTCTCAAGTCACATCACAAGTCCCAACAAAGTGAATGGGGATACTTGAGTGAAGCCAGCAGGATCTGTCCCTTTGTGTTGTTTTGCCATAGCAACGTGAACCCAAGTTTCTAGGCCATCCAAGGCCGCCTTCACAGCCAAAGCTTTTTCACTTTTTGTTTGCTTGTTTTACACATGGCAACCATTTCACTCATTTAACCGGTTTTTCTTCCATTTGTCCAAGCTGCTTCCCTGTGAGAATGCAGTGAATACATGCATGCCCTGTGTAAGTAAATAAGGCAAACATTTGTAATCAAGTACACCCAATCTCAAGTAAAATAACCCCACAAATAGTTAACTATATGAGCAGTTCTATAAACTTAGGAACAGCAAAAGGGCTTATTTATAACCCTACTCCTATTAAAAATGCTTTTTTAAAGACTTACTAGCTGACATTTATCATGTCAATTCTGCACGATTTGCACACATACAGGCAGGAAAGCTGATTAATAGGATTAGCAAATGCTCACATGGAATTGAAAATTTGTCCATATTTTTAAATGTCTATGTCCAAGGCATATACACAAAGTCCCACAAGTTCATTCAGAACTTAAAATAGTAACTTATTCATAAACTATAAAGGGACAGATTCTGGTTTAGAAACAACAAAGCAGTTTCATTTTCAGGGAATATATGAATAGCAATAAAACTAAAAATCCTGACATATCATAAAGTCCAGGGAAAAAGTAACTCTGATGTCCTGCAGTTCACATGCTGCTGTGCTTGTAATGGGACATTTCAACAAGTCACAGTTAAAGGCTATGGGAACTGGATGAGTGCCAAATGAAGATGTTTTATGCCATTTAGTAACGTGCCCCTCTATTCCATGTGATTTTTGTTTTAGTATTTTATTTATTTTCTTATTAATGTATTACAATGTAGCCTACCAAATTACAGGAACAAAAATATAAACAAATAAATCCAATAAAAATGTGAAACCATTCCACCTATTTAGTAACAGTGTACTGGAGGGGGATTTTGTTACCTGGTAGGTATTTTGCCCACAGCTGGAATGAAAGTGTGGATGGGGGTGTCTATTCTCAGTATCATTTCATAACCAACTTCCCCTTCAGCTTCACAACTTTCCCTTTTTTTAATCACCTGATTTTATTGCTGTCAATTTAGATGACACCAGGTATTTTAAGTTTTGGGTGAAGAATCACTGCATAATACAGCACAAAAGTAAGAGACAGTTTACAGAAACAGGACCAAAAAAATCATTCTGTTATACATTCCCAGGACTTCCCTTCCCCCAAACACAGGGAGGTATGCAGTTAAATCTTCCTAGGCTGAGGAAGGTTTTGCTTACCAAGTGTAAACAAGAGAACAGTCTCTTAAAGGATCAGGATGCAGGAGGGTTTCAATGCATGGAAGGGAAGGAAGTGCATTTGGGCATCTTGGAGTGGAAGGAGCACACAAGGCTTCCAGAAGGAGCAGACTGGAACAGATTGCTTTTTGACAGCAGCAGAAATTCCTAGAGGTTACTGAACCTCTACAGGAGGAGGCACAGATGGCACCGCAGACAGAGTTTACCAAGACCAACACCCCACACGTAATCTGAGTACCAAATCAGAATTTTTTTCCTTTATCATAGAGCCTTCAGGCACTTCCTACATCAGGACATCTCTAAAGGGAGTGGAGAAAACAAGAGGCAGGGGTGCTGTACAGCTCTTGTACTGTATTGGCTCAAGCCATCTGCAATCTCATACCAGCTCCAGCTGTGTATTTTCTGTGCAACTCACAGCTACTCCATTCTTTCACAGGCAAAAAGTCATAACAGGACCTCACCTTGGCCACAGCAGCACCTCCTTAACACCTGCCTGGAAAGATAACACTCTACTTTGGGCATTCTGCTTCCACCTTCTAGTTAGAAAATGGACAAGAAACCTCACTGATCTTACCAGGGAATACCAGAAGCACAATTATACCCCATCTTTCTGATACACATTAAGGAAGCACAACGAAGCAAAAAAGCAGACATAACCAGAAACATACATACATAAAAACATGGCAACTCAAGAAATCTCAGATGTACATTTAAATAAAACTCAAGTTCCCAATTAACCAGTAATATCTCACCACAACTAAAAAGAACTAAGCTCACGTTTCTTAAATGGGACTTACTGCTTCTAAGAAGTTTACCCTAAAACAAAAACAATAGAAATAAGAATCTTCACTCTAAGTGAGATCATGCTAAATTGCATGAAAAAAACATCTCTACAACCTTTCTTTCTCACAGTTAAATTTCTTTGGACTAATTACCAACTTTTTATTGTTTCTAATTGAAAACAGAATAGGTTTCCTGGCACTGGACTATCTTACTCTTCATAAACACAGTAGCAGCCAACAACTTCACACAAATTTAATTTATCTTAAGTTTTACTTGGCTGGGTTTCTAATTGAACACCTCAACTAAACAGATAACAGCTCTAATGTACCTATCAAGGCAGATATAACCCTAGGGAGGGCATCTCTGTGGAATTGAAGCCACAGCAGGATGGAAAGTTACCAACAATTCAGCAAGGCTTCTTCCACACACTCGGCACTGTTATTTTTTTCAAGACTGAACTGCAAAAACCATAGGATTGCATCTAGAAATATTTTACCTAGAACCTTCCTACCATGAAAAAACAACTAAATCCATCAGTGGTGGATTTAAGATCTTGAAATGACTTGTAGGCATTTAGAAAAGTAGTTTTGAAACCATGACCTATAAATACCAGCAACTGTCTGGGTTAATTGTGAGAAAGCCACAAAGATTATGATGAAAAGCAAGACTACAGCATTAAACAAGTTCACTGTATAAGGATGCAATCCTCTTTGAGAAGGGTAAAAGAAACAAACAAAAAAGACAGTTAGTAAATAAATGAACAAGATTGAAAAATCAGTGCTTCTCATTACAGGGGAATTAGATGAAGCGATACAAGCCAGCCCTCCTCACTGCCATGGGCCATTACATACTACAAGAAGTGAATTAACAGACTGAAATATTACCTACTAGGGATTTTAAAGTTAACTGCATGCATTATCAGACCCACATTTGGGAAAAAAAGCCAAACAGAACAACAAAAGAATTGTCTCTTTTGGTCTCTAGAATAAGGCAAACTCTAATAGGCAGGCAGATGAGTAGATTATTTGTTCAGGTTGCTAAACAAGAATGCAAGATAAACCCACCAAAAGTTATCTGTTAGCCACTAAACTTTCAGCTGCACATCTCACAGATAGGAAACTTCTCCCACACAAACAGGGAAGTCCTTAAAGGGACACACAGTTAAAAGGAGGAGCCAAAAATAATTTCCCTTTGTATAGGGGCATCTACCCTCTCACTTTCTACCAAATAAATGGTGTCATTCCATTTGTTGAGCAGAAAAATCTATTCAGGTTGGAGCAAATTTTTTTCATAAAAATTTTTATTTAGAAGAACTTCATTAGGGATTTGCTTCAGTCAAGGTATGAATCACTAGCATGTTCCACTCAGAATGAGTGGAGAACACTCCCATAAAATCATTACCATTCAGAATTTCCTTTAAATATGTTACATTAAATGTATAAATAACAACTGTAAAAAATTTTCAGGCACAGGTATGGAGAGAAGGAAGACCACAACAAATTCCATTAGTCACATAAATAATTTGTCAGAAGGACCTTTCTGTCAGAAGGAAATTATCATGTATATGATCATCACTGGAGTGAACCAAATCACCAGATCTACAGGTATTTAGAAACAGTGGTGATTTTAACTGCTGGAGGGAGGAACTAATCTATCACAGAACACAAGCTGCATACACTGGAGGAGTGACTTGGTTCATTAATGCAATAGCTTTATTAAAGAAAAGGCTCTTTTCAAACACCACAACAGCTGCTTTGGAAAGCAGAACAGAATTTTGTTTCACTCAAATCATTGTAAAAAACATTGTAAAAATACTACCATAGTTCTTAATCACACAGAGTCAAATGCAGCTACAGTCTAACAACTTACTTGTCAAATGTAAGGCAAAAGAGGACATACCAATCTTCAGTCCACCTCCAGCTTCTTGGCAAAGAAACACATTAATTCAGCAAATTTCTACTACACAGTAAGCTCACTGGATACTTTGGGATTTTTTTATTGTCCCTGACTCACACAATACAGCTCACCAATTTCCAACAGAAAATGCCTATGCTTACAAAGGAGAATCAGAGAATAAACGAATTGCCACTATCCTTCAGAATCACTAACACCACCTTATGTATCACAGCCCCTACTGCCTTCTGGGCAGAAAAACAACCTCTACACAGCAGCTCTATAATTAAATTGTTTCAGACCAAAGACCTCTAGATAAACTGCTCTCCTGCAATCTAAGCAGGTCTCTTGCAAGGTCACAACAGAAATTATCTAAAAGAGAGGCCCTTTCCAGCTGACTCTCAAAATGTTATAACCTCTTAGAGCAGGACAGAAGGAAAAAAAAATCTGAATTTGGCCAACTAGTGTACTGAAATTAGACTGATTATTACACAGAAGTGCTAAATATAATGCAATAAATTTGTTAATAATAAGCAGGTGTCACTCATTTTGAAGTACTATTCACAGGATGAAGATGAAATTGTTTTCACATTTTCCTCAAAAACACCATTCATTTCATTATAGAAACATCAGAAACTAGCACGCTTTCCAAGACAGAATTATTTCTAAGTACAAATAAACAGTTATTATCTTAAAATGCAATATATGAAATGTTCTCTGCTGAACTTAACAAATATGACTACTTAGATAATCAAGGACAAAAAGTAAGTTCTTCTTTTAAGACATTTATTTTGTGATACTTGAAATTAAAAAATATGGAATATAAATTAAGTGGCAGCTTTAAAGTCCCTCTTCCATGATTTCCAGAGATAACTGAAATCTGGTAAACCTCTCTCATTTTGGCTACCACAGAGTTAATTGTTGCTGTAAGCACAAGAAATGCTGCTCTGTTGGATGAATGCCAGCACATAAAAATGCGAATCCACACTGATGGATCAAGCAATTCCAACTGCACTACTTTTTGCTAGTACATTTTTATGGCAAAACATGCTTGTATTCATGAAGTGGCTAGAAACTGGCATACCACTGTTAATCACCACAAATATTACTGCTATAGAAGTAATGCCTATTTATAATATACAAATATTTTTATGGAACTAGATCAAAAGCAATGTGATTGCAAAGATATTTGCAATCTACACCCCAGATAGTATTTTCTGAGATTCACATAAATGGCCCAAGACTTGATAATTCGTGTCTTTAATTTTAACACAATATTACTGGCAATATCGAAAAAAAAAAAAAAAAGAATTGTAAGACAAATTAGGCAAAGATTTACCACTATTTTCAAATCACATTAAAACAGAAATTTCAGTTTGACTTTACAAAGTACACACTCCAGCATCTCAGAGAACCATCTGGAGAGAAAGTTTGGGATTCCATGAAAACAACAGAAGATGAAGATTGCCAATGGAATTTAACATACACCTTTTTATACTTTTACGGGCAGGCAACATCAAGTAATGCTCTCAGAGAACAATGCATGGCCATTGAAATATGCATATACTTTATATACATTTATATCTATTTTATACTTCACTGTGCAATTAGTGCCATTCCAGAACCAGAGCTTACATATCCTTAAACCTGACCTGGGACTGTTAATTTCAGTTGAACTCTATTGTGTCTGTATTTGCTCTAGCACCTAATGCTGGTGGAATATACAATTGTTATCACTCACAAGCAGCAAGCTGGTTACTCTGTAGCAAATGCTCCTCGGCATGTTTTCACCCCACCATCGGTGAAAGGCGGCATAACCACAAGTAGAAGCAGCAAGATTCTTGAATTTACTGTGGATGCGAGGCTGTTCCCCAGCTCTTACTGAGGAGTACCTGACACCCTGCAAATTCCCAGTGAGCCATCTGAGTGCATCCACACCTTCAGTATTTGCCATTTGGCTGCACCAGACTTCACAGACCAGAAAGCAATATGGATTGGTGCAAGCCATCCACATAACCTTCTTTGGCAACAGCCTTTACATTCTTATTCGTGGTACAAAAGACTTAATCATTACACCAATATGAATGAAAAAAAAAAAATCTTATTGCTCTGTGCTGGGACCATCAGTTGACCTCTACATAATAAGTTAGTAATGGCTTCTTAAAACCTAAGAGAATATCTAAAAATATTTTCTTTTATGGAAAGCCTAAATACTAGAAATAGTTTCTTGTGCAAATACAACTGCTTTGCAAGTCAACTTGAGCTCTCGAGATGTCTACGTACAATCATATGTGTGACCTAGTAAGAGCTCCACTCTGAAAATATTTTGTCTAGTTCATCATCTGAAACTTTGCAGGATTACTCAAAATATCGTTTCTTGGGATTAATTCACTTCAAACATCTTCAAAGAGAAATTTCACTCACATAAACCTGTAGTATTTTTGCAAGTCGGTCATGGCTAATATGACAAAAATTGCATTCAGAAGAATGGGAGATCTGCCTGCTAGAGGAAATGTATAAACAAGTATTTGAAAATAATATGTTTATTTCAATGTATGTGGGTGTTCCAAGTAAATTAACATTCACCTTCTAAAGAAATACTATCAAAAGTATAGGCCCAAAGTTTTAATAAATTCCAACTGTGGTAGGAGGAGAGACTTTATAGACAGCAAGTTTTGTGTTCCCCCTGCTGGTTTAGCAATTGACTTCCAAACACTGTTCCTGTGGTAGGCATCAAGATGCTGGAGTATGAAAATATGTTTTGCATGCCAGGAACAACAACTAAAAGTTACTTTTTAAAAGAACTCACACCCTTGGTGGATATCACTTAACACGCTTTGACTAGATGAGGCTCTGGACGCACAAAACATGGATCAAAATCAACAATGAAACAACATCTCCCCAGGGACAGAAAGCATGTCAAGAGAAAAATCTGAAGTGTCACTTTAAACTTGAAAAGGTTGAACTGCAACAAACAATTGGGGGAAGCAAGTTTCAGAGTAAAGGACTCTTCACTGAAGGAAGCCAATGACCTGCCCCCCCTCCAACACGCGTCCCTCCCTTCCTCCCCCAGCCCAGCACCAGCTGCACCAGGTCAGCATTCGAGGAGCAGCTCCTCCTCAGCTGGAACTCAAGCCCTGTAAGCTTTCATGGGTTAAACTGGAGCTCTTCAAATGAATAAGCATCTGCCATTAACATTTACTAACACTGTTGTTGGGAATACTTTGACAGGATACTTGTGCAGTGCTAATTAAAAACCCAGCTACCAACTCATACTGTGGCAGGCATACATGGAAAAAAGCATGGACTGTAAGGAAAATAAAGTAATCTTCATAAGTAGCAATAAACAATTAGATTTTGTCTTGGGAAGACATTTCATTTACACATGCAAAGTCTTCCATATATGAGACTACAATAGTATCAGTCCTGTGGGTCACCATGAGACAAACCTAATTGATGCCACAGTTAGTGAGCAGGCAGCTCTCTCACTTTGGGTTTTCTCTCCATTGGGGGTCTGATATCACCCTGTTTAACCTCACCAAACAAAAAATACATAAACTTAGATCAGTATAAATACAGACCCAGCCAGAAAACCTTTTTGTTAGAGCAAAATAATGGCACTTGTATGTCCAAGTGTCTCTTTAACAACTTACAAACACTACCAGAAATACTCTGTAAAAAATGAACTGTGCAATGATCATACATTTGAGAAGAAAATAATAAATGACAGCAAATCAATTTTAACACCTACAGCTTAATAGAACTAAGTAGATTTAGATCTGGTTACATCCACAACAAGTGGAAAAGGCATAACTACACATGCACACTACACCTGAATAAGTCCTTTCTTGTGAAAGGGAGAAGTAGCACATCCTGTGCTGTTTGACACCCATGACTTTGGAACTGCAAGTGCACTTGAAACTGGGGAAAGCTCGTGTTTAAAAACTTACTTATTTTACATCTAACATAGAAGCCACATTCTTGTTATTTCTAGGACAGCCGTACTCAGAAGCCTGCAGTGACCTGACTCCAGTGCATCCCCTGCAAAATCTGCAGCAGTAACTCCCACATGTCAATGCCTCACTGAAATAGCACTGAAGGGACATTATACTGGCCCTTGTATTATTGTCACTTACACTGAAGTCACACTCTGCTCGTGCACTGCCGAGTTCTCACCTGGGCTCAGGAAGGGTACGAGGACACACTCGCACACAGCAGAGCGAGCCTCTCTGTAAAGCATTTCGCTCTCTGCCCGCAGCGCGCCCAGGACGTACCGGGCACAGCGACCGCCGCTGGGACACCTGTATCTGCCCCTCGCCAGGTGCCCGACTCCCGCTCTCCCCTCAGTTCCCACAGGGAGCCCGCAGCTCGCACGGTCCCGAGGGGCGAGCCGCTCTTCCCGGCACGCGTGCGGACACTGACCGCCCCCGGCAGCTCCCGCACCTCGCGCCCGGCGGAGGCCCCCGGACCCTCCCGCTCAGCCCTGTCACGGTGACAGCCCGAGGGGCGCACTGCCCGCGCCCGGCCCAGCGGACGGCCCGAATCGGGGCGGGGGTCGCGGCCGCCGCACCTACCCGGCGGCAGGTCTGTCCCGCGGGGCAGGCGCGCAGCGGAGCAGCTACGCCATGGGCACCGCCGGCCGGGACGGGAACGCAGTCCTCGCCAAGGCCGCCCAGCGCCGGCCACCGCTGCCCGGCCCGCGGTGCGCGGAGGAGGCAGCGAGGAGGCGGAGGCGGAGGAGGCGCGTGTGCGCCCGCCCGGCCTCCGGCCCGGCAGTAACCCCGCGGCCCGCGGGGCGGGGCGGGCGGACGCGGGCGGTGCCGCCATTGGGCGCGGGGCGGAGACGGCGCCGTGACGGCCGCGCCCACCGCCCCTCGCGCCCGCGTGCCGCCAGCGCGCGCCGCGGCCCCGCCCGCCCCGTCCCGTCCCACACCTGAGCCCCGCCCGCCCCCCGGGAGCCGTGAGGGGGTCCTGGGGTCGCGCACGGCCCGGCTGTGCTGGCGGCCAGCGGCTCGAAAACCCCCGCGCAGCCGGGGCTAGGGGCACAGTCCCTGCTCACGGCAGCCGGAGCCGCAACGGCCTTTAAGTTACCGGCCTCGAAACCGCGTGAGGCCGCCGGGCACCGCGTCCGTAACGGAGCCTGGGCTGCGCTCGGTACGGGCCCAGTGTGAGCGGCGGTGTGACGGTGCCCTGCCCTGTGCACCGAGGTACGTCCCTGCAGCCCCCCGAGCGGGCCCAGCTCCCAGCGGCGGCTGGCGCAGAGCGAGGCCCCGGCCGCCCCTCAGTGCTGCCTCCCCAGCCAAGGGCAGCCCAGAGCCCACATCTCAACCAGTTTTGGCCAACACCGCAGAGCTGACATCGTTTACAGCAGAGCAAACTATTCCAGTTCCCTCGAGGTTCATTATACTAGGAAATAACAGAAAGTGCTGTTCAGTGCAGAAGGCACGCTTAAGGTTGTCAAATCCCCCAACTTCAAGACTATCGAGTTGTGGAGCAAACTGGCGTTAAGGGAGTTACTCCACAGATGAGGCCTTTCCACCCACAACTTCATCCTTCAGCCGGATGAACAGAGTTAGTTTCTGACACAGTCCTGCAACATCAGGTGTGTGCTGCTCAAACCTCTATGTCCTCTAAAGGTCATGGTAATGAGAGCAGTACTAGAACTTGGCAAACATCATTCTAGCAAAACTCCCATCACAAAATTGAGCCCTACTCCTATTATTATCCAAGTGAGCAATTGTTCTTCTGTAGGCATGGAGATAATGTGGAGATAGAGAGAAGTGGAGAGGAGTAGAACTACTCCACTCCTGTATATCTGTACATTGTCTCAGCAAAATTTTACTAGTTTAATTGGCTTTCTTACTGAGAGGATTAGAGGTGACTTGATTCTTTCATAATTCTCTTTGACTTCAGGCCCTTTTCCCTGAGTCACAAATGCCAAGTTCTTACATCTACCCAAGAGGAGTGTTACAAGAGTTCAGACACAATTTAGCCACTCTTGAAATGTCAGTTCACAACCTAGAATAGTCCACTGCCATTTACCTTTGACCTCTTTGTGTTTGGACAGGACTTACTCACAGTTCTGCTGCATGCACCACACATCAGTCAATGGCTGGGTCCCCCAAAGACCTGTCCTCAAAACAACATTATCTGTATATGACAGCTCTAGCAAGGAAATCGAAGTAAATCAAATAGCAAGCATTTAGTCTACATTAAATATTTTAGCAAACGAGCTTACAAAACCTGGAGAAAAACCTGCAGAAACAAGTAAAATACAAGTTCAGACTGCTTGTTGGCAGCCTAAGCTCACTTACAGAACTTTTAATTTATTTTTAGCATTTGAAAAGTTGTGCATGTTGGAGCATGACATACCTCCTCTCTTATCACTCTCGTATGTAGGATGCAAAATTTTTGCAAGAGGGATGTGGAGGTGGGGGAAGTCCCTTCAACAAAGAAGAACACTAATATTCTACAGCAATATAGGTATTATAAGGCATATTGTGTGTCTGCTATATTTCTGCTAGCTAAAATTCCAGACTGCTGATTTAAAATGGGATTGAAACTTAAGCAAACACATTATTTTAATTTTAATTACTCATTTAGGTCCCAATCCTGCAAAGATTAAATAAAACAGATTAGGTTCACTCAAATAAGTAGCCATGAGAGCTGTTCAAGTATGTGACATCAAATATGTATGCACAAGCCTTTGTAAAATCAAATTGTTTCTATATAGGTCTAAACTTAGCCAAATTATTTTTACCATTTTCACTGATTTTGGTAAGAAATGGTTCTTGTCCATGGAACCAATTCTGTTAGGCAGTCAGCATCCTTGAGCAAAGCAAACACCACTTGTCCTGGTGTTTGAAAAAGTTCAAGACTAAGACACAAAACCAGAGATTTTTAGTTATGAGCTAATATGTAACTCAGTTGATGTACATGATATTCAAAGACTGAAGCCATGACAAATTGTCACATTAAAGTAGAATTAGGCACGTGGGTTGGGTCACCCAGGAACATAATGATATACAGTTGGCTTTGGCTTTTTTTGTATTTTTACATTTTGTGGCAGAATAAACAGAAACCACATAATTTCCTCTTAAAACCATGGAAAATTCCTGCAATCTTAACTACAGTGTTCAATCTTTGCAGCTGAGGAACACAATTATATACATAATTTACATTTTACTTACTTTTAAAGTATTTGCTGATCTAGTGATTATCTTCAGTCCTGGGCAGGATTACTTCACTTAGCAGGCATTGCTCCAATCCAGCAATGTAATGTATTGTCCTCACTAAGATGCATGAAGGCTGTGACAGCTCACTTTTGCAGGAGGTTTAGAGGTTTTCATAGTGTGGTGCTACAGAATTAGGCCTAAGTAAATGTAAAATCTTTTAAAATATGCACTGTTAAAACTATTAATATCAAAGTTTTCATTTTTTTCCTCCTTTCCCAGAAAATACAGTAGGGATACTCCTGTGGATAGCAACTACCCATTTACTACTCCCCAAAAGTTCTAGACTACTTTCAGTTACTCATTTCATGTTATGGCCATAAAGCCCTAACCTGCCCTGAGGAGCCAGCTGAGTTCAGGTCACCAACACCAAGAGCAGCATCAATCTGTTAACATGGCATCCAAGCTGAACTAACTAATCCTTCCCAGGAGCAGGCTATTCATTTGGGTATCATTCTGTATTCATAGAATCACAGAACAGTTTGGTTGGAAAGGAAAATTAGGATTCACTTGCTCTCAAAACTTTAGCACTAAACCTGTCATTGCCTGGGAAATTTCCACAGTTTTAAGAAACACAGAATCTTCTCTGCCTTCTGGGCTGACGTTAGACTGGGGCCTTGGGACTCAACATGGAGCTGGGGACTACATGCTGTCACTGAGGGGGCAGTGAATACACTGCCTGCTAATTAACAGCTTCTTGTGATGGACCCACTGCCACGAGCCCAAGTGCACTTTCAATAGTTGCTGCTGGATTAGGCATCTGATGATCACTTATCTCTTTATAGCACTATTTAAACTTGCTTCACCCACCAAAAGAAATGAAGGGTACAACAGCTCTACAAAATGTTTATTTCCAAACTGATTTGAAAATTCTAATTGAAAACAGAGACTTCTATAAACAAGCATCTTGGTATGAAAGTGTTTTCTTGTCATAAAGTATTTTAAGATCTCAGAAATTATTTTTGGACATTAGTAAGGACTAATTCTCACAAAACTCTCTTACTTCATACAGTATCTAGAATCTTTTCAAGGCTAAAAGGTTGTCCCAACCAATAAAGCATTAGAAAAGAAAAAGACAGCTAGGAAGGACCACACTGTCCTAAGAGCTGTTCCTGTTTGCTTTTAAGTTAATGGATCATATTCTACATTAAGTCAATAACAGTGGATCCAGAAAACGAGCCAGCAGCCATGTTTTGAATCACTAAGAACCACTAAAGAATCTCTGGTAGTTTTGAAAGTCCAGAAAATAGTAAGCATGCTAATTCACTAAATTCCAAAACCCAAATGGATGAATAGGCACCCTGAAGGGATATCTTGTACATAAGATAGGTTTAGAACTGGGATCAAGCACAGGGAGTATGTTCAGATCAGTACAGCCATTGCCCAGCACATCCATTGTGTCCCTCTCTGAAGTAAAATGTTGTTATTTAAAATTAGCTTTGTGTTTTAAGCTGATTTATTGTGCCACTGAAGCAAGGAAAAGAAAGGTCTAGAAGCAATAAGCATAGGTTGCTGACTAGGTATGGGTTCTTATGCTGCATTACATTAACTCCATTGTTTTAGTCATATGACTCTACCCAACCACCTTTAATATGAAGGGTCAGTTAATGTAATTAAGCC
Source organism: Ammospiza caudacuta (assembly GCF_027887145.1). Lineage (NCBI taxonomy): Eukaryota > Metazoa > Chordata > Aves > Passeriformes > Passerellidae > Ammospiza > Ammospiza caudacuta. The sequence goes on along the minus strand of NC_080599.1, from coordinate 32,330,829 downwards.
ATTAAAAGCTTCTTAGGAAATAAGTCATTAATACAAACTAATGAGGTAAAATTCTACATTCCTTACTAAATGATCCTGCATTCCTTGAACACCTAAAACTTTTGCTAAAGGTAAGTAAATGTTAGTGTTGAACTGCTAGGCTTGTCTACACTTGAAAGTTACTTTGGATTAAGGCAGGGAGTGAATTTCAAGTGCAGCAGCAAATCTGGAATAATTCCAAACATGGACAAGTCATGTATAGTACAAACCTGGAAGGTACCATGGGTTTTAAACTCAAACCTGAGGCTACATATCCAATTCAAATAACACATTCTTATAGATTTCATATTTTAAAAAAGAAGGAAAAAGACCAAAACCCTCCAGCATGACTAACCATCTCTTTTGTGCCCCCTCTTCTTTCCTGCCTGCCTTACACAGGCTCCTCTATACCCAGCACTCTTCTTGACTCTGATATGCCCCTTACCCTCCTTCCAACATTTTTCTGATAAGATGTTTATAGGCCCTCAACCTACCAAATGCAAACATAACAGAGCAGAAGAGGGAGGAAAGAAAGAGATTATATGAGAGAAGGAAAAAATCAACAAAGATCAAACACAGCAAATGTGAAACTAACATACCTTCATTGTTCAATCACTTTCTTCTGGCTGGATCCCATTCCTCATATTGCAGTTGTCTGTTTAGAGCTCAATACAAAATATAATAGACAAATGTCAGTAGATTACTTTAAACTGTTCAGTTTCAGACAATGCTCTTCAACAATATTTGATCATAACACACCTAGAACTTAGACACATAACAATTATTTAATAAGATATACTTTCAGATTCAACATATTAAATAACTGATATTCACCCTCCAATACCTAAAATATGGAACTATACATATGGCTAAAACTACCTGTGGCTTGCAGAATTGGGTTCCAAACTGCTGTATTCTGTTTTGAAGTTCATGTGGCATGCTTGTGGTTTCAAAACCAAATTATGGGTGAAATTCTTTGTAGCCAAGATGAAAGTATCACAGGTTCTTCATGTCTACAATTTCCTAATTAATTCACTGTTTTTATCTGCATAATTCCACAGGGTGCCAAATGTTTTGCTGAAAAACATCAAAACAAGGCTGCTGCATAGAGAGCTAACAACTTCAATAAGCAAAGGTAAGTGACTGAAATGGACGTGAGAAAGTGTAACTGTTGACACGCTGGTATAATTATTTGTCTTGGACATTTTCTTCTAGCCCTTTTGATCTTTAGTTGATCTGGTTTTCTCTTTTTCTTCCCAATTTGATTTAATTGCAAGGACATGATAAAATGGGTCATGATAAAGAAATGGAAGGAGATTTATATACAGTCTCCCTCACAGATGAAGCAGAGCCAAAAATCAAGCTGCCTAGATAGTCATTATATTTCATGAAGTAAATTTTAACCAGCAGAGTAAAAATGCATGAAATAAGACTGTTTCAGCTATATTTCTGTCACACAATGAATAGGTTGGCTAGATGTTCAGAATCTAGCTACACTTACCAATGAAATTTCATATCAAGTAAACAATCAAACCTAAAAAGCCCCATAAAAAACCCCACCAAACAAAAAAAAAACCCAGAAGTTGCAAGTCCTTACTTTATTGAATAAATCTTCTGTTTTATTATCAGTCTCTAAAGTGATACTTCTCTAAAGTTTGAGGAGGAGGTCATGAGATGTTTATAAGATGATACTGTGTGGTATTTTGAAGCCCAATATAGGTAGTCACATTTTAAAGCAAAGCCATAAAGTGAGCCCCTCTTCAGGATACAGTGTGTTTCCAAACATGCTCCCTGCGAGAAAAAGTCACCTATTTAAACCTGTTAGCTGTATGAACTTAAGTACCAACCTGTGGCAAAATTTGGGGATTTGAGAATTACCAAGTAATGCATTGATCATGCTCCAAATTATTTCTTGTTCAAACTCCAAAGATTTGAAGAAGGAATTCTGCACTGCTGCTCTGTGCTTGGGTTTAGCACTGCTCCTAGAGAAAACACCTTTTCTTTTTCTTTTGCAATGGAAATTACCAATACTATTGCAAAACAAATTTGTAAAAGGGCTTAATTTTATACTTTCCTGTGGGACTTACAGTTTAGATCCAGCTGGAATTGGGAATCAACATAAAAGTTTTTCCTTCACATATACAGTGCAGCATTAACTCTTTCAGAGAACGTATTCTTTTGTCTTTGTGTATATGAGAATTAGTCTTTATGCAAGTATTAGATCTGATTTTTATCCCTCCAAGTGATCTGCAATACATGACAATCTTTATTTTACTTTGGACTGCTACTGACTAATGCCTTATGTTGGATATTTGTTTGTTTTTCCCACATGTTATTTCATCGTCCTTGGAATTACAATGATACGTGCCAGGGAATGTAACCTATCAGACCTAACTGTCCTTCACTGAGTCTGGATGGGGATGTAAGGCAAGTGCATACATATAATAGATGTGTATATATGTAATATATACACATCTATTATATGTATGTAACATACATATAATACATATATGTAATATACATATATATGTGTATATATTATATATATATACATATATATGTGTATATATTATATATATATGTGTATATATATATATTATATATATTACACTTTATTCTGTTACATAAATTGCTTCTGGAAGGCTTTCATGTCATACATTGATTCATGAAGTATCAATTATTTAGTGCATGAATTGCTATAAAAATCCAGTCTTTGTTGCCATTTACACATTAAAAAAGCCAAATGCAAGTTCCTTTTCTCTTTAAATATGTACAAAAGATCAGGAGAGATCTTGAGTAATGAGACAGAGGAGGAAAAAACAACCCAACCTTCCATCTGCTCTTTTACCAAATCTTGAGGGAAAAGATAGGTCTTTTGACCCCTTGGATCTCTTGATTGCACTAGTGAGAAAAAGACTTATGGAGAAAGACAATTTTTCAACATAAAAATCAACATAAATAACTCAAAAGCAGCTGACCAACACCCCTAATCACAGCACATATCTGAAGACAAAAAATGAGAAATACCAGATCATAAGCAGTCCAGGTATATTCAGCTAGCTGTATTTTCATTAATAATTCTCTCTATGAGCCCAAACACAAGCCCTAGTAATTTCCACAGCTGCTTCTTGTAAGCCACCACCATTCCCTCCCTTGCACAACTTCAAAATAATTTTATGTATTTCTGGATTATTACTTGCACAGAACTGGCAATGTCAAATATGAGGTGACAATGAGCTGAAGGACATCAGCAAACTCAGTACGTCAGAGCCAGTGCCCCCAGTGTTATCAGGTGGAAATTGATAAAAAGCAGGGACAGTCCAGGCCTTGCTGTATCACAAGGCCAAGAACCTTTTGCACAAAGCAGGTTGCTTACACTTGCCACCTGTAACCTGCTCATGTGTCAAACCATCTGTGTTTAGCAGACAGGCAACACAACTGCATACTCAGTGCCGTTGAAAACCACAGACAAAAGGAAACAATCAAAGGCAAGTTATGCCTTTAACAGAGATTATAAATATATGCATCCAGTAAATTTACTATTCAGTTCTTTCAAATTTTGCTGTTGCCTGAAGGATTAATTTTCTTTTAAGGACTGGGAGTTTCATTTGCACTTGATTTTTTTTTTTAAGGTCTTTACAGGCTGGCATGGTAGGTGGCCACCATAGCAATATAGATCTGCAGGAGGTTTCAAAACTTTTACTGAAAACTTCATGTTTTTATGAACTAGCCAAAAGGTACCTAAGAAATTTAAACCTCTAGGGTGTAAGAGCCCAAAAGTTTGAAGAAAGAAACATTATATACTTACATTTTCTTTTTGATACTTAATTTGTTTAATTCAATTGTTTGCAGGGGGATGGGGAAGGGGGGGAAGAAAAAATGGAAAAATCTAAAAACCATTTCTATACAATGTGCTCTTTTTAGCACATGGAAGGAAAACTTTGCCTACCCTAGAAAATATACTGATCTATACAAGTACACAGAGAGAGAAAGAAACATCTATAAACCAGAGAGTTTTTTGTTATCTCACAGATAAAGAACATATTTTTTTCAGATTTCTTAGACATCTAGATATTTAGATGTCAAAATATTTAGATACCAAGAGGCAACAGAAGCAGAATAGTTAACTACATTGAAAACTGTTCCTAATATGCAAACCACAAAACTATCACTATGAGGGTGAGAAAGGCCTCATGCTAAAGAACACTGGCTGGCCTCCATCTGTCTCATCCTGTTTCTCCCATGAAATAGACCAACCACTTCGTTAATGAACAGTAATTCATTCCAGAAGGAATGGAGACATGAGAGCAGATTCCCATAATCTTTTTTGTTTAAAAGCAAGACCTGTTAATGATCAGGCTGTGGGTATCTCTCCATTAACAACTAGCCAACTAGGTACAATAGGAAGGGATCTACAGATTAAAATCACATGTCTTGAGAGTCTGATATCTACACTAGACACAGCTTATTGGAAGTTATTTCTAATCAGTTCCAGTGTGGACTGCATGTCCATTAGTTCCTGGAGCATGTTAGGTTCTGGGTCCCAGTTTAATTTTACTCAGGAGGTAATCCCATTTGTGTACTCTGACACTGTAAACCACCTCAAAAACCAAAGCCTTACATGTGCGAATGACCAGGAGATTCATTTCCAAAGCCTGCTCCTGGTCCAACCTAAACTGCTGAAGGACGCATATCCCAAATACCTCAAAGGACACAATTTTACTCTAATTTCTCTTCAGGGACACACATGGGCAAGAGACACTGACATGGAAGATACTGCAGAGCACTGACAGCACTAGCATTTGCTACCTGCCAAATGCATGTATCTGATACTATTCTAAGATGTTCACATTCAAAAGGAATCCAAGTTCACAAAACATTTCCAGGTCTTTACTTTAAAGTGTCAAAATCCATGCCAATGCAGAGAAATAGCTTTCGTGTACTGCTCTGCCCTTCGTCCTTCCTATTTTGACTCCTTGATGTGTCCAGGATTTGTACTGGCCCTTTGCTAGGGAGAACTTCACTGACTGTCCATGAAGGGATTGGAGAATCCTTGTCCCCAGTCCTCTTTCTTCTCTCAAACAAAACACAGAGACTCTTCCATTAGAATTGGAACCTTACATATCTATACTTGTATGTGTGAGGTAAATACACCAGAGTAGAAACTGGATTGTGCTGACCATTATTTTGTAAATGGTTTTACTTCTTCAAGTTAAAAATATTCAACCACAGCTCTATTTCATTGTATGGGATGAAGCTCAGATCCCTGAAGAGAAAACCACTTAATTCCTTGGTTCAAAAGGTTCAATATTAGAAATGTAAAAGGAATCAAATTCTCTTAAGTGCACAAGGGATTACAAAGGTAATTTTGTAACAGCTGCATAATAAATCCCACATACATTAATGATAAACCAGCCTTATTTACCATAGGTTGAGCAAACTTTTTTCACCAAAACGAAGAGTGATTTTTCAGATACAACATATTTCTTTTACCTTTTATACTAAAAAGTGCAACGGCAACAAACAAAAGCACTCATCCAGCAGAAAGGCAGTTAGCATCTGCTAGGTCAAGTTAGCAAAAGACAGATAAAACATCTGACTGGGCTGCTGCCTTTTCTGCTTACAGGTCATGCAGTGGATGTTTGAGAGTAAATCCTATCCTAGGTAGTAATACTAAGGCCTATATCAATTTTGTCTATTTGTTGAATTTCTGTGTGTAAAAAAAGAGTCCAAACTAACCTATCCAGCAGTTTAGTTGCATTTTCTTGTTCTATGTGTAGTTTTTCAAATGCAGGCTTGTTGTACTACTCAAAACTTAGACCTTGGTAACTATTAGTATTTTATTAACAACACTAAATGTACATTTTTTACTGTAACCATATACATCTCACAGAGGGGCATAATCTGGGGACCATTCATAGCTCATATTTGTTTTCCCCATGCAGCCCCACATGTGGTGAACAGCTGTAGAAGCTGTAAAATTCTCTTTACACATTGCACATGCTGTTGAATACAATATACATATACATTTATGTATGAACCAAGTCCTGAAGCAAAATAATGTACTGAATATTTCTATTTACTTATTTTGTAAATATTTGTCTTTATTTAAATAAAGACAAATTACTTCTTTTAAATTCTATCAACAAAATAATAGCACTTAATTATTCAGAATTGCAGGTTTACCAGTTCTTACCACAAGCAAGCCTTTTAACCACATCCCCTATGGCAAGGAATCAAATGCTGTCAAAAGTGAAACTGCAAAGCAACTGTTACTATGGTACTGTGACCAGCTCCACTGCAATAAAATACAGAAATGAAAATGTAAATTGTTGCTTACATATACATTTTGCTCCAGGGTACTATAAGCAAAAATGAAAACAGCTGGCAGTGAGTCACCCTTCTAGATAATAAATATTGCTAAAATGAATCTGATGTGTTGAAGGGTGGGATGAAGCTCCAGAGACCAACACTCCCCTCGTTAATATTCTATACCAAATTGAAAGAAAGGTGGGGTGTCTAGTGTGAGCTTAGTTTTCTGAACACAGCTAAATCTATCCCCCCAGAGCTATCTTATCTGCAAGGCTCGTGAAAAATATCTGACAAGTAAATGGTTAGTATTTGGAATGGACCACACTGAGTGAAGTAACAGTTATTTCATAAGAGATTTCCCATGGTATATATTCCCAAGCCCAACTATGAGGCCCTCACTCCCACACCCACCACAAATGATAATATTTGAATCCTGTGCTATACTATTAATACACTCAGGGCCATTTTAAGCAGCAAAGTACATATAGCCAAGCACACTAAAAGGATAGTGTATTTCTTGGTTATTATTAAAAAAAAGGAAAGCAGATCTGTTTCAATGAGGAACACTTCCCTCTGCTCCCATTTTCCATCTGCCAACAAATAGAGATACTGCACATGGGACATAACATCAGAAAGAAAAGTGTTATACAAGCCCACTGTTAAATAGCCATGTTAATATGAGCAACCTTTTTTTTTTTAGTATGCCCCTTTTTCTGCTTTCTCACAGTCCTTATAATGTTCAAAAGAATAAGCATTATTCTGAAAATTATTATTTTTTACAATTATTTACAATATTTTCATCAACTACATATTGTAGAAATGTGCTATCCTTTGATTTTAAGGTATGAAAAGAGAAGCAATTGCCCATACAAATTGTCTGCAAGTCTTTCACACTTATCCATTACATGTTTTCTGCATACACTAAATCTGGTCAGTAAACTTAAATATTTTTCTTGTCAATTTATTTTTTTAAAAAGCAAACATGAATTTAATCTTATTTGTGGATCTGAAAAAAGAGCTTACATTAGCTTGACAGCTGATTCGAGAAATTTTACAAAATATTTTCATTATAATATCTAGTTCCAGCACTCTCTCTTTTTCTTGTTTAAAAATACCAGAAAAACCCATCACAAAAACAACAAACTGAACTTTTACAAAGTGGTTTTACTTTACTACTTTTAGTATTACCTTATGTTTGTTCTTCACGCCAGAACAGCACATGGATTATTGTGGTGCTCTGATACAGATCATTTTACCCATGTGTACCAGTGAAGTTCTTAGGGAACTTTATCCATAATGCATATCTCACAAAGCCCCAGTTCTACCATTACTGATGTATGTACCAATCCATTAATAAGTTTTCCCCCTCAGAGTTAATGAAATTGCTCGAGTGTGTGAGTTTTGTTGCCAAGAACTATGATGAGATCATCTGCCTGGAGAGATGCAAGTTGGAACCCCTCACCATTTCAGTTTGCATGAATTCAGATCTCCTAGTGGAACTAGCAAACAAATGCTAGCCAAAGACCAAGACTCATACAAAGATGAGACTCAGGCCAGAATAAGCAAAGAAAAAAGTACATGCTGTGTTGTAGGTGCTGCTTTTTCTTCCTTGTGGGATACTGCATAACTCAGCCAAGGTTCTGATAGCTCTGCTTATTGGGAAAATTCACACATTGACACAAGTGCCTGAATTAGGCAACTGCAGATTAAAGACCCTGTGACATCTAACATTTAGGCATAGGTTCATCAGACAATAAGCTCTACCAAAAGTTAAGAGTTTTTATTTCTGTTATCTCACTAATTGTCATGTAGCTAAGCCATTGTTGGTACATTCAAGTGAGACTGGACTTCTAGCATAAGGATTATCAACATACCTACTATAAGAGATCCAGAACCAGTTTCTTCAGACATACAAAGACTGGCTTTTTTTTCCAGCAGGGATCTGGGAGAAAAGGAGGAGGGGGAGTTGGAGAGATCCTCCAACCAGGAATGTAGCTTCCAATAATCACTTACAGATGGCAGAGTTATGTTCTAGGATCTTCCTATTTGTCCAAAGCTATTATTTGTAACATATGCAGAATGAAAGCCCCTTGCATAAGACTGTAAATAAGCTTCTCGACTGAACTAGCTGTGGTTCAGCCAACTTCAGCCCTTGGGACAGGGAAGTGCAAAGAGGGTAAAAGAGACTAATTTAGTAGTACCACACTCAGGTCTTCTTGTAATTTTGCCATTACTTTAGAGATGGGATGTCTTTAGCATTTAGATTTCAAATCACCACAAAACTATTGGAAATGCCAGTGATAAAGCAAGTAAAACCACACCCAGCATTATAGGAGAAAGGTTAGAATTCAGACATGGAACAGAAATGAGAAAAAATGAGAATTTTCACTTAGAATGTATGAAATTCACTGCTAAAAAGAGAATGAAAAGCATCCAAGTAGGGTAGCTCATATATATTGAGGAGAGTTTATGTTTAAGTATATCCAGTTTTCACAGTAAAGTGTAACATATAATTAATCATATTTCAGCAGTAAATGTTAGAATGCTGAATGCCTCATTTATTGGAAAGCACTTCCAAGGTTTCACTTTCAGATAGTCTCATTCAAAGTAGCTGTTTCATAGAAATTATTTGTATAAATTAAAATCGCAGCTGATCTTCATGCAGGTTCTTAATTATCAGATAAAACTCTTAACAGTGTGTCTTTCATGTAAACCTGGGGCACGCTGGAGCTGATGTATTTTCTTTACACATAAAAATAAATTGTTTACAGTGTCTGTCATCACATGTACTTCACAATCAGACACAATGTGACTACATCCATTAGATTTTCATTAGGATGCCAATCAGCATTTTTTTCCAGCAAAAAGACACCAAAGTGTGTGCAAAAACATCAAGCTGTATTTGGCATCCACAGGGGAGCAAATCAGCAAAAAAAGCACACCTGGAGTCTCCTAGACCCCTGTGTTGGAGATCAGTAGATGGCCCAGCCCTAAGCAGCCAGAGGGGTGCCTGGCAGTGCCCTGCCCCTACAGAGGGACACAGGATTCCTGGCAGGAGCTGTGGGAGCTCCAGCTCCTCACCAGCACCACTGGGGTACCTGACCGACCTCAGCTACATTGATGGCCCCAACACTGACGTAGCAGCTTTTAACCCTTGGTGCTTCTACAGGCTAGTGCAAAGCAGGAGGTTGAGCTGCACTTTGCTGACAGCCTAGGACCTAGGAAACACTCTCAGATTCCCCCAAAGCCAACAGGTGTCAGGGTGCTGCAAGGACCTCGTTCTGCATCACAGGGAATGACTGTCGTGGGCGTGCATTGTGTGCTGGATGAGGCCCATGGTTCAACTGGTGCAGAGCTTTGCCCTTGGTCACAGCTGCCTCATAAAACTTGAAGGTGTTTTGCAAGAGGTAGTTGGGTCACGCCTGCCTCAGACCCCATAAGTCAGTAAAGTGTTTATCTCTCCTCTAAAATACTTAATTCCTTACTTAACAGTATGTCAAATCCGACTAAGGATGGTTTTAGGGTTTGGGTTTTTTTTTGGTAATATTCATGGCCAACTCTTTTTTCTAGATCCCAATAAACTCCAGATACCAAACCATATGCTGAAATAATGATTTCCCCTGGGACAATATGCATTGCATGAAAAAAACTTCCTTTCAATTTTGCAGGCAAAACATTTCAGTTTCATGACTATCGTATTCACTGTTTTGTAAGACAAAGTGAACAGCCATTCCTTCTCGAACTTAGCAACATTTGCTATTACTTTTTAAAACAGATGAGTTATGGCACATGTTATTTATCTAAGGTATATAATTATCTTATTTGAAGTTTTTCACCTCTCTCAATTTGAAAGCTTTTCTGGATTTGGAGCTTTTTTATAATTTCTTTTGACCAAATTGATCTTGATGTAGCCTGCTGTAATTTGGGGCGAGAAAGACATTGCAGCAGCAGGAGTCTTAGAAACATCTGTGACAGATCCTCTGTCTTTCATGTTCCTGTTACATTCACAGTGCACAGTGATGAGATGCAGGAAAGCCCCTTGCGTGAATGCACACAGGGAGTTGAGGATGCTTGCAAGCAGCAGCACTGGGCTTTCTGTATTCATAGATGTCAAGAAGACAAATAACATCTCTATAATTTTTCTTAGAGGCAAAACATTTTGCCCAACAATAACAGAAGACAGTTTCACTCTATATTAACAAGAAGTAGCAATGCAGAAAAGTGAAATGTTTCCAGCACTGAGGTTAATAATTTTAGGACATGTCCAACAGCCCTTGTTGGAAACCATGTACAAATGAGGACTGGCATTTGCCAAAACTTTTCATCAGGAAGGAACACTGAAAGAATTGAAAGCTATATCAAATTAATGAAAAAGTAAATGGAACATTAAAAATTTTACAGAATATGTATTCAAAAGAAATTCAGCTACACAATTCAATTTAGGTTTCCCAAGAGCCTCAAATAAAAAGAAAGTATTGAATAGGCCTTTATTCATATTTCATGAACTATCAGAATTATTTATGTTCCTACATAATTTTGCAGAAAGCTACAGCTAACTGAGCACCACCTGAGAAATTTACATATTCTGAGTAAAATCATACAGGACAAGATTGCTTCAGGTGGTAAATTGTACTTTCATACTCAGATTCTCACTATAGGACAATAATACCTGAGCAGAAGCAGATTTTGCACAGAGAAACCAGTCTGAGATTCCTCTCAGTGTTTCATTTGTTTGGTAACATAGCCAATGAGCAGGGGCTTATTCTTCAAGAATAAGCTGTCACAAGCCTCAGAGTTACAAACTGCTGCAGCTGTAATGAAGATCAATCCCACCTCTGTTCATTGCACCCATCAACACTTCACACTTCTCAAAATTTACCATTAATGCATGTAGTAAAAAGTGTTCATAGAATATTTTAAGTATCCTGTAAGACTCCACTTCAGCTCCTCAATCTAGCGATTCAACTACACATAAATAAATTTGCTCAAAAATATTACTATAGTTTACAATTATGAAGATTTAAAATTAATGAGATGCAATATATTACAATAAATCAGATTTTTCCACTTGTTCATATTTTCCTAGATTGTAATTTCAAACAAAGTAAAAAGATAAAGAAAATAAAGAAAATAAAATAAAGAAAAAAGAGGAGACAAGATAAAAATCTCAATTACCTTTAGCAATAAAAATACTTCTATTAAAAACATCCATAATCATTATACATATGGATCTGTTAATGTCTTTTTTTTTTTTTTCATTCTAGGCAGTAAAATGTCTCAGTTATGTAAAAATTATGCAAAAAAAAAAAGGAGGAATATCTGCCATACTACTGAAGTAACTGCTGTCTCTGTTCTGTGGCAGCCATAGAAAAATCTCTGTGAAAATGTAAACAAACAAAAACATTCTACCTCCTTTCCAACAATTTTCTAACAATTATGTTGCAACTGCAATTCAACAAAATATGTTTTCAAAGGGCAGTAATTAATTTATTATTCTACTATAAACCTACTTGCACTGCCAGCGTAAGATTTAGCTTGATAGAAAATGATACTGTTATTTCTGATTATCTTTTCACTTTAGATATAATTCTAAAATAAATTTCATATTACTAAACCGACCTTCATTTCCATTTCAGTAGTCTCCTATAAGAAGGAACAGAACAGCAGCACCTGAAATAATGTAAGGTACCTGGTTAATTAAAAAAGGTTTCATAAAGCAAGTTTTACCATGTTAAATCTACCTGGGAGTTATTTCTTCTTTAGTGAAGAGAAAGATATAGTTCATAATTATTTGGTTTTAATTCTTGACTAGTGAAGTCAAGAGCTGTGGTGCCTCATGAGAACTGTAAGAAATCCTAGCCTTGATCCAGCTCTTATTAACTTTAACAAAAGCTCCAGTTTTCCCTTGATATCTCTGCTGTACTGCAGGCAAACAATCTTTTTCATTTCTTTTCTTCTACCCTTTCACAGATAATATATTTGTTTATAATGAAGTAAAAAACTATTTTCTGCTTAATATAGGAATATATTTTCATTCATATGTTGATATTATTAATTTTAATGATTAAGTTGATTAATTGGATTAATCAAATACTCGAATTGATAGAGCACTTATACCTTCCACAGAATTACAGGGGTTTAGATCTATTTTGGGACTAAACTCTAAACACATAACATTCTTTTACAATACAGCTGTAATTTCATCTGGCACTCAGCACAAGAACCTACAGAAACAGCTGAAAATATACAAAGTACCTGGATGCATTTTTTGCCTCCAATATGGGCACTGTACACATTGTATTCACAATAATTTGTACACAAAGTACAGTGGGATTTGTCCCCTGCTGAATAGGGAATGCTGAAAGGTCACACTGGTAAAGAGTCAAGTAATATCTTTGCATTTAGAACATTCCAGTGCTGGATGATTACCACAGTGGATTTATGTTTTTAAGAATCACCTGGAAAAGGTATAGGAAGAAATGAAAACAAGTTGCACCGTTTTTGTTACTCGGAGGCAGAAAAGGTGTCCAGAACAATTTGCTCTTAATGGCTGTTTTAGCTCAAAAGAGGCCCTGAAGTGAAGAATAAACAAACTGTCACAGGAACAGAGCATAAGTCTCTCAAGATCAGGGTTAAGGTTCATTGGTACAATTGCTCCTGGCAAAACATGACTGCATCTTGGATTAATCTTGGCATATAGAGAAATATAAAGGTACAGCACTAATGTACATATAATACCTTTTCTGTAACCCCTGCACATGCAGTACAGCCAAATGCATCATGCAAAATACAGCACATTGCAAAAAGGAAATGGGAATTCTAAATATGTTGAAATAGAGGTTTAGAAATTCAGAAAGCTAGATAATAATAAACAAAAGTTAGATAAACAGGCTCTGCTGTCAGTCTTACACAAGTTGTATTACTCTTGTTTAAGCTAAAACAGACTCCAGCCAGCCATTTATCTCAAAAAAACCCCAGCTATCCCATCCACAACTTGCCCTCAGCTTTCCCCCCACCCAAAAAGGCCTCAACTTTTTTTTTAAATATTAGTTTAACATACTTTGACCCTCCCATGAGTAAAAACAAATATGCACATTAGAGCTTCATGCTGGAGGAGTATATCCTCCACATAATTATTTAAATGTTATTATATTATTGAAAAATCTCTCAGTTTTGCATCAGTAAAAAGAATGGTTGTGCCAAAATTCCTTTTTCTTCTGTCTCATTATTTGTTCTCACTGAGTATCAGAGTCCTGAATCTAGGCACCTCTCACTCCCAGAAACATGTCTCTCCATACACTCCCCTGCCCACTCCAGCCAAAGGCATTTCAGCCCGTGCAGCTGGGTCAGAAGCACTCAGGATGCAGTCTCAGGAGCACTCTGTTCTCCTTTGCCACCTCCAAAGCTCCTGGAGGGATTGTTCAGCTTCAGGCAGTGGCCACATGCAGAAGCTGGGACAGTCCTAGCTGCAAGAGGTGGGAGCAGCAGGGACCTCTCTCATCTCCTCCCATGTGAGGTTCCTCATTCCCTTTCTATAGGCTGTAGCTTTAATTATCACACCACCTCAGCCCCTGGAAAAGTCATATATCACCACACTGATAGAGTGAGAAACATCTCCCACAAGGACTGTTAATATTGCAACAACAGAGCTGCAAATCCATGCTGTTTATCCTTCCTCATTTATTTGCAGAGCATAGCTGAGAGGATGGAGGAGGAGAAGCCATTCTGATAATGAAAGCAAGCATGTGCATCCCAGTGGAGCATTGCATAGGATAACTGGAAGTTATCCTTCCTCCTCCCTAATAAATAATGCTGGTCAGCATTACCTGTTAGAGCAACAGCAGTGACAGGCTGCTGGATTTCTGGACTGGGCAAATTCCCCAGGACTGGGCTGGTCACTTACTAAGCCTCTCCATTTGCTGATACACTGCTCCCTTCACAGGCTCCTTGGCAGAGAGAGCTGGAATATTCCCACTGGCTTCAAATATTAGTTCTTTTTTCCATTAGGATATTTTAGCAACTGTTGTTCTCTCCAGGAGTTCTCTGGCCTGAAACAAAGTTAGAACCAGCACTGGTAATAGAGGAAGGCCAAGTTCTAACATTGTTTAACAGTATGGTAAGACATAATGTGCCTGTGGACACTAACAGCAAGAGCTGCTGCTGGCATGCACAGAGCAGGGAGTGTTCAGCAATGGAGAAAAGTCAAGCCAGCCTTGGATGAGTTTTCCACAGAAGTGGATGCAGAATGCACAGGCAGAAATAGCAGGGCAAGTTCCTTGCAGAAGGACAGAGGCTTAGGAGCAGGACCTCAGGTTTGTGAATCAGTCACCAGGCTGGGGACAAGAGCTTGCACACACAATGTCATACTGGCTTTTCTACCAGCTCCAGCACAGTGCCACTGCCCTGAAGCACCAGCATATGCTCAGTTTCAAGTCATTTCACACAAACAGTTATAAGAACTGCTCAAGTCTGGGAACGCAGAGTTCTTCAGATATCCATTACCACAGAGACTGACCTTTATTACTGTAATTATCAGGGGCTCACATAATTTCACTATAGCTATTTTAAATGTTTTAAGCACATAAAGATACATATCTTTTCAAATCACATTTCACTCGAGTTATTTTCTGTGTATGTGAACAAGCACCTAGTAGGATTTAATTGGTTGGCTTTAATTGAATGTTTAATGATCTGGTTTTTTATTAAAATACATTGCTATATGGGTTCTGCACATGCAGAAGAACCAAGGAACGAATTACTAAACTTTCAAAAACTTGCAAAATGTCACAATCATCTAAAACCTAAAGCCTGTAAAACATATGGTCACTTAACACCTAAAAATCTCCTTAAACCTATAAACCCATAAAGCATGTTACAAATTAACTGAGGGTTGTATAGTTAAATCTAATTAAAATTTTATTGAAAGTGTTCAAGCCCTTATGGCTCCCCTCAGAAACTCATTTCCTAAGCCCCTTGGAAGTAGGTATGCAGGAAGTAGGTATGCAGGGTATATCTTCATTCCCCATCCATCTTGAGCCAACCCCGGGAGCAATGGCACTTTCTGGTTGCCCATATCAGTCCCCTAAACAAGCAGGCTCCTGAAAGTAAACCATACAGAAATACCTCTGGGTCTACAGTGCAAGGTTTTCAAACTCAGTCTAATTGAGGGTCCTGAGAATGCTGGTACCCCGATGGATTTTTGTCACCAGCATCAACCTTCAATGCACTTCAACAAAATCACCTCTTGCCACTGTCAAACATTTACAGCCAGTTCTACTAAACTTGGCTCTCTGATGTTAAAAAAGTTCCATTTGCTGAGCAATGGCAATAGTGAGGAACCTCCCCACCTCCAAAAAAACCCCAGTAATGACACATGGTAAGGAGCAAGGTCACTAGAAACAAGTTTTTAAACAAACAGGCAGTTAATATCCTAAAGATCCTAGAACTGAATTTATTGTATTGACATCCACAACTGTGCATTGACCTAGGCTGCAATCTGCAAAAATAGGAATAATGTTTTCTTGGAATTTATGTATTTCTTCTCTCTTTTTAGAGGATCAGGTGGGAGCAGATATAACATCTATAAGACACTTACCAGTTCAAAAGCCTAATCTCTGAAAATAATTTATAAATTCTTATCTTCATGAATTTTGAGGAGACACATCATTAATCAGTTAACAGATTCCATGGTGCTAGTACAGAGAACTGAACTGCCAAGACAAGTTTTAATTTTAATTTATACATGTATTTTAAAATTTTGATTTGTAATCTACATAAGATAAATCAGCCTGTGATAGCTACCCAGTAGCAGCCCGTTAGTGTCAGGGAGCAGCAGGAGCTGGCTGCTCCACCAGGCTGAGTAAGCACAAAGTCAGTGGTGACAATGGCGTCACCAGCAAGGTCCCCATCCTGAAGTCCCCAGGCACCGTGAGAAGAGCAGGTCTGCAACAGTAACTAGGGTCGGCTCATAACCCAGTGATTGTCACAGAAGTTGGTGACCAAGGAGGTCCCAGGTACAGCCAGGCAGCCAGCTGAGGATCAGGACTAGCAAGGATATGGCCAGGAATGGGTACAAGTATCACATAGCTCAGGCAAGGGCACAGACCTGAGGCAAAAGAGGGAGATCCTATGATGTTCCTCACAGCTCTTTCTCACATTGCTCTCTTCCCAGTTCCATCCAAAGCCACACTCTGCACTATGTCAGGGCTGGCCCTGAATGCAGGAACCAAACTGTTCGTTCTCCCAGATGTCAACAACAACATGGCTTCAGCCTATCCCAAAGAATGTGAGGGGATGTGGGGGGATGGCATTTAAACTAACAGAGGGCAGATTTAGTTTAGATGTTAGGAGGAAATTCTTTTCTGTGAGAGTGTTGAGGCACTGGAACAGGTTGGCCAGAGAAATTGTGAATGGCCCAACCCTGGAAGCGCTCAAGGCCAGACAGAAGGGGGCTTTGAGCAACCTGTCTATTAGGAGTTGCTCCTGCCCATGGCATGGGGTTTGGAGCCAGATGATCTTTAAGCTCCCTTCCAACCCCAGCCATTGCATGATTCTATGATCCCAAAGCCTGGGTCCCTTCACAGTATTGCACAGTACTGCAGCATTCACACACCTGTCTGTATCTCTGTCTGTTCACCATGCCCTATGACTTCTGCATTTCAAGGAGAAAATGCCAATGATGTTACCAAATACCAACTCCATAGCATAAATAACTCACCTACAAGTGTGAGCAGCCAACCTACTTGTCCTACTTGTAAAACATGGATTTGAGCAGGCAAGACTCAGAAACACACCCATCAAGATATGACAGTGGGCTAAAGTCACTGCCTCACAGGGCACTGCAAGCTTTCTCATAGCACAGCCCAGCTCTGTGGCTAAGGCACTCAGATCTCTGGGGCAGACCTCCAGAGTCCTCAGGAGAAAGTGGGGAAGTACACTAACAGCATGCTTCTACCCCTGAAGCAGAAATTTCTGAAGGTAAGACTGACTGTCCCATGCTTGCTCACAGAACACATGACCATGTGCCAAGAACATGTCATGTCTTTGTGCCTGCCTGCAGAGCAGATGCCATCAAGTGAGCAAAGGCAGTGCCACAGGGCCTGTGCACAGTGTACAGAGAAGTACAGCTCCTCCTGTCCCAGCAGGGGCTTATATGCACACTGCCATGCTACTGTGAACACCAGTGGTCAGAGGGTTGCCTCTCAAATGCTGCTCCAGCAACATGTACAAATTACAACCATATGCACATGCAAACTAGCCCTGCAGTTCTAAGGAAAGGGGAAAAAAATTCCCAGCAGCAAGCAGATCTCTCCCTCACATTGTCTCACAGGGATAACCAGTTTACTGGGGCAGAGACTCCTAGGAATGCTCCAGGATTTTTTTTTTTTGGCAGCAGAGAGGTTGCCACAAATTACTACCACCCTCTGCAACATGGTGCTTCTTAGCATAATCTAGAATTTGGAGTTAACTTGGAATCAGAGTCTGATCTTGAAAATTTTTTCCTTAAAGTTTAATAACTCACTACCTAGCTTTATTTTTTTTCAATCAATTAATTCAGTCTGAATTCTCTCTTTACAAATGTCCAAGTGTGCAAATGTCACACTGGTCACACGTTCAATGTCTGAACAGTGACATGATGCTTTCTGATGTTCTGAACAAGCAATCTGATATTATCAGTTAGGGCCAAAGTCACAGAACCACTGATTCTAATTACCTTGAAACAAGCAGAATAAACTTTCACCAGTTCTGAGCTGACATCTACTGGCAGAAAACTGCAACAGTGCAACAGGAAACTGAGAAGTATTTTCTTAAGGATCTCCAATTGGTACCTGGTGAATGATTTGGGATTTGAATGGATAAGAGCTCATGAAAGTATAAATTTATGCAATTCTGCTGCAAGGGTATTATCTCTCACAGAGAAATCAGGCACATAGCTTGGGGATGTAACTACTCAATCATCACCTCAAATTTTGCATTTCAAGCATAACTTTGAGCCAATTTTATTCATGGAAATGACTGCTGAAATTCATTTTGGTCAGATCTACTTTGGGTTAGCTTAGATCACGAAGGGTATGAACACATAATAGCTTGCAACTGTGTTAAAGCTGTTCAGAAAGTTCTCAGGTTTCAGCTGAGGCACAGTAATTAATAACATGTATGCTACCCTAGCCAGCTGTAATATAGAGCCACCCCAGCTTGCACAAAGCCACCACTGAAGAGGATTTAAAAATTCAAATTTTGCTCAGAAGAAGATTGTTTTCTCAGGGACTCAAACAACTCTAAGAACATTACTTCAACAAATTAAATTCAGTGAGCAGACAAGGCTGTGGATGTATCTTTTCCACCCTCAGTTTCTCCTAGAGCACAAGAAGAGCTTGACAGCATGGGGAGAACCCAAACTTTAACACACATTCTTTACATTCAATCATATGATGGCAACAAGATCCCTGATTTATGGCTAAACACATAGGATTTTATCATGTACTGTTGCTTTAAGAAAACATTAGAAGACTTCCTAGAAAAAAAGAACAGCTTATTTCCTGAAATACATAAAAAAGGCATCACATGAAGGAAAATAAAAAATGCAAAAATCAGACTTAGTAAACTATTTTGTTTCTGTTCTTTGCACCCTAGTTAGTTCTAATAACCACAGATTTAGTGCTGATATTGAGTATCAACATCCTGAGGAGTACAAAAATATACTGAACAAGCCAGTCATTTTCCCTTGGCAAGCTATTTAAATCTTTGGTTGTCAAAAGCATGCTGAGAATTTCATCCTGCTAATTTTATACACAATAAAAAGAGTTCCCTTTTCCACATCAGAGGAGTTTGAAATTTTTTCCCCATTCTCTCTGTAAGATGGCCAAAGGTCATGGGATGGGACAAAGAACTGACATATACTTGAACTGTTCAGAATAATGCATTCAAGTGCTATATAGAGAACCCTAGTAACTGAGGGCTTATTTCCTGCTCAGTGTACAGAGGAATGGAAATTTTCACAGGATACCTCCCTTTCAGAGTACAGCAGCCCCCACATCCACATCCAGTTATGATCTCTGAAAGCACAGAAACAAGCTGGCCATCAAAAATGAAAGCCTGGCCACAGTGAAATTATTTTTGAGGAGGTAATTAATAAGGAACTATGGGAAAAGAAAAAACTTAGAAGTCCAAGAAGTAAGCAGATACCAATGCAATGAACAATGAGGCCAGGCAGGAGCAGAGCAGGTGGAGGGACATGTTTGTTTTGGGTGAGAAGCTGGAGTGCCAGAAGGGACAGCAAGGAAGAGAAGGCTGCTTATTCACAGAGCCACAGCAGGGGTGCAGGGAGCATCTCACCAACTGAATGTCAGAAATTATTGACTCAATTGCAATGAAAGAGTTTAGAAAATCATTTTCAGAGAGAGAAATAGATAGTTGCCAGTTGCATCATGTGATGATGTAATACTTCCTCAGTCAGGCATCATTCTGCAATAGCCCCTTGAAGGCTGAGTGAATGAAGTGTGAGATTCCTCTGGGTGTGAGAACAATCTAATGGGTGAGAAAGCAAGCAGGAATAGTGCAACTTTCTGGAATGGATAATTTTTTTTCACTGTCATTTCCTGTACGTGCCTTTACAACTTTCGTGGGTACTCTGCCATGGAGTCGCAGATGAACAAAGTTACAAATATCTAGGAAAATGATACAGTGAGTTAAACAGCACAAGGAAATGGCATTTTGCTATTTTGCTATCATTTACCCTGATGAAAACCTAAGGCAACTCTGTTGAAGATAGGTTATTCCAAATTCAGGGTACTATCCAGAGCCATATTTGGCCTAGTCATAAAGCAGTAGCAATTAACTTCAATTTCTATGTCTTAATGTGATGCAAAGCTGACTCCTGTAATCATGTTTTATTTGTGGGGAGTTTCAGTTCCTGTTACTCTGTTTCCAGTGGTTCTTTAAGTATTTGTTGTTTGCACAGTTAGGGGTCCTGTCATACAGCATTTACTAGGTGAAGCAGTGCTTTAAATGCTCTCACCAATTTTAACATGCTGAAAGTGAACACTTTTGGGAAATACAATTCCACACTTACAAATTAAAACATATCAAAGTTTTCAATCACAAGATTTCAATTTTATTTGTGCTTCATGTGTTTGTGAGGGTGATGCAGTAGTCTTAAAGCAACAGTCGCCAGGACATCTTGGTGAGAAAGAAAAAGGGAAATAAAAAAAGAATGCAGATTAATTACTTTCATGGTGAGAATCCAAGCAGGTTTCAATCCCAAATTGGGGGAAAATGGGAATGGTACAAGAAATTAAACAGAAATCTGATTTTGTAGACCTGCCTTGTACTAAAGCATGCTGGGGACGAATCTTTTTAGGCGTACTGAGAGAAACAAATGCTTAGTCAATAACCAAAATTCAAAATAAGCTGGCTAAATTCCAAGTAGTTGTGGCTTTAATGACAACAAATTAAATTTATTATAAAACAACCTGGTCCTCATTTTTATACTTCTATGCATTTACTAAATAGATTTGGATTTTAATTTAACTAATTAATTGGTGGAGTGAAAGAAAATATGAGTACTGTACCACTCCTAACCAGACATATTATTTATGCAATCTTCTTATACCATAACCCAGTGTGACCCAGGATAATTGATAAAACATAAACATTCCCATGATGTCAAATTTGAGACTTAGAAGTTAAGGTAAGAAGATCAAACAAAAATTCATCTAAGTGTATCTACTCCCCTTCTTGTGTCCCTCTACTCTGCCTTATTGGCTACCAAGAGAGCAGCCCTGGCACCAGTAACCAGCTGCTGTGCTTCAGTCTTTAGCAGCTGTTCCTATTCTATGTTGATGGCTTGCCAATGAGAACCATTGATAGGGCAGGGTTAGTTGGGGTTGCAGGTGTTTGATGGAGCTATTGTCAGAGAATGAGGGTGTGAGTAGGTTATAAAGACTACTCTGTCTGCCTTCTAAAGCTCTCTTCTTCCTTCATCTTTTGGGAGGGACGAGTTGAGTTGTGGCTTTCCCTAAAATTAAGGTAAAAGATATGACTGATCTGCTTTGAGGGTGGAAGTTTAGGTTTGAATTGCCCAAGAGTGGTTGGTGTTTGTTATGGTAATAGCTGTAAGTCAGTGTTTTCTCAACACCTAATATTTATATAAACTAAGGTTTGTTTGATGTATCCCAAGAGAGATCCTAAACATACAGAAATGCTGGTTTAGAGGTGTCTTTATGGGATCAGTTGTCCTTTTGAAAGAAGAGATGGCGCTACTTGCCCTAAGAAGGCTGTGCTCTGTTGTGTGTAGCCTTAATATAATTACCCAAGGGAGATTCCAATATTATTTATGAATGTTCAGTGTGATTATTGGCAGTCACCTAAACAAAATCTGTAAAAAAGGCTTCAAAGAATGAAATGTTCTTAGTGTGTAGAACCTGGTACACTCTCTGCCTTTGTTCTGTATGTGGTGTATTAGTATTTCTCCAAGCTGTTGTTCTTGTACAGTATATGGTGTATACAGGTTTTATACTAAAACAGAGCTAAAACAAGAGGAAATAGATGCCTTTTCAGCAGGGTCTTTAATGCATGCTTTTAGAGAGCACTGACTAATAGCATATAATCTCTTCTTACCGAGAAAAAAGGAAAAATGATTGATTCTCACAAGATGTGATATTTTGCCAAAAGCCTTGACTTCTCTAGTGATGTAATTCATTGTAAGCTATTTGCTTTTTACTCTTAAACTAAAACCACATTTCTATCAGGTTAGCTAGAATCTTCAAACTGGATCTTAAGGAAACACTCAAGGCTTCTCTTTTTAAGACTACTTGGCCTTTGGGACCTGACTCAGCATCTCAAGGACACATGGGGCTGGGTTTGAAAAATATTAAAACACTTACCTGGTTGGAATCTGATCACGCTTTTGCTTCAGTATGCAAACATAAGTTTTATTTTAAGATAGGGAAGTCTTCTGTGACTGGGGAGATGGAGAGGGAGGTAGTAAAGGAGGGAGTGAAAACACAGACTTGTCTGTCTTTAGAAGGTGCAGGCTTAGCTCTATTGTAAGCAGGGAAGGTAGTTTTCACAGCATAAATTAAGGTTTTAAAAGCTAAGCATCTAAGCGGAAGACACTGTTATGTACACAAAACTTCAGTCTCTTGGTCTCCTTGGCACTCTTGATGCCTTTTATTCTAGACTCTACTGTACTAATTTACAAAATGTTCAAGAGATTAGATGTTATATTATGTTCAAATTTAAGTATTAAATGTTGTTATTTCTCTGCTTGTTGCTATAAGATTTTTTTGCTAAGTTTAAACTGTACTCTTTTGCTCCTGCCTTCCATTTCTTCTGGAAGAAGAAATTTCTTCTTTCTGCCTTCCATAGCTTCAGAGCTTTGGATGGAGAAGGTGAACAGCTTGCACTTGATATCGTCTAGTGTGGGTTTTTTGGCAGAAAAAAACAGGCAAAAATGATAGTATATCCTAATAGTTGAAAATAATGTGTGAAGGAGTTGGCTGAGTTGTGAGGCACTTAAAATTACCTCGGAACTTGTCTTCAAATGCTGGCCAGTTATAGGAGAGGCAGATCCTGTATGTGTCCAGATCTTTCCCTTCCAAGATAGATATTTTGGTGAAAGGATTAGCACTTAGTTAATGATATGTGGTGGTGCAAATAGTATTCACTCTTATTAGCTAAGGTATAGGCTTCAGGAAGTCAGAAGAGGTATGCTTTGAATGCTGAAATAAACAAAAGAAAAGATGTGTAATCAGCAATATCTGCTGGGATGCTACAGCTGTTGTAAGAGTGGGCCATATCCACTGTTCTGGCAGTGTGCTGGTTACAGTAGCTGTCTATCTTATTATCATCTTTTTCACACCTCACACAATACTTCCTTCTGGTAGGAAAAGCTGGCTATCAGATTTTTTTAGGAGAAAACTAGTATGCATTCCTAGACTCTAGGAATGCCCAAATATGCACTTTAAGACCAATGTCTTGCTCAGAACACAAAGGCATGTCTGTAGTTACAGTATGGATGCTCTACAAACAGAAGTGAACAGGTAAGCAGCATTAAATCTAGATATCTTCACTGAATGCTTCTGTTTTGTTCCCTTCAGGTTAAATGTGTAACGATATTTGAGCAAGTGGATGTACAAACTCCCTAAAGATGTCTGTTCAAAGCCAGCACTGTGCCATTATTATGAACCCTCCTCCACCAGAGTACATAAATAACAAAAGCAGTGGATGTCAAACAAACCAACTTCAGTACTTACAGAGGGTAGTCATGAGAGCCATGTGGAGACACAACTTTTCCTGGCCGTTTCACCAGCCTGTCGATGCAGCAGCGCTGAATCTGCCTGTAAGAACCATTTTGGAACTGGAGTATTAATATGTAAATTATATCAACGTTAAAAAGGTTTTTTCTAATGCAACAGATTATGGAAGACTATTTTTGCTATTGAACTGCTGTCACTAATCCAAGTCTACAAGAAAAGTGTTTTCTTTCTAGAGAAATGCTGCCAGGGATAAAGTATTTCAACAGCCATTGTGAAAACTTGGCAGCTTCTTTTTGTTAGTGACTGAGACTTTGTTGAAGTTTGGCTTCTTTTTCCTCTGTTCTGTAAACTGGAGTGCTGCTTTGTGTAAGACAACAAATGAGAAGTGCCTTACTTTTAATAAGTACTACCAGTAGAGCTCTGGAGCCTCTTGAAATCAATATTCTTTGGGACTTAAAATGATATATGTTACATGGAAGAACAAGGAAAAAATATGAAGTGAAGAATTCCTGAACACCTATGTTTTTGGTACCTATGACTATAGGGGAAGGTTTTCCTTTAAATAAAATACTGCTACTAATATAATGCAATTCTCTCTTGCAAATTAGCTTTCATAACTAAATGTGTAAAAATATTCATGTCCTAATATTAAGATATGTTTGATGATTTATTCTTTCAATACCCCAGGATTATTACACTATCATTAAAAAACCTATGGACTTAGGCACCATAAAAAAGCGACTGGAACACAATTACTACACAAAAGCTGCAGAATGTATTGAAGACTTTAAAACTATGTTCTGGAACTGCTACATGTACAACAAGGTAGGTGGAACACCAACTCTTACCAGTAACTGGTTCTACTGAATGATACAAACAAGTCTAAAACAAGCACATGGTTATTAGAATATGCAGTAAGTTAGTTGACATTTTATTGTTGTTTTCAAACTATTTTCTCTGAAGTCTTGGGGAGGTTTTTTAATCTGGGATTGACTGAGGATGTAAGTGAAGTCTTGCTTGCTGTTCCAGCAACTGAGTGCATAGCTCTTTCTGCACAAGAGCTCCATATCCAAAATCTCTGGGGTTTAGCTGCAGAGCTCGTGAACAGCAAGCACTATGTCACTGCTGTACAAGTCCAAGGCTAGCAACCCTGAGCCATGCTCTGTTCCTTCAACAAGTTCAACCTAATGAAGTATAATCATCTCCCTGTGCTTGGGTATTTGTTGGCTGTGTATTGGTATCTTTGAGCTTCAACAGCTTCTTCGCAACACAGGGTTAATAAGGGAGTTGCAGATCTGCCCCCTTGGGCTTTTGCTGAAGAAGCATGCAGAAGTAAAGGAGAATTTTTCAATGGGACAGTAAGAGAGATTATTTAAATGGTGAATTTGCTGTAAAGTGAGTTGCAGGAGCAGGGATGGCAATGATTTAAAGACCTCTCTGGTACTAGTGGCTTTTTTTGATCTGTTGGTGCAGGACTCTCTAGCCTGGTAGTTTTATGAGATAGCTCCCTTTACTGCAGCCTCTTTACTGAATGGTGTTGACCATATTTTGCAGCCAGGTGATGACATTGTGTTTATGGCTGAAGAACTAGAAAAAGTGTTTATGCAGAAAATAGCCCATATGCCACCAGAAGAACAACCAGTGAGTCTCAAGAAAGGAAAGAGTAAAGGGAAGAAAACAGAGGGTAAGGCCTGTGTTATATGCTGAATTTATGATATATTAAGCAAACAGAACTGGAAACCGAGTATCTCATTTGTCACAGCTCAACCCTGGAACAGTTTGGGTGTTCTCTACTCTTTCCAGAACAATCAGACAAATAACAATACTGCTATAAGGCTTTAGATTTTTTTTTAATTTAAAAAGTTCCTTTTTTTAGAAAAGGACCTGACTTCCAATTCAGAGACTGTCATGCTGCTCAACATTGTGTTATATAAACTAATAGGTGTGAACATCTGTGGGAAGTAAACAGAGTAACAGCTGACAAAGACATGAATAATCTAATCAGCCAAACCAAATACAGAAAAACATTGGTCTAAATTGTTGTCAGATCTCAGCAGTGGAGATCTGTAGTACTGCTAAGCAATATATGCAGCTATTACCTATGCTTAGGAAACATGAACCTACATGATGCAGTCTGCACTCTTTGCTACTTGGTCTTTGTGTTTGTAGACAACAACTTGATACTTTCCCTGGCAAGAACATTTTTACTATATACAGAAGGTAGTATGATGCCTCTTTAATCTTTGGTCTGAAGTTAACCCACACTGTCTTGAAGCCAAGTAAGGTGTGACTTGGCATGATATTGTAGCTGAGACACTAAAGGTGTGAGCAGAGGAGGATACCAATGTTGTGTAAGTAACAAACATTCTGGTTTGCATTTATTTATGGCATTCCTGTATAGGCTAGTGGTTATGTGGACAGCTGGTCAATTTGACCATGACAGAAATTAACTGCAACTTTTAAGACTTAACTTCTAAAATTTCCTGTATTAAAATAACCAGAAACATGGCAGGCCAACCCTGGGATTTCAAATGAACAAAGCACAAATGAGAAGCAAGCTGAAAGCAGCTTGAAAGCTGAACAGCCTCCAGTGATGACTCAAGAGCGACAGCAAGTTACATTGGCTCCTTTGTCTGCAGCCCAGCTGACTGCTTTAATGCCAGCTGCAGTCCCTATAACAAAAGTAAGTTTCCTCAAATAACTTTCAGAAAGAAAGATACTGAAATTGTTCCTTCAGGCACTTATGGCAAAAGCATAGAAGCCATGCTTATTGCTGTATGTTTATGAAACTTCTGTTATGATACAAGACAGTAAGAGATCTCTATTAGATCTTCAATGTCTCTGCTAAATACCTGGGCCAGTACTAATTCTAGAAGTTAAATGGAAATTGGGATGATTGCTTGGCACATCATTTCTTATAAATGTAATTTTAAAATGTTGTTCTCAAAGAAAAAAAAATTAGATGATCCTTCTTGAAGTGTATTACTATATATACTTCTGCGGGCTTCACCTTGAGGATAATTGGTTTTAAACTACTAAAATAAAGATCTAAGTTCTATTTAATAATTTCTCATGCTTTTCTATGTAAATCAAATACTTGTTTCTTCAAAAATTAACGTTTGCTTAAACACTGTGTAACTAGCCTGAGAGGTGATGTTTGTAGCTCACAAAGCAGATTCTTGTTACTTCAATCTGAGCTGCACGCGAACATCTGAAAAGATTCCTGTATTGACTTAGTTCTGGTTGTGCCCTTCCAATGAGGAACAGGCACTTTTGCCAGTCTCCCCTATAGTGTATATTTACACTTCACTCACATGGAGTCTGAACACTGATGATAAAGCATGCATTATATGGCTTCCAAACCAAATACTGCACAACTTAGAGAAAAAAAAGATCAACCATTTAGATAAGGCCCTCAACCAGGCCTAAATTAAATTGCAGTAGTCTACCCCCTTCCTGTAACTGTCAACTTGCAGGTAATTCATAACCTGCCAGTTTCCTGGAATCTTCACAAATGGCTAAAATCTGACCACAGCCTGACCTGCAGTACATCTGCTTCTTTCCTTTGCATTTAAAATGGAGCTTGGTGTGCTAGTCTTGTAAAACCTTGTTGGTTTTTAGTCTAAGCTTGTGGATTTGCTGAATTCTGCTCTGACTTCAATAGCTGTACAAGTTCTGACACTTTTTTTGGGCTATCCACACAAAAGAATTTTCTAAAATTGACCATTCTCTTCCTGTTCTGGACACTTGAATATTTTTTTCTTTTCTTAGGCAAAAAAAGGTGTGAAAAGGAAGGCTGACACTACAACTCCTACTACTTCAATAGTCACAGCAAGTGGTCAATCTTCTGCAATGCTTAGTGAAAGAAAAGCTATTAAAGGATGTAGAGGTGAAAATGAATGTATGGTAACAAATAAATTTCTGAAGAGATCCTTTTCAGATTCTCAACAGCCACCTGGAATTGTTAAAAAGATTCACTTGTCAGGACAACTGAAACATTGTAATGCAATACTTAAAGAAATGTTTTCAAAGAAACATGCAGCATACGCATGGCCTTTCATAAAACCTGTAGATGCAGCATCTTTCTCCACTGGGGTGAACCAAGCCATTGCCAAATGTCCTACAGACCTGTGTGCCATTAAAGTAAGTGTGTTTCTGGGGAAAATAGGCTATTTGTGTGATTACAAGGTTTTAAATGTGTTAGCTGAAAAGGTGCCATGAAAGCTGCTTTTTCTGTGAAAGACATAACAGGCCTAGAAACCAGATGCATTTCTGTTTCTCAAACTTAGCCAAAGTCAATAAAAGTCTTCTGAGTCTCATTGTGACACATAGTGGCTAATCTACCTAATTGCTGAAAAAGCTAATATAAGTAGTGAGGGATTTCTGATCTCCATGAAGCCCTTCCAAGCATGCCACATGTTAAATATCTGTCTGTACACACAGTGCTGTTACTAATGCCCTATTACAACGGCCTGTGTGGGTCGCAGTTGGTGAGAGAGAGACGGTGAATCTTGTATCTTGATCAGAAGGCTTATTTATTAATATATGATATATAATACATTATTACTATACTAATAGAATATAGAGAGAGGTTTGCAGAGCTGCTAGCTAAGCTAAGAATAGATAGAAAAGAATCCACAACAAAGTTGTGTCCAGGGACTCAGTCCCCTGGCTTGCACTGATGATTGGCCCTTAATTATAAACATGGAAAATGAGCCAATCAAGGTGAATCCTATTGCATTCCACAGCAGCTGATAATAATTGTTTACCTTCTCTTCGGGGCCTCTGGCTCCCGAAGACACAGAAATATGAAAGAAAAGGATTTCTGTGGAGAAATGTCTGCGACAATGCCCTATAAAACAAAATGAAATTCTGTCAAGTCTTCCTTTTCCCTCAATCTCAATGTTCTTTAAGTGCCTGAGAACTTCTATACTGGATGTTTATGTAACATGTTTCACCTTTTTAGTGGGAAGCAACCATTCTAGATGGAGATATGTGGAGAGCTGTCTGTGGATGCTGAGTGTATTTGTATGGGGTAAAATATTTAGCCCAGTGAAGCAACACTTTTTGGGGAATGTTCAGTTTTAATAGCTTACAGAACTATCTTGAAAGCTCACTTGCACAATACAAAGGTTATTTCCCAGTTTCTAGTCCATTTGTTTGATTCCAGCTATTATGGAATAAGCTTCATGTAAATACTATGCATAGAATCAAAAACAGATGCTGAGTTCAGAACCAAATAAAACCACCCAAACGTTGTCTTGACAAGTGCTGAAACTAGTTCTAAAATGTCTTTCAGCAATTACAATTATATCTGCTTAAAAGAGGAAAAAAAAATCTCTTACTTTGTTAAAGAGACAATGTTGAAATGAGATGCAGGTATTTCCATAACATTTTTTATAATATTTACTGTCTTAATACAAGCTGAACCTGAATATATATGTTAAAATTCTTGTTCCTCCTTTCTTTCTGCTAGTTCATGGAGATACTGTATACTAAGTGTGCCTTAAATTTTCTTTTCTTCTAGAAGAAAATGGATAACTTGGAATATAATGATATACAAGAATTTGCTACAGATGTTAGATTAATGTTCATGAACTGTTACAAACGTAATTCTTCAGACCATGAAATAGTTGCTATGGCAAGAAAACTTCAGGTGAGTTATCTTTTAAGTCAGACTTGAAATGGAATAGTTCATCTCATGCCCTGATGTAGAATCTACTAATATTACTGAACTACTGTGTTGCTGTGTAGTTCTGCAAATAGTAGCTGCATAACACTTTCAAAAATCTGAAAAATGTGCTGTTCCCAAACCTAACTCTTCAGGATGTTTTTGAAATGCACTTTGCTAAAATTCCTGATGAAGCTGTTGCGAGTGACGATCTGCCACAGCCTGTGAGAGAAATGACAGAAGCTTATTCCAGTGAAAGCAGTAATGAAAACTCTTCAGAAGAAAAATCATCTGAAGATTCTGAAGAGGAGAGAAAAGTGAACCTCAAAAAGCTTCAGGAGCAAGTAAGCATTATTACTTATTGTGTGTGACTTAATATCTCTCTAGTAATGCCACTTTCAATGGTCTGTTCCAAGACTTAGCAACAAAAATCAGTTTTCAAAAGGTTCTATTAACTTGTATTTTTAATAAAGAACTTTAGTCCCATTTGGAAGCACTGCCAAATGTGAAGTGAATAGCGCCTCAACAAATACCAAGTGAGCAACAGTTCTACTACTCTTGCCTACCACTTCTTCAGAGGAATCTCAAACTTCTTAAAAAATAAAAGCGTGTTCCTGTGGTATGAGAGCCTCCAGGCACTCCATATGTAGCTTAGTGGCATATTCTTCCAACAGGGTCATTTCTTTCACATGGTCAAAAAGCATTGTTCCTTCCCTCAGTCTCTTTTGAGCCATACAAAAGCAAGTTGTTAATTTCTTCTTCAGAGAGCTCAGTATGAGAGAGAAAAGAAGGTATCTCATGCTAACCAGTGAAGCAAAGCCATGCTTCATATTAGGAGTGGGATGGGTGTTACTTCTGCTTGAACATAGTTTTTAACCTGTTGCTGCTGCATCTATAAACTCTGGGGAAAATTAGCATTTGTTCCGTTAGTGAAATGAGGGACAGATTTCAGTCCTTGACAGATTTGCATCATCAGTTTATGGATGTAGGCAGAAGGATGAACTTAAGCGTACAAGCCAGCCTTTACAGTAGTGAGGTATTTCAGAGATTTCTAATCTCATCATCTGACCATCTTCTAATTCCTGAGGTTTAAACCAAGTTGTGTTAAGCTCTTTTCTCAAATTCTTAGCATTTCTCAACTAGCCACTTTATATTGCAAAATGAGATGCATGAGCCCAGTCCCACTTGCTTAATTCAGCAATGCTGTAGAAATGTAACCTAATAAGGCATTTATGTGCATCCCAAATCCCTGAAATTAGAGAGGCTGTTGGAAACCCCTGCAGTGATTTTTTTTTTTTTCTGTTTTTGGGGGAGGTGGGGGGGTGTGTTTGTGTTTTCCTGACAGAATGCTAAAAGCACATACTGTTAGAAATGTTTGCATAAAATAAACAGTCCTGTATCCTCTAGATGCATAATCTGTGACTGAGATACAATATAGTAAAATGTTTGGGAAATAAATCTCACTTGGAAAGCAGACATCCTATTAATATCCATTCAGCTGCCACTAACTTCCTGTGATATTCAGGACCAGTTTATTGTTCCTCCTACATTGCCCAAGGTTATCAACATTCTGTGGGTTTTCTTGTTTTCTTTTTGGTTTTGATAGCTTAAAGCTCTTCACCAGCAGTTGTGGGTTTTGACCAAAGCATGCTTATCTAGACCAGGAAAGAAAAAAGGGAAGGCTAAAAGTGAGAAAAGAAAGAACAAGGAAAAAGCTGAAATGAAAAGCTTGATTCAAAAGAAGAAAAATCTGAAATACATGAAGAAATCTAAGAGAAAGCTCTCTTTAAACATGTAAGTGTGGGGAACTTGTGTGGGTGTCAGATTATTTTAAACTGCCGTTACTGCAGTACACTTTTTTCCTGCAGTCAATCAAAGAACACCATGCAGCAGGTCTTGTTGGCACATAAGTCAGAAGATGAGGATGGTGCCAAACCTATGAATTATGATGAAAAACGGCAGTTGAGTTTGGACATAAATAAACTCCCTGGAGATAAGCTTGGGAAAGTAGTCCATATAATACAGTCAAGAGAACCTGCACTGAGGAACTCTAACCCTGATGAGATAGAAATAGACTTTGAAACTTTAAATGCTTCAACACTCAGAGAACTAGAGAGATACGTAGCAACCTGTTTGAGGAAGAAACAAAGAATGCAGGGTATGTAGCATAAATGATTTTTTAAAAACCCATTAGATTTGTTTTCTGGTTTTCTTTCATGTTAACTTCTGTTTCACATGCAGCTAAAAACCCAACAAAGTCAAAAGAAGAACTTAATTTTGAGAGGAAACAAGAGTTAGAGAAGAGACTACTGGATGTCAATGGTCAACTAAACCCAAAGAGAGAGAGCTTCAAGAGTAATGTGGCTCTTACTTTTATTCATTTGCAATGGAAATAGCTTAAAGTGGAATTCTTCCCTTGGGCTTAAGTTGTTTTAGGTATCTGGAGATTGTCTCCTCACAATAGGTGGGGTCTTAAGCTTCCCACTGATAGTCTCAAGATTCTTTCTATGTTGAGTGAGCTGGAGTCACAGCAGCAAATTTGGTCAGTTCTTTATCCTGTCTAAAACAGTTTCCTTATTCCTGCACCTAATACTTTATTACAAGTAAAGATGGTAACAGTTTCAGAAATTAAGGGGCACTGAAAAATTCCCCTATGCTAATATATGAAAACATGGGGGGATGTGGAGGGTCACACAATCTATTTGTTTGCAATTAACTTTCTGTGGTTTAGAGACACAAGAATAACCAATTCTAGTAATACTTGTTATATGGCAGTGTCATATACCAGTTTTGTCATGCTAACAAAACTGGTATATCAGTGACAGGTGTGCTGTGTTACCTTAGACTTAAGAAAGTGTCCTAGGAGAAAAATTCAGTTTTTCAGGCAATAATGCATTTCAAGATCAAAGCCAGAAAGTCAGTGCTTACTTGAGCTGTACACTTACTGGTGGTTCTCATCAGGGGCTGAGAATGGATCAGTGCAGCTGATGCTGCTATTATAAGTCAAGCTGTTCCTCGTTAAAGTAGTGAGTGCTGTTATTGCCCTCCACTGGATATCTATTTAGCTCCTATGTAAAATCAGCTGACATGATAGAAGCAGCTCTGGAAGACACAGGGACATGTGTATCCAGCATTAGCTCAGTCAAGTCTTCCTGTCTGGTATGCATAATGCCTTGAAAATATCCTACAAAGAAAATGTTAAGGAGCTGAAATCAGTTATTAACTATATGTTCTGAGGACAGCGAAGAAGCTGCCTAGGAAATCTTTACAACTGGTATCTGGCTTGTTTACAAGAGCTAAATCTGGACTTGTGTCCAGGGAAACAGGTATCCATGTAACTTCTCATTTTTGAAGCTTCCACAGAGAAAAAACTTTGAAAAAGGTTTGATTCCAAAATCATTGTAAGCTGAGTTAAATCAACCCTGCAGATGCAAAATAGTCAGATGGTGGGGAGGTGGCAAAAGATGGCAATTTTGGGAGTGCATATGGCTAGGGAAGGAAGAGCTGGCTGTAGATAAAGAACTCTGCAGACAAGTCTGGCAGCAGCAACGTGCACACAAACACACTCTTGACCACAGGAAAGCTTATGGGGGAAAATTGCTTGAATTGTGTCTTAAGTCTACTGTTTTAATTTGCTTCAGAACTGTAAACTGTGATTACAGCTTCTCCTTGGGTATTTCATTCATTCAAGTAGCTTGCTGCTGGTAAATCCCACTCCTATGGTCTCTAGAGGGAAGTCTTTGTTTTCAAGTCCACTGCTAAATGGACAGTAGACAAGGAAGTGAAATGAACTCTTGCATGGGAGAATAGACCTAGCAAGGTTGATCACTGTCTTGTATAGGAAGAATGCTCTATTGCAGGTTGTTCTGAATTTTCTTTTTCTCCTGCAGTTGAAAACAATGCTGAGTCAAGTACTGGGCCAAGCAGACTGAGTGACAGCAGCAGCACCTCCTCAGCTGGCAGCAGCTCTAGCAGTGACTGTAGCTCCTCAGATAGCAGTGACTCTGAATCAGGTTAGAAAGTTTATTTTTGTTTGTGTAGGCAAAATATCTTCTCTCTTAGCATCTACTGTTCCCCATGCTTACCAAGGATTTTAGTAATCTTTGGTTTGGTTCCCTCCATTTTCAAGGCTTAATTCCAATGCTATGAAATGAAATGAATGCCTTTAATACTGTGATGCCAGGGAACACAAGACAACCAAACCCCTAGTACATCCGTTCAACTTACCAGTGAAAATCTATAGGGACCAAAATAAGCTAGCAAAAGTTCTTTGTATCTAACCTGGACACTTGACAATAGAGCTATAGCTTACTCATGTAGCTTTGATCCCTTTTTGAAAGTGTGATTCACTTTATTTTCATCTTCTGGTCTGCACCTGAAGGGTGACCTGAGCAACAAAAGTGCTTACAGCATTAACTGTAGAGGCAAAATCCACCCTGGTGCTTAAAATGTTTTAAGTTTGTTCAGCATCAGAACACTGAACGATGTTTCTCTGTACACAGAACTCTTTAGTTTTCTAGGACAGAATATATCTGCCAAACTGGAGCTCTGCAGTGTAGATCTCCATATGAGGTACAGGGTGAGATGAATGCCCAACCCTCTGCAGTGTGGGGGGGAGCAAACACAGTGAATCAATGGCAATGGAGACCTTGGTCCTGCAGAAATCTGTGGTCTCTTGTTATATCTGGGAGAAATTCTCTAAACACATCAAGCTCAAGTCAAAGTATTCAAGATAAGAATGTTCCTTTCACTGTGAGGTTGACTCTAGGTACAACTGCAGCTCACACCTTCTGTGTGTGAATAATGAAACATATGTGAATGACTGATTCAGTTTTTTTCTATCCCACTTTTTCTGCCCACCTCACTGTATTTACAGTTACAGAAACCTGTTCAAAACAGACTGGAACCAGGCACAAATGTCCAGCTTCTATGGAAAAATCTAAGGTAAATCTGCCTGGAATGGATATAATGATTTTGCCCTAAACAAATAACAAAGTTATTATACAAATGACCTTGTTAAAGTTATTTTTTAACATATAATGGTAATAGAAATGATGCAGTTTCATCAGGAAATAATAAATATGGCTTGAATGCTCTTTGTTCTGTAGGACTGATTGATATGAAGATGTCCCATGAGCTGTTTTTAAAAATACCTTATGCATCTGTATAGGAACAGATATACTGGGAGGTTTTTATCTTTTATTATCATTGTGGTGATTGTGTTTGATGAAGAAGGGCAGAATGCTCCATGTATCCCACCCACCCCCAAAAAGGGCAAATAGTCTCCAAATGGATCTCTGAGTATAGAATTGACCTAACAAACAGTGTAATGCTTTTTAATCTGTTAATACCCTCACCTCTATGCCTGAAAAGAAATACATTGTACACTTATTTTCAGGGTACTTTAATGTTGTTTATTGTTATGGTATTATTGGAACCAACAGCAGTTTTATCTAGAAATAATTCTTAATGCCTCTTAGATTGAATTGCTCTATTTCTGTATTATACAGTGGGTGTTATTTCTTGTCAAGGTTAGCTGCTTCAAGAATTTCTCTTGAAGCAACCAGAGAAAGAGACCTTGATTTTCAAAGCGAAATCACAGCCAAACCTTCATTCTTCTTGCAATAGACTGACTTTCCCTTAAAGTACAGGAAACTAGGCTGCAAATTCATTATTCAGCTGCTCCTTCTGCATCTTCATAAGCAAAGATTCAGAGAAGGAATTATGCAACACTCTGTTTTTGCTTAAGAGCCTCAGCCTCTGCAGTGACAGAATGACAGCAATGAACTGGAGAAAACAGGATCCAGGAAATGAGCTTCAGCTTGGTCAGTTGTAACAGCCCCTTACTGACCTCCTGAGTAGCAACAAACATCATACTTGAAATCCTCACATTACATTTTGTTCTCAGGGGTTTTCTGTATCTGTCAGACCAAGGCAGTGAGTGCGCTGTACCTCATGGCTTTTTGTCATCTAAATGC
This sequence comes from Ammospiza caudacuta, assembly GCF_027887145.1. Classification (NCBI taxonomy): domain Eukaryota; kingdom Metazoa; phylum Chordata; class Aves; order Passeriformes; family Passerellidae; genus Ammospiza; species Ammospiza caudacuta. The sequence goes on along the minus strand of NC_080599.1, from coordinate 32,295,592 downwards.
TTAGAAAATGATGGATCAGTATCACAATACAGGGGGTACTGAATCTGATAAACAGTGGAAATAAGGAGTGGTGGGAAAAGAGGATCAGATAACTATTTAAAAAATTTGGCTGTATTAACAACTGCAGTCTCTTTATAGAGAATGCCACTTTGTTTACAGAGGACACCCTGCAATGCTGGTCTGCAAGCACAGCCCTCCTCTCTCACTAGCAGCTTGCAAATTCATGGATCATCTGAACTGCAGCAGCAACCTCCCAATGCACTGCAAATGCTTCAGTGTAGATCACTTAATCCATCAGAACAAAACACTCAGACTCTCTCAGGTAATACCTTTATGCCTGTATTTGACTGCTGAGGAAAGAAGGGTTGTCAGGATGCCTGTATTACCAAACAAGCTTATCTTGGAATTTTGGAGGTTAGCAAGTGGATAACTGAAAAAGTTCTTGCAGAGTACGGATTACCAAAGAGCACGATGGAAATTAAAGCATGGGAACACTAAGGATTGGCTATGGGTTTCAGCTTAGTGGGACACTTGTGGTGGGGCAAAGTAGTATTAAAAACAGGAAGTGTTCGTGCTTCCTTCCTATGAGATGGAAAAGGACATCTTAATGAACTTGGAGTTACAGAAGTGTTGAACACCTTGAGGCAGGATTAGAGGCTTCAACCCCTGCCCTCTACCCAAGTTCATGTCTGAATGCTTACTTGCTGAATGGAAGGCTTGGTGCCACAAGTCCTCTGAACGGAGTGTTGTTGTCTAGACACATCAGATACATGAAGTTGCTTAGGAACTTGATCCAAGGAGCTATTTTCCCTCCCTCATTTAAAAAAGTCTAATAATGTCAGACACGACTAAGATTTTTGGTAGAAGACAGCATGAACTGGTAGCTGATTAACTGAGAAATCAATTAAAAACTAATTAAAAATAACTCTCTTAAATCACGTGGCTAGAATACATATCTCAATACTGAGTTACTCCACAGATCTAAACAGTGACCTAATTTTGAGATGTAGGACTGCATTTTACATGACAGGGGAAAAAATCATACCCTACTTCTTTCTTAGGTAAAATCTCAGCTGTACCTGCTCTGTGTGATGCTCCAGACCAGCAAACTCCTCAGAGCACTCCAAAGACAAATGAGTCTTCTGTCACCCACTCCAGAAATGTTTTTCCAGAGGTGAATACGTGCTTCTCTCCAATTAATTAATTTCAAACAGTATCTGTAAAGCATGTTCTTACCCTTGAAGTAAGATGTAATACAGTACTTCAGGCTTGCATTTGATGCAATGAAGGCCATTTAAGGTTTACAACAAAAGTTTTCTGAAACCCCAGTGAAAAAGTGATTCTTATCCTGTAACAGGGTATTACTTCATTGCCTATTGGCTGTAAAGGAAAGTTTGGCTGATCACATAGTGTACTATAAAGCTTATTTTATTTCTTTTCAGGGCTATAGCTTAAACTTAAGTAACTCTTGCACACTTACAGGTTAAAAGTCCACCCTGTAAACCAAAACCTTTACAAAAGAGGGAGATTATAATATGTGTCTTGGTTTTGTAGAAATATCAATTTCACAAACTCAGCAATACTGAGGCTCTACTGGGGAAGTGTGATGCCTTTCATACCTTTTCCTAAAGCTGTGGAAACTGGGGCTTTCAGGGTCTACATGAGGTTGTAAAATATTTAATGACTGTTGAGTTCTGTCTTAATATGTTCTTGGAGAGTATTCTGGTTAGAAGGGCCTCTGTGGAGCAAAGGAAGTTATTGATGTTACTGCAGCATGATCACTTCCATCCTATGATAATTAATAATCCTTCTGAGCATGGTTGGAAATTTAGTTGCTTTAATCAGGCTGTAATAGCTTTATTTTTGGCAATGGATAGAAACTGCCTCTTGACTCTATGAGCCCAGGAATGTGTCCTGCAAGTAAGGATGAAAAGCAGCTCACACCTTCCTTTTGGTGTCCACTGTCCAAGGTAGCAGGTAATATAAAATTGACTCAGTTTTGTGGAGCACTGTTCTTAGTTCAAGGGATTACTACACAGAGTAATCTTGCACAGAGTAAAAATACCAAAGATCACAGTCACCCTTTGCCCTGAGCCACAAGCTAGAGTGCAGCAACTGCCTTTAAGACAACTTTATTCTGCTGTACCACGTTAAGGGTTAAAGATCTTGTATCAGTTTCTCATGCTCTACCCACTCCATCACTTGGGATTGCTGAGCTGTGCATATTCTAAATCTGAAGTCTTCATTTATGAACTTGCTTTGTTTACCATGAGTGAAATCTATTTCTTCCTTGGTGTTTACAGAAGCTAGAGCTGCAAGAATTTACTGCTCTAAGCTTCTAAACCTTTAATCCTGATGCTGTATAATAAGAATCCTCATATGCTAAACACAAGTAATATAAAGGATGTATTTTGAAGTCTAGCTTCTCTTCTAGGTGTCCAACACCATTTTCCAAGTTGACAGTGCTGACTGGAGTAAACAAGCTGAGCAAACAAGACATCTAGACAAATCAAATAAACTGCAAAACAAGACCAGCATGAGAACTGCTGATTTAATATCTATAAGTCGAGAACAAAGTATGTAATGTCATAATAAAAACTGTAGCTATTATCAGTGTTGCAAAGTTAAAAATGCACAAGAAACTAGTTTAAAGAAATATCAAGCTTGAATACCTTGTATATTATTCACTTTGCAGGATAATGGTTGGATATGCAGTTTTCCCTTGCTCTTCCTTTTTTTTTATTTGCTGCTTAAAAACAACAAAAAAAGTGAAATTAAACTGATGTTTGGTTCTTGTTCTGTGTTAAAATATATAAAGAAAATTACTTTTTGATTTAAGAATGTGGCACTAGGGATACATAAACCAGTAAACCATGAAGTCTGAGAATTGATGATTCAATCTGTTGAACTTCACTGGCTTCTGAAATGTCTTCTGCTGAAGTTTCATGGACCTCTTTTCCCAGAGCACTTTGTGTGTATTTTGAGTTATTGTCTTTGGCTCTTAGTGACAAGGATCTGACAGGAAATCACTGTCAAAGAGGCTTTCACTATGGAATAAACTTGCAATTATTACAAGAACACTGGCCCTCTGGAAGCTGCATTCTATACTTCATATTTCCAACTAAAGAATTGACTGAACATCCATGCTCTGTGTGTACAGTATGGCCAGACACGATCATTTTGGTTTCTCCTTTACTCTTTGCCCTCTAGAACACCTAGAGAAGAAGGGAAGAAACTTCTGAAAACTTCATGAAATTAAAAAGCAGAGCCTGTTCACTGATGAGTTCTTATTTTTGGCAAAGAATAATGCTAAGCAGTCGCAGTGTATTAAAGCAATTCTAAAAATGGAGATTTGATTCTCCATGAATTTCTATTAATTTTAGGGTCTTAAGACACCAAGCCATACATCTACTGCCCCCTTTTGCTTAGACTTGCAGCAGCTGGAATTGGTACATGGCCTCAGCTAAGATTTCTGCTAACAAAGTTTTGTGGCTCTGAGGTTTTTCTGAAAACCCCTTTAATGACAAACTGGCTGAGGGTTTGATACTTTGAATCCAGCATTTATTTGCATAATTTTAAAAAGTGTTACCCGAAGTTTTTTTACTAAGCATTTACTTAAATAATGAAACATCTCAAACTACACTAGAGGATTGCTGCTGAATGAGATAAAATGTGTTGTTAATCTCTGGTTTGAAAATAGTGTTTGGGGTTTTTTTCCCCTCAAATAAAAAAGAAGTAACAGGATGAAGTATTTGTATATGGGTAGGCTGCTGGAAATGGGAGGACGAGCCCTTGATGGCTGGCCTATCTGCTTTTAAATAAAAGTAAATGGGGCTGAGAGCTATAGGTGAAATGAGTTTGCATGATCCATCAGGTAACCCTAAAGCTGGAATCAAAAGGAAAGAGGGCTGGGTGGGAAGGGGAGGAAGTGTCTAAGTGGCAAAGTGTTGTGTTGAGCCTTCCTGACCAAACCTTTAAAGCATTCTGCTGGGACCTCTCCTAGAATTAACCAGGAGTTAATTTCTCATCTATAGTCGAGCTACCTATACTTTTTCCTGCCCAAAAGTGGAGAGAAGTGGTCCAGGTTAATTTAAGCTTAGGAAATGTTTGGGAGAACTTCTGTCATTTTGAACCAAATAATAAACTGCACTGTAAGCTTTTTAAGTCAATTCCTGGAAAGACTAAAGATTTATCATTTAAATTTGAGAAAGAATCGTCTATAAAATCAACATGGTCAAAAAAGTCTCTTTTCATTTTTCCATCAGGTCATTGTACACCCAATGATAAATCTAATGATAAAAACATACCACAGCCAATGTCTGAACTCCTTCCAAGAAAGGTAAGTGATGCTCAAGTTGTGTTTGAGAAGAGGCTGAATGTAGTTACTAGCTTGAATAACTCCCTGACCTGGATCTTCTCTAAAAATTGGTTCTTTTACAAATAGAATATTTAGTGTACAATAGGTCTTTGTTATTGGTATAATCTGTATAGATTTATCTCATTTTTAGTGTTAAAACCAAACGTCTCTCTTCATTGCACAAGGTAAAGCACATAAGATACATGCACACAAATATATATTCAATATGCCCACATTGCCTTATTAAAATATGGTTTGTTTCATCTAGTTTTAATATTTAAACAAGGAACTAGTGTTCCTTGATCTAGTTCTGCTATCCAAGTTATTAGTGTGCTTTCCCTAACTGATCCAGTAAAAAAATAAGAGTAGTGTGGAATATAGTCTTGGTACTATTGGAAAACCTGTTCTGAAATAAGACAAAGCACTTCTAATGACTAAAGGTATTTGTAACAGTTGAGCAAAATGTCTCCTGGCATACAGTAAGTTACCTTGATTGGAAGGACAGAGGGATTTTCTTATCTACTAAATTCTTCTCTTGTAATCAGCTAATTGAAAACATTAATTCAAAATCACTAATACTAAATCATGTCAACCTCTGGACCTAAAAAGTTTTCTATATCATCTGTGGAGCTAAAATGTTTCTAGGATTTTTCTTTAGGCACTTAGGTTTCAGAAAATTATTAACTAACATGTTGAATTGAATTCCAAAAATATGTATTTCCTTCATAAGCACATGCTTCTACTAGAAGGAAGATTTCTGAAGAATGCTGGTTTTATTCTGATTTATGCTGTGAAGAAAATGCCACAGGGGAACAAACAAAACCCACAAGCCTAATATAAAACTATTGTTGTGTAAGGACTGTGTATAGAAATCAGATGGACTTCTGTATTAAAACCCTGTCAGTGGACCTTGTGTGAACTCAGCCTTGTGAATTCATGTTTTCTGAAATGAAATAGTGGAGAGGTAGACTTAAATAGTCAGAATAGCTACAAAGGCTAACGTTTGTTGGTATATTGCCAAAGACTCTCAAAGTTGATGAGAAAGCACATTAAAATCTGCTCAGATTGCTGCATATGCACTAATATCCTGCCAAAGGAAAAATATTTTGGTGTAGATATTTCCAGCAGGCCTAGTCAAACAACATTGTGCAAATGTAAGAACTAGGCAGGTAAAGTAGTTGAAGAGTATTTTTTTTCCTCTTCTGTGTTTTCCTTTTTCTGGTAACTTCAGGATACAGAATTGAAGACTGTAGATTCCTGGGTAAGCCTGTGTAAAACAATGAAGCTTCCAGCTCCAATAAAAGCATCTGCTGAGAGCTTCAATCAGTTCAGGGATGCAGTACTAAAGAGGAGTGGGCAAGTGCAGGAGGCAAAAAGGTCCCTTGGGCATGCTGAGAGGGAGCTGCAAAATCTTCCACAAGAAAACAAAAGATTTGTAGCTACTTCTGTGTAAGTATTATTCTGGTTTTTGCCTGTATGATACTGGAGGGCTTAGTTATTCAGGGACAAGGGGTTTGGGTTTGGTAATTGCCACATGTCAGATGAAACTGGGGAGCTGTACCATGCTAAGCAAAACTGCACATCCCAAATGCACAGAGCAGCCTTTTCTCTTCAAATCAGTACTATTTCAGCAATCAGAGAAACTTCCCAGGAACTTCCTCCTTTGTTGTTGCTGTTAGTTTGCTTCTGGATTTTTTTGTTGTTGTTTTTGTTTGGTTATTTGGGGTTTTTTTGGATGGAAGGGAATTTGGTTTTTGTTTGGGTACTAAGGTGAGAGGTTTTGGTCCCCTGGAGCACTCATGACCAGAGTTCACATTTGTCCTATTTTCCTACACCTGTAGCCAGGAATGTCCTCATCTTAGTGCTCTCCTACGGGGACACAGGAAAGTCCAGTCTTTGAGAGCATGTTGTTAACGTAGCTATACAGGGGTTCCAGTGTGCACCACTTCATGCAGCAGAATTCTTTGCATTGCTGTAGAAAAGCACCTTCCATAAGCCCCTGCTCCCCTGGCTGTTTGCAGCTCCTGTTTCAGGCAGAGCCCTGAGGTCTGTGGCCATGCTGAGCGGGATAAATGACTGCCTGCTAATTACTGCATTGCAGTAATATCCTGGAGTTTGTTTGCCACCTTTTGGAAACTGTTTGTAATATTCCCCTCTTCAGTAGTCTGCTTTTTTCCCCTTGCCTCTTCCATCCTGTGAAAGATAAATCTGAGCTGGTTCTTAAATTCTCCTGAACTTGCCCATTGCTGGTTGTATTAGAATAAGTCAATTGGTTGGATTGTTTTATTTTAATAATCAGAGCATTTGAGAGACTTAAGAGTATACTCCTCGTTCAGAAATTAGTGAAATCTACCTCAAATAACTAACTGAATAGGAAGAAGGTAGAAAAAAAACATCACAGCCCAAGAAAGTAACAGAAAATAAAGAATTTCAAAGCAAGTGTATGTAAATTTTGTGTAGTGTATCTGTAAATCCCACATGCATGCAGATTAGAAATGGGACACAGGAAGCATGAACCTACTACAGCCCAACAATTGTGTGCACATAACTCTTGTGAAGGGAAATCATTTTGAAACAATGTGAAAGAGACCCTTTAAGTGCTAGGCACTGATTTAAATTATTTGTAGAATTCCATCAGGTTGTTATGAAAAAAAAAAAGAACTTTTATCCTATACTGATTTCCTCTCCTGTCTTTAAAGGGGCCCTGAAAGCACAAGATTGGATGCCATGGCAGTGCCAGACTGTGAGCTTGAAAAAGAAATGCCTAAGAGTAAACTGCCCGAAGCTCAACAACATGTTCTTGATCAGGACCGCAACTTGGCTAGAAAAATGGAACAAGAACGCAGGAGGAAGGAAGCAGTAAGTTTCTGACTCTTGCTAAACTATTTTATTTTTCAACTTTACTATAGAATAAACAAATATTACATGAGGTCCTTATTTCAAATGATCTGAATGATTGAAGAGTTACTACCTGAAGAGTTAGTGCAGAAAATGCAAGAGGAAACTCAAAGTACATCTTCAAGTGGCATGATATGAAAAACCATCTGCTTGGTCCTAGTATTCCCATAAGTTTAGAATAATTATGTGGTAAAAAAAACTCAGAAGAGGAGTCCCCGCCCTCTAAATAATTTCCAAACTTGAGTGTTGCAAGCTGTACATCCTCCTTAAAGTGTTACATGTCACAAACATGCTAGTCCTACAGTTCTGGTGTGAAATACCACACCTAAGCCTTTTTAAAACTAACTGGTTTTACTGGTGACAGTAATTAGTGTTTTCTAATTGCTACCTTTTTAAGATTGAACATTTTTAAAAAATTCATAGTGTTGTAGAATGGAATGTAAGTACCAGTGTGAGACCATGCTGGATTCAGGTAAGTTCAACTGAAGCTTTCATCCTTCAGCTCTTTTCTGAGCGCTTCAGCAACACACACTCTCAAACTTGTCATAACAGAAAAGACATTCATTTTTGAGAAGATGCCTTATAGTTTTCTTTTAAATCTTTAAGTATTTGACCTGCATAGTGTCCATTAATGTTTGACTGCTCTGAAAACACACTTGTTTGCTTTCTTGCAGACAGCTTGGATAATTGATGTGAATCTGCAGAGAGATATTATGGCATCTTTCGAAGAATATCTTGACTGAAAGCAGTAGTTTATATAGAACTTAACTTCGAACTGCTAAACCCAGCATAGTTTTGTACTAGTTATGATCTTAAATATTAAGACCACTTTAAAGATCTTCTCCAAAATGCTTTGTATTAAAAGCTTGTTCACTAATACCTGAAGCGTCACAAGGTTTATTTCTTTTCACTGCTTGTTTATAACATGTATTCTGTTCTGCTGAGCAGTAGAATGGAGTTGTTAGTTCGATTACAGTTTCATCTGTTGTTTCTATCTGGTATTACAAAGAATCACTGTACTGTGACACACCTGTACAAAATCTGGGCTGTGACAAAAGGATCTCTCTAGAAGTGGTACTGTCTAAGGGAGGGGGTGTGTAACATTACTTGTAATCACAAAAACAACTTCCATGAACTCTTTAATTTCATCAGTAAATCTTATCTACTTGCATGTATTTTAAGGTCCAGATGTGTTTAATGTATTTTATGTTAACATAACATTTAGCTAAGGGTGTAAACATGTTTGCCACATAGTTCTAGTTCTTCTCAGGAAGAAATTATGGCAAACTGGCTCCAGTGTGAAAGATTTTTTGATTGATATAAGATATTATTAGTGTTGAAAAATTTTCTGATAGAAACCAGAATGTGTAGTTTTTACATTCTTGTTGATTATATACAGGTATGGGAAATAAATATGGGACAAGCAAAACATTGTTTTATGGAATTATTACCAAAACACAATGTGTATTACAGAAATGCTGGGTGGAAGGGGGGCCCTCTTCAGACAATCTAGTTTAGTAGTCTCCAAACCCTTTTTGCCATGTACCCCATAATTTAAATATTTTAAGCATAGACCCCCAAGACATATATATTTATTAATTTATAAATTATATACACATTATAAATATTCCACTGTAGTAGTCTATTTTTTACATTATATTATAATATTTTTAATTTCTGTTTTATTTTTAACCCTGTTTATTTATTATTTTATTTTGTAATTTAAAAAATTGTATTCAATATTTTATTCCCACACTCCACTTTGAAGACTACTGATCTCATTGAGCCTCCTACTCAAAACTCTCTCCCAATAGAGAACTTCAATTTGTCAAGTTCCTGGATGAAAAGTGAAGGTAACACTGCCAGCTCTGATGAGGTTCTGCCACAGGCAACCTAAGTAACCTAAGTGAACAAAACCTTCTACAAATAACTGAATTTTCAGAGAAGACAATAAATTGCTTCTAAATTCAAAAATGCCAGCTAAAGCATGCCCAAAAATGGTGGCCTAGTCTTTCAGGTAGCAGGCTGATGAGTTAGTGCTAGTTCAAATATATTTATTCAATATAGTCATGGATCTTCAAACTCTGCCATTGCTGGAATGGTATCATTTCATTCAACAGCACAAAGAGTGTGTATGGCAAATGCTCAGATTGGGCCAGCACCCTGTGAAATGTCCAGGGATGTCTTGGCTGGAGGCATGTTCAAGTTGTACGCTGTTTGGGAGATTTGAGGACTTGGCTAGAACAGGGATTTGGGATGAAAGATGGGTTGTAATGTAAAGTGGTGCTGTTAGGATGTCTTTCATATCCACATCAAAAGTGACCTGCCTTCATTTGTCGTTTATACATTGTTAAGAGTTATCTGTCCTGCAATAAAGTGCTGCAGTTCACATCTAGGACTCTCTACTTTGCTGTCACTTGGATATACTTTCTCTCTGGGTTTATGCAAGCTCAAGAGCTCTTGCTTTGGAAATAGGAGGTGACAAGAGGGAAGGGCAAGAATTCCCTCTGAGCATTTCATCCATTGGATACAGCTATATGGGCATTGTTGGTTTGAACTGCCGCTTTTGTCACTTCAAAAACTAATTCCAGCTTCCGTGACTCTGTACTGTCGCAATGGGTCACAACGTCAGTGCTGCTACTGCTAATCTGATAAACCCTTTATTTGCAACCTCCAAGTCACTAGGAGAGGATAATCAGTTCCTGTCCCCAGCAACAAGCCTCTAGGGACTGTTTGCCCAAAGCCACGAACATGCTCAAAGATGCAGAAATACCACTTGGGCAAATGATCACCCTGCAAACAACAAGCTGCTTAAATAAACTGTTAGTTACCTAACAGATAAAAGGTGTACTAAGTTCTGTTACACCATTCATTGACCTTTATCATTTGTGAAAACAGCTGCTTTAATGTGTCACTTGCATACTTGTGTCTATGCTAGTAGATTGTGTCTACATATAAATGAAAGGTAAGATAGTTATTAGCTTTTAGAAGTTTCTCTCATTAATAAATGCAATAGGGTAAATTTATTACTATCAACTATGAGTTGGTCAGGCTGGAGGCAGAGGCAAAAGCAGTGATGTGAAAAGTTGTCCTCTTTTGTCTCTCAGAGAACAAGGATTAGTTGAGCTGACAAAAGATAAACAGGCAGATGGCACCTTATGGAGGGCAAAGCACACTGTCAAAGCACGTAAGACCATCTGCCCTGGGGTTGGTTTGGTTTGGCACCCATTACAACAATAATTTAGAGCAGATGATGAGAAAATCAAAATGTAAAGACAGAAAAATAATTGTTGAGGCTCTCCTTTTTTCTTATTCATATGACAGGTAGAAGATTCTAAGCTTTCTTCTCCAAAATCCTGGAAAACTTGTGGCAGGTATTTGCCTTGTACAAACACGTTTGTTACACATATGTGGACAGTGTGGTCCTAGAGTACAAAGCGTTCCTAAATAATAGAGAAATTCTACAGCTTCCTTGGAAAACAGGAAAGCTACGGCAGCACAAGTGGTGCCCAGAAATCCTCCATTAGGGTGTGCAGCAATTTCATTGTGCAAACACTGCTCAGAACTGCTAGGTCACCAGCACTACCTTCTTCTCAGCTCTGATGCCAGATCCATGTCCACTACCTCAAGATGGCTAAATTAGATAGCTCAGATAGCTAAACTCCGTAGCCAAAAGGTTTGTATAATTTAGAAGTTGACATAACTATTGAGGTAGTTTGTATAAAATAAAAACAAACTTGGTTCTATTCTTGTGAAAAAATTTGCTCTGCTTCTTTCTTTGTACAAGAACTACTGCATAGCATGGCCAAATACCTTTGTATAATAAGGCACATCATGGTTCCATCCTTATTCCTTCTTGTATTCTAGATGATTACAGGAGTTTTCTGATTGCTTTGCCTAAATCTTTCATCAACCTTTCTTTGAAAGCAAGTGAAAGCTTGTGGTCAGATTCAGGATTTCAAATGTGTTTTCCAATTTTTCTTAGGGGATGTTTTACAGTAATTAATTCTTATTAGTGGTTCATTAAGAAATTTGATGGCTACCATAATATAAACAACAGCATTGGGTTTTTTTGCTTCTGCCAAACTTCCTAATTTATCTAACTGGGTCACTGGTTTACTGAGGTGCACTTGAGGGAAAAATTCTGCTGCTGCTTAGTCTGATATTGAGAAGTTGCAAAGGCTTCTTCCCTACAAGAAAGGTCATTAGCACGAAGTCTGATGCATAAGAAATGAGCTGCATGCTAATCCTAGGGTCGGCAGCGTGAGTAATCTGAGCACGAAGGGAAAGCTCAGCTCGGTAGGCATGATTCATGCAATCCTACTGGAGTCTGCAGAGGTCGGTGTCTGAACTGAATCATCTGCATCTGATGTTCCTTCTCTTCTTGCCCAAGAGAAGGAGGGAGCCTTAAACAGCCCTGCACCTCTTTCCCCAGCAGATTGATAAAGCTCCTGACCTCACATTTGTAAGGCTGGTGTTCAGACAAGGAGCAGGGATCATGAACAGTGTTATTCAGCATTGGCAGCTGGTGTAGGTCACTGATATTTCATTTGTGTTATAGATAACAGCAAGCTTGGAAGCTTTTTATAGCTACCTAAAATGTTATCTTTAGTAATAGAAAATAAATTCATATTAGGGCTTAAACTTGTTTAAACTTTTAAAATAACGTGCAGTAACAGGCCATTATTTATAACATTCCTTTTTGCTGTTTTAGTTAATTTCATTTGATTTTTCTAAAAAGAGAAAAATTTTGACCTTATTGAAACCAGCATTAATTCTGTCACTGCCTTCAATAGGCCTAGGATTCAACATCAGTGTCTATATTTGTAAGTCTGAATTTAGAACAAGTAGGAGAAAGCATTTGGTATGTTACAGACAAAAGTCATCTACAAGCTGTGTTCCATGCAGAGTGAAAAATTATATATATTCTGTCTGCATACATGCTTATCCAATTTTTTTAAAACTAGCTCATTGAATCACACATCTTAGAGTTAACAGATGGATGGCGTCTTTGTACGAGCTTCTACTTGCACTGCTGGACAGAGCAAAAATATTTCTCAGAAGTAAAGTTCTAATTCTACAGACTAATGTGGACCAAGAACAATTTTTTTTTTCATAGAATTTGGCAACCCTGCTCTCTTCAAATGGCAAGAAGCTGCACATAGGCCTTACATCTGAGCTGTGCCTCTCATATGGCCTCCAAAAGTCTTGAACCTGCCCATATCCTCTAGTCTGAGAAGTAAAGGTGAGCAGGCCATGCAGTGAGTCAGATCAGGATTTGACATAGAAGCTCATTATACTTTCCTGGCAGTCAGCACCTACCATGTCCACATTTTGTTATCTTCTAGAGCTAATAAACTGTAATTTCTTAAATGCACTTTTACAAACTGTAAAATCAACTGCTTCATATAGTTACACTTCGACTTACAGTTTTGGATTACGTGAGCCATTCTAGTTTTAAATTTCCATTTACCCTGCATATCAGTAGGTTAGTAGGAGACAGACTGAAGACTTTCTTCTTACCCTGGCATCTGTGGCCTTGTATGAGACAGTGACTCCTTGGTGTATGCTGTGATGTACTAATGGGCAGGCAGGGACTGTTCAGCCTCTATCAGCCCTCCGGAGCTGAGGTATCAATATAGACTTAAGTTTAGGTGATTTATCTTTTTAAGAAATATTCACTAGTATCAGCATATAATAACTAAAATTGTAAATACGTTTACAAAATCACCCTTAAATGGGTAATAGTGAAACGGCAGTGAAAGAATGAAATCTTGAAAAACACCATGGTGCGAGCACACAACCCCATGCCGGCAGTTATCCACCTCTGGCACGGCGATAAGGTAAGGGCGCTCAAGGGCGCGCTCGGAGCGCGCAGCGCGATCGCCGCCGGGGCCTGGGGCAGGCACGGCGGCGGGGGCGGCCCGGCGGCCGCGGCCGCTGCTCCCAATGACATTCCCAGCGCGTTCCGATGTGTCTGGCGGCTCTGCCGGAGCGCGCAGGTGACACAGCCGCGCCCCGCCGCCCCAGGGACGGCTTCGCCCTCTTTCGCCGCCAAATATCTGGGGAGCAGAGCCCTCCTTGGCCAAGCCCTGCGTGGGCAGGCGCGACCCCCGCAAGGAGAGCCGCCGCCTCCGAGGCACCGCCCGGGGTCCGGCGAGCCCCGGGACGTGCGGGCGCCCGGCGCTGCGCCCGGCGCTGTGCCCGGTGCTGTACCCGGCGGCGCAGGGCGAGGGCCGCGGGGCGGGCGCGCCGCCGCCGCCGCTCCCGGTGCCTCCGCTCGGGCGGCTCCTGGCGGCGGCGCTCCGAGCCCCTCCCGGCCGGCGGGGACGGCGGCGGCGGGGCCCGATGGCGAGACCCGGCGCTGCGTGCCCTCCGCCCGCCCGCCGGGTGATGGTGGCCGCGCGGGCGCTGCTCTTCTGGGCGTTGGTTTACAGCTACTGCGGGGTGTGCGCCTGCATCGCCGGGCTGCGGCTGCTCTGGAGCATCGGCCGGCGCCCGGGCGAGACCTTCCGCTGGGTGGTGCGGGAGAACCCCCCCGCCTGCCTCAACGACCCCTCCCTGGGCACCCACTGCTACGTCCGCATCAAGGTGAGGGCGCGGGCGGGGGGAGCGGGCCCGCTGGGCGCGCAGGCACCCACCCCCGCGCTGTGCACGGCACCCCTGCCTGCCCTGCCTTGCCCTGCCATGCGGGGTGCGCTGTGCACGGCACCCCTGCCTGCCCTGCCGTGCTGTGCGGGGTGCGCTGTGCCCGGCACCCCTGCCTGCCCTGCCGTGCGGGATGCGCTGTGCATGGCACCCCTGCCTGCCCTGCTGTGCGGGATGCGCTGTGCACGGCACCCCTGCCTGCCCTGCCGTGCGGGATGCGCTGTGCATGGCACCCCTGCCTGCCCTGCCGTGCGGGATGCGCTGTGCACGGCACTCCTGCCTGCCCTGCCTTGCGGGGTGCGCTGTGCATGGCACCCCTGCCTGCCCTGTTGTATGGGCTGCGCTGTGCATGGCACCCCTGTCTGCCCTGCCCGGCTGCGCGGGGTGCGCGGGCAGCCCGCCTGCCCTGCCGTGCGTGCTCGCACAGCTGCACAGGTGCACTCAGCACCTGCCTGCGCTGCCCCGGCGAGCGGGACCGTGCCCGGCCCGGCTGCGGGGCCTCAGGCCGGGAGGATCGGTGCCCGGCCGGCCCGGGTGCGGAGCCCTGGGTGGGCGGTGAGCGGTTCCTTGGCCCCGGGTATCCCGCAGCCACCGCTCCCTGCACCGCCGCTGCTCTCTGCTGTTTACGGTTTGCCCAGTTGCACCGGGGAGCTCGGTTCGTGCATCACTGTTACATGGAAAACGTAGAGCAAGAAGCTAATTGCTGACCCTCAGGTTGTACAGTTTAAGCCACCAGTCAATTTCTGTACTTGTCTCAGGTCTCTGTGATTTGCTTCTTTACTGAATGCTCTAAATGAAGTTGTATTAGCTAGGTTTCTTTTGCAGCTATAGGTGAGCAGAGAATGCATAGCTAGTTTTGTCAAGTGCTATTTTTCATAAAATAAACATAAAGATCTCTGTTCCCAGGGTTCTGTGCAGATGGTTTTATGCCAGGCAGTACTAATATAAATTAGTGAGCCTCAGTTTGTCATGATTTGCTTGTTTTCTTTTGCTAACATCATTAGGAGACATGTGTGGGCTTTTTACTCATATGACATGTTCTTTTTTTTCCTGTACCACAAAGCAGTAAATGAACAGGCTGCTGGGGAAGTGAGAGGGGTATGACAGTAACAGAAGAGCATTTGGGGGCAAATCGAATTGCTGTCAATATGACAGTTGATCACTCATTTCAGGAAGTAAGAAACTCATGCTGTTGGATAACAGCAGGCTAATGGATTACTTTCCAAACACATATATCCTACAAATCCATTCAAATTTCAATAAAACAGCCAATGTTGGAAAAGGTGGCAACATCCTATGTCTGTTCTGGAGGCTGGAAAAAAGGGAACAGCAGCAACTGAAAAAGTCCAGGATGGGCCATGTGATATTTAAACTGCTGCTGTACAGGTGGGAATAGAATTTTCAGGAGTAAAGGGAGTTCCTTAAAAGCAACAAATAGATTAGAATAAAAACATGGAGGGTAAATCCCAAGAGGATGCTGACTGAAAGAAACAGCATGGAAGAGGGCTTACCTATTACTCACTAAATGAGAAACTGTGGAAGAAGACTGAGAAACTTCTACTTTTTTAAATAAAAAAAGATTAAAGACAGAATGATCTGGAGAATGATACAGATGATGTAATGACCCCAAAATTTCTTGGGAATTTACTTTTACCTCTAGGGACTTCAAGTTCATTGGCATCCCAGAGATGAAACATCAATGTAATTAGGGGCAAAAAAGAAAAAGTCCCTATTATATCTGGAGCAAAAGTCCCTATTATATCCAGAGCAAATATTAAAAATCCAAATAGTTCCCTCTTCAGAGTCCTTTCAAGAATGAGGATATAAGTTAACGGTTTTGGAGCTCATTAGTGACTTACAAGTGCAAAGATATGTCAGAGCATTTGAAGCATCTTGGCAAGAAAACTTTTTTTCATGCATTTGTGATCCTTGCCCTGATATTAGCTCTTGATGTGTAGCAAAGGCATGGGGTTTTTCTTTCTGTTTTGAAATAGCAGAGACAGTGCAGGCTTTGACATTTGTTCAGAGCTGTACAACCCTTCTTCCTGCAGTTTCTTTCACATGACTTCTAAACAGTATTTTGTGAGCTAACTCCCAACTTCTCTATCTACTTCTGTGTCAGAACTCAGTAAAACCTCTAGGTCATGATCACGGTTTATTCAAATTCTACTGGATTTGACCTTCAGTCAGTGCAAGCTTGTGTACATCCATTCTCTTCAATAGCATTTCAGTGTTCAGCTTCTACAATAAGTAAGTTGCCTGCTTGTAATTCTCATAAGACCCAATTCCTTAAAAGTTGCATCAGAAACTGACTATTGACACGGCAGAAAGAAGATTATAACATTAAGGCTTAATTTTCTGAAGTGAATCTGAAACCTAGAATTATAAAAACTAGCAAATATGTCTTGCTTTCTGGTTACTTAATTTTGATTGCTTTTGGTTGTTAAGAATCCACGTGGTCCTTTATCTATCATGCCAGAATGCAATGTGATGGTTTTAAACAGTTGCATAATCTTACCAGCTAACTGAAAGATTGGAAGTGCATTTAAAGTATTCTGCATTTTAAAGTCTTTCTTTAAAGCAGCTGACTGGTGTCAGTGTGAAAGCAGCGTGCTTGCTGTGACAATAACCTGCATTTGCCAGTGGCTGTGGCAGGCAGTGCTCTGTCAGAAGTGTTGGTGTGCTCAGGGCTGGGCTGGCACACAGGCACAGCCGGGCAGGTACTGGGGATGGTCCTTCCTGGAAGGAGCTGTGCTGGGTGTGCAGGCTGGGGGACACTCAGCATTGCCACGGTGTAGCAGATACCTGATCTCAGAAGTAAAGAAGGCTTCAGCTTCAAAACTGATCATTTGATATTATTTTAGGTTCACTATATTGTTTCTTAGAATATGATCTGAAACCATCATCATTCTCAAATCCCAAAGAAGCAGTTCTGTGCAGCAATAAACACACTTCTTTTTCTCTTATTTTAGGATTCCGGGTTACGATTCCACTATGTGGCTGCTGGAGAAAGGGGCAAACCACTCATGTTGCTGCTTCATGGCTTTCCAGAATTCTGGTAAAACTCCCTTCAACATTTTCTATTATAAAAGAGGCTGCATAAGATACCCAAGGATGAACACCTCTGCTTAAATATCCCCAGTGCAATCCCTTATATGTATTTATGAATACTAATGGTATGAAGTTTCAGTAGGCAATGAACCATTGAAACATCGTTTTAACTGCTGCATCCACAAAGAAAGTTCCTTCAGACTAACACAAACCAACCATCTTTTTTGTACTGTCAATCCATTTTTCCTCAGGTATGTACCCTTTCCTGCAGACTTTGTGAAGGAACTGCTAATTTTAAACAAATTTCCTTTTGGATAGTACTTGTATTATATGGCTAAACTTATGAATTATAGCAGAGGGTGTTAAAATAAAGATCCATTGTATGTTAAGTGCAATCAGGATTGCTCCATTTATTAAAAATACTACACATTAATTTTTAACTAGGGGAGGGGAAGAACTATGAGTTCTATAGGCTATTGTGCAGCCTAATTTCAGAATGCTACTCAGGGAAAAAGGTTCTATTATTAGTTCATCACAAGATGAATGATGAATCAAACCCAATCCTAAATGTTTGTTTATAACAATGAAGAGCAGTCATGTGTCCAATGATTTAACCAAATTGCTCAGCCTGTTGTTGTCAGGTTTAGCTAGTGAAGCATGGCTTACAGAACTTGCACAAGAAAAACAGTAAGGGAATAAGGGGAGTACTAATGCCAGAAATACAGCAAGGTAAACGATCCTTTTCCTTACCAAACTCAGCTGTGGGGCTAGGGGCCACTGCTGGAGCTGTGATTTTCCAGTCTGTACTCAGGTCATACCATGCTAAACTGACCCAAGTAGGAGAGGTCAGTTCCCTTTCCTCAGCAATTTCCCCTAGGTACTAATGCCCTTCAGGGTGATGGTACAGAGCCACATTTCTGTTAAGTTAAATTTTCAAAGAACATTATTCTAATAATAAATTGCTATCTAAAATTATTAAAGCTGTAAACTTTGATTGAAAGGACAGTTAGATGGGTCAGTGCATATTCTATTCAAACATTATGCATATCTTGCATAAAGCATAGTCTAACACAGGCAATGAGACTACAGCTGATTTCCCCTATGGGGGAATAGTAAAAGAGAAATTAGCATTTTATATACATATTCTACTGAGATTAGGTATATTATTTTTAAAAAGCAGAAAGTAATTCTTACAGTTTAGGATAGTGAGTCATGCTATAAGTGGCAGCTACTAGATTGTATTGTCTGACCATTCAAAAGGGATTAATAAAAAACGTGTTATGTAGGTCACTGGGACCACCGAGAGTTTCTATCACTGTTTTAAAAAGAACACTATATGCTAATAGTCTGTAAACCAGTCATATTACCAATATTTGTGTTAGGTTATTCATTCACTCAGTGATTTCTTTTTCATTCAGGAATAGTGATTGTTCTAAGAGCACAAGATAAAATAACCACAATTTAAGAGAGAGGTAAAGCAGCAGCAAATTTGTATTGTTTGTCTAGGAAAACAAAAAGGATTTTATCCACAATTACAGTTCTTAATTTTAATAAATCCTCTGCTTTCAAATGTCTCAAGGTTATAACTAGGACAAATATAACCAGACCACTAAGAGTGATAGAAAATGTCTGAAGGTGACAGATCACTAAAAAATGTAACACACCAGAGCCAATGAGGGTTTTAGATGCATAAGAACTTGAAAATCAATACATGGTGGAAGGTCAATAATAAAATACTTAAAACTGGACATAATGTGTTGAGGCAGCTGAGTACTTAAAAGTTGTGTGTGAGCTGCTACATTTTATACTACTTGCCCTTTAGAAAAAATATTATCAGAAAGTCTCAAAATAGATTCAACCTTATGAATATGGAGGCATTCATAACATTTCCAAATTCTGCTTGCAAAGCAGTTGTCCAATATTTATATATCATATGGGATAAAAGGGTTTATTTGAATATAAAACCTACCCATTTGATAGGTCATACATTTGGAGACTGATGGACTGCTGTGAAAACAGAGGATGAGAATAGCTTGTAGACATTTTCAGAAAACAAAAATAGTTGATTTATGTATTTATGGGCCTGGTTCTTTCTTCTTACAGAAGTATATAGAATAGCTGCAACAGTTACCATGGCAAATTCAGCTTCCAAGTCATTATATAATGCCTGTAAAAAATTCATTCCCAGAGATCTCAGCTAAACCTTGTCTTCACATTATATAGCACTGAAATGAAAATGTTCTGACTGTTTTGTTTATATGAAAACAGATTCATACCACTGAGTGTTCCTGTAACCTTATTTAGGTTCGAAGTCCCTAATAGGCTGGAGGCAAAGGTAAAGTGGAAGAGCCCATGGTCTGATACAGATGTTGTTTGGATTAAGGTAGAATTCTATGCATCACACTTAAAACCACTGATGATCCAAATGTTATATATCCTTTCTCTGAAACAAGCAGAAATAAAAGCTAGATCCCAGCACAGAGGGATGCAGTCACTGTTATATATGTCCAGAAGGATCATGGTTTTCCTACATCTTTCTAGTACAGTGTAAGATAAGACTATGTCTGTCTTGGTACTGGCTATTCTAAAATTTATTTGGTTTCAATAACAGCTGAAGGACAGGTTGTTCTTGCAGGTTAAGACCCACCATTTTCTTTTTATTTTTGCTTCATAACACACATCCAGCCATTACAAACAGTTACAGAGTGAGGAATAGCCCAGGCCTTTGCCTGAGTTCTTGCCTTTGTATGCCTTTTGATGTATGTAATGCTATCACTCTTTTCCATAAAAACCCAAGGATGAAAAACTCTGTCTAGTAACAACACATTGAGAGAACTTGTTCTGCAACAGTTCTGGTACAGAGACACAGATGAAAGTGTACACAGGACAA
Source organism: Ammospiza caudacuta (assembly GCF_027887145.1). Classification (NCBI taxonomy): domain Eukaryota; kingdom Metazoa; phylum Chordata; class Aves; order Passeriformes; family Passerellidae; genus Ammospiza; species Ammospiza caudacuta. The sequence continues at coordinate 32,275,748 of NC_080599.1, read as the reverse complement.
ATCCTATAAGCTTCACCAAGATCATTTGTTATTAACTGGATTTCTTTCTTTGGTTTATTTATTGTATGAATTATCTGATATTCTTTTTCTGAATAGAAAAAATTGCAAAACATGGCTGTGTGTAAGCCAGGGAGAAGAGAAAGCTTTTCAGGTCTTACTTTTTTGATGCTACTATGGCTCCAAGGATAAAGTCCTCCCTGTGCTCTGGTTTATGCCTGCTTCCTTTGCAGCAAAGGGGCTGTGCCAGACTCCAGGAATTGTTGCAAAGCCCTGGCTCTGGCTGTGTCCCCTTTGTGGCAGCTGCACTTTGTTACTGGGGAATTCAAGACAGGAGCACAAAACTACTGCAGCCACAAAGGACCATCAGCACAGCACAGAAAGGAAAAATAATCTCAGAGCAAACAAAGCCATGCTAGTTTACCCTCAAATATTTGGGTGCAAAAGCATTGAGTGCATTTTTGGTATCATACTACTTGACCTTGTAACTCCAACTTTTTTTCCCCTTTGTTAGGTATTCTTGGCGCCATCAATTGCGGGAATTTAAAAGTGAATATCGAGTGGTGGCCCTGGATTTGAGAGGTTATGGAGAAACAGATGCTCCTCCTCACAAAGAAAATTACAAGTTAGATTGCCTGATAGCAGACATAAAGGATATTTTGGAATCTCTAGGTGCGTTAGTAGAAGAAAAATCTACTTGACTCAAAAATGACTTAATTTTCTAGGAAAAGAAACCTATATAAAGATCTAGCACTGTTTTTGTTTGTTTGTTTGTTTTAATATACACATTGCAGAAGTGTATAAATCTAAGGATACTAATATTATTTGGACAATTATAAATTAAGAAGTGTTGTTTTCTAATCACAATGTGTATGTCTGTATAAGCAATATGTAAAGATTATTTTTTCATCAGGAGTTTTGAAAAGAAAATTTCTATGTACTGTAAAATGCAGTACAAACCTATGGTTCTTTTCCTTAAGAAGCCTTTCCTCCTAATCACTTGCCTTAGTGGATAATATTCTGAGTTAGAGTCTTAAAGGACTTGCAGACAAAGGAATTTATATCAGACGACATTCTTCTTGCACAAACAAGACATAATAACTATTGTTATAGAGGGCTTTACAGAGATGGTGAGAGTTCATCTGATGTATTGGGGAAAAAAAACCTCCAAAAATGCTACCCTTTGCACAATACTACTCCTGTCAGTTCTGAAGAGCTGTATCACTCTGTCTTACACAACAGTGAGAGCAAAAGGGAGAACAAGGGGCACACTGCTCTCTGTGGCAAATACACAGGGTAAAGGTCTAGAGCTGAAGTGCAAAATTGGCTCCTCCAACTCAGTTTGAAGTGTCTCTGTTTGGGTGATAAATTGTAACCCCTGGTGAAGGCTATTTCCCTTCCATACCAAGATCAATACAAGGGATTAGATTGTCATTCTCTGAGTAATTTTAATTCCCGGGATATTCTAGCCATAGTAAAATAACTTACTGCATTTCATATGGAGAAATAATAATGCAGTGATTCAAGTTCTGAGATTTGAATTTTGCTTTGCTTCTGATGTTTGAGTATTGGCAAAAGATTGGGCAGCAGTCCTCACACAGTGTTGACATTTTCCAGCCTTTGCTGGTTGTGTTAATCTCCATGGTAATGCCATGGTTATGCTTGAGAAGTGCTCTCAGCATAATTCAGTTTCAGAGGGATTTAAATTTTTTTGGGAAAATCACTTCAGAGCCTTATCTTTGTTTGTCCTAATCCCAAGTTAAATTCTTTTGGAGAACTTGATTATATCAAAAGTGCTCCCTCTTGGATTTCTGTCCAAGAGGGTTTATAAGGCTCTTTGACAACTGTATCCAAATTTATGTCAGAATTCTAAACATTTTGGCTTTTATATGTTTCATTTGTAGTCTGTTGCTCACCATACCAGTCCTCAATGAGGAGCGTGATGGTATCTGACACTAGAGTATGTTATTTTCCAGCAATGGTTTAAGAAGGAGTATTAGAGCTTTCAAAACACTTGGTCACTATCCTGCCCATACCACTTCTATTGCTGCTAAAATACAATTTTTATTGATGGAAGAATAAGTAAGTGAATGTCCAGAACTTACAAAATTTCCAACAAAACAGCATATGGAGAAAAGCTACAGGCCTCCTAAGTATATAAATGGGAGTGTTTACACATGCTTTATATATGGCTACTAAGTATAATGCCCACTTTTTGCATAATGATGCCACTGAGTGCTTAGATAACCTCTCATATTCAGAGAAATACATTAGGATTATTTTTGTTCTGGAGGTGCTCAGGAGATTGCTCAGTCTTCTTGTCTGCAGTTTCCAATTCCAAACTCCCTAAACATGGCACGTGTCCGTGTGTTATAATGGCTGCAGGCTGAAGTGTCCATCTGAGCCTGCACTGGCCAAGATGTGAACAGGGTGGCCATCTGCATACTGAGTGACTTTAGGGTGACATGGAGGTAGTGGAGTTCAAGTTGAATCAAGTCCAATTAAATACTTTGACATATTTGTAAATTTTTAAACTATAATAGTGCCCTATTTTTTCTGACTGTTAGTAATGGAAATGGTGCAGTATTAAAGTTACATTAATGAATGTGCTGAACCACCTATTCAGCCCAATAATGATTTTATTGTATGAGCTGATTTCTGTGGATTTTAATTCCTTTGAAATAAAAGCATGTGTCTGTGTTTATGTGGTAGGATACAACAAGTGTGTGTTGATTGGCCATGACTGGGGAGGAATGATTGCTTGGTTAGTGGCCATATGTTACCCTGAAATGGTGACTAAGCTGATTGTGGTTAATTTCCCTCATCCTTCTGTATTTACAGGTAAGTTTGACAGTAGTCTTTGTTAATCCAAAGTATCTGCATTTTGGTCACAATTGTGCTTGCTTTGAGAACCAACAGCCTGCCTCAGTAGATAAGCTCTATGGCTCTCACAGTCTGGACTGTATTTTATGAAGCAGTAAGATAGCAAGTATTTGACTTATGAAAATAAATTTATTGTAGGAAATGGGAATACTTGCCACAAAAGTTACAGATTTTTTTTTTTAATCCTTGAGGGTCCACAAACATAATTTTCAAACCCATGAATCTGGTTTTTTGCACTTTATCACTGTTTATCACTGTTATATATATCAGGAAATAATTCCCAAAGAGGGATGTATATTGTATTACACTTTGGTAAAGGCTGCACTGCATTATTAAATCTGCATAAGCCTGTCTTTGTATGAATGTGAATCAGACATTAGAATTACATCCTGATTTAGGTGACAAGTGGCAATTTGTGATCTGGTGCAATATTCATTGGAAGAAGTCTTTCCAGGCTACTTAATAGATGTTCAGGAATATACCAGTACTTTGCTGAAACAGGACTTGTTTCACTATTTGTTGTGTGATAGAGTTGAGTTTGTCTACTACCCAGAATTGCAAAACATTTCACAGGAATTATATAAACATTCAGCAATCGAAAGGAAAGTACTATCTCACTAATCTGAATTTTTTAAATTGCTTGCCTTACCCTATCTCCATTTTAAAAGTCACCCCATTTCCCCATAAATAGCTAAGAATATTCAGCAGAACTTTAATTTTCATTTCAATTGAAAATAAATCTGACCTTACACTGTGGGATCAGCCACACCATCCATATTTGTTGTTCTCACAGTGTTCTTGGGCACCTTTCTAAGATACTAAAGAACATTTTGCCAGGTGGTAAATCCACACTTACCCATGGAGAGGTCTGTTTTCCACATGAAAGCAGAAGATTTTGCTGTGTTTTCCATTAGAGCAGGAGCGAGGCTGTAGAGAAGATAATTGCATTTTATTATAGTATTTGTTTGCATGTTTGCTGAACTACAAAATCTGTTCTGTACCTTAATATTTTCTCCCTACATCAAATTTATTCTACTTTGGGTGGCCAAAAGAAAACACACAGTTTATAAATAGTACAGAAAAGTGATCAGTGCTGACAATGGTCCATCAGGAAAATATAATGGATAATGCAATTTAAGAATGTATAAGATAGGAAACTATAGAAGATAACTAACACTTCAATTTCTGTTGTCTTAAAACTCATTTTTATTCACAGTCAGAATTAATATTTCAGAGAGATGTCCTGTGTTGGGAATGTGGTTTTTTGCATTCCTAAATTTGCACCTGTACAGGAAAAGTTCTAGACTTCCTAGCAGCTGCACACATTGTGTGCTTGCTTTGAGGAAGTTAAGTATTTGAATGTCAGTGTTGGCTCTTGAAACTCACTGGAGACACAGATTTGCAATTCAAAAAAAAGAACAAAACAGTCAATGCAAGATGCAAGTTTGTGATAGATAGATAGATAGATAGATAGATAGATAGATAGATATAGACATAATCTATAATCTATAATCTATATCTATAATCATATCTATGTCTATAATCTATAGACAGATAGATATAGATATAATTTTCTTTTGCTATATATGCTATGTCTTTAAAAATAACTGTAAAAATCTTTGAAAAGTGACTCTATGTAATCTTGATTATGGTTCTTGAAATTGCCAAAATGACACTGTTAGAAAAATTCTATACTTCAATGAACAGTAGTGATGCAGTTTTTAGAATGTCAGTGGATCATCATGTACAGATTTCTGTGCATCACCTCATTGATGAGAGAATACCTATTTATGCCCTTTATTCCATATCTGGAAAAGAAATGCTTTGGACTAGCTACACAAATAGATCTCTAAGTGAAAAACTACCATGCAATTAACTCCAGTCCCGCTGTCCTCACCTAATCTTTGGCAAACTTTTATTTTGCTGGCTGTTTCTACTAACATTTATAAAAGAAGTACCTTTTAATGGCCACATCATATATTTACTGCTGAAATAATCATCTTTTGTCACGCAGCATACTTTAATGTAATATTTTTAAAACATTCCTTTATGTTTAAAAAATAGTAATATTACTAGTAATTTTGTTTGAGCCATCAGTTTTCATTTTTAATTCATGGACATTTTTGTTTCAGAATACATTCTACGACATCCATCACAATTGATTAAATCTGGTTACTTCTTCTTTTTCCAAATGCCATGGTTTCCTGAATTCATGTTTACACTAAATGATTTCAAGGTGAGCAAAATGAATGCTCTTGTTTATATCTGTAACTGTGAGTAATGGAATAATTGCCACCTACATTGATCTCTTCTGATGTAGATATAATTACTGGAAAAAATATGGAGCCTTCTGATTTTCCTTCTTAAGCTTTATATAAAGTAGCATACAAGTCCATAGAGTCTCTGAGATTAACTCTTACTTCTGCATTTCTGGGAGGAGCTGAGGGAGGCACATTTAACCTCAGCAGTGCATTACTGCACCTAGAGGGTCAGCTGGTTTCACTTGTGCCCGTAGCAGTGGGACACCGCCGGTGCCTGGGGAGTTGCTGCTGACTTATCTAAGTTCCTGTGTACAGTGGGACATCCCCTCATCTCTCAGAGCCTGCCACAGGGCAGGCAGTGGGGGGGGCTGGGCACTGCATCCAGCCAGGTGATGAATTGTGCCCGAGAAGCCAAGGCCAGCCCTTTGTATAACCTTAAACGTGAGCAGGAGCCGATAGAAAAGGACAACAGTGCAGGACACACCTCCTACACACCAACAGCCCGAGCAGAGCTCCCCGTGCTGCACACACAGGGCACAGCCAGCAGGGAGGCCATGAATCCTCCTCCCTCCTGCCCTGCCACCTGCTGGGTCCATCCCAAAAAAACCTACAGGCCTGCACTTGCCTGGCACAGGTAGCAGGGCAGGATGCAGTGACTTGGTAATACTGGTATTTCTCTGTACTTGATTATTCTGGAATAAGTTCTACTAGAGATGTTTAGCTTGTGCTTTACACATAGCTCTCTAAAAACTCATTTGAACCATTCATTGTACTTTGAACATAAATAGATTTCATAAATATGCATAAACAGATTTTAGAAAGATGTGTCCTATTGAAGGAGAGAAATCACATTTTCTAGCTATCTTACATAATAGCTTTTTCTTCTTATTTTTGTAGGTTCTGAAAAGTTTGTTTACCAGCCAGGCCACTGGAATTGGAAGGAAAGGCTGCAGATTAACTGCAGAGGATATTGAAGCTTATCTCTATGTCTTTTCACAACCCGGAGCATTAACAGGACCCATTAACCATTACAGAACTCTTTTCAGGTCAGTATAATATTCCCAAGCAAAGGAAAACACTCTAGAGAGTCCCCTGGAGCCCAAAGGTGTTACTGCTGCTCCTCTCCTGCTGCTGGACCAGGGGAAACCCCCAGGTGTGTTCCTGAAGCCTCACCAGGTGGGCACAGGCCCAGTCCAGCAGTGAGAGGCCAGGTGTGCTCTGAGAGGTGTCCACACAAAATGGCAAAACAAGCAGAGTGCACAAAAGGAAAATCTTTGTTTCAAAATCTAATAGAGCAAAGACTCTTCTTCATTCACAGCTCCCATGGCAATCCCAAAAATCCACCTTTAAATAATACTTTAAAAATTAACATCAATTAATTATTTGCATTACAATTCATGTTATGATAATATCTATCAAGAACTTATTATTATATAATACTACTAGATGATATGGCATCCAAGTATGTTACCCTTATCTGTAACTTTAAAAAACCATATCTGGCACAATTTTATTGTGTTTAGTCTATTTCTGTTTTTCAGAAAGGTGGAGAGGTTTTTTATAACTAAGCCTAAAACTAACCTAACTTGATTTGGTTTGGGGTTTTTTTGATCCTTTATTGGTCTTAGCAGACTCCCTTCACAGAGTAAAACAGAGACAGCATCATAATAGGAAATGCTTTTGCAAGATTAATATTTATTTTCTCAAACAGCTTTCTAATGATTTTAACTTTCCTGAAAGGAGTTGGCTTGGCCTTAGAGACAGACACCCCCTTTTTTACCTACCAAAAACAGGGCCAGAAGATCTTAACTCTGCATATATTCTATTTACAGCACTAACTTGGACTATATCAAGAAGAGTGGCATTGAATTTGTTTTTCCTTTACCATCTCTGGTCTTTAGTGATAAATGTCCTGCATGCTTCTTTAACAAAAGACCAGGATATCCCAATATCCTTTCAAACAGCAATTCGCTTCTTTGCCTAAACTCAGGCAGTAGATGTTTGAAGTAGAATAACTTTTCATTTTCCATGGTCCGAATTTACTGCCACCTTTGTTGCTCTTTCTGTGTCACTGTCAGCAGAGCAATCAGCAGGGAAAACACTGTGAGGGCAACAGGGACCTGAGCTAGGTGCTGCCTGGTACAGGCTGAGACAGAACAGGAAGGAGAAGGCAGAAAGCTAACCCCAAGCAGGGCTGACAGTGGGGAATAAATGAGACGGCTGTGCTGGTAACAGTACATTATTAAAGCCGTGCAGAGAGCAGCCGATGCCATCAGCTGGGATGTCCGACGCTCTCCCGCCCTGCGGCAGCCCCGGCAGGGCTGAGGAGGAGCTCAGCGCCCCGAGCCCTGCCCGTTCCATCCCCAGCACCTCGCTCCAGTGCGTGTGCACATTAACCAGCTGCTCCTCTGCCAGCAGAGTGACGGGCCTGTGACAGCTCAACTGCTCTGGGACTCACACACAAACGGAAGAGATGTGGACCTTTATTGTTTCAGACCTTTGCAGACTCAAAAAGACAGTGAAGTATCAGTTATAAGTCAGAAAGTATCTTCACAGCTATTAATTCCTCCATGTGTTTTGTGTGTATGTTTGTGCATTGTTTGCTTTATTCTTCTAATGAAAGTACACCTGCACTGAATTCAGAGACTCTTATTTAGGTGCTGCCAGCCACAATGCAGTAAACAAAAAAATCAGTCACTCAGTTCTTGCCACCAGTTCTGATGGTCACACCTAATGGGTTGGGAATTGTTAAATATGAAAACTGGATTGGAATTTTCCCTTTCTCTCATCTAAGTCATTAAGCATCCATATATTTGGATGCTAATGACTTGTATGCACCATAACTCCCAGTGGGCTGATACTGGTGACCCGTGTGTTAAAGGGTTCCAACTCATTACTGTCCACTTGGAGGTGCATTCTTCAGAGCCTCATGTTTCTGGAATATTATTTCCAAAGAGAAAATAACCCACTTCCATCCATCACCAGCACATCTTTTTATAAATAGCACAGTGGTCATTCCTTTCACTAGATATTAAATACAAACACTTTAAGAATAAATCTATAAAGTTTTTATATCATGCTTGGTTAAGAGAGATAGGTAAGAAGCTGAAACTTTAATGTCTTCTGATACACCATTTGTTTAGAAAATAGCATTAGTTCTCTTGTAACAGTTAAGAAGTACTTCACTGTTTACAGAGAAACTGTATAACAATGGTGTATGAAGGTATGAGTCTGTTTTTCAAAGACTAATATTTCACAAATGGAACTTCCCTTTCTAAATGAGAAATCTGTGCATTCATTGTTATTAAAGGCAATTTCTGGAAATTTCAGGCATGATATAATTTCCCATATTCCAGACTGAACAGAAATATAATGCCATTCATAGGCAATGAAAAGTGACAAAAAAAGCCTGTGAAAAAAAGCCTGTATAAAGCCTGACAGAGTTTACCTAAGTCAGGCTGCAAACCTTGCAAGGCACAAAACAGTAAACTGTACAGTGGTGAGAAAACACACATGTTAATAGTGAAGAGATCCAGGATACTGGAGTAAAAGGTGAAGAGACTAGTCTCAATGCACAGAATCAGATATTAAATTATCATTTTTTAAAATTGGTACTATGAATAAGCTGTGGTTCGGTGGGTGAGGTCAGGTTGTTTGCAAAATGAGATTTAAATCCACTGGTAGAAAAGGCCATTTTAAGAATTTTTGCAATCATCAGTCAAAATGAAATTACTATCTAAAGTGATCTTTTATTAACATTTCTTGACTTTGCGTGTAAGTAGAGAGGAAGAATGTCTTCAAAGTCTCATTTTATTTGTTTTACTTTAAACTAAGACGTCACCTTCTTTTTCTTGCTTTTTTACAGAGCATAGTCTCTATGATTTATTAAAGAAGACCTAACTAAGTGTGTTTTATTTTTCAAGCTGCCTGCCTCTGCAGAACCATGAAATCATCATGCCAACCCTGCTGTTATGGGGAGAAAGAGATGCATTTATGGAAGTTGAGATGGCAGAAATTACAAGGATTTATGTTAAAAATCATTTCAGATTAACTATTTTGTCAGAAGCCAGTCATTGGCTCCAGCAGGATCAACCTGACATAGTGAACAAGTTGATATGGACCTTTCTTAAGGAAGAGACAAAAAGAAAAAGAGAATGACTGTTTGTACATGTTTTAAGGGGTCTAAATAAAAGCTCTTTGGATTTAAAACCTAATTGTTATCAGGGCCATATTTCCAGCCTGCCTTCTATTTTGAGCTCTGTTAGAGAAGTGTTTTCATTGTACTGTACATTTGGACACTAATCGTACAGCTAAAAGAAGTGAGTATGAGAATATATGATACCAACATTGGTTTTACCTGTATACTTGTATTTTGCACATAAAAACACCTGCCTTAAAATACATATGTATTTGTACAGAAAGAAAATCATGGAAAGTTGCTTGGTTTTGTTTTCTCCCTTGCTTTACAGTTGTAATGTGTGGTGCCTTTTACAAATTTATAATGAAACAATAGTGTGGTGCCATACTGAAGAAAGTCACAAGTTTTCATTCTAGATTTGCCTGAATTTTTTTAATGTATTTTACCATTAAACAGTAACTCTTTTTATCTATATTTTAGCATACTGAATGACTGAAAATTTTCTGGGTACGTTTCTAGTCTTCAAGTGAATAATGATCCGTATCTTGTTGTACTGTTGAATGCAGCTGCTTTGCGCAATGTGTTTTTCTTTCTTGACTAAAAAATGGGAAACCTGTACACTCCACATGTCTGAACAAGAACAATGGAAAATTAAGATATAACATGTATCAAATCCACCTCTGTCTAATAAAATGCAACTTACAAGACTCCGTTTACTTTATCTGTCTTCCTATGGAGAGATTTGCTGAAGCTAAGAACTGAGTTTGAATAGCTGAAGTGTCTGGTCTGGTATTCAGCCTGGACACTCATGCTATGATTGTTGTCAATTTTTGAAAATAATGCCTCATTGTTGGCATTATCCTTCCTATGTCAGCAACTACTCTTCTTGTCTCCAAGAACTGCTGCCAAGTTCCTGTGTTTATAGGAGGAAGAGACGCAGTGATTATGAACACAAAGGGTAGAATTAACTTGCATGTGATGGCAGGGGAGAAGAAAAACGTAAGCTAACTACAATGGGAAAAGAAGCAAAAATACAAGACCACAGAATAGGTGTCACCTGCCTATCAGGTTTCCAAAGCCTCCCTCTCCACCTGCAGAGCAAGCGCAGTGCCCTGGAATCAGAGGTGAACAAGAGGCCACTGAGGGAGGCGTCAGGGCCAGGTGAGCCTGAACAACCGTCCACACTAAAGTAGAACAGAGATGGAACATGCTGGGGAGTCCCAACACATCCCCCACTGCCAAGTGTATCATCCCTTTGGAGCCACTGTGTCCCACTCGGTGTGGGTGCAGTGTAACCCTCAGTGTAACCCTCGCCAGGAAGGACCAAGCGGTGCTGCCTGCCCAGCGCTAGCTCATGGCTGGAGACCTGTTCTTGTCCCCAAATCCCAGCAGAGTCTCCTCAGGATCACGACAGTGGTGTTATATTTTCTTCTTTCCATCCACCACTAGTACGTGCCTTTCAAACATTTTCCCTGAATACTTTCAGCACTTATGAACGTAAATGGTTATGTGCTTCTCTTACTTACACTGTGAAGCTGGAAAGGCTCTCCCTAGTCTCAGGAGGTGGCACAGAGATACTTCTATCGCCTGTGCAGCAGTTTTGCTTTGGCAAGACAGTCTGGGGAGCAGGGATTGTCCTGCAGAGCACCGGCTGCTCGGAAGCCGCAGCCCGCCCCGCTTCCTTCCCCGCGGCAGGTGCACACGGCAGGGGCGGCCGCGGAACGCCGGGCCCCTCACACGAGGGCGCTGCGCTCGGGGGACTCGGCGGGAAAGGCCTTCGGGTGCGGGAACGGCCCTCGAGTACGGGAGCGGTCCTCGAGTGCGAGAACGGCCCTCGAATGCGAGAACGGCCCTCGAGTACAGGAGCGCTCCGCGGTAGGAACGGCTCACGTGTGCGGGAGCTGCTCTGGTGTGCGGGAGCGACCCTCGCGTGTGGGGCGGAGCGGCGGCCGGTAGGGGGCGCACTCCCGGCGGCACCCGCCCTCGGCCGGCTGAGGCACCGCCCCATCAGTGAGGCCCCGCCCTCAGCGGGGAGGCCCCACCCTCCCCTCGCGTTCCCTACTGGGGGCGGGGCCAGGCTGGCAACACTGGCTCTCATTGGTGTAGGCTCCCGCTGGCCCCGCCCCGCGAGCGGCGCGGGGAAGGAGCCGCGTCCCGCAGGGCGCGAGTCCCGCGGCGCTCCCGCTCTGTGGCCGGTTACTGTCCGCGCCCCGAGCGCCGTCCCGGTGCTCTCCGTCAGTGGGGCGGCCCGCCGCCAAGGCACCGACTGTCCGGTGTCTGTCGCCGTGCCGGGCGCGGGGCGGAGGGGCGGCCGGCGCATGGCGCGCTGCGGCGGCGGCGCAGTGCCGAAGGGCCCCGGCCCGGCGGCGGCGGAGAGGCAGCGGCTGAAGGAGGCGCTGGCCGAGCAGCTCCGGCAGGACCTCGACAGGTGGGCGCGGGGCGGCGGCCGAGCCGGGGCGGCGCCGGGCGGGGCGGGGACACGCAGTAACGGTGCCGTCCCGCAGGCTGCTGGCGGAGGGGACCCACTCCGACGTGACCTTCCAAGTGGGCAACGAGGAGGTGCGGGTGCACCGGGCGGTGCTGCTGGCGCGGGCGCCGCTGCTCTGCGAACGTCTGGTGGGGAGGCAGCTGCAGCTGCACGGCCTGGAACCCGCGGAGTTACGGGAATTGCTGCGGTGAGTGCGCGGCCGCGGCGGGATCGATGGGCTGGCTCGGCATCATCGCTCCCGTGTCATGCCTCTTTCTTTTCTCCCAGTGCCAGTACCTGTTTTAAAGCTTTTCCCATTCAAGGCAGTACTTTCGCAGCCTTCCTGCAGAGTTTGCAGAGGACTTTCTGTAACTTCTTCTTTTCCTCTGCCTTTGCCCTTCTGCTGATAGCACATGGCTGTACTCTCCACCTTAGCGTGCTTTTTTGTTGTGTATAAAGGTCTTGTAATAGAAAAAGAGGAAAAACCAGCACAAGTCCTTTGAGATTGTCTGTGCCTACTAAAACCCTTTCCAGGAAGAGTCCCAGATGAAAACTGCAAATAAAACCAACTCTCAGCTCATATTTGAAAAAGTTATGGATATAGGAATCGAGGAGAACTTCAGCAAGTTGGAGGAAAATGCATTAAATTCAAAACTCATCTCTCAAGTCCTAGTGAACCACAGGCCAAACACAGTCTAGCTTTGGTGCAGGCTGGGATCCCAGAGGGAGATGTGTGGGCTGGCTGCTCCCCAGGGACTAGTGCAAGGGCCAGCATGTTCTTGCACTGCCAGCTATTTTCCCAGTGCCACATATGCAACATCTCTCATGTCTTGCTCCAAACCTTAGGTGAGTTTCATGAGGGGTGTTGGCTGGTGCTGCCACCAGACCTTGCAATCCTCCTTCTTCTAAGTTTCTCTAATCCCTTTTTCAAAGAACTGCTTTTCTGTAACAAAGCTCTGGTATTGCCACCTACTTTCCCTAAAAAAGAGTTGGTGTTAGAGCTGATCGGCACTTACAGGAATGCACCAGGAGCAAAGTGGTGGAAAGAAATCATTCTGGGATTTCACATGAATTCAAGACGTGCCTAGAAAATGTAGGTACTTGCAGGCTCCTGAGATTGTTGCCAACAGCAACGTGATAGTGTTGCAGTTTAAAGTTTAGTACTTGAAACACAGCCTAATTATGAAAGAAAACTTTGAGCCCAGAGTAATATCTGAAACATAGAATCCTTGCAGTGGAGCAGCTTGATTACCAGGCATTTGTTCGGTTACTGCCACAGCGTGGCAGGAGAATTAGCAAAACAAGTGGTAAGAAACAAAACAGCATGGGTTTTGTCTTGTGTTTTTCCTGATTTCATTGTTACTGTGATGCCATTAATTTCTTTCACATTCATCTAAGTGGTGTTACAGAAGAATTTCATAGAGAAGTAGGAGAATGCAATTTAAAAAAATGAAATTAATTTTGAAACAATTATTCTGAATAATTATTTATATACTGTTATATCAGGGGCTTGTATTCCTAATGGTAAGCACTTCATATGTCACTGATACTTGCTTTCAGTTTTGTCTGAGTTTGCTATAAGGCAAGGAAGTTCTGCATGTTCTCCAAAAAGCATGGTATTGGACAACACCTTTAAACTCAGCTCAACTAATTGTAAACCTTGTATCTTTTCACGGTGAGTTTAGAATCTTCAAATGAACTCCCCATATGTTCTAAGCTGTGTATGAAGTGTGCTTTGCAAGATAATTGCTTTTTCTTAATTTAGTTTTCAGTGCTGTTTGGTACTTCACCTTTTGAGTCCTCTAACCTAGCACATTCTGTGGAGATTGATGCTTACAGAATGCACTGAACTTTGAACTCATTTGGACCAAAGAAAGGATTGGTTGAAAAGAGCCTAATCCATTGTTCAGGTGATCAAGTAGTATCAGTGGCTGCTGAATCTCAGTGGTTTCTCACTGTTAAGATGTAAATTAATTAGATCTTCATAAGTGCAAAACAGTGCCTTAAATTGGAGCTTTAGTTGTACTGGAAGCCAGCCTGGTTCTTCGAGCATGTAAACTGCCATGATGAGTTGTAACAGAGACCTGTAGCTGCAGCTGAGCTCCTGAGAGAGTTATTTCTTCTATGAAAGTTCTGGTTTCTTGTATATATGGAGAAGTAGAATACTAGTAACAGTATTGCAGAGTTCATCAAAGCTGTAACAAAATCTCATTCCTTTTCCTGTTTGTATTCAGCTTCTTTTATCGCTTTCATTTTCCCAAGTAAGACTTAACTTTCCATGGGGATTTGGGGACTTTATTTTCTCATGAGCTATATCTGGCCTGCCTCTCAGTGATGCATGCTTCCTGTGGGCCTCTGTCTCCCTTCATCAGGAGACTTGAAGTGGGCCATGTGTCACTTGGGTGCTGAAGGCTGTGCAGCTCCTCTTCCCTCTTGTTTGGGGCAGGAGACAGGACATAGTAAACTTCATGCTGATCTTTCCGCATAGCTTCAGCACAAAGTAGGTGAGCAACTAAGCAGTGCTTTGTTTCCCTCTGTACACTTGCATAATCTGAGGACACCAGGAAGAAACTTCTGGTCCCCAGAAGACACTATGCATGCTACATTTGTCCCAGGTGAAATTAATGCAATATTCACTCTGCCCTCCAGTAGCCTTCTGTCATTCTTCAGGACACAACTAGAAAAACATCAGCAGCTGCAAGTACATTGATGGCTGGAGATGCTTGCCTAGGCAGGGTTCTGCAGTGTGCCTCAAGAAGAGAAAATCAGCATCCCTGAAGGATGGCTGTCTGTCACAGATCATTACTGTCTTGCCTGCTGAGAGGCAAACTGCTTTTTATTTTCTCTTGCAGATGGACAAAATACTGCTTTAGCAATAAAAATCTAGATATTATCTCTTAATATTTCTGTTAGAGGGTCTAATACAAGGAAGGACAGAGAAGGACCAAATGACAGTGAGATCCAGTTAAAAAGCAATCAAATACAATCAAATACAAAGGAATACGATTGTCATTGTGACAGTTACTGCCACAGGGGTTAGTTTGCAATACCAGCAGTTGATTTAAAGACCAGCCAAGCCTTTAACCATGTTACGCTTACAGAATTCTGTACCAGGCAGGACAAGGATGCTACGTCTTGTTTAGGTGCAGGCAGAAATCTTTTAGAAGGTAACCTCTAGGCAGCATGATGGCAATAACTTCTTTCAGTAGAGTCTGTGTATGCACACCTTTCCTTTGTATAAAAAATCTCCAGCTATAGTAACTGCTATGAATACAACAGATACCCTGTTCCTGTTTCATCTGCCACCTAGCCACACCTCTTGCAAACTCACTGTTGCTCATGTCTATCAGATTCTTTTCTGTGTACAGGGAAAAAACCGCAAGCCATAAGGTGGGGTACCTGTTAAAATTACACAGCATCATACTGACACTACAGAAGTGGTGGATTAGCACTATTTCCAGCATAATATTCTCTTCCATGTGAGGTTTTCATAAACAAGTTATGCCAAATAGAATGTTTGTGAATATTTGTTCTTTAAATACAGTTTCCAGTTAGAGTTCCACTGGATAACACTGGATTATAAAGTAGTGAAAAAGGAAATTACTTTTCCAAATAAATTGTCTATGAGTTTCCCAGTTGCTGGACTGCCATAGTCCCCATTGGATAATGGGTTTTAGAGGAAACAAACCTGAGTTATGCATGTGTACTGAATTCATTTATGTATACACCTCAGCAATTGTACTGTTAATATCTCTGCTTGTGTATTGCCCCTAGGGGGGGGGGTATGGTTGCAGACCACTTTATTTCAGAAGAATAGCCCTGCCACACATATTCTTGGAATTTTGTAGTTTATACAGACTGTTCTGATATGGTCCTTCCCTTTTATCACTTGTGCCTATTGATGTGGTGTACCTTACCATGCAAGGAGTATCTTCTCTGACTGATTCATGGAACTTGAAAACTGATCAGCTGCATAAAGGGCTTTTTGTGGTGCTTGCAGGTGGATTTTTTTGGCACAACTGTTCTTTTCCCTGGGCATAAGGGAATCAGCAGTACAGATGTTTTTAATTGTCTTTCCCTTTTGCTATTATTGTGCTAGGTTGGGAAGCATTTTATATCTGAAAAGCAATAGATGGTCAGTTCATAGGTTAGGAGACCTGAAAGCACATAGATACACAACAACCTTAAAATCCCATGTGAAAAGGGTCCTGATCTTGCTCTTTCCATGTGAAATCTTATTCTTCCTGTTGCATCCTTTCCTGATGCGTGCTTTCAAAATTAAACAAAATATTAACGTTCTTATTCCCTACATTCTTATTTCTTCTTCTCTCCTGGTGAGGACCTGTATCACATAGACCAAAAAAATGCTACCTATCTCAATCCTTTAAATACAGGACTCAAGAAGGAAGATGATTTCTTTGTATGTTTTCTCTGCCCTGTCAGAGTACAGTGTTCAAATAACACACTCAAATTACTGTTATCTGAGTATTAACAAAAAAGCCTCTTTGCCATGGAGTGAGTGACTAAAGCAGATCTCTGGATATTTCTGCTGCATCCAAAGGAACTGTAGCTCTTCTGTTAAACTTTGCTAACTTCATCTAGATGGTATGAAACCAAGGATAAGACGTGTTGTCTGTGCTGGAGTGCAGTATGTTTCTATAAATGTGAGATCTCTGCAGTCACAGACTGCAGGCTTTGTTAGC
Organism: Ammospiza caudacuta; assembly: GCF_027887145.1. Taxonomy (NCBI): domain Eukaryota; kingdom Metazoa; phylum Chordata; class Aves; order Passeriformes; family Passerellidae; genus Ammospiza; species Ammospiza caudacuta. The sequence goes on along the minus strand of NC_080599.1, from coordinate 32,259,299 downwards.
CTTTCCAGATCCTGAGCCAAAAATAAGCTGGTGAAACAGATGGGAAAGTGGGAAGCTGGAATTACTAGATAGGCAAAGTGAAAGTTCTTGGGTAATCTTAACTGCAAATTTTTGTGCTTGAAGTGCTTCCTTTGAGATTAAAATTTATTTCTCCAATTCATTTCTATCTCTATACATTTTTTATGATTTTTTTACTGTAATCTTGATGTTAGATGGTTTTGGTATTTTGTGGTGCTTGTTTATGCTTTTCAAGCAATTGCAGAAATAAGTTTTCCAAAGATACATTTTTATAAAGGTTGGGTTTTTTAAGCACAAGAGAGTCCAATTCTTTGTTTTCTGGTCATGAATTTTGTTAGATTAAAAATGTAATTTTTTGTTTTCTTCAATTGAAAAATCATGAGAGTAAAAATCAGTGTCATATTCTAGGATTCTATATTCATCTGATATAAATCTTAAAGAAACTGAGGAGCTGTTTATGACGATAATACAAGAAAGCAACACTACTAGTCTTCATAACACTCAACAAAATGTAAATTGTCTTGGACAAAGCAAAAGAACACCAGCTGATCAGACTACTCCAAGTGGAGCTGTGCAGAAAGGAGTTGTTTGTTTGGTTGGTATTGAGAAAGAAATTCCAGAAGCTGTCATTGATGCAGAAAGTGACAAAGCTGCTGCAGGTAGGTTTGGAATTGCACTTTTTTCTCTTTTTGTCTTTTAAATTGTCCAAATAGTTCTACACTTGTACAAATGCAGGCAAAATTAAAACTATTGTTACAGCACAGCTGGATATTCTTTTCTTTGGTCCACCTCATGATCTCACACTTTGAAGAAATTAATTGCTGCAGAAGTTAGGCAAGCACAGTTCCAAGCCTGTGTGTGATGTAATAAATCTGGAGTTGCCAGGCACCAGGCATGGTCACCACCATGTCCTGCCTTTTCCCTGGAATACAGTGAGCTCCACTCTTCACCATGTGGGACTTCCACACAGTAGAGTCTCTCCCTTGTTTTCCTTCCCTAGCGAATTGCACTGGTTACACTGCTGTTTTAGGAGGGTTCTGGAACCTTTCAGAATCTGCCATACTACAGCTCTGAATGAAATCATACAAGGAAGTTTAACTGCATCTTCCCCAGAGGTGCTGGCTGCTCCAGCTGTGTCAGTGCCAGGGCTCAAGCAGCACATCTGTTCAGGTGGGACCTGTGGCACTGCATCTCCCCAGACTTCCTCAGGGGCTGTGCTTCTTCAGTGCAGAGTGCCAGACCTCTGCAGAAAAGAATGAACTGGGTGATCTTATGATCTTATGAAAGAGTAACTGTAGCTCTTCTGTAGATACCAAATAGGGAGCATTGGTCAAGTTTCTGATAAGTCAAAATAAGAAGTAAAAAGTGATGTTTGGAGAACTTTTCAGGGAAAAGCTTGAATATGCAATATGAAAAAATTTAATTAGGTCAGATTCTTTTCAAATATTTTGTCTGTGCACTGCCAATAGTCTCTTGTACACCTGACCAAGTGAAAACAGCTTTTTCCTCCTATATGCAGGTAATTCCAAAGTAGAAACTGCATCTGTATTAGGAGAAGACTTATTGATGCTCTACAAGAAGTGCTGTTGCCCAGATATTAATATTTGCGTAGAAGGCAAAAATTTTCAAGCTCACAGGTACATAAGTATTTACAGTAAAGAGTTTTTCAATCAATAACCATCTGGTATAAAATGCTGCTATTACTGTTATCTCTAAGAAGCTTTTGCTGGCGCTGTTCTGTAGCTGTGAACTGTTACAGGTTTTAGGTCTTATGTGTGGAGTGGCTGTACTTTGATATTAATGAATATAATTTATCATCAACTGCCACTATTTTGAAAACAACTGTGCTTTTAGCAGTTTTAAGATTGCCACTGTAATCTCATATATTGAGCAAATACTTATGGAAATACTTGTAGATTTTTTTCCTAACTATATATATATATATAAATATATATATGAATAACAAAATATTTTTTAAAAACTGTGATCTGTAAAGAAAACAAAAATCTACTAATAAACTATTCAGTTACTAATGCTGAATAAAATTTCCATATAGGCAGAAAATTTCTGGAGCAGTAATTTTTGTTTTGGCTCTTCAGAATCTGTGCATACAAAATCTGGTTTTACTTTCATTACTTCAGTTATGTAGATGTAAAGATTGTCAGGAGCCTTTCCTAGATTGAAAGTCCAAGACCGTTTAAGAACTTTGGCTTATTGTACTCCTGTGGCTTGGGAAAGCAAATTAAAGTGTCAGTACCATTCCTTGTACTTTTGATATAGGTCTGTTTACATTTGAGATAGCAAACTAGACAGCCTGTATTTTGTTCCCTTTGAGAATATAAAGTAACTGAGAGGGACTATAAAAACCCTCCATTACTTTTAGTACTTTTTCAACACAAAACTGGAGGGACAATTTGTTACTGACATTACACTATCTTTAGAGAAGGTATATCACAATTGTGTGGGTATTTGGATATGTGCTACATTTTCAGAATGAAGTGTAGTAAAGAATGTTCGTTTCTTCTGGTCTACATTATATGTTCTCAGATACGTAAGTTTGAAAAACAAATGCTTTAATGCAGAAAAAATACTGCAACAAAGAGCTTCTATCAGCAGAGCTTTAATTTAGGCCACTTACTGCCTGGAGCTATGTATCTAGTTTAACTAGCATCAGAAGATACAGCAGTAAATCACAGAGAAAACAAGGGTGTTCTGAAACAGGCACAGGACTTGAGCTCGTTTTAGCACTGGGTCATGTGAACAGTAGGAGCTAATAAGGGCAATGGAACTTTCAATTTCATTGTGGCAAAAGCACCGCAATGATTTACTTACTGTAAGGGTTTTTTTTTTTAAGTTCTCAAACAGGAGACAGACTAGGCCCCCAGAGTCCCCCACCACTTGTGTCAGTATTCCTTACCTTCTCATGAAGTCCTGTCAACTTCCAATAGACTTCAGTGTTGCTGGTTTATGTCTTCCTAGTGTTGCATTCTTACAGAGCTCTGCATGAAGCAAGTCAGATTTGGCTGGTAATAAAACTGGCACCAACCATCACTGTAGGAAAGCACAGAGAAATTTATTTCAAAATAATTTAGTATCTCCATATACTTTATAAATATATGCTGATAAAATTTAAGTTTAGGTACTGCATATTTGTCCATATTCTGCTGAGTACCTGTCTTACTTAAAATGAGTCTTTGAAATACCAATTCTAATTATGCCCTTGAAGTTGACTGATCACTGTTCATTACTAAAATTTATTTTTAACAGAATAAAAAACTGGAGATAAGTGTATTCCATATCTCTATGATACTGTTATTGTATCTTATAACAAAAAGATTGTGTGTGTACCCAGAATTTCATGCACTTCAGGTTAGGATGTAATACCCATTTACATGTGGATGTATTTCACTAAGATATGAAGCCTTTAGTAAAAGCTTTGTTATTATTATTTTTGCTGGATGACTCACGGGAGGAATGTGCCAGAAGTTTCTAATTAAAGTATTGAGACTTCTGAAGCAGGAGGAGAGATGAGAAAATACAGAATATAAAATGACTGTAAAAGAGACCATAAATAGTCTTCTTCATGCTTCTTCCTACGCAAAATGAGAGTGCTCAGAAACATTTGAAGAGACAAATACATGTAACAGAAAGGATTCTCAAGCCTAGTATAATGTTTTGCTTTTTCTGCCACAGGAAATACATGACATAAGCTAATTTTAGAAATAAAAGTGTAATGACAAAATTCTATGTATGAGAATATTATCTGTGGCTGTAGTAAGCCTGATAAGGTACATAAAGGCTAACACTTTAACTGGTGTGGATATGGAAAACTGAAATCACAAAGCAGTTTTCATCCACTGTCTTGTCTTCCTCTCTGCCACTGCACTTCCACCTTAAGAGCCCTGCTGCAAAGGTCTTCTGACCTGATATTTGGAAGACTGATACTGATAGAGATACTGAGCTACACAGACTGCAGCTCTGGGGTTTCTTTATTCTCTTTTATGGATGTAGTAGTAAACTGAATTAGCCCTGTTATGGCCAGTTATATGCCTTTTAAATATAGAAGGACACTAAGTGTGAACAGAAGTAGCTGACAGCTCTTGTTGTAAAAACACATCTTATTGTCCCAGCATGTGCTAATAGCAAGTTTTGTTTGAATTTGGTGGGTAGAAAATTCTGAATACATGACATTACATACTTATCATTTTGATAAATACCCATTTTGTAATAGAAGAATTTAAGATGTTCAGGATATAATTGTTTATAAAGGGGCTGTATAAACTATTTATTTACTTTATTTAATAACTGTTATTTACTCTGATTTATAAATATAAATAAAGCAGGAGAAATAAATGTGAAATTTTATATAAAAGGAAGATGCTTGTGGTAATAGATTTCCTCTGTGTGAATCTCAAAGTCATACTAAAAACAAGCTTTAACTGAAAAATTTATAGAGTACTGTTTGGTTTTTTCTATAGCATATTTTGAAATTCCAAACATACAGGGAGAAAAGGCATGCAGTACACAGCGACACCTTAATGCATAAAGGGCAAAGATTTAAGTCAATGTTATCAAAGAGTCTCATCATGAATATTTGTATGTACTGGAATAATGTTTACTTTTTCTCTCTCAGGGCCATTTTATGTGCCAGATCTAGTTACTTTGCTGCCATGCTGAGTGGAAGTTGGGCTGAGAGCTCTCAAGAGCACATCACTCTTCAAGGGTAAGTGTTGTCTCTGCAAGTCGTGTGGGAGCAAAGGTAGGCAATTTACAATTGCTGCAAATATGTAACAACTGTGCTGTGAACACAGCGCTGAAGATTAATATGCCTTGACACTTTTCTCCAGCCTGATACATTTCCTGAGTACTGTTTTGACTTCAGGATGAAACTCTGTGTGTAGTGTATTTGTTAATATTGTCAGATGATTCAGAAACGTCTTTTTCATCAGCAGAAGGGCACTAATCCTTTTGTGTAGAGTATGTTTTAATATTCACAATCTTCTTGAAAATTCTTTTCTTTCACTTCTTGTTGTACATGTCATGAAATGTGTGTGATCAGTGTATTTTCCTATTTATTTGTACAATAAGTATATTTACAATGTAAAGATAAATAACATTTCCTAAATAGTGTTTAATTATGATATTTCAGCAGCATACACTAAAGCAATTTTATCTAGTGGGCTTGTTCACCATGGCTTTCTGCATGAGAATAATGGAGCTGTCACTGTAGGATGAATACTTAAGACTTCACAGATAAGCTGGGGACTGTTCTTTTCAGTAGTTAGGTTAGAGATCTTTTCAGTATCAGAAAACTCTATTGAAATACATTCAATTTCCTTTAAAAGCAGAGGAGTACTGATCCATGTACATGTTAGCTTTTTTTTTCAGGCATGATGTTGGTTGACTCAGTTTTCTTCAGAAAGAACTGTGTACCTTACAGTGCTGCAAAATGTAACTGCTTTGTGTTAATATAAAATCTCTTGGCCAAGTGATACTTTCTTAAATGTTCATTTTAGTTCCCTGGCAGTGTAATAATGCTGCTGCAACATCACAAAGGTTATGTGTTGATTTGGTTATAATTCCAAGGCTTTATAAAGCAATATATTTGCAATTTAATTTATTCCTTCATTTTTATGGTGTTTTAGAGGCTGATAGTCAGGTGTTTACACTTATCTCTCTGTAATTGATTTCTCTGTGGTTAAGAAATTTTATCCTTATTTTTCAGTAGAGGCATTCTCTGGAGAAGTACTGAATCCTTATATGAGACTGCTCTCATGCCAATGTCTCATAATTTCTGTTATTATGAGTCATATGCATAATTTTACCTTTTCCAGTTCACTTTTCTGCTTAGTGCTGGTTTCTGTGCTGTTTTCTACAACACTTATAAATGAAGTACATATGGCTTATTCTGAAATAATGAGAATTTTGCTTAAGGTAACAGCTGTCAAGGCTGTGGGGAAACTCCTCCTTGCTGCCTTTATGGCTGTTGTGTGTGCTGCTATACAGGGAGACAGCTGGGCTGATATTGCTTCTTTGCGTTTGCAGCGCTGGCTTCTTTTCCTTTTGCTTTTAGTCACTCATGTCAATTGCTTCAACATGTCTGACGTTTTAGAGGGTCTTAGTTCTGCATGAATATTCCATTTACACCAATGCACACAGCACTTGTGAGTCCTGAAGACTCCACACAAAAATGTATGTGCACAAGTAGAAGACAGTGTTGTTCAGATTGTGTCCGTCATTGAGGCATTCTGTGCCTTTCTGCATTAGGATGCTGGGGCTGTGAAAGGATGCAAACACTGCTGTGTAGGTCTGCCAGCTTTCTTAATCTGAATAAACACTAAATACTCTGAGGAACATTTCTACTTAGCATTGTGATAAAACTACTAAATATATATTTTAGTGTTGCATGAACAAAAATATATCCTAAAATAAAGACTTAGAGTACTTATAATAAAAACTTTTAAAATATATAGTTACTTATTAGTTGATTTATTGCTGGTAAAGAGCTTGGCAATGATGAAAAAATCCTTCTATATTATCAGTGTAAATAATATAGTTATTAGTATTAGTCTGTTTATTGCTTATTTTTAAAGATCAGAAGTGTTAGAAAGTTTCAGCAAATCTATTGAGTAGCTAAATTCACCCCAAGTGTAGTCCATTTAGATACTTCTGTATTGCAAAATCTTATTGCTTTAATTTTATCTGATCATTTGCCTTCCATTCACAGAGCAGCTGGATGATGTATCAGCTTTTTTGCCAACTTCCTTTGGCTAAGAAATGTGATGCAGGTTATTATGGGCATGTCTTCATTTGTATTTTTTCATTCTTTTTTGCAGCATAAGCCATGCAGAAATGAATGTTGTCTTGCATTCTATATATGGAGCTACTTTGGACTTCCCGGACGAAGTTGATGTTGGGTATATGCCAAATTTTATTATTCTTTTTTCATTTTAGTTTGTGCTTGTTTGATTGTTCTGTATTTTCTCAGTTAAAAATCAAAAGGAAGACTCAAAAAAAAAAAAAAAAAGCTGTTGAAGAAATCTTATTTATTTGACAGCTACTGGAAAAGGTGTGCCAGCTGGTTTTGGAATACTCTATGAGGAGAGTGAAAAACAGGATGATGTTTCATACCAAAATGATACCCAATTGGCCTGTACCTTCCTTTTAGTTTTCAGACAATATATATACAATGTGTGATAGTACATAATAGTTCATATTTTTAATTTATTTTTGAATAATCTCTCAAGGTGATGAAAAGGTGAAATAGTCTTAGATCCATGAATGATGATATATAGGAACTAATGTAAATGTTGGCATTTTCTTCTGGGATCATTTTTAATCATTGTTTTATGTATAATCCTGTTTTAGTGAAGTAAAATCTGAAATTTGTGAATTATTCTCTGTAACCATTTATATAGTAGGTGATGAACTCTTGCCACTAAACATTAAAATGCTACCATTTCCTAAAAATATGGAATTGTTTATAATGTGTCCCAATACCAATGTTTAGCTAATTAATTGATCTAGAAAGTAAAATTATGGTATTGATTATTATATAAAATAATTAATAGTTTGCTCACTTTTTTTTTAAGAATGTCATCAATAACATTTTATGTAATCTTGGGGGAAAACCCTACAAAATTCCAGAACCCCACTGGCACAAATATTTTTTTCATTTGCTGTCCTTAAAATAGAGAAACTGAGAGTCTTCTAAACAGGTCTCAGCTATGACTGAGGCTTGTTTTTATACAGGCTGAACTCCATGGCTGGGAGGTTATTATTAGGTCAATGTATGTTTCTGCTTTGAAGATTATTCTTTGGCACTGATATAACACTTGGTTATCAGTCTCTTTCTGCAGTAAGTTCTGACTGAACCAAGAGGTAATAAAGTTAGCATGTAAATTGTTCTGTAAGGAAAATTCATATATCACAAGGATTTTTAATTCCTATCACTACTGCTTTCTCTTCAGTCATATGTTGAGCATTGCAGACATGTATGGGCTGGATGGACTAAAAGGAGTAGCTATCTACATTTTGAAAAGAGATTACTGCAATTTTTTCCAAAAGGTATGTCACTTCTCATGCTACTTGGTGAGCTACAGAGCCTGAGAATTTCAAATCTATTGCTTAACACTAAATCATAGTGACGAGATATGTAAGAACTACATGATCAAGGTGCTGCTGAAGTCAGCAGTCCCTGTTCTCAGGTGTGAATCTGGGATAGGTGGTGGGAGTAAGGCCTCTGATATCATCACCTGTTTATAGACACTTGGAAACCCCAGCTGATTAAAAGCAGTATTCCACATGATTAATTCAATGTACTAAATTACACTCAGGGTAGTTTATTATGTGCTACTGTAAATGTAACTGCTCTTGGGGGCCATGTGGAAATGCTGTGTATTTGCCTATCTTGTTTCATGGGCATGTATTTAGAAATAAAGTCTGTTCAATTAAAATTGGTTTTAAAACAAACACCTGCTTAGAATTGAGCATTTCCACACACTAGGCTCATGAGGCTGAATTCTGCTTTACTGACATGTGGAAATAGATGACTGCATAAAGGCAAACAAAATTAAATACCATGGCAGCTGACATTCCTTCTGAATCTTTGAACTGAAGATTTTGTATTTCTGTATAGTTTCTGTAAATCAAATGTACAATAACTGTAATAATTTTCTAACAACTCTAGCCTGTTCCTGGCAAACAGCAACCTGTACTAGAATGCATGGCTATTGCTCATTCATTGGGAGTGGAAAACCTATACGCTGCTTGCATGAAGTAAGTAAAATAAAATAAAATTGTTTTTATCTGCTTTCTGTTGAAATTATTTTATTTTGCAAGATAGGGTTTATTTTGGCATATGAAATGTCTACATTTTGAATGTTTTTTCTTCACAATACTTTAGAGGTATCACTTATGCTAACAAGTGAAGATAGAACATTTTTCATCTTCCTTACCTAAGAATGGCTCTCTTTTCAACAGATGGGTAGGAAAACATTTTGCAAGATGTTTTTCAGAGAAAAGCTTTGCCAATTTACCTACTGAACTTCAGAACAATTGTCTTGTTATGTTGATTAACTCTTTGGTAAGTAGTGTGCTTTGTAGAAAAATAGAGCAATGTGAATTTTTTCCTTATTTAGCTGTACAATGTAATTTAGGAGATAATAAATACAGTTTCTTAAATCTGTAGTACATTTATACTATGTAAAAGTTCCAATTAAAATAACAATTTTAAAAACTATTTTGATGTGAAATGTCATTGTTAAGCTTCATGATACACAGTCTAGTGACATCCAAGTCCACCACAGTAATAGAAAATATGTTTATGAAATGCAACTGTGACATTATAATGCAACATTATGGAAGTGTTCAAGGCCAGATTGGATGGGGCTCTGAGAAGCCTGGTCTACTGGAAAGTATCCCTGCCTACAGCAGGAGGCTGGGATTAGAGAACCTGTAAGGTCCCTTTCAACCCAGGCCATCCTGTCATTCTCTGATTATGTATATGCATAGTGAGAAACAGGAAATCACTGTATGAATTTCTGTGTTATGTGGTGGCATACATCATTTGTGATTGCCTTCTCATCTTTGCCTGTATTCTAATTTGGAAAAAATTGATTTCATTTTTTTTCAGACCTCAGGTGGTCCCTGGCTATCAGGGATCATAAGTTGTTTACAGGCGGGCTGACTTTACAAAAACAAAGTAGCAGTATGGTATCCATATCTTTTACTTCTCCAATAACAGTACTACACTGGTCCCCCCAAAGCTCAGCTTTCAATTTTTGTAGCACGCACTTACATTGTTCCAATTTATACCTGCCTAAATTTAAAGTATTTTCTAACTGTATTTCTGTATCAACTATGCTTAGAGCTGACTTAAGGTAACTGATTTGAACTAGACCTGTTAACAGATCTTTGGTCAAGTACTCAGCCTGTAAATACACTGAATTGTAACAGATATATGAACAGTATGTAGCAATAAAGGTAAATCTGTAGAGCTGTTGCCAAACATGACTGTCTGTGTATGTAACTGCAATGTGGATTGTCACAAACAAAATGTAATCTAACTAGCTCAGGTAACATTCACAGCATGATTCTGGTTCTAGCACACAACCCAACAACTGAATATGTGACATAGATCTCTTGCTGAAGTCCTTGTCCCTGTGTCTGTGCTCCTGTGTTACCCACACTAAATAGCTCTGGTGTGGCCATGGACGGTCAAACATAGCCCTGGTTCAAGAGTTGTGCTTCTTGGCCAAGAACTACCCCTTGCTGAAAGGACTGTGAAGCCTTCTTGGGACTGGCAGGATTTGTGTGATGAAGTACTTTAAGTGCTGAGGCCAGCAGGTCAGCTAGGAGTAGCAGCTGAAAGCCTGAAAAATGACAGATTGCAGAGCTTTGTGTCTTTAGGTTGGATATTCGGTAAAGATTCTTCCCCCAGAGGGTGTTTGGGCACTGGGCAGGCTCCCCAGGGCAGTGGTCACAGCACCAGCCTGGCACAGCTCCAGAAGTGTTTGGACAATGCTCTCAGGCACAGGGTGGGACTCTGGGGGATGGTGCTGTGCTGGGCCAGGAGTTGGAATTATGACCTGTGAGGGTATCCTTCCAGCTCAGCTGTGATTCTGTAGTCAAGAGAAGCTTGAGAATATCCACAGTTATAAAATCTGAGCAGTTCTACCACAATGCATCAATCTAACAGAACAAAGACGGCAGCCATAATACCTCAAGAGTATGTCTAGTATCTCAAGATGCTGGGTGTTCTGCCACTATATTATATCAGCATACTGGACTGTTCCTAGGATATACACATAGCAATTATGCATAGTGGAAAATTTGAGAAGTTTTAAGTAACATTTTCAGATATAAGGCAGTTCATTCTGATCTGCAGCTGTTCTTAGTTAAACCACCACCCACCTCCAGCTCCAAACTACCTCAGGCGTGTACTGTAGCTATAAGCACATGTAGACACAGTTCTAGGTCCTTCTCTAGGCCCTTGTGCAATGCTATTGGGACAGTTGAAAGGTGGATGTTCAGACCTCCCTTCCCCTCTGCTTATTCTAGTCAATAAAGATGCTGTGGTTACAGTTTGTGTTGAAATACACAAACTTGCCAGCACTTGCAGAACAGCCATGGCACTGTGGTACTTGGTACTGCCCCCTTTGTGTACCCAGCTTCGCTGGAAGGTTTTTGCAGTTTGGACTAAAGTGGATTTTAGTTCCCATATTAATGATTTAAAATTTGTGTTGATGTGTCTTTGCAAGAGTCACTGGTATTTTATGGACTGAAGTCTTGAAAGCATCTAGAGTTACAAAATTAAATGATAAAGCATAAGCCTCTACTGCCCAGAGAACGGTTCTGGCGAGCATTCCTTTCAGCATTTAAGACACCCATTCCAAAAACTGGTGAAATTCCCAGGGGAGTTTTTCACAATCTGCAAAAATGCTTTAATCCTGCTTGAGGGATGAAGAAGAAAAGGTCTGACATTGATTTTTGCAGGGACTACTGTAAAATTTACAGTCCTTTTTCTCTGCTGTGCTAGAGTTCTCTGCTGTAAAACTTTAAACATTTACACCCAGTTAAACAGTATAACTCTCCTCATCCTTTAATTTACTGATGCTGGAAATGTAAAACCTAGTTAATGTGACAGCCCTTTAGAGGAAAATAAAACAGGTGTAAAGAAAAGGAGATTGTTGATGGGAAAATCCCTGTGAGACCACAATGATGAACACAGAAACATTAAAATGGGAGTATCATTTAAAGCACTGTCCAGGTGCTTTATGTGCGCCTGTCCCTGAGGTCTCAACTTCATGCATGAAAATTACTGAGTTTTTAGATAAGTGGACTCCACTTTAAAATGGTTAGGAAAAAAGTACAACAAGAGAAGTAAAATTCAGTTAGAATCACTTCTACAAAGTGCTGATTTAATTAAAAGTCAATGAAGGCATTTTATATTTCACTGGAAGTGTCTAATGGGAGTAAATGCTTATTGCCTTGTGAGCAGGGGTTGAATTTGAGACATTCAGAAAGCTTGTAATTGAGTCCAGTGGGAGCAAAATCAAACCATGAGCATATATGTAACTCTTCATTTACATGATCTGCAGAGAAGCAAACCTACTTTGCCCAGAGATGAGTAAAATCATTTTTAAAGTATATTTTAACAATGAACGGTCAGATTTTATCTTTTAACTATAATTTGCACAAAGAAGGTACTCCCTGCTAACTTGCATAGGACGAATTTGATTGTGATCTGAATTTGCAGTAAGGGTTTTTGTGTCAAATATTTATCTGAATCGTTGCTTTTTCAAGTGTTACTGCATAGTTTATCAGTGTCCTGCTAGGTCACATTGAATGGAGCTTTCAGGCCATTCTAATGTGGATAACCATAAATTCCAAGTTCTTTTCAAGTAACTGTGTTAGCCAGTAGAAATTGCCCTCAGGTACTGTGCTGATGCAATGCATGAAAGAACCAAAGACACAGACCAGGATAATAAATATCAGCAACTCTGTTTGCATGTTTGAAAGGTAACTAGAAATGTAACAGTTACTTTCCTTTGAGAAACTTTAAACAACAAAGAGGGTAAGTTCAGTTAGAACTCCATCTGGGAAGACAAATATTTGTTGTCCAATTCCATTAAATAAAGCAAAAAGATTCATAATTATGAAAAAGTTTTTTCTGTATCTGGAATGCTAGGCCATCCACACTCACCTAAAACCTCAACTTAGCAGTTTTATTAATGAATTTATTACATCTTTTGGTGACCTATGATCTTTTTCTCTATTCAGCTTCTCCAGCAAACATTTGCTTTTTATCTTCAGGACTGCAGTATGTAATGACACAGTTGAAAAAATATAGTAAAAGCTATTGAAAACTTTAAAACTTCACTACCCAGCTTCAGGCAAAACTGAACCAATAGAGCTTTCTGTTTCTGCTTTAGTTTCAAAGGCACATATAATATTAAGAATTATAGACTCCAAAAATTATTTAAATAAGGGAAATAATGACATGATTGGATCCCTGTGTAAAAGCTCAGTAACTGAACAGATGCTATTTTACAATCAGCAGTTCTTTAGGTAATTGCTTGGCAACACGCTAATTTCTGTTTCTGTTTCAAGAACCACAAGAATGCTGCTCTCCGTCTGATGGAGAGTGACCGGCTGATCAATAGCCTGCCCCGAGTGAAATGGACAGAGAGAGCTGTGGCCTTGGCAGCACGGCTACACGAGGAATGTGTAACCTTTATTGTTGCAAACTTCCTGCACATAGTACAAAGTGAAGGCTTCTCTGTTTTGTTGCAGGTAAAAGTGCCCTCAAGTTCAAATATGCTTCCAAATAAATTGAATTATGTCACATTTTTGAAAGATCAGGCTGCTAAATTACCAAAATAGTCTCAGGTTTTGCTTTGAATTACAATTCTACGGGAAAAAAAAAAAAAAAAACACCAAAACTAAGAGTTTTGGGGTGGGTTTTTTCAGGTTTGTTTTAAAGCATGTAAATGCTTTGATACACAGTGCTAATACTGCATTCAGGGTATGTGCTTCAGTTAAGCAAAAGTTCCAATTGGTTTAGTGGGACAGTGTCTGTGTGCTTCAAAAAAGCTTTCAGACCCCTGGAAAAACAGCCCAGATTTACAAGATTATGAGTATGAGCAGCGTACTCAAACTGCTACTGATTTCTGTCATCAGTTGCACGAATGTGGCAATGCTGCAGGTTCTGGTGAGAGCTCACCTAGTCACCCAGCTTGTTAATTAGCCTGTCCATTTCTCCTGTGAAATATGTTTTTTAATATGATATAATATACAGAGGAGTGCAAAAAATAAAGAGGGAAATATTAAAAGAATTTGCCTTTGGATCCAGAGTTGCATGGGGCTGTAAATTCATCACAGTGTGCTTGTTCCTAAGATTTCTGTTAACGAGTGAAGCCTCAGGATAATTTGCTGGAGGCCTGGAGAGGGGTGGGGCTGTGGAATGGATACAAAAGAAGATGCTCAGCTTTGGAATACCTCCTGCACAGCTTGATAGCAGATCCTCTCTGCTCGGTAATGCTTTTGCATACAAAGTACACGCTTTTGTTTTAAACGACTGCCTTTTGTTGTTTCCTCAGGCACAGGCAATGAGCAGCAAACCTGACCTCCTCGAACTAATTTTCAATGCAATTGAAAAAAGCATTAAAAATGAAAATAGCTGCTTTCTTCTTGTAGCAGTGGATATTTTGCTGGAGTCCGCAAATGTGGAGGAGATGGTAGGTTCTTAAATGTGCAGTGCTTGTACAAAAACTATTCTGGTACAGTTTCATGCCATGGTTCAAATCAGATGATATGGTGTGAGCTCAGATGGCTCAGTCATGCAACTGGGGTCAGACAGAAAAGCATCTGCATAAATCCAAGGTCCTTTTGGAAGTACAGAAAACGTAGGCATTTGTTTACTTTAAAGAGAAACCCCATCCTGGCAATAAAAAACATCCTGTGTATTACTGAAAATGTAAGTCCTATGGGCAGCACTGCCCCATTGATCTTTACTATCACTTTAAATTTGTGATAAGAGAAAAACTTAGCAAAATGTTGCATTACCTAAAACTTACAGGGGAAGAGAGTTTATTCTCTTCCTTCCTAAATATTTCCCCCGCTTTTTGTGAACCTTTTTTTTAAACTGTCCTCTGAAGCAAGGACTGACACTTAATCCAGTGTGTGTTTTTTGGATTGGGTGGAGGTGTCAGGCTCCATGTGTGTAACATACCGTGTATATTCATACAATCTAAATAATGACATTTAAGCTGTGGTTGGCTAATTCTGGGAACAATTCATAAACAGTATGACAAAGAATAAAAAATAAATGAAACATTAATTACTGCAATCTGGTGCTATTACAGATTTACTTGGTCAAAGCAATGAAAATTTAATCAAATACATTATTTTTCCCTGGAGTATTTGACCTTGTTGTGACACAGCTGACAGTGAAGAGCTATTATGGGGTTCATTTAAAAAAAAAAGAAAAGGAAAAAAAGAGCAATGAGAGCAATGTCATGTTTACTAGTGCTGTAATTTGTAGGTTTTAAACTATAGAAAAAATCACTGTGGTGGGAATAAACCTTCAAAAACAGCATCTCCATCTAGCAGACCGTTATAAAATATAAGTGATGACATCATTGATCTAGCTTAGGGAGTAAGTAGATTCTGAAAGGAATAATGACTGGTTGCTATGACAATATGCCCCTCGCCAGCTGCTGATTTGTTACTTGAACACAGGGTTTTACGTGCAAGATCCAGGCGCTGCGTGATAAGCTCTGGGTCTTCCTGGTTCAGTCTTTTTATGCTGTTCGTCACACAGAAGGCTGGAAGCTGATGAGGCCAGACCATCAACAGAAAATACAAGCAGGTATGTCTGGCATCAAACGGCATTAGAATTTTTTAGCAATCTGTTCAGTGGATACAATGCAGATGGAATTGTGGAGCCTGATACAAATTGAAGCAAAATTTGTGCTGCTTTGTGTTTTGAAGTGGTGTTTTAGAATAGAAGCATGATGGCATGCTTAGGTAGTTTCAAACATGGGAATCAATAGGTCATTTTCTGTGAAGAGTCCTCCCTGCTTTTCTTGTTAGGAGTATATATGATAGAACCCCTCCACCATCATGTAGATGCATTCTATTCTTATTTACAGCTACTCTAAATTACTGAAAACACTGCAGTAGGATTAAAAACCTGATCTGCCTCATTTTTAAGGAGATAAGAGCTGTGGATGAATTAAATTTGCCCAAAGCAGATTATCCATTCTCTGCACTCTGTTTCTGTCCTTTATCGCTTTCTCCATGATGTATAAATGTTGCTCGTCTCTTGCATAATGCTCGTCCTGCACTGGGAGCAAATGCAGAGAGCTGGGCTGCTCGGCTGGCTGGCATTGTGATCTTGTGTGTGCTGCTGCAGAGAGCCCCCAAGGAGCTGCATGGTGTGCTCTCAACATTTGAACAGACAGCACTTCCAGCAAAAGGGAGTTTTTGTTCTGAATGCTCCTTTGTTTTGAAGTACACGAGTATTCTGAGGATGTGGAACTGATGATGGAGTTCAGGTTCTGGTTTAATATTAGCTTTGACGGTACAGTGTTGTAAAAGAAAAGAATGTTAAATACTGCTCTGAATTCAAATCACTTTTGATTCAAAGGAGATGTGAACCTTTTTATATCCTTAAAGACATTAGTAGCAATTTCATAATTATATACCTAGAGGTAGATGCAAATTTTATTCTACAATTACATGCTGAAAGATGCAGTGACAGTCTTTCTAAGCACGATTTAGGAATATAGTCAAGTAATATACTACTCTGTAGAACAGGGATAGGATTGCTTCTTGATTATAAAATCCTTCAGAAGCAGAGGAGTTGCTTTTAGAAAAAAGGGTGGGTTGTTCTCATTTGGGGTGGTTTAATTTTAAGATGCTTGTGTCCCTATTGTGAACAATGCTTTGGCTACTTTACATTAGTGCTTTCAATAGAAAGAAATATTTAAAATCAAGGTGTGTCTTAATTTTCCAAACTCCATATTGCCAAAAATTGTTTTGTTTTCTTTTAGGTTAAATTGTGACTAAAGTTGCATATGTTATATATATTAAAAGGCTGAAATGTTTGCATTAATTATCTGGTTTTAGTTACATGCAAGCAATCGTACAATATTGCTAGACAAATTTTAATCTTCAGGTGAAATGCATGTAGGATAACTTAGATCAACTTTCATCTTAAAGATTTCTGATGGTGGCTTTGCTCCTAGAAATTTAGCCTATATAGCTTTAGAAGGCTAAAATAGAGGAGGGAAAATGCCAAAGTAAGAGAGATGATATTGTGGTTTTTTCATTTACAGCCTTGTGTTTTCTTAGGCACAAGTTTATAAGGATTTGGTCTTAATATATTGGTATGTATTAATATGCAGAGTCATTGCTAGAAAAAGGATTAGATCCCTGGGGTGCCATTTTCAGCATACCTTTTGTGTGATTTTTAGAGATTTATATAAAAATTATTTTTAGTATCTTTAGCAAGAATTCAGCAGAATTTTTGTATTATACATTAAAAAAATGTTTCCATGTATAGTACCTCAGAACATGAGGCACTGAATGCCTACATTTTTAAATATATTTTTTGCAAAACCTTTTTTCCAGTTGAAATATGAATACAGACATAAATGAAACCTATCGATTCTGGGTCTGTACAGTGTCTATAAATATCCCTTTTGTGTTCTACAAGTGCAATTGATTCAAAAGCTTTGTTGAAAACTGCTTTCCTCCCATAGTATATCAGATGGAAAAAAAGGCATTCACTGCCTGAAAACTCCACATGACAATCACAGGGATAATTCTCATGACATTACTCTGCATGCTGTCTAAAGAGGCACTATGACCTTTCTGTGTACATTTAGGTATATTGGCTTTGCCAATTTTGAAAACTAATATAATTTACTTCAATGTAATTAATCTTTTCTTTTTATAGTATAAATAAATACCTTATAATTAACAACACACTTAAAAGCTGTTAGTACTCTAAATTTGAAAGTATATTTTTGTAAATTTTGTACACTTTTAAAGGTCTCAGTGCACCGCTAGCTATAAATGAATTGAGCTTGAATAAACAAAAGTCTGACTATGGACATGGGAAACAGAAGAGTTAAGTAACTTGCTTATGGCCATGTGATGTCATTGTAGATCCCACATTTTTTGTTCTAAACATAAAGCCATGTATTTCGACTTAATATTTACCATGTCACCAAAATTAGCCTTTCTAGAGTAAATCAGGACCCAAAGAAGTGCTTTCTGCTTTCACATGATGTTAACTGAGTAGGCTGGCTTGATTTCTGTCCCCCTCCTTTCCTGCCAAACAGTGAAGAAACTGCTTATTCCTTTTACAGCTGCATTTGACAAGGGTGATGACCGAAGACTTGGCAAAAAACCTGTATTCACCAGTTCTCAGGTAAACATTTACATCCAAACATTTAAAACATTCAGATAATTGTAAACTAAACCATTTTCATTATTTGTTTAAATTGATACTTATTTTCCATATTGTTTAATGGAACTATGTTTTGAAAAATCTGTATTTTCTTGTAAACTGTTTCTGCAGAATCAGTAATGACTACTGGAAACATCTTAGGACTTAGACTGTGTTCTGCGACATTTTCAAACAGATAAGCCCAAATAAAAGGCAGGAATTTGTGTTCAGAACCTCACATTCCTCTCTTGCTACATAATGAAACTCGTCTGTTTCCCAGAGCAAATGTTTTGCTACTGAGCTAATGAATCTCTGCTATTATCACAAGCCACCACACCACTGAGCCTGTTACACTCCCTGCTCTGAAAAAATTTTATTAGTGCCCTCAACAACTCTTCTATTGAAACTCACACTCAAAACTACACTATTAATTTGTAAAAAACCAGTATGGGTTTCACATGATTTGACAGTCTTGCATACATTGCAATGACACTGGTATCACAAAGATTCCCTTTCATGCACTTAATTCTCCATGTTTGAGTTCCTCTTTACCTGAGAGAATCAATATTGACATTTCTGTGTGGATACACTGTTTGGTAATGGTTAAAATCATCCTGTAAAATCATACATTACAAGTATGTTTTGTTTGGTTTTTTTTCTGATGCCATTTTTTTTCCTAGCTAAATAAAAGTACATCTGTTGGCATAAGGAATACTTCCCGGGCACAACACGGCAAGAAAGGTTGCTGGGGAGATTCTTCCACTAATCAGGATAAAATGAAATCTGATGGATTAGGAGCATCTGGACATGCATCCACCAATAGAAACACTGTTAATAAGACTTCAAAGCATGAGGATGTAAAGGGGAAAGATGGCAAAAAATTAGTTTCCAAGATTACTAAGGATTCCAAACCTGGGGAAAAAGCTGCTTTGCCAAAGGCTAGAGCTGTTATAAAGACAAAAATAGAAAATAATGGAAATGTGAAGGCTGAAAGCATGCTTACCAAGCAAGATATAGAAAAGACATCATCTGCAAGTGGACAAAAAAATTCAGGAAGCAGCAAAGGACTAAGGAATCATGAAGGAAAAGTTGCAGGTGCCAGACCTAAAGTGCTGACAGTAACCTCAAGCATGCAGAACAAAACAAAGCCATTGAAAAAAACCACAGGGAAGGAATCTCCCTCCTTGGTGACTGTGGCAGCAGCTTCCAGCAAGTCAGCAAATTCAAACATGGATATCCAGAATGCGGGTGAACAGACAGAGGAACCCAAAGAGGATAAATCAACAGAGGAAGGGAAAAAACAGACTGGTAATTTTTTATAATTCTTTCTTTAAAGTCCTCTTCTGATTGGTCTCAGGCTGGTCATACACTGAAAACCAGCCAGGGAAGCTCTAAGCCAATCTACTATAAATTGCTAAGAGTTACATTCTTATCCTGTAAATGAGTATAAACTGACTTTTTGGTCAATTAATAGCCACCTAAAACAGTAAACATTTTACAATTTTAGCATATATGCATATATGGTCTTCTCAATAACTGATCTTCATATATTAGATTTTTTTTGGTACTTATGTGCAGTGCATTCTCTCTGTAATTAACTTTGAATTTACTCTACAGTAGTGAAAACAAAGGTATCTGTGAAGGTATCAAATGGAGTCACCACCAAAAAAAAAAAGACTGAGCTTGAGGCTAATGCCACAACAAGCAGGTATGTTACAAAGCAACATGCTGCTACATAGATGTGTGCATAGATGTGTATAAGTTTGGGAAGAAAGGTTTCAGGTGAACTATTAAGCTTACCATTAGATGTTCTTTTTATTCTGAGAATGGTTGTGTGTAGGATGTTATTTGCAAAATAATTTGAGTTAGCTATTGGCAACATTGCTGTAAAGATAAAACTGATTTGGCTTTTGTGTTGGACTGTTGCATGTTAATAATTTTTAAATTGTTATAGGTCATTCAGAATTCTGCATACTGGAACACTTAATGACTACACAAGGTGTTGTAAACTTACTGTTTCTGGAATAGTTTAAATTGAACTGGACAGGAGACAGCTGAAATGACATTGTGAAATGGGTCATTATATATACATGTTTGTATATAAACTGACAATATAGATACATATTTAGTTTTTATTTCAAAAA
This sequence comes from Ammospiza caudacuta, assembly GCF_027887145.1. Lineage (NCBI taxonomy): Eukaryota > Metazoa > Chordata > Aves > Passeriformes > Passerellidae > Ammospiza > Ammospiza caudacuta. Next base: position 32,239,175 of record NC_080599.1, on the reverse strand, counting down.
GTTTACTTTTTAGGTTGCATTTTCAATGTTTATATATGTGTGCACATTGAAACACGTATATTTCTTGTTTAAATATACTTAAACAGTGCTAGATCTAAGCCCGGAAATAATGGATGTAATGATTTTTTTGCAGTCTGACAAAAAAACCAATAGGAAAAGGGTGTAATGATCAAAATGTACAAGCTGTACCGAAGAAAAAAGGGAATGTGAGTATGAGTTCTGCAGCACAGCAGAAGACTCAAAACACACCTACCAATTCTCCCAAGAACCAAGGTAAAGTTTCCCACAGCAGTTCAATGATCTGCCACTATTATGCAAAGCTTTGAGGTTTGTTTGGTTTTTTGCGCAAGTCTTTGGAAAAATCTTCTGGAGAATTCTGGGTTTTTTCCATATTTCACTTTGGTGACAATCCTAAACTGTAAAATGCAAATTAATGTGTCAACTTCAAAATACTTAAAAGACGCTCTTCACTGCCAGTCGGTGTTTTCTTCTGCTTGTTTAATCTGCATTGCAGAGGCTTCCATTTGCTGATCCCCTGCACTTCTGCATTTGGAACCATGACTGAGCTCAACAGAAATTCTGTAGGTTGTGCATCTGTAATAAGCCTCAAAGATCTGGGCTGCATACTGCTTTATGCCTCCTAATTAGGTGTTTTCCTGTCTCCCCCTGTCAGTAGCACTATTTGTTTGGGGCTGATACTGGCCCCAAACAAATACTCAATTTCAACAGCTACTGATAGCAGGGGTAGGAAATGCCACTATAGAACACAGAGAGGAAACACTGGTTTAGAAGGATACAAGGTGTTAAGGATGGAGCTCAAATATTCAAGTTTTATTATCTTAAATGCACTGTGATGTAGAAGACACAGGTTCTGTCAATTTGTGGTCATTAAAGATCTTGCAGTATTTTCTGACTGAGCAGGGACATTAACTCTGGTGTTCTAATCCCATTGTAACTAATGTAATTATTTTCTGCCTCTGTTCATTTCCTCTACAATATAAATTAAATACAGTACTCATTACTTCCTGTGCTAAGCTGCTGTGTAGTGTTTGTATGCATTATTAGAGAGCTGCTGCTTTCTACTTTAGGGATGGCTGCTTTAGTTACAGGCTGAAGTGATTTTTGTATGTATATTCTATGAACTGCTTTAAAGGTGCCAAGACAGTATTTTTTGTCTATTATTTGTTATTTCAAATCTTAATTCTATAACAAGCTTTAAATCCCTTAGTTACATTAAAAGTTGAGTAACTTGTTTCTTAACATAAACAAACATTAACATAAAATTGGTGAATATACTGTGACTGGCACATACAACTTTTATAGTCTTTTTTACTGTTTGTTAGGACCTCAGGGGGAGTCACCAAATTCACTGAAATCAGGAATGTCTCCAAAACATAATGAAGAAAAAAATGTGTTACAAAACCTGGTTCAGACAACACTCCCAGAAAAGCATCCTTCAGCTAAGAAGAAGAGTATTAAACAATCACAAACATCTACAACAAAAGCCACTTCAAAAATAACACCTAAGACTCTGGCTCCATCAAAGAATGCTGAGAATACGAATAGTAAAGACCCGAAACAGAAATCAGCTGTATTAAAATCTCAGTCCTCTGCCCAAAAGCACTCAAGGAGTGATTCTCCTGTTGTCCAGAAGAATATGCACACTTCTGAGCACAGAGGTTCAGGACAGAAACTTGAGAAAAACACGGCTGATGCTGTGGCAGGTCAACTTCATGACAATGATGAATGTTATTCTGCAAATGAATCTTTAAAATCTGCCGCAGAAAGTAGCAGTGACAATAGATTGCTGGAGTCCTGTCAATCCAATAAAACAAAATTACCAGATTCTTCTGAAACTGTGCAATACAAAATACAATCCGAATCTTCTCCTCAAATTGCAGAAGAAACTGTTTATAAACTGAATGTTTCAATACAAAATGACATGGAAACTAGACAAATCTGTGGCAATCAGACTGGAATTAGAAAGACTGAAGATCCAGAGAAAGATGACAATACAGCTGAATTTCACTGTCATGCACAGTCTTCCACTGATGGATATTCAGACTTTTCCAAGGAAACCAATCAAAAGGCTATTGTTTCAGGAGAACTGGTGAAAGATTCAAAAGCAGCAAAAGTCTGTAATGAACAGAGTGATAAAATAAACTCTGAAACAGGTCATAACTATGGTGAAAGTGCTTTGTCAAGCTTTTCCCAAGTAACCAATAAAGAGGATGAGATATCATCTTCTCAGATCCATGTGGAAGGATTTCTTACAGTTGATGAACTGTGTGATACATCAGCCTTGACTGAATATAAATCAGTTACAGCAGATTTAGACGATGCTTCAGAATGTTCCACAGAACAAATAACAGAAAAATATTCACCTAATTACACAGAGCTTATAGAGCCTATGGAAATGCCAGAAAACCATGAAAATGCAGAAATTCCCTTTGTGGACCATTGGAGTACTGGTGCTGTAGATCCAAAAGAGAGCCCTGAATCAGACACTGGCAGTGCAACCACATCCTCTGATGATATAAAACCTAGATCAGAAGATTATGATGCTGGAGGCTCTCAGGACGATGAGGGATCCAATGAAAGAGGGATTTCTAAGTGCAGCACTATGCTATGTCATGATTTTCTTGGAAGAAGCAGCAGTGACACAAGTACACCTGAGGAATTAAAAATTTATGATAGCAGCCTAAGAATAGAAGTGAAAATGAAAAAAGAGGGTTCTGATCTCTTTCGTGTTAATTCAACAAGTGATGATGAAATACCAAGAAAAATTTGGTCCCATCAAGACAGTTCACGGACCACAGCCAGAGAAAGCAAAAGTTCTACTTTTGGAAATGCTCAGTTTACTCAGGAAGCAGACCAAGTTTCTTCTTCTGCCGATGAAACAGAAGATGACAGATCTGAAGCAGAGAACGTTGTGGAAAGCTTTCCTCCATCAAATGTTCCTACTCAACAGTTCCAAGGAATTGATAATTTAGCTTTTGAGGATGCAACAGAAAATGATACTGCAAGTCAGGAGTTTTCTAAAACTAAAAATTTCAAACGATCTGTTTTACTTTCAGTAGATGAATGTGAAGAATTGGGAGCCGACGATAAAGCGGAAACTCACACTTCACGTCAGCACTCAATAGAGTCTCTTACTCCTTCAGAAGTATTTGACAGTGTTTCTCAAGAGCACCATTTTATTCATTCAAGATACTCATTGGAAACTGAAGAGGGATTCCTGGATGGCAAACAGCAAAAGGACAGAGACAATAGATCGGATAAAAGTGGAAGTTCTGTCCTGCATCTTCAGGGTGCTGAAATCCCAGGGAAGGAGAATCAAGGTGCTTCAATGACTAAACAAAACTGCTCAGAGAAAGTACATTCAGCAGGTAGTCCACATCCAGGAGAAAACCAGCAAGTAAATATCAAGAATGACATGGCTACTGAATTTCACCAGTGCAATAAGTACTTAGACAATGATGCAAAGTCTCAAGAAAGACCATGTCATCTAGATCTTCAGCAGAGAGAAACTAATTCTGATGTGCAAAAGAGCAGCTCTGCAAAACCTGTAGAAGCCAGTAAGAATCAGGTGCTGACTCAGGAAAGTCAAGTGAGAGACAGTCAACCAGCAACTACTGAATGCGATAATACTGATTTACTTCCAGGTAATGTACAGAAATAGAAACATTCAGTCATTCAAAACCAAATTAATAGGGAAAGCTTTGGCAATTTGTCCGGGATTGAATCCTGAACTGAAGTAATTTTGGCTGAAACAGTATTTAAATATTTTTAAGTGTTTAACTTGGGTAGAGAATGCTTGTCTGTTTGAAATATCCGTCAATACCCTGCTGTTCAATGAGAAACTTGACTACAAGAAAAGAGATTTCCTGTAATGCTAAAAGAAAGATTGGATGCAGTTGTCTGTACTTCAGTTATTTTTGATCCAATCTAACATTGACAGCATCAGCTTTTGATGGAATCTTAGTATTTGTTTTGTCTGCTTGACAACATATAGTATGTCTGAATGGGATGTGCAATAACTAAAGTAATAACCTTAACTAAAGCGCACTGAACTGTTTACCTGAACAGCTATATGCATTATTGTTGTAATTTATTTATTTATATATTATATACAAATTTGGATCATTCTCCCACTGAATATAACTGAATATTTGCCATATACACCAGTGGGAGTAGGTTTGAACTCTGCTTTAGAGCTTATGAGATGTCTAAAATTCTAAATTTTACCAGTAAAAGCTTATTTCCTAAAGAGAAGATTATACTTAGAACTCATGCTTATATACAAAAAAAGTTCTAACTTGTTTCATGTAGCTAGATGAATACCTGTCTAGTTTTGTGTTTTGTCTTCTTTATATCAATAATTCAGTCTGTTTATCCCATCAAAAATATGCAATAGTGTTGATTACAACTATTGTGTATTCAAGAGTAATGAAACATTGATGATGATCTATGTTCAGCCAGACCACAGAACAAGAAGACATTAAAAGTTGTACTATTTTTTTTTAAGTTTGCTTGCCCTTGCCTGCAGCTGCCCTTGCATGTGCAGTGTAGAAATAAGCCTGTGGATAAACAATTTTGGTTTTAATTCTCTACTAAGCTGAAATAGCTTAAGTCACCATTCAGTAATCATTCTCTATTAATTCCCTCTATGCACCTCCTGGTCTAAATTTAATTTATGTAGTAAATGAGAAATTTCATGTGCATTAAGTGTATATTTACATTGTCATTTTCTGTATCAGAAACTTAATTATGGAGGTTATTGTTAATTACCAGTGGTGATTGCTGCTTTAACTTAATTTATAAATCATACTTTGTTTTTATATAGGTAATAAATGCCTCAAATTTTGTCAATTTTGTATAACCCTCCATCCCCCCTTTTTTAACCTGATTGGATTGTCCTTCCTGAATGAATTAAATTTTGCTCTACACAGCCCTGAGGGGAGGATCATCTACAATTTTTACATTGTACAGTATTGTGAATTATTTCAGGAGACATAGATGATTATGACACAATGGCACAAACCTGCATGTATGAACATCGGCCTTCAAAAACCCTTTCTCCAATATATGAGATGGATGTTGGAGAAGCAATTGAGCAGAGGATGGATTCAGAAACAGCAGATCTAGAGATGGATCTTGAAGATCAACCGTTTGCAGAACAGGACTGGACTCTACTCAGGCAATTGCTATCTGAGCATAACTCACATATAGATTTCAAAAACTCTGTTCCTGAAGACCTTAACTTAGCACAATGTCTTATCAATCAGACACTGTTTCTGGCAAGAGATGGTTCCAATCCTCAGGGTACCTCCCAGGCTGACACATTCAGCAGGTGGACTGAGCTCATGTCTCCACTTGACGACTCCTCAACAAGCATTACAGTGGCGAGCTTTTCATCTGAAGACTGCTCGTCCCCTCAAGGGGAATGGACAATTCTTGAACTGGAAACCCATCATTAAGGTTTCAGCTCTTTGCAACTGAACTCCAACCCATTCCCCAAATCTATTTTTGATGAGTTGTTTCCATACCTTAATGAAATACTGCATCAGTCAAGAACGAGCAATTCTTGATACTGAGGCAATCTTTCTGATAAATTGAGGTAAATATGTTAACTTATCATCTAGATTTAATCACAAGTACAATAATTTTTCAAGACTTAAATGTATGTCTTTTCTAAAAATGAACTTGAGCATGTATTTTCTAGAATTGTTAGAAAAACTAGATAACATGAAGGAAAAGTCTGGGTTTCTGCCCTCCCTTTTATCTTCTTTTTTGACATTTAATGTTCTCATTGATCAAAAATTTAAAGACGAATGCACTATAGTAGACCTATTCCTCTCCTTCTCCCCTCCAATACGGTGACTTCATTTTACAACAATAAAGATTCAGAATGGTTGTGTCAAAAGGTGATGTGTGCCAACACTACTTTAAATGACAGAAAAACATATTCTAAGAAAATGTTTCAATCTGAATCTGCCTTGGACCTTGTTAATATGAGTAGCTTGTTTCATCTGTTTCTTCCAGATTTGATTTTTTGTATTTTGGTTTGTTTTGTTTAGAAGTTTCCAATAAATTTTTTAATTGCCTTTTCTTCAAATCTAAGACTTCACAGGGTCTGCGCTGTACGAAGACCACTGTTTCTTTCATGAAAATGCACATATTTAAGTAAATATTTTAAATGGCATAGTGCATGAATTCAGAGGAGTTGGTAGAATGTTGCTCCTGCTCTAAGAAACAGCATGTCTGATGTTTCCAAAAGTACCTCTGAGTCTGAAGTTGTGGTCAGTGTTACATCTGAAGTCTGATGCTAACTAGAATTACCTTCAGGCATTAATTAATTACACTTGCATATTCTCATGCTGAAGTATAGCAAGATTCTCAGGAATTTGGTTTTGTGTGTTTTCATAGATGCCACATTTTTGGGAGTGGTAATAGGATTATTGCATCTTTGTTATTATCTCTAGTGTAGCTTTTATAAATTGAGATTAAATGTCACAATAACCTTTCTTTTGATTCAGAGTGAAATAGGATATACAGATAATTTTGCTGCTTTTGGCTCTTTGGGTGTGGATAGGACTGATTATTGTCTTTTCTGATTGACAGAGGAGGAAGGAGTGAGAAACTTCTTGTAATTCTTCCCTAGTCAGAACTCCTGAAACATACAGGGCTTTGTTCCCTGCAGAGGTTGGACCCCCTTAAGATATCTGCATTATGGAAACAGTAGTGCTTGTTTTTCACACAACTTAAAATCTCAAAAGGAAGTTCTACCTCCTCTTAGTCATTAACAGAAGTGCCTTCAGGAGTGAGTGCCATACAGGAGTAAAAGGCTAACTAACATTCTATTCTGGTTGAAACTGTAGAAGTACTAAACTTAAGCTGACTGTAACCACTGATAACACTTCAGATCTGCAAGCTTTTGCACAATTCCAGCAGTGCACCTTAACTTGACAAACTTCATTTCTTTTTGTTCATAGTCAGAAACTCAGTTCTGCAGAAATATGAACTTGTCCTAGTGTATGATTAAAGAAGTTATGACTGGATTTGACAGAATAAAGATCTTTGAGGCAAAATAATTTATCTAGCAAGGCACTTTGTTGAATTTCTGATACATAAGTAAAAGTAATGTTTTATTCTCAAAATGAATGGAGGAAGAAATTTATCTTGTTCTTTAATATCAAGGTAAGGGAAAAAAAGGAGAACCTTCCTTTCTTTTTATGTCAGTGGAAGACTCTAAACTCATGGAAGGAAGATATAAGTCTCATCATAAAAATCTTTCATCTGCTCTTTTAACAGCAGGATGAATAGTCTGAGATATTGTAATTCCAAATATTATAAATGTAATACTCTGCATTTAACCCAGTCTTCATATTGAGGGAGTTAGAACCACCTTTAGAAGTGCAAAACATCAAGAAAACCTATTTTTCACCTTCAGCATTTACAAGGTACATCAGTAGGTGATAATCTTTTGGACAAAATAGAGAACTATAATACTGGCCATAGTAAAATATAAAGCTCAAGAAAAGCTCTTACAGAAGGCCAAGGAATAGTCGTTTTTAATGTCTGTGTAAAGCATTAAAGTAAAAGTTGTCTACTAAAAAGTTTAATCAAGTATCATCAGGATTTTAAAGCTGACAGTGGGCATTCTCACGTTAAACAAGATGAAGTGATGGAAAGGAAAAGTGACAGAAAGTGAAAGAAGGGATCCTTTTGTCTATTTTTCACTTTGCCCATATTTTTAACTTTTTACTGAATTGATAAAGTGACACTGAAAATTGACACAAAATTTCAAGTGTATTGTATGAAATACAGTCACATATAGTTTTTTTAATTGTGGTTTTTGTCTTTGCATTTACTTTTTTTATTTGCTAATTTTCTTTAAATTAGCTTCTCTCTTCAAGTCCCCAATGCTGTTGTTGCAATTCCTTTACCAGTTTTGCAGCAGCCCGCTGATGAGGATAGGGTATTGTTCAGTTGGTACAGGGGCAGCCATAGAATTCAGCTTCCCACAGGCAGAGAGTGTCTGCAGGAGTAGCAGGAATAGAACGTGGTATTGTTTTTAATTCGCGTTACTAGAGCGCCTGTGAGGCTTAATCAGACCAGCATCCCACTGGCTAGACATTGTACAAACAAAGAGCAAAAACAAAGACTGCCCACAGAGTGGTTAGAATCCAAGATAAGACAAAAGACAAAAAAAAATGCACATGAATGGAAAAGTAAAATGAGAGTGTCAATATTTGTCTGGCTGATTAGCAATGGTTTCAGCACATCATCAGTTTAAATAGTCATTTTTTCTCCTGTATGCAATAAGAGAAGGGGAAACTTTAGGGTGAGATTTGAAGGTTGGATAACAAGGGAGCTGGAAGAATGTATAATCCTGACCAGCCTTATGTGCTGCCTAAACTGTTTGACCCTGACCTCATTCAAGGGAATGTCCAAGCTTTAAACCTGGTGCATGTAGCTATTTGTTTAATAGTATCAGTCACCTGAGTTCTCTGGAGTCCTTCTCATACCTCCTGGCAGTGACTTTATCACTGTATTCACCTCTTCTCCAAAACAGGAGAGAATGCGTAAAGGTTTGTTTGAAAACTTGATAGAGAAACAGAGGTGGTGCCACGGGCTCCAAGTGAATAGTGATTATGAGGTCCTGAAAGACCTCTAAAGCAAAGACAAGGTAGACAGATACATCTGAGCAAACAGTGAAGGGGTGTCAGTGAGGAAACCAAAAAGATAGCACAGTCAGAATACTCCCCTGGCAGTAATAACTGGAATAAGAGCAGTGAAATTGCTTTGTCAAAACCTGAGAAGACCAGGCTGCAGTTAACAGGTGCTTACCTGAGATAGTTCTGTGAATGGGCAAAGATGGCTGTATCCTACAGAGAGCAACACACATTTAGTAAACTATCAGTGAAATTTAAAGGAGAGGACTTGGCAATCAGTCTCAGATAATGACCCTGATTTGGCCTACCTTGAATGACATGTCATGAAAATGAAAAATAAGGAAAGATATTTTGCATGTATATTCAGTTTAAGTTTAAAAGTTTAAGTTTAAAAAAAGACTAGACCTCCAAAAGTGGTATCTGTAAGCATAATTACTTTTTTTTCACTTGGAAAGTTAAGAGTCTAATCTGGACTGGAGAAGCAGCTCTGCAGAGTTTTTACATAAAGATAACAGCTAATATTATTATTGTGGACTAAGTCACCAACAGACATACTGCAGACAGAAAAGGGAAGGCCAGGCACTTGGAACTGTACAGGAAAGGCAGGAGGGGGGAGTTCTTCCAATAACCTATTAAAAAAAAAACTTAGGGAAGCAGAGGAAATGAAAAGATGGAGGCAGGAGTCAAATGAGGATGAGAGGATTTAAGGAAAACTGCACCACTGGCTTCACTGAACACAGCCCACAAGGCAGATGAGTATAAAATGCCAGTTTTGAGGTAGATTAGGAAAGTGTTCCTAGGGGCTATGGTCAAAATGAGAGATTGGCCCACAGAGCCAAAGGCAACAGACAGCAGCTTGGGAGAGCCTGACAGAACTGCAGGAAGGAAACAGAGCCTAACCACTAGGAGAGAAACAACAGTTAGAAAAGCAGACCAGTTAATAATATATTTTGGTTTGCTTCTTCAGTGCATGAGATTATACCATGTTGATGTAGTGTAGCAAAAGAAATGCAGGGGCTGAGACATACAGTGAAGATCAGAAGAGATAAGTAAGCATGAAATGAGATCAGCAGCCAGTCTGGACTGCTACAAGTGATCAGATAAGTGCATAAAAACCCAGACATCTGCTTTGTGGTATAGGGGTAATGGAAAGGACACTTCATAAATTCTTCAGTTTTTCCCTTAGAAAAGCTTCTTCCAGAATCAAAAAATTACAGAAAAATCATAGCAATACAGGAAAATGTAGGCTTGAACTGACCTCTAAAGGTCTGTAGTCCAACCTGCTACTAAAAGCACAGGTAACTTCAAACTTAGATGAGGTTCTCAGGGCCTCATCAAGATCCACAGCATATAAAATGGTAATAAAGACAGCAGGCAGAAACACAATGCTCATGGGAAACAGATATTTGATATTAAACTATTCTCATTATAATAAAACTACTTTTTGTGTCATTGGAAAATATTAATAATTGAGTACAAGAAATATAGCTAGCTTGCAATATTTTTAAGTTCTGGATGATATGTGATTGAACTGTATATGTTTAATAATCTTCTAACATACTTTTTAAGGTTTTTTATTATTTCAAAATTGTACTCAAGTTTTGAGATGGCAAATTTTTTTATTATTTTGGAAGAACTAGGACTAGAGAACTTCCTATGTTTCTCCCAAAGACTGTCCCTAGGATGTGTTCCCCTAGCATTGTCTATCAGTTTGTTTCAGGGAATATGATTAAAAAAAAAAACTCACATACCTGTTGTAGGTACATACTGTAGGAGACTATTTTATATATATTTCAATATACATTACTGCCATCTGGAAAATAGTAAGTAGCATGCTAATTCTACTTTGCTCCAGAAATCCTAAACCTTTGCATGAAGGAATTAAAAACTGCTCTTATGTTGTTCATCTGTTGCTGAGAACCAAGATATTTAGGAACTCATTGTTTTGCTTTCACTAATGTCAAAGAAACCCTCTTGTTGACCTCAGCTGAATGAGGCTCAGGACCTGTCTATAATAATGCATGTACTAGAAATGCTATTTTTTCCAATAGATATATTTTGTAGTTTTCTAGTTTTATTCTACTAATAACATTGTACAATTGTAGGTATGACAAATTACAGCTAGAAAGACTTCAATTTAGGAGTCATGATTGTATGCATTCTGTTAATATTTCATGACTGGGGTGATTTAACATTTTTCCATTGATGGATGACATTCTTGCCAGGACTACATAGGAACTGAGGACAAAAGATAAAATGAGAAGTATTGCAGCTTTATTACAACAGATGATTCTCTGGAAATGGGCTTTTAGATCTGAAATCAAATATAATTAGAAGCTTTCATCTCTTGCAGAAAATCCATACTGATTTTCATTTTTCTCTCTCGAACAAAAGCTATATGCTATTTTTTTTAAAATAAGCTTAAATGTTCAACTTTGGAAAAATGACAGCTGAAATGTCTTCTTTAGCTAATTTAAAACTTTACTTCTTCCCACTGACAACTACTGTGTGTTTAAAGAAGCTAATCCTGTAACAGAGAAAAGTGATTTATCTAAGAACTGGATATCAGCTGGGGAAAAATACTGAGTTTGGTAATTTTTTTACAAATTTGGTTTTTTTATATTTGATAACTAAAACCAGTAGAAGCTATACAGAGCAGGCATGCACACACACCTGTTTCTTGCATTTGACCTTCCTTTCATACTTCTCTTTGCAATCTGCACTCCATTAAGCCACTGTTCTGCAAACACAGAAGTGAATCCACAGCCACATCTGCAGATTGGCTTTCAGCTTAACATTCTCTTTTCAGAGAGGGTAATGGAGCTGACACTGGGGGCAGGCACTGTGCACACTTGTGTTTTTATACAGTACTCAACTTAATGAGGTTCTAATCCTGATGAACCATCTAGATGCAGTTAAAATATGAAATAATTAATAATGGAATTCCATTAAATTCCTTCCCTGTTCTCCTTAAATGATGGCTCAGAAGATTGTCCAGTTAGAGAAATCAAGGTACTAAGAACATAACTTTTTGCATTACATGCAACGTAAGTTCTTTCTCTATTGCACTGTAAAATATGAATACATGTCTTCAGTAACTCAAACCTCAATTTCTGGAGGGGCTGACTATAAATCAGTAACTAGATACATTTATCAAGGACACTGATGGTCAAAATAGGGTTTGTACACTTAGAGATTGTGACTGTTAACTGGACTAGAGTGTGTATTCTGGTGAACCTGAACACAGGTTCACATGCACAAATTTGGGACTCAGCCCAATTACCCAGGTAGTCCATCATACTTTGTATTTATGCACTCAATGACAGTGACTACTCTTTCTGAGCTCCCACCTAAGTCAGTGTGTGTGCTATCAGATGCACATTTATGAAGATCACATTATTTATGTGTCTAGACAGAGAGACTAGTTACTGGAGTAAAAATTTTGGCCCATGTACCTTAAATATATAAAACATTTTTGAGACTGATCTCACCAACTTACTTTAACCTACAATATCCTCACCTATGCAATCCTTAATGTAGGAATTCTTGCCATTTTCTCACAGTTGTGCTTAATGAAGTAATTTTCATCCTTCACTTTTTTTTTAATAACCATTTTTCAAGTGTGGCATGACATCCTGCCAGTAGAGTTATATCAGTGTGCTTAAGATCAGTACAGATAGGACAAACTCTGTGTACATGCCAGATTCAGTGTAGGTAGTGTAAAAGCTTTTTGTGACTTTCATAAAATGAGGAAATATCCACAAACAAGAAACCCACCTAGAAATCAAACTTCCTGCCTATAATAAAATCTCCTTCTGTATCTGTAGAGAAAAAAAAACCCTTCAATCTCTATTTTCTGGATTATCATGTAACCAAGATTATCATGTATCTGGATTATCTAGTAACCAAGATTAATCCAATATATGTATAATGGGATGCATATGAAGAAAGGTTTGAGTCACTACCTGTAGTCCATGGCTTTATGGTCCTGGAATATTTTGACCATTCAATCCTGTGGAGGGAAGGGGAGGGTGTTAAGCTCTCAAACCAAATGCTTGCATGATTCCCACCTGCTTGCTTTCCACACCTAGATAATGAGTTGGGGCCTAAGTAATCCTATTTTGAAATCAATTTTTGTCAACATAGTGTTCTCTTTCAAGAATATCTGTATGGTTGCATAGTCCCACAACCCTTCTTCCTCATGCTACATACTCAAGGTTCTTAGTTGATTTCTGTATGACAGAAAATAATAAATCCTATGTGTAAGTTAAATGCTGAGTCACTGTATTTCATTCAACTTGTGGAATGCTGACATGAATTTTTATTTGTGCTCCGTAAATGGCAAAAAAAATTACTTTCCTTTTCCATCTTTAGTGGACCTTCACTTGTTTTTCTCCTTTAAAGGAAAATACTGATTTTTCTTTGACTGTGTCATCAGAGAACGGGACAGTTGATATGAGTGTGAGGATAGACAATCAGTTTTCATATAAAAATACATAGAGGAAGATACCTATGTAACAGTCCCACAAAACCAAACAATAGAGCTGATGTAGAACATACAGGATATGGGCCAGAAGAACATAGAGAAACACTAATTGGATTATAGATTTTGCCTTGTCATAAATTAGTTATTCATTCAAATGCTTATGCCATTATCTTCATCATAGGGGAGTTCTAATTACAAGATCTTTCTATTCTTGCCTAAGTGGGGTCCTGCACTCTGCTTCCAGGAAATATTTGATATGCTGCCAGATTCAGCCCTGTTCTTTCTCTCTCCTGCAACTTCACCTTTATGTGAAATGCACCATGTAGGTATGGGGAAAGAAATGCTTGTGAGATTTAAAGCTAAGACTAGCCAAATGTCAGAAATGGTCACAGCAGAGGTAACAGTAAGTAGGCAAATAACTTCAGCTCATCAGATAGCTTTCCTCAGAAGTCCCTTTTGGGAAAGGAACCTTCTGTGGAGAAGAATGCTCTGAAGAACACACAATTCAGAAAAATATATTTTCTTTGAGTCTGACCTCTACTTAATTAGTGTTCTGACATTCAGGCTCAAAAAAAAAAAAAAAAGAGAAAGCCAAGTCGTGAAATATTCAAACGGTCTTGCAGAACAAACTTCTATCAGAATTGTCCCTTGGGCACGTCCCAGACGAGCATTAGGCCGGGGCAGCCCTTACACAGGAGACAGTGCAGGGTCCATTCTGCTGAGAACCTTCTGTCTCAGAACAAGCCCTATTTTTATTTCAAAAACCAGCTACTGTCAAATGCAAGTGACAAGCAGAAATACTTTCTGGTATAAATATTTGTCAACTGTAATTAACATGCATAATATACGTGAGTAAATGTATAACAACTGGAGGCAAAATATTGATAGGAAGTATTTTCTGTTAAGATTTGGGTTTTTCTCATTGTCCCACACTTACCCATCATTGTACTTTGATGCTTCTCAAATGATATTCTGAGTTTGGGTGGGAGTGTCCAACTTCAAGCACAGTAAGTGGCTACCAGGGAAAAAAGGTATCTATCAGGAGCCTAAATCCAGTATTTATATTTCTTTGTAATTACATTCTAAAAATACATAAATAAGGTTAGTTTCTTCTATTTTAAAATGCTTTAAAAGTGATTAAAAAGAAAAAGCTTTTACTAAAATATCTGGTTTTTGGTAAAAATACCAGTTTCAGAAGACAGTATGACAATCCAGATTCATGCCTGGCTAAAGAGCAGAGCTGGGTACCAGTGCTTTTAATGGTTCAGCATCCCAGCTCTTCCTGACCATGTGGAAGGGTTATTTCCCCTTACATGATTAAAAAAGAAACTTCAACACATTCAGTATTTCTTTTTCACTGAAAGTGGCGCAGTCTCTTGTAAGAAATCATGCCTGATTTAGCGCAATACAACAGTCCCTTGCTTTTGCATTTTTGTCCTGTGAAACTTCTACGTTTCTATAACTTCTATAGAAAATAACTTGGCCTGTTCTTACCCACAAACAGCTGCAGAACTGGCCGCCCATGGCGAGCATTCCCCGGAGCCGCGGTTCCGGCGTCGCGGGGCTGCTCCTGAGGGCTGAGGCGTGAGGCTGAGGTTTGAGAGCTGAGGCCTGAGGGTGAGGCTGAGCTGTGAGGGCTGAGGGCTCCTCCTGAGCGTGAGGCTGAGGCGTGAGGGCTGAGGCCGAGGTGCGAGGCTGACAGCGGGCCCCGCTCCCTCCCCGCCGCCCGGCTGCACCTTTGCTTTGCCCCCTCCCGCAGGCGCCGCGGGGCTCCAGCGCTGCCCCAGGACAGGTTCGGGCGGGGAAGGGCCAGGCTGAGGCTGGCATGGGGAGCAGCTGGCACAAAGGCTGAGGGGGTCCCAGCCTCCTCTCGCTCCTACCGGGGCTCCAGCGCTGCCCCAGGACGGGTTCGGGGCGGGGAAGGGCCAGGCTGAGGCTGGCACCGGGAGCTGCTGGCACAAAGGCTGAGGGGAACCTCTCGGCCTCCTCCCGCTGCTGGCGGCGCTCCGCTGGTTTTTAATCAGCTCTTTAATGTATCCCTGTGCTTCACACATCTCACCTCGTTAACTGGCGGGAAATATTTGTGGTCTCTCTTTTCCCAAACTTTTCAGAAGAGACACCTCACTGCAGAGCTATTAGACCACTGAAAAAAAATGGCAGAAAGCTGTGGGCAGGAGCAGACAAAGTGGATAACGACGGTCATTATGAGCACAGCTCTGCAGGTAGGACAGCCCTTGTCAAAGCCAGCATCTGACTCACTAGGAAAGGCTGAAAGAATTTCCTAGATTATGTATATGGGAATATTTTAATCAATTGCAATGAGTACATCTTTTTCAGGATAAACCAGATATTAGTCTGAAACTGCTTGTATTAGAATACTGGTTATTTTTGTGTGCAACTGTATTTTCTCCTAGCTACTTCCATATCTGTTTAGTATTCTTGCCACCTGCTATTCTGAGTTACACTGCTTTAGGATATTCTCCTGACTCATCGTTTTTGCACTGCACTGATGCCTCTTTCAGTTTGCTCTATAAATAATTCCATCAGAAATGTTGCTGATTTTTTTCTGAATTTCTCCCTAAATATTTTAATTTTTCCTATGCAGTATCAAATAGGGGTAGACAATTACCCTGTAAGTACATAATTCAGTTTAAAATACTGAGTCTTACAGATATTAATATATATTTTTTATCTGTTAACATCAGAAGCCTTGACTCTGTTCCCAAGCAAAGTGAAAGGGTATGTCAAGGAGCTGGTAATTAGCTTCTGCAGCTGAGGCCAATTTCATGCCAGCTGGAGAGAATTTAGAGGCAAGAGAGCTTTGATTCACAAGCAGGGATGTCTTATGCAAGCTTGGCTGACAAGGTTATCACCCCATCTCTGCTGTGTAAATGGGTGAACCGTGTTGGAGTAATTCCTGAATCACCTCACTTTAAAGCCTATACTTACTTGCTCATTTTGGAGTTTACAGCCTGTAAACTGTGCATGTTTGTGCCATAATATGGTGGGAGATAATGGATGGCAGTGATTTCATTAGCCCTACCAGCATAACTCCCTCCTGTCCTCAGCTCAACTTAAAACTACTGCTCTTAGTAAGGCCTCCTCATAAGCAAAGCAATGAAGGGAACTGAATACAAATCCAAGATGGCTTTTTGTTACAGCCATAATACACAGAGTATCACCATACCATTTCAGAAAGCTTTAAAACAGAGCAACACCTCACCACATCAGAAGGCTTCAGGTCTCTGCCCATGCAGAGTAACATCACATTATTTCAGAAGGCTGCAAGCTCTGGCCTTCTTGCTCTTTGTCCCAACCTTTTATCCCCTCCTCTTGATGCCCTTCACCTGTGTGCCCTCTGTTCCCTTTGGTGGCTGCTCAGTGCCCCTGGGCACTCCCTGGCTCGTTGCTGTCAGTGCTGCTCACCTGCTGCTCACAGCTGTACCCACTGGGGATGAGGCTCAGCCACAGCCCCAATTACCACAAACTGTGCACCTACAGCTTTTCTGTATCAGTTTTGGTTATGAACTATCATTTTCATATAGACATTATTTATATTTATACATTAAATAATCCAACAGTGGCTTTGAATATGAGATTTTTTTTTGTAAAATGTAGCTAAACCTTACAAGCAGTTGCCACTGAGTGTACCCTTTCCAGACAATTGAAAGCGTGACATTTCTGGTTAATGTCTCCTTCAAGGTTCACTTGCAATCCAGATTTTCTGTTGTACTCTTCCACTAAATCATGGCACTTCCCTACATAAGCAGGCTGGCTGTGTGTTGAATGGGTAGGTTAAAGAACATGTTATTAGCTAAAAACTCTCAGTGATTTAACCTTTAATATATGTGTGTTCGTGCAGCTTCTGTGGAACATACTGCAGAAATGCTTTTTGCAGGCTGAAAAATGCATCCAAACACATTCCATTCTGTAGATGATTATCCTGCATAGTGCAATGTTCTACTTTTCCTGTGTGGATTGCTTTCTGTCAAAAAGCTTTAAAGAAAATCATGTCCCATATAAAATTGCTGAACGATTTTCCAGCTGAGATGCTGACATCTGTGAAAATAATGCAGCCTAATTAACCAGTCACAGAAACACACTACTGTATGATCCTCCCTTCTGCAAATCCTCTATTAGCACATCTTACCAAAACAGACTGTAAAAAAAACTTTCTTTATGCATAATGCAAGAGTTTCCTAAGACAAACTGAACATACACATACATAATTATTATTCAGTGTTGGTAACTTCCAATCAAATACTTCAAAACTGATCATGTTTAACATTTTAGTACTTTTTTAATTTTTAGTGGAATAAGAAATACTTTTTGAACAACAGTGCCAAAGGTCTATCTATAGTGGTCTAGCTGATGCTTTAAGAATATTTCTAATTTGTTGACTGAAAACTTTTCAAAATAACCTTTTAAAATTTATTTAGGATCATGAAATTTCTACAGTTCTGCAGAGGCAACAACACCGAGTTCGATATTCAGAATCAGTGGAAACTGGATCTGTGATTTTTCCTCTTTCTGGTACACTACTTTAAAGTTCATGCTTTTAAATCATAAAATCCAAAGAAGTACAGAGTCAGGGCAGTTATTTAGTTGTGGGCTACACTAAACCGAATAAAATCTACCTTGTTGGGATGTTGTGCAGTAGTGGAAGGAGTTGGGCTATGATTGTAGGTAAATCAGAGGATGAAACAGATAATGTTGGGGATTAACCACTTTCATTGTAATTTTTTTTTTTGGACCTGTTATACAACAGCTACATGATATTTGGTGATCATCAGCTGAACTGTGTAGTAAATTTGTGTTATAACTGAGCAAACATGCTAAATGCCACAAGCACATAAGCTGCCATCAAGATCTTTCATATACGTGGCTGTAAATGTAAGAGCCATTGGCTTTCAAACTCCAAGTTGAATTTGCACAGCTAGTAGTGGCAGAGGAGGCAAGAAAAGGATTATTTGAGTGGATTTGATTAAGAAATCACTGAAATTGTAAACATGAAAGAGCTGGTTTTCCTTTTTAGAACTGATGATGTTGTAGACATGTAGATGAGATAGTTCCATTTGCCTGAACTCTAAGGACTAGCACACGTTGAGATCGACTTTTGTATGCTCAGGGTTAACCCTCCTAAACTTCAGCCTTAACTTTCCCTTTCACAACGACTTAAGTTGACCGAGATGTAAATTCATTTTTCATGGTAGACAGTTTAGCTAACTTCTAAGATTTTACAGCTGTTTCTTTCATTTAGAAACAGGACTTCCTGAGCTTTTCAGTCAGCCTTTGCATTTGCCCCTAATTCATTCCATTATAGCAGTTGCTTGTTCCTGAAGCAATGCTCTCAAAGGCATTTAGATGTGTCTGCTTTCAGTAGATGGAATTGCTGGTGGTTTTTTGCTGTTACAGTAGAAAAATAACCTGAGATATTTGTAGTTTTATCTTAAAACTACTAGCAATCACTGGCCAAATCTCCCTGTCAGAGATGTGGAAATTCATTCACGTTCTGTTCCACTGTGTTTCAGACTAATGGTTGCTTTAAGAATTGTGCTTTCCAGTTTGTGGTGAGAACTTAATCCCTTTACTGCCATGACCTGTACACTTACAGCAGTTTCCCCAATAGGCATTGCATTTATTCTGTCAGACACTCAAGACTTGCTCAGGACAGGGGAAGAAGAGTTTTACAAAAGAATTCAGAGGTTCATAAACATCCATCGGAACAGCTTTTTGCTTTTGTCAGCTGCTCTTCATGGACCAGAAGAATGGAGTGTCATGTTCAGGATTCAGAGAAGGTATGATTTCAACATCAAACTGAACTTTATATTGCTAAGAAGAAATGAAATAGCAGTCTTGGATTTGGAAACATTATTTTAGGAATAAATAGGACAAGAGGCAATGGACAGAAACTGATGCACAGGAAGTTCCACCTGAACACAAGGAAGAACTTCTTCACTGTGAGGGTGACTGAGCACTGCAACAGATTGCCTACAGCAGTTGTAGGGTCTCTTTCACTGGAGATATTCCAGACCCATCTGGATGCAATCCTGTGCAGTGTGCTCTGAGATGACCCTGCTTGAGCAGGGAGGTTGGAGTTGACACACTATGGTCCTTTCCAGCCTTACCCTTTGTGAATTATTTCAGGAATACACAAATTTTATTTTACTAATTCACTGTAAAAAATTATTTAAAGCATTTTTTTATTAATAGCAAATAAAAAGAATACCAAGTGAATCAATCTGCCAGATCACAGGTAACAAAAGAGGATGTTCCTCAAAACAAAGCAAATAAGATTCCTTTCAATCATTTTAGGGCTATGGAGCATAACTATTTAAATTTTTTTTTCTAATTGGAAAATTAGACAATTTTCTTAGCTCTATAACCATATTTTCATGGTCATTTTCAAAACAGAGCAGGCAAGTTTATGTCATGAAAAAAGGCTGTAGTGTAAAGTGCAGATTTTTTACCAGCTTTTAAAATGTTTACTTGGAACAGCATCTGTTACACTGTGCTAGAACAATTAAATAATCAACGTTATTTTACACCAAAAGTATAAAACTATATTAAAACTGGTTTGTTTAAAACTTTTATCTCTGATTTCTAATGAAGTCTGAAAACTTGCATATTTTAGTACATAATAGCTGACAACAGGGATCAGATTGTGCTCCGCTTGTAGTCAGAACTATTTTCTTGTAGGTACAGTAGCCCTAACTGCAGTTGGTTGTCACTCTTGGCCTCAGAGAAGTGACTATTCTAATGAAGTCTTTGATCTTTACCTCCTTAAGTAGCTAGCACCAGTTCCATTAAATCCTGGGCATTCTGCCAAATGCTCATGAATAAAGAGTGTATGAGATGAAATGTAAGAAATCTATTACCTGTTTGTGAAAATGTTGTAAATTTTCATGAGAGGTTTTAAAAGTTCAGCTACCATTCAGCAAGACCACATTATTCAGGTGATGGCAATGCTAATTCTCAATCTACTTTGTGGTTATGAACAATGGGTTTTGTGCACATGCTGATGACTAAAATGTGATATTTTGGAACTGCATTCCATTTGGCAAGTTGGTAATTTTATTAAAATTAAAGTTGTTTTTTCATTGCAAGCAATATCAAATTGATGTTGACAATGGACAATTACATATATCTATATATATCTATATCTATATCTATATATATATTTAAATGCATGTGCTTTTTTTATTACCTGGCAGCTTGAAGTTCTGCTACTGTTTGTGATCACTAACTGAGCTTCTCCTGGTGGGGTTGAAACTTGTGTTTCTTTGAAACTACAAATCACCTGTTGGATTTGTTAAAAAACAGTCACTTAGTATTGTCAGGTTATCTTCTACTACTGCTCCTTTCTCCTTATCTCTGCTTTTGCTGCAGTTGGGGAAGGATTATTTTTCATTATTATTAACAAGAAAACTACAGGATTCTTGTTAACAACATGAACACCTTATGCAGAGTTGTGTGTAGCAAGGGGGAAGTGGGAGAAAAGTAGTGTTTACCATCACAGCTTAAATGAGCATTCCACAAAAAACCTTAGTACATCTGCATGGTAAATTTAAATACCTTGGAGGAAAGGCAAGACATGTTCAAATGACCAGTATTCTGTCCATACAACACTAAATTTAGACCTGCTGTTATTAGAAGCAAAACTATTTCTAGAAATAGATTTTCGTGGATCTAGGTAAGTACATGTAATTGTTTTTTTGCTGCACTTTGTTCATTCATGCTTTGTTAAGCCCATTCTAGTATGAGCAAAATTGCACCAATTTATTTCCCTAATCTCAAAACGTAAATCCAGCCCTTGTTTGTACATCACATTTTAGCAAAATTCACCAGGGACCCGAGTGCCTGTGCTTAGAGAAGGACAGTGCCTGTAGCATTTATTTTTGCTAATGAGAAGCAAGGGCAGACAAGTTCAGCTGAGATACCTTAGCAGCAGGAGGTCCTAATGTGAATGACTCCAAGTCATCAGCCAGATTGCAGGAAGAACAGGTGGTGGGCACAAGGGGAGGTCACAGGGGACTGTGCAACTGAGCAGCTGGGCACTTCATCTGCATTATTTAAATTCTTTTTGGTTATTTAAAATTCCTCATTCTTTGCTGTGAAGTGCCTCTCCTGTTTTAGCTCTACAACAGAAAACAGCAGCAAAGGTAATTCATTGTTACGACACACTTAAGGTGCAATTCTTAGGGAGAGGCTCTGTGCTTGCCTAAGCTTTGATGTCTCTCCTCCATAATCTCACTGAATAACAACTCATGCTACTATTTTAAATCCTCAGATCCCCTTCTCAAGAATGAATGCATATTAATAACACTATTTATAGAAAGAAATAATTTTAGGTTAAAGTATTGAGTGAACAAGTCTTTACGTGAAAGTAGTGGAATTATCCCATTATTTTAATCGTGTCTGGAATACAGGTTGTTTTATTTATAGTACACTACAAAGACTTAGTTCAAATTCTGAAGTATTTTTAGCAGTGTTTTTAGATACTTTGCTGTGCTCTTCCACAGCCATAAAAACAACTCAAATATTTTTTACTGCCACTGAGGAGAGCCTTCAGCAATATCACAGAAGACACTTTAGATCTCTGAATGTACACATGCTTAAGAAGTGCTGATTGATTGTTGAAGAGACCTAGATAAAGAAATGAGCCCTTCCAAATCCCACCTAAATAAGTGGTACAGAAATGGGACAGATGGCTTTACAAACAGCATGAATGCTGCACTTGCCTTTCAGAATAAAAGCAGCCTTCCCTGTAAGTAACACTGCACACTAAAAAGCTGTTACTTCATGTGGGAATGCTGTTTGAATTTTATGGCATAACAAATTAAATACATATTCTAAAAGTAACCTTATTTATTTTGATGTGCAGATTCCTGGGCAGCAATTTACGTGTAATACCAGTTCATAATCCTGCTGAAACTGTTAAATTAATGCTAACTATGGCTAAGGTAAGTCCAGTTGCATACACTTAAAAATATTAGTGTATTACTCAGGAAAAGCCAAGAGCTATAAAATACTTGGTTTTCCTTAATGGAACTTTTTAGGTTATACTGACCACAATCCATTAATACACTAAGGTAGAACTGGTGCTCTGATGCATTAGCTGAGTCTTTCAACTACTGTTAAAGGTAACTTAATAGCTCTTAATAGCATTTAAGAAAAGAAATCAGATATCTAAGAGCTTCTTTGGCTCCTATTTACTACTGTTAAGTTATCTTCACTTACTGTTAACTCCTGTTGAAATACTATCACCTCTGTGTACAGCATTCCTGAACACCTGCTTGAGAACACAAAAATCAAATTTCACTGCTAAATAATTTTGCATTTCTACTATTGGAAAAATAAAATCTTGAATATTCTATTACCTAAAGTCACTTTTTTCTACTCATTTTTCTTTTCTCTAAGGTAACTTCCAAGCCACAAGCAGATGATACTCGTTGCAAAATAGAAATGACAAAAGCCCAAATAATAGAAAAAAGTCCAGTTTGGAAGATGCTTCAGGAGTACCAATTGCACCATAATTAACTTAATATTTGGGTTTTTATTCATAAATAGAGTGTCTACATTTTAAACAAAATATAGAATGTTCTTTAAAATATAGTTACATTTCAAAAGACTACATACAACATATGCATTTGCCATGAAAATTCATATTAAATAGCTATACAATGAAAAATAGCATACTTGATACCAAATGTGCTTTCTAGAGAGGGAAAAAAAGTGGTTTAGCTGCACTATAGGAAAGTCATCCTTATTTTTAACTTGGTTCTGACCTTAGAGGCTCATCTGTTTATTAATAATTCCCCAAAAAATTACTGTATTTTAAAGAAAGCTGTACAATTAAAGATAAGGATGATTAAAACAATTCCAAAATACAGATATCCCTAAAAACAACAGCTGTATGTATGCAACCTTACACTGCTTTTAAACATAAGTGTTATCTGTTATGTTACCAAGTTCTTACATCTTATTTGGCCCAAGGTTGTTTTTCTTTAAACCTGGTTTCCTTTGCCACAGGGTTTGTACTCTCTATACATAGTATATTCTATAGTGTTAGTTATCTGTACCTTATAGTCCTGTCTGCAAATAGAGAAGCTTGTTTGTCAACATTAAAATGTGCTAATAAAAATACCTTTTGCTTAATCAGGGCTTTTGAATTAATGGTTCTTTAATCACTTGATAAAAATCTTTGTAATTCACAACTCCAGTCAGCAACTATTACCCAACTAATTCTGAAAATTAAAAAAAATAAATGCCTAACCATACCTCCTTGCCACAGAGAGGAACACACCTGGTTTGTTTTTTTAGTTTCTAAACTTAAGAAAAAGCATCAAATTCTGAAGAGGAGTAAACAGACCATATCTCCAAATTACATGCAATAAGAGCAAAAGAAAAAAAAAACCAGCAATGAGACTTCTGAAGAGCAGCATTTGCAGTTCTTCTGGAGGCCCCTCTAAACTGCTCCTCTTTACAGGGCCATAGCCTCCCCTGCAACTGGAGTCTCAGGCCAATGATCCTGTCAGGAGGATGTTAATTCAAACACTTCAGCTGCCTTAGCTATTCTCATCCATTACAGCTTTTGTTTTCACTTCAATGAGTTCTTCTACCCGAGCTAGAACACTTTCTATTAAGTCAAATGTGAAGAGAGCTGAGTGTAAAACCTGAAATGACAAGAAAGATAAGTGTTATTTTTATTAGGGTTTTTTTTATACATTTTACATTTACTTTTGTCTCCACATTGAAAAAAAAAAAGTCAGTACTTCTGAGTGACCGAAGGGAAGTGCACACTCACTTGAAGCTGCATTCCAGTAGTCATGGCAGGCATCTTTTCCCCACTAACAGTTACAGAGCAAACTGTGTTAGAACTGTGTGCCTCTGCAGAAGAAAACATGAAGAAACCAACATGGCCCTTAGAATTAAAAGAATATTTAAAATATCAACATTTCATGACAGCAATTGTTAAGAACAGAAATCTAGGGATTGACAAAACACGACAGAGGGTGCTGAACCTTAAAAGGAAGTCAACTGGAGTTGGGTGATATCTTTATACTTTGTATAACACACATTCCTACATTACTAAACAGGCAAGATCTGCAACTGGAACTAATTTTATAGAGCTCACATGCTCTTCAAAATGAAGAATAAAATGTTATCTGGCCCAGTTTTGATACATTTTTAGTATTTCCACATCCAGGGAGATAGTAGGAGTTTTTTAGTTTGACTAAATGAATCCAGACATTAAATACTTATTTTATTAAGAAAAGGCTGCAGGCCTCTCTGTTTCAGACAGATTACTTGCAGCAGGCTAAACTACAAGGACGGGTCTGAAAAATAAGGGAAAAACTTCTTACATTCAGACCACATATTTGAAATTCAATGTAATGCTTACAAAGATTGAACACAAGGGAAGAAAGCTAAACCATTTACTGTTACAATTTAGATGTTCTCTCCCAAACTCAAATTTCTTTATGTTTTGTCAAAGGCTAGAGAACTGTAAGAGGCACTTAAGAAAAAAGCTTCCTGATTAATTTTGAAGGATTCCCTTTAGAGAGATATCCACAGGTTGTCTTGAAGAAAAAAGTCCCTTTCTTTGCCTTATAAGTACATAGTTTGCAATGGAAGAGGATAGGACTAGAGGCAAAAAACTATATTGACATTTTTAGTAGCAGACACAAATTCCTTGGGCTATCTTAATTATACTGGAGACCACAAGGAACAGAGGATGTGACATACAGAGATATTGCCTAAAGCAGCTACAGCTCTTGTGCCCCATGCAACATGCCTGCTTAACCCAGAGCAGAATCTGATTCTGTGTGTCAGATAAAAAAATAATGTATTTTAAAAAATGAATGTAATGCTTCAGGCTTTAGAGAGCACTGTGACTTATTTTTTCTTTTGTTAACCCTCCCACACCTGGTTTGAAATCTAAGGGTTATGCATTCAGAGAAACTTAGTTTCTCCTTTGTAACATTAAAATCAAAAGTATAAATGCAGAACAAGTTCTGAAGGTCTTCATGTGACAGTTCTATCAAGTTTCCATAAGATTTACAAATGTGATGACAGGTAAGTTCAGATTTTTCTGACCAATTATGAAAATTTTTAATTCAGCAACTACTGAATTATTATTTGAAATTTGGAATAGTGGCAACAGTTAAATAAAACTTGATCTATGCAGCATTCACCAGTTCCTCATTTCCAAAGGATTACCAAAGTTTCTAGATATGAACAACCTAAGAATAAAAAACCAACAAAAAACTGACCTTTTCTGTTTTCTTTCTTATTTTTAATTTCTGCTTCATAATGTGCTTTTGACATATTGAGTCCTACACGCAGTGGTTTTAAGAAATTCTGCTCTATCTTGCCAAGTGTGGTCCATACACCAGTCTAGTCAAACAGAACAGAGAAGGTTACAAACCAGTTTCAGTGAAGCATTGCAATACTAAGCTTTGAGCACAAGTTTTTTAACTAGTCTTTATAACATATACTTCTGTGCAGGGAGGAAAAGAGAAAAAAATAATTCAGAGTCATGCATTGAAGCATGAGCAGCATTGTGCTGGGTATTTCAGCTCCTCTTCCTCTCCCCTACATTATTTGTTGATTGGCTGATGAAGCAGTCAAAAAAAAAAAAAAAAAAGGTTATTGGAAGGTAGGGAGGACTTAGTGTGTAGGCTGGTAACTACAGCAATGGAAATGCACATTTTCAGCTTGTTCCTGTAAGCAAAGCTGAACGAATCTGGATGTGTTGGAGGGGAGGTTCTAGGCCCTTCCTCAGGCTAGAATCTCTATAGCAAGTAAATGGCATATGTAGGCTCCTCTCAGATAATTCAGCAGTAAAACAGAACAAATATTTAAATTAACATTCCTGAATTAAATGAAAGTTGTGATAAATATCATGCTTCCCAATTGTCTATATTGCATTTTTAAAGCCCTATAGGAATGTTACTGGATATTCTACTCTCCCATCCTTCAGCACAGCAGCCACAGCGACAACAAAATTCTCCCAGTTTGACATGGGCAGAAAGGAGTTACAATAATGGCATTCAGGAAGCAGGAGGTGCAAGGGAAAGATGCTCAAAACCAAGGCTGCTCAGGGTTACAGAGAGGAAAATAAGCTTGGGTTTGCTACAAACTGCTGTAGAAGGAAACAAATCCAAAGACACAAAGGCTGCTTTGTATATAGGAGCCATTTATACAACTCCTTTCTTCAGGCAGTATCCTCAGAGGGCAGAATAAGGACAATAAAAATAAGAATTTTCTATTTTAAATACAGCGAATCCACCAACGACAGTGGAAAATTCAGCGATTTTTAATACTAGATGACACAGTTAACAGTTCAAATAAGAACAGTAATTACTTCCACCAGAATGTGGCTTAAAAAAGGAACTTTTCTACAAAAGACTTATTTTTAAACTTTATTAATGAAAATGCTTGCTACACAGCAATCAAAATATCTGAACTGACGTGGAAGGAGGCATTTTCTTTCTGCCTCACTTGCACTGCATGAAGAGAGACAGGGAAGAAGTCAAGAAGAACTGACAGAGGCTAAATTTAAGGGAAAATCTTCAGAAGATGTGATGCTATTTTTCCTCAAACTGTATGGACATTCTTTTTGCCAGGTACTAGACAGCACTGTTAGAGCAGCTGAGTGCTACTATGTGTAGTTTTTTACTAATAATAAAAGAGGAATTCTTACTTTTCTTACAAAGCCATGTATTTACATCTAACTGAGGAGACCACTATGAGTACTTAAATAGTAATCACCCCTTAAATATGACAGATACAGTTTACCAATATTAACTAGTAAATAAATAGTAAAATAACTAAATAAATAGTAAATTTAGTAAAATAACTAAATAAATGGTAAATTAGAAATGCACCCACTGAAAGCTATTTTTGCTTTTCATTTTCATTACAGTTTCAGCAATCAGTACTAGTTATTTCACTGTTATTCTAATTAGATTAGTAACATTATTGGGTACTTACAAAATTAATTCCTAGATAAATTTTCAAATCAGTCTAAAAGTAGATCAGAATTTTTTTCTGTATTTTAGAAAACAATAAATTATATTATTGTGTTGTTATTGCTATAAAGATATCCAGTTGGTGGTTTGAGGGATACCAGCAAATAAATAAGCAAAAATAACTATTTTTTCATGTGGGAATAATTGTTGGGTATGTGATTTTGTGGTGACATACTCTATTGTTATGGAGACAGATCAGTTCAACAGGCAGAGTAAAAGGATTAATTTCTTTATAGGAACAGTATCTATGCAAACAATTTCATCAAAACAAAGCACCATATCATGTATTTCCTAATGTCTTAATAAAAGCATCACTTCTGGGGAACCAACCATTGCAAACAAAAATGCAAAACCCACATTTTTTTTTTTAATTAGGGATAAGAGTGTTCATGTGAATCCATCTCTCAGCTAATCAATCACTTTCAAATCAAATAGTACATACCTGATTGTCACTTTCACAATCCTTAATGACTAAGTACCTCAGCAGATTCAGTGATGCCATAACCCTGTGAATTACAAACACACAGATACCTCTTACCAGGACTGTAATTTTAATTGTCCATCAGCCAGACATGCTGGTATGGAGAACCCATCTGTACAAAAAGCAAGCCCCCATCTTTGAGCAGTACAGCTCCACCTAGAGCATGGTGTGTAGTGATGTCCATACTACAGCTCACACTTTGCAAGTAAAACTGAAACCGCCATCAGATTGCAGAGGGCTGGTGATTGGGAGGGAAAGAGTCCTCTCAAGAGACAGAACCTTATCACAGGATTTATAATATATATCACTAGTGATCCAAAGTTGATTTAAAACTAGTGTGACAATTTTCTTTATTACTGTACTGAATTTTTACTTTTGAATGTACTTTTTGTTTTTTTGCTTTTGTTTTACCATACTTTTGAGCAGATTATGAATTGTTTTTTTCCAGATAACAAGCACAGTTAACCATCATACTTCTGGGCTCTTTAAGCAGGTATGTGTCCATCTGGACATTATCTCCCCACTGATTTACAAGCACAAGCAGCATCATAGTACTTATCATACAGGAAGACCTACCCTACATACACAAGATTTTTCAGACACATTTCAGTTGTTTGAGTTTTTTTTAATGCAATTATTTACTGTTCAGATGGATCTGTAATCCTACTCATCAGATTCTAGATTCCCAGTAGCAATCTGTGAAACTGCCTCAAAGAGGCTTTGCACCATAGGTTGCATCTAATTATTATTCCCCTGTATGATATCAGCCACCACATCCCATTGCTTTTATTCCTTCAGCTGCTTCTGCAGAGAGCTGACAAACCACACATTCCTGAGGAAATAATGCTTTACCCATTAGTTATGGCATTTCACATCTGAAGTCTTACATCCCTGGGGAATGGAGAAGGACATCCTTTTTTATTGTTAAAAATTAATGTAATAGCATTGTGACATTCTTCTACACAGAGCTGGTTAAAATAAGTGACCATGTCCATTTCTAGTTGCAAAACCTTAAAATACATTGATGCTGTCACCTCATTAATTACATGGCAGCATACATCACTGTAGTAAGGTAGTTCAAAGTCTTTTTTCATAATGAAGAAAGAAGAAAAGCTTGTAACTGTGATTCCAACTCACCTGTCTGAGTTTTGCAGAAGATCCGTCTCAGCACCTTCTGGAAGTGAAAGTACTAAATCTAAAAGGGAGATCAGGTGATGTCCTGTAAACCAAATGTTGTCATACTCCTTCTGAAAAAAAAATACAAAAAGTTCAGCTGAGTACAAAATTTAGCTCTTAAATACTGTAACAATAACTTGCATAAAACAGAAATGTTTAAAAAAATCAAACCCTGTAAGAAATGTTTTCTAATATTGACATGTGAGTGAAGTACACAAAACAGCCTCTTCATAATTTTAAATTTTTTTGTCAGCCAGGAAAGAAATGGAAGAAACGAAGTAAGAGAATTCTGAAACTGTATAGTAGAAAGTTAATAATATAGTTTTAATTAACTTTCCCAACTTTCTGGTATAATTATTATAAAATATGAGATTAAAATGGCTTTGATCTAGCCCAGCTCTTCCTGATGGATTTATCATTTGCAAAGCACTCATAATAAAACACTGTCATCATAAAAGCAAAGCAAAAATTAATAATTCTATCTGAACTGTAATATTTGAATTATATTTTAAAAATGAGGAACTGTGGGGATAAAACAATGTACTGAGCAGTTTCACTTTAGGAGAGAAATCTATTTTCAAGCACAGAAAAGGTAGTAACTTCTTAGAAAAATACAATAAGATACTGCAATTAAAAATACAACTGTAAAATTATAACCTAAATATGCATAAACAGAAAAAGCAAAAGTAATGTTTTTAAAAAAACTTTCTAATCTTATGTGTCTTTTCAAAGTGCATTTTTTTAATGTACCACTAGAAGTTTAAGCTGTAGACATTTTCTCAATACCACACTGACAGAATTTTGAGAAGACAACTTGGTTTTTATTGGTAACAGCCTCACCGTTAATGCTAAGTGAATCTGATCCTTTATATTTTTAATAATGTATCCTTCCACACCAGCATGGTTGCTTGTCTTCAGTAAACACCTTCAAACAAACAAAACAAAGATATTGTCTCTTTAAAGCTGCCCCTAGAGTTAGTGAATGTTATCTAAGTTTTGAGCTAAGTGGGAGTTTTACCACAGAAGAACATTATGACTATGTAACCTTTAAACACTGGCTTACAGAAGATAGCTAATTTTATAAGAGACAATTGAAATTCATGATTTATCAAAGTATTAACATAGTAAAATTAATGTGGCTTATCAGATGGAAATTCTGTCAGAGATCAATGTATTGATACAATTAAGATGCACTAGGGCTGAGATTACACAAACTGCCTTTGGTGCTTGGATGCTTACCTGAATAATGTGTATTTTCCTTCTGTATCAAACTTGTCTATGAACAACTGCAAAACATTTAAACTCTTCTTTCTCTAAAGAAAACAGAGACGTTTCAGATGAATTCTAAAAAAAAATTAACTCAGCATTCAGAATCCAACTGATTCTGTAGGCCACTTAACATACCATATGCTCCATGGGACAAAGGGTCATAATTTTCACCAAATCCTGCAGTCAGAGAAAGGAAATACAATTTATAATTACATACAGATTATAGTCAGTGTGATGTAACATAATAGTCTACTCAAGGCTTTAAAAAAAACAAACCAAACAAAAAACCCACAGAACATTGGGAATGTCCAGGGAATAGAAGATTCTCATCAGAGAAATTCATGCTTTCTTCAGCGGTCAGAATCCCAGGGCTGATCTGCAAGAACACTATTCCTGTGCTGCTGGTTGCAGGGCAGGTAAGAACGTAGCCAAGGCTGGCAAGGAGATAAAAATGAGCAAGCACCACCTTTCACCTAAATCTGTGCCCACCTGCACCTTCAGTGACCTGCACATGCACTGGGTGTGTTGGAATTGTCACTGAACTTCATGCTGCAGCAGGCAGCAAAGACAATTCTGTACAGCAAGACACTGAGGGTTTCAATTTAAGAGCACAGGTGTGTAAAGGTCCAGTAGGATGCCTCTTGTCAAACACCCAGAGGACAGCTAGGCATGATTTCTAATCAAACTTTGAAGACTCCTGTATGCTGCTTTTTATTACCTGAGGTACATTAATAAAGCCTCTGAGTTCTAAATAGTGATGGAGAAGGCTGTTATCTTCCATTCTCAATAAACAGCTCTCAAACAGATCCTGCAGGTGTGGAAAAGAACAGAAAGATGTCAACAGTATGCACATATACAGAACACTATCAGCTTAACATTTCATGGCTGAAACAGCCTTCACTCAGAAATACTCATTCAGATAAGCAGCTGCAGTTATAAGTGATAGCTGTAACTTAAACATTTATGCAGGACTGTAAAGTTCAATAAATACAGGTATTTGTATGACTGAAAAATACTTAAGCCTCAAAATATTTCTGGAAATATTATCTGAACTATCATTTATACCTCTCCTAGAAGGACAAACAGAAGTTCTACCATTCCTCAAACTGAAAAAATAAAACATTGTAACATCAAAAATTTAAAAATTTAAAAAAACAACTTACAAGTCCTTTAGATAATACAGATTCTTCTGTTCTAGAAAAAAAATCAGATTTAAGGTTGTGAATTAAAAAGACAGTTGATATTTCAGAAGAAATAGTAGAACAGAGGTTAACAAGAACTTGTTCCTCAACAATTTTCATTCCATTTTTTAAATATAGGATCTTTGTTATTCTTCCCAAAGATTTTTAGAATAAACATGCTGATGAGAAATAAACATTAGACTTATCTCTTCACAGTCAAAAATTACTTTTTTCCCCTCAGTATTTATACGTGCTCAAAAGCAGTGTCATCTCCCACAGGTATTGAGACACTGATTACCAAAGAAAATTAAATTATAAACAGTCAGAATAGGAAACTTGCCTTCCATAGCAGTGCTAGAAGCCATTTGGTAACACTGCCGCTTATGAAGGGTGAAATAATCACATAGTAAATATAGTAAAGTTTGGTTTCCTTTAGAAAGCCTGACCTTTAATCATTTTGCATATCATGTCAAAATACATCCAAATAATATTTTCACAATAGTTGCCTTTAGTAATAATTGTTATAGAAGGGCAAGTAAGTATACACTCTAATTATTCTGCATGTGTTTAAACTACTAATTTTACATTTTCAGAACAAGGTTTCTAAAAATGGTATCACAATACAAGATGAAAACAATACATAAATGTTTAGACAACTTCTGCTTCTTAGTAAGAGAAGATATCTTGTAGTGAAACTTGCCATTTTAATGCTCAAGTTTGTAAACCTCCTCTGGACTTATCAATATTTCAAATTTTTTTAATGAGTTACTGTAAAAGATCACACTCACTATCTAGACCTGCAAACTCTACCTTTTCAGCAGCACTTCAATATGTGTCATATTGCACAGCAGAAGGTATGAAGGACTAGAAGAGAAGAATCCAGCTACATTAAACTGCATAAGCCATATACATTTCCACATAATTAATATATTTAAAAAAATAAAAATCTCTTTCTAAAATTATTGATTTTTAAATAGACAAAAAATTGTAAGTCAAATCACTGTTAAGAACTCTTATGGGGAAACTGTCTATAGATATGTAAATGAACAATTAATGCACATTAATTTTCAGCACGTGACTAATCATAGTAGTTTCTTTTAAAGGACAGTTCATCTAAATTTAAACTACACTAGACTAATCTGCAGGAGTATGTTCTCATGAAACATAAGTTACATAAAATATAAATGCTCAAATGTTGACATAAAATTAACACTACTGAAATACAGTTTTCATACATAACTATTCACAAATAAAGTTCTCTTCCATTCAGAAAGAATCTTCAAAGTACAGACTTACAATGAGCAAGAAAGAATAGTTCTTACCTAAAAACCACTGGAAAGCATTCAACACCAAAATGCTGAACAAACATCAGGTATGACAGACATGCCAAAGAATCAGCAGAATTCTTTCGCTCTATGTCTGCAAACTCCTGATTCTCCCAGTGTGGATTTTTGCCTTTATGATGTACAAACACTAATGGTATCAATTCTCCCATATTACACAAAATGTCCTAAAAAATGAAAACAGATTTCCTATAGTTGCCTTTAAAATAACTGTATGTCAATTAAGTTTTAAAGCTCTAGCTGTATTTACATACATTCTCTTGTACAGCATGCATATAAATTAATATAAATGCTTGTAATATATAAATTGTATGTTTGTAGTATATTAATTAATACAAACGTGTGGTATTTATGATATATGCACAAACACACATAAAAAATCCTGGAGGAAAAATAACTAGTGTTAGAAAAATGTTACTAAGATAGCAAAGTCAAGCACACAGAAGTTAGCCAAAGAGAGAATGAAGACCAACTGTAAATTCCTAGTTCAGCTCCCTTATCCCCAATGCTAACATTGAGTAACAATAAATTCATGAAAACATTATGTTATAAAATCTCTGTGGTTTTCAGATCACAGAAAACTCAGTATTTGAGTTTTTTCTCACTAATCAATATGGAACACAACATTTAGCTGCTACAGGCAAGCCCTGATTTAAAGTTAGATTTGCTTTGTATGGCCTTTCTTTCTCATGATGCACAACACAAGGAACCCCTAATATTTGTAAATCAGAAATACTACAGGGGTTACCCCCTCACACCCTTCCTATGGCTGAGGACATAATGTAACTCCTCTTGAACATATTACAGAGAAACAGGGAGATCAAGGTCAGCTCACTATTCTGGAGTTGTCCAAACCCAACATCCAGGATGGCACATTTTGGAAAATTAGGATTATGCACAATGTCATACAGTCTAAACATGACTTACTGACCTTAGCTTCAGCTCTCACTACTTAAAGCCATAAACAGAAGTTTACTGAGAAAGAGAAGAGAAGGTAATTCATAAGTAACATGAAGAACATGGTTTCAGACTGTGCCCAACAGGAAAGGCAGGATATACCTTACACAGCCCATTAAGTCACCCCACTAACCAATACAGAAATGGAAATGAGCACTAGAACAATTACAGGCAGTGGTGGACTGGACCACTGGCTCTGCACACACTGTAATCCATTTCCACTGCACTCACGGTAATTTCAGTGGCAAACTGCCGAAAAGGATGTTCTTCAATGCCCTCCAGGTGCTCAAGCTGAGCTGCCAATAATGGGTATTTCAGGCTTTGCATACAGCTGGAAAAGAAAGGGGTGGAATAAATCACCAGTACAGTCATAAATACAGACTATGATAGTGTCATTGATAACCAAGAATAATGCCTATACTCATATCAGCTGCTGCTATTCAAGGTACTCCAAGGAGAATAAAAAATAAAAACTCAACATCTCCTGTAGAAGCTTTATTTAGATTTCACCTCCAGACTATGATTGTTCTCACTGTTGGAAGTTTGAGGAACAGAGGAATACCAACTCAGCTTCACAATGCAGCAACTAATTTCCATTTTACCATTTCCCTCTACTAAATAGAAAGCATGAATATATAAGATCTGTTTAGGGTTCTTTATCAAAATACCACATTAGTTAGATATATGTTGGCAGCATTGTAAAACACTAAAAGATTATTTATTTGCTACCTATGTAATAAATGCCTACTATTCATTTTGTTAAGTTACAGGAATATATAGGACAAACATAAAATGCTCACAATTTTATTAATTCTTCTTTCAGCTCCATGTCATTGTATTCTGATGACTTTTCCATATTTTTAACAACTTCACTCACAAAAGGTTTAGCAAAGTCCACCACTGCATTGCAACACTGACAGAGACCAAGTTTATCTTCTTGTATTTGTTGTTTTGTATAAGGTACAGGTAAGGGAGTGAGCTGATTCATAATCATGGCCAATGACAAACCCACTGAGTAGGCCTTCTTGTTCTGAAGCTTCAAAAGCACTGGGCAAAGAAAATAAAAAAGAGGAAAAGAAGAGATAACATTTTGAGACATTAAGTTATTACTTACTTAGTAGAGGAAAACATGAAGAAAAACAACGTGACTAGGAAAGAAAACATTTTGTTTTCAGGGAAGGAGAGGGACTGACACCTGAAATCACATGAGCAAATCCAGGAAGACTAAACATCATCACTTAATTTAATATACTGTAGTTACCATGGCCATGTATTTGCAAATAACAAATATTAAATCTGGCACACATTTCAATGTTCTTCCTTTCTCCACAGCAGCAGGATGAGAACTAAAACAATGTTTTCTAGAACTGGGCTAAGTGAAATGATACATATTTGACCCAGAAAATGCATTTAGTACTTGACTCCTTTTGTGCTTAGCAAAATTAGAGACAATAGCCCAGTTTTTCTGCTGAGAACTGACCCTGGTTTTTACTCCATGGCAAAAATAACAGACACTCTCCCAGGCTGAGGAAGCAGCACCAGAGGCTCTCCATTTAACTGGATCAGTGCAGACTAATTGCAGAATGGCTACCCAAAAAAATTACACATTTCTCTTGTTAAATTCTAACAATACAATAACATATCCTGGACATTGCTACAATCAGTCTTCTACTTGATACACAACACTTCATTTCATCTCTATAATAAATCAGAAAGTACTGCTTGTTACCTACTTAAAGACTGGCCAAACCCAACATTTTAATTTTCATGTGTGAGCCAGAATAACATTCCCCCTCACCAATAAAGTATTTCAACATGCTTCAGTCAAAATTACAGTTTTAGACTATAAAAAATAGAATTGCATGTTTTAAAAGTCAGATAATGAAGAATTTCACGAATCTATGTGATTCCCTATTTCTGCAACAACAGTAGGAGTGCTTTACACCTCTAAATATAACTGCCATAGGACCACATTCTTGTAAATGATGACAAATAGCTGAATATTGCTTTTTCAATTGATGCTATTAGTTTCATCTATTTTTTTTTTCTAACAGGCCAATATAAGTATGAAATGTATGCCTTGTGTTATTTTGCAGAATATAATACACTGTAAAGCTTTTCAGGATGGATTTATTCTGAAACCATTCCAGCAATGGCTAAACTAAATTTATAAATAAATGAGAAAATAATTTAATTCAGAAATCACATGATAAACTGAATCCCACCTGTCTGCAAAGGCTGAAGCAATAACATGACAGTTTGACACACTTGCTCTCCAGAGGTCTGCTCAATCTGCTCAAGTAAACCCAAAAAAAGTTCCTTTGGATTGCAGAGCTGCAAGAGAGGAACAATGCATATTTTTAAATAACCGTGGTCATACTCAAAAAAATAATTAACATGGAATACAGAAGTTCCTGAATGTTGAGAGAGAAGATCTGAACATCCAAGATAAGATTTAAGAAAACAAATATGAAACAGTAAGTACATGCCTACAATTAACATCTACTGTAGAGCATACCTGTGTGACACTTTCATATGAGCTGAAAACATATAAGAGTAAAAACTGACACTAAACCTGATTTGAATGGGCTGTAAAAACCTCAGAGTACCTTTGCAAAGTAATTCTTTGGAGCAGAGAGAGAAGTAGAATTTGAGTGTGAATTTAACTCAAGCTATAAAGTTTGCAAGTTGCTTTTGGAGTGCATAAATGAAAGAGAACGAGTCTTTTACAGGTTAAAACATTTTTCTGCTCCTACTCCATCAGAATCATCAGGTAATGATTCTCATATTGAGGAAGGGTGAAGGATTTAAGGAAAAGACTTTTCTGAGTGAATCATAAAATAGAGAACAATAAATACTATTCAGACAGAGATAAGTGGAAAATGGCAAGGTCCTGCAGCACAGTTTTGAAACTAAAGAGAGAACATGAAGGGAGAGACCTTGAATTAGATACTAGAAAAGACATTTAGCAATGTACTGTAAGTTTTACTCAAGCTAGCTAAATCAGGTAAGATTGTGTCCTTCAGATCAACCTAGCTCATTTTCATATGAAAACCACACCTCTGATGCTGAGCCTACCACTTCCAAACAAAAAGCCCTACCCACTGAACATGCATCATGAATTCAGAATTCTCTCCACCTTTAAACTGAGGCGAGGGAATGTTGAACTAAGAGCAGCTTACCCAAGTAGTGATGCAGATTCATTATGCAAATATTAACAGAATCAAATTGTACAAACATGTTTGTGTAATTGGCCTTTGGTGTATTAGCTTCATGGATTAATGATCTTGAACCCCTTTTTGTGCAGAACTTCCCTAACATTGTTGTATCATAATCATGTATTTCAAAACCATACCTGTGCCAACTGATCCAGTATCCTCAGGCAGTGTTCTCGCTTATCATCCTCTTGTTTATACATAAAAATACATCTAACAAGAGGAGAAATGAGATTCCAACCCATGTTCTTGATGATAACCTAAAAAACAGATATTCAGAGAATAAACCAAAACTGGATTTCTTTTAAACCCAGAAAGATTGTATACATAAAGACCAAAAGCAACAACAGATCAATGTCCTGGTTGTAACTATCACTGTCACTGAATATTTGGCAACTGTTACCATAATTTGACACACATTGTGTCCTCTGCCCATACCTATAAACACAAATTTTGTATAGTTTTCTTCTAATTATTGACATGTCAATATTTCTACATGTCCATGACAATACATTTAAAATGGGACTGAGCAGAGGAGTTGTGCTAAAAGAACACTTGGACAAATTATTCACGAGGAGATTGAGACTTTCAGTTGTTACTCCAAACTCACAAAATTCAAAACCAGATTGTGAACCCCCTGTAATAGATTATGAACTCCATGTAACATTGCTAAAATATTCTACCCTTCACTTTCTTTCTGAACTTTCTATTTATCTCTGCTCAATTTGGTATATTGTCTCAGCATCCCTAGTGCCCACAGACATTAGTATTTCAAATTAGCATCAGCCTAGTTGGCTCCTGTAATTGGCCAGTATTGTTATATCCATTTGTGGTAGGCTGACCCCCAACAGCAATGAAGCACCCCTCAGCTGCTGGCTTGCTCTTGTCCCTCAGTGGGATCGGGGCCAGAGTCAAAAGAGCAAAACAGAGGAACTCCAGAGATGAGATAAGGCCAATGTAATAAGTGGAAGAGAAAATACAGCAGGGAATGATGGGCAATGATGCAGATCATCTCCCACGAGGAGACCAATGCCCAGCCAGCCTCCAAACAACAGCTGCTTTGGAATGGGACCCTACCCACGTGTCTTTACTGTTGAGCACGGTGTTGTATGGTTTGGAGCATCTCACTGCTTTGGGTCAGCTGTCCAGCTGTGCCTCCTCCCAAATTCTCTGCTCACTGCGGGCAGAGTGAGAAAGGGAGAAGGCCTTGATGCTGCACAAGCACTGATCAGCAGTAGTTGAAACACTGGTGTATTATCAGCACCTTTTTGGTCACAAATCCAAAAC
Organism: Ammospiza caudacuta; assembly: GCF_027887145.1. Lineage (NCBI taxonomy): Eukaryota > Metazoa > Chordata > Aves > Passeriformes > Passerellidae > Ammospiza > Ammospiza caudacuta. Next base: position 32,201,066 of record NC_080599.1, on the reverse strand, counting down.
ACAGCACTATGCAGGCTGCCATGAAGAAAGCCAACCCCATGCCATCCAGACCCAGTACACCACCTGAAATCCCTGTCCTGTGGAAGTGGGACACTGTCTGTTTCTCCTCATTAAGCTTTTCTGCTTTCTTTTCCCTCTGCTTCACTCACAAAGGAGTTATTAATGGCTTTATTAAGATTACCATGACTTGGGTTTCTGTGAGCTACCTGAATACAGAACTATGTGCACTTAACACAGAGCAACCCATTAGCTATTCATATGTACAGCCTTGCTCCATAGAGAAAGTAGCTTTTCCTTCTTAATAAGCAGTTTTATATTAATGATGTTAATAAACACTAATATGTAGTGCAAACTTAAACTCACCTTGTTTTTCTCATTTTGAATTACTTCTAATAACTGAGCTGCATATCCATCTTCCAAACACTTCTGACCTGCTACCTGAAACAGATTAAAATCTTCTCCTTTGAAATCAGCTTCTTCCAGAATTTGCTAGAAAGAAAATACGAATGTTTAACTCCATACTTATCAATGTCAATTAAGAAGTAAGAAAATCCATGCTTTCATTTCAAAATTAAATGTAGTATCATTGTAACTTTTATACATTTTCCACATATTAAAAAAGCTACCAAGTTACTACACAAGACAAGGCAGTATTTCAATAGCACTAAGTCTAGACTACAGCATTCTCTTTGGAAGATGTGTTTTCTACAACTACCAGCTTTTGTTCCTAGGTACAACACTTCCATCTCCAAGAAGCAGAAATAACCAAGCTTCTTGGGATAAGCACCACAGAGAAGTCAATGAAACATGGAGGCTGAATTCAGCTGCCCCATGAAGAGTTCTACCAACAACTGACTTGTCTTTTGAGGTCATTTTGGCTTTAATTCTAATATATGAAAAGAAATCACACTGCTGACACTTGTTACTTCTAAGGAAAGAAAACTACTTACACATCTTTGTATTATGGCTTGAAGTTCATCAACTGCCATTACAGTTTGACTGTGTTCTTCTGGCATGAAAATTTATTATAAATTAAAGAGGGCAGTATTATATCACACGAACTTAAAACAGAGGCTGAAAAATAATCACATTACCATGAAAAATGTTAATGGAGGAATAAGAACAACCTAGACAAATATTAAGACTACATAATTAGAATAAGGGAAAACTAATTTTTTACAAAGTATATGCTATATTATTCTACTCCCCATATTTGCAGGAGACAGAATTAGAGACAGGAAACAACCTGCATTCTATGTAAAGGAAAACAATTTTTCAAGTACTATCTGGGTCATCTTAAGAAGCGTGAAGGTTTCAGTGACACATACATGGAAAATGCAGCTAACACAGAGCAAGTCTGGGCTCACTGCACACCAAGTATGCACACCCATGACACACTACATTTTCTGTGACTACTCTGACCAGAGGGGCTTCTGCTCAGCCCTGACTGGAACACACTAACCCAATATCTGCAATGTGAAGGCACTGATCCAAACACCATGCCAGTTTATAGCAACAGTCCAGTGAAGATTACATGTGTAGTTTCATTTATTTTTTTCTAGTGTCTAGGTTGGACTAGTTCAGTGACTTTTTACATCTAGGTATTAACATTTAAAACTTTCTTGCTAAAAACAACAAAATTATAACGTTTGACTAATGTCAAGTACATACCAAGTTTTAAGTAGCCAGGACCATGAATTACAAATGCAATCAAGCCTGGTTATCCTATGTGATATATCATAGAAGCAGTCATAATCTTTATGGTTTTAAGTAATGCCATGGGCCTAAACCTGGTTATATGATCACTATGACTGCCAATTACCCCTACATTCGGTTAATTAGATAATTATTCATCAAAACACAGGTGTCTCCATGCAATGTCCTCAGCCTTTCTTCCTATGTTTGACTGAATGTGGTGGGCTGACACTGGCCAAACACCAGCCCACCTACACAAGACAATACACAGATAAAGAACCTATCTAGATGCTCATAAAAGGGGACAACTCACAAAAGCCTTAAAGGCATCTGTGTGTGACTTTCTTATTCAAAGAATAAACAACTCACTTTCTATTCTTCACGGCCCATTCTGACATCTGTATGTCACTGAAACGTATCCTTTCTAGCCCGTCATTTTACCCAGATCATTACCACATACTTTCTTACCACACATTGTATTATTTAATCTTTTCATTTTACAGAATGTTACTAATCCCACCAAAATAATTTAACATACTTTCGAACACCAGTACTGTTGCATTTTCAGCCCTCAGTAACTTCACAATGTACTTACAGCCTGGAAAGGCGCCCCAAGCACCCACCGTGCTGCAGGGATTTACTGACAGGGCTCGCAGATGGTCTCCGGCCTTAATACTTAATCCGGTTTCCAGCTGAATCTTTTAGGAGGTTTCAGCGGCAAGTGAACAGCATCTGAATCATGTGAAACGTTCTATTAATACTCACCAAATTCCCTCCTAATAAACAGATATCCCGACCCTTTCTCTGGGTGGCAAAACACCCAGGCTGGGACGAAAAAGCTGCCAGCCTCAGCCAGTAAACACACGGCCGAATGAAAAGCCACAAGGGCACCGAACCGCCTCACCTCAGCCCCTGCCAGAGGAACCCCTCAGCTCCACCTCACCTCAGCCCCTGCCAGAGGAACCCCTCAGCTCCGCGCTGCCGCCTCTCCGGCACCGAGAGCGACACCACCTCACCTCACCTCAGCCCCTGCCAGAGGAACCCCTCAGCTCCGCGCTGCCGCCTCTCCCGGCTCCGCCCCGGGTGAGAGGTCGGCGGGCGGAGCAGCGCTGATGGCGATGATGGCCGCCGGGACGGGCAAGCCCCGGCGGCGGCGCGCAGGTGGGCGCCGGGATCGCGCGGCAGCCCCCGCTCCCCCCGCCTGGCGCTTTGGGCTCTTCCTGTGCCCCCAGACCAGCACTGTGGCGGACTCGCCCAAGCTGCCGTGCCGAGGGGAGCGGCGAGCCGGCCGAGGTCGGCTCTGTGGGCCTGTGCCGGGCCGAGTGCGGAGCCGTGATGAGGGACGGGCCGGACGAGGCAAGGCCGGGACCCTTGGTCCCGTCAGGCCGTGAGGGGCCGGCCCGTCCCGGCCCGCTCGGAGCGGCGGGGACGGGTTGTGATGGCGGCCGTGCAGCTGAGCGGTCACAGCGCTGAGCCCTGCCCGGAGCGCTGCGTCTTTCCCAGGGTGACAGCGCGGTGTCTCCCCTGCTGTTGCCCTTGTCGTGGGGGAGCAGCTGCTCGGGACAGCCGGGTCGGGAGCTGGGTCAGGGGCCGTCCTGGGCGGCTCCGAGAGCGGCAATAGCGGCTCCGTGTCAGGTGCCGGCGGTGGAGCTGGCACGGAGCAAAGCTCTGCGGTGGGGCAGCGCTGGGGACGGCCGGGGTAAAACTGGGCTTTACCAGCGGGGTAAAGAGACACGGGGGGTGTGGCGGGCACAAAATTTTTTCAGAATTTTTTCCCTTTTTTTTTGTATATAGAACGTGGTGAATGAAAGTACGATACAAGTTGGGCCTGTCTCTTTTCGCACTTTAAAAAGTGTATCTAAATGGTTGTTGCATACCAGCTTACTGAAACCACAGCCATCAAAAGCAGTAATAATTACTAAGAAATTATCTTGGTTGTGCTTACAGTTTAGAGGTTTTAATATTTTTCACGTTCCAACATCTTCCACTGTTAAGAAAGTACACTAATTTGTATATTTGATTTCTAGGAAATAAGCATTCAGCTGCTCAGAAAAATGAAGATGCTGCTCAAAGGTATAATTTCTGAGGAACAGTATGTGATATTTGTGTTGTTTTATCTCACTCTGGAATTACAGTCTGTGTACTGCAGAGGCTTTGCTTTCTCAGAGTACCACAATGAATTTCAGTAAATCACCAGCATCAACATCATGTAGGACATGTTTGGAGTGATGCTGTGTAGCTTCTAACAGCATGCATACCTGAGCATTGTGTAATAAACTAAAAGTTTGTAATCTGATGTCCAAAATTGTATTGCTTGCTTTTTGTTGTCTTAACTTCTTTACATACCTGCCATTTATAATTATTTACATCAAAAAACACTCAGGAGGAGACATTTGTTAATTTTATTCCTACCTTTACTTTGTAACCTCACAGTCATGTCCTAGTTCTTTTTTTCTTCCCATTCTTCATGTCTTACCCAGTTCCTGTTTTCCTGACAACACTCCATAAATTGTCCCAGGTTCTTTGTCCAGCCAGTTCTGGATTTCCCTCTTGCAAGAAAATTTGGGAATGTATTGCAATATAGTAAGAGTCAACACTTTTCTTGACCCGCAAATAAAGCAAACCAATATAAAATAAATAACCCTTTGTAGTTGTAACAGAATTACTAGTCCAGTTACTTGTTACTTGTTTGGCCAACATGGTGTGATACAGAAAAATATAAGCTGTATTTCAGAAAAAAAGATAAAAATATGATTAGAAAATTGTTTATGGAATCTGCCCTCTGTATCATTCCGTGTCTGTTCTGTTACAGGAAAGCAGCTCTGGAGGCTGCACTGAGACACAAGATTGAATGTGAGAAAAAAGCATTGTCTATTGTTGAGCAGCTCCTGGAAGAGGACATTACTGAAGAGTTCCTTCTAAATTGTGTAGGTGTTGCAAGTTTTTATACTGTTTTGTATCTTTGTGTGATACTTTTAAAAAAAGGTTTTGGAACAATTTGCTGCAGTTTGAAATAGCCAAACCATTGATTCCGTCTTTTACCAGCTGTGGTAACAGTTTCCCGATTTTTAAGGGTTCTGCAGTGAAAACATGCCCTAGTTTTGCAGGACTGTGTACATTAATGAATCCTCACTCTTTTCTCACAGCCTTTGTTTATACCTCTGTGGTTCTGGACTGACAGATGAGCTGTAAAAATTTAGGTTCACATCATACCATCTGTAAATGTATGCAAAGTCTCTATAAAGCACCACAGTTATCTGGCAGCAGAGTTTTGCTGAAATGGTATGATAATTATTCTTGTTAAGGTTGTAAATAGGCTGATTAATAGGTGTACCAAACATGTAAATAGAGGAAAATTACAGAAATAGGTGCCACACTAGAGGCAAAACTGTGAAGGTTTTTTGTATATGTAAAAAAGAAATGCCTAGGTCTCTTCCTTCTGTCTTTGCCCTTTTACCTTTTCTACTGTGTTGTTCATTAAACTTAATGGATAACTGTTATAAAATTTTAGATATCTATATGCTGAAGAGATGTTTTGAGTACAAAACTGGCAAGTTTTCCAGTGTCTACTGTTGAGCCATTTCTTGTCATTTTAGGGAAAATGTATTACTCCATCTCACTATAAAGATGTTGTTGATGAGCGATCTATCATCAAACTGTGTGGTTATCCTCTATGTCACAATAAGCTGGAAAATGTAAGTTGCTTTTCCTTTGTGCTGTTATCAAAGGAATCTTTTCACAATTTTTATTCTCTTGCAGTTTCTTTTTAATATTAAAGTTAGAATATTAAGCGCAGATTACTGTCAAGTAAAGAGCCAGGCATTATATAATTCCATTTCAGTATAATCTTTCTGAAGTGAAAGGTGAAATTTGATCAGTAGAGGGCAGTTCTTGTATGACAGAATCAGTTACTGTATGATCAGAATCACAATGTGTGGATCTGTTCTGACAGGGATAGAGATGAAAGAGTTGTGACTTCATGGCCTTCCTTTGTGAATGGAAAAACTTAGAAATCTTGTTCTTCTGTCAGTGTAGCAACAGATGTCTATGAGAAGGATTGAAGTGAAAAAACAATACAGTGCAGGGATATTATTATGTGAATGCATATATATCTGCTATGAAAATGTATGTAAACTGTGGCAATATGAAAGTCACCCCTCTTTAGGTGTGATGTGTGAGAGCTTAAGTAGAACTCAGAGGTCAGTTAGATAACCTGTGATGTAATACCAGTGCTACATGTGCTTATCTGAAAACATTCTGCTCATGTACAAAACAATTTACTGTTTTGGACTTCATCTATTTGCTTAGATGTTCATTTCAAAACTGTTACAGTTTGCATAAGTTCCTCTGGGTTTGTCTGGGTGGTTGTGGGCGTCTGACAGTTCAGTCTCACGTGCATATAAATAGATCTGGTTTAAGGAAGGACCTGTCTGTAAATGCTCAGCACTTACACATGAGGAAAGCTTTGCCATGGCAGCTCCATTGTTTTATGTTCAGCACTGGTTTTCTTATAGCTGTGGAGCTGCCTTTTACTGATTAATGAGATGTATATGATTAAAGATAAACTGCCATTCTTACATCTGAGAAGGTGCAACATCAGAAGAATTGAGAGAAAAGGTGGTTGTATTATGCAGTTCTGTTAAACAGAATATATTGCACATACCCAAATATGTGAATTAAGAATGAAGATTTCTCTGTACTCATGATGGAACTGACAATGTTGCTGATGAAACTATTTATTTTAGGTGCCAAAGCAGAAGTACAGAATCTCAACAAAAACGAACAGAGTTTATGATATCACTGAAAGAAAGGTATGATAAGAAGTGTATTTCTAGGATGTGTTTAAGGGTGGCAACATCAGAAATGCATTTTGTAACAGCATTCATATGGTGGCTTGATTCAAAGGCAAATAGGTTTGGTTCTTATGAAAATAATTTTCACAAACTGTTGAAATTTTTTGTGCATTTCACTTCCTAGATGATACCTTTGAGACAAAATACATGGTTTTCTAAGTTTAAACATAAGATGGAAAATTTTACTTGGATAGGTGTTTGAATGTGGCACAGCTGATCTGTTAAAGGCATTTGTGAAGTGTTCTTTATTTTGCTCCAGCATAGTCAGTGAGCTTTAGTAGGATCAAAGTGCACATCCTTTTCAACCACTGAAGTCTGCAGTAATGTAGCACAAGTTACATCTTACATGTCCCTTAGTGTTCTTTTTAGGGGAACGTTTAGGTTTCTGTTTTGAGGACTTTTCAACATAATACCTAACTCTTCACAAAATGTTTCTGGAAGTATATTCACAGGTGGTTGCATAAAAATCATCTTTGCCATTTCACAGGATACACAGTCACCTAAGGCACATAGACACTAAACTGTAACATAAATGTTTCCAGTTACAGGACACATTTCTTCAGTGTCACTAGTATGCATTCCTTTCCTCTGATTAAAACTCTGGGATACACAAAATTTTAGGAATTGCTTTCATAAGCAATCAGGCAAGACTTGAACAAGAAGTGGGATGATTTGTGTTCTTCCCTTGTGATGCAAGTTTGCAAATCTGGTTTCCAAAGATGCTGCAAATTTTTAGGTGTTCTAATTATTGCAAAATAGGTTCTGTTGCTAAGAAAAATTTTCATTATTAGACATCTGAATTTTATTGTATATGTCTTTCAAACTGTATGAACAGCATATTGGGTTATGGGTTCCTCTTTGAAAAGTTTGGTTTGTTGGGGCTTTTTAAAATTATTGTTATATAGAATCCAACACTGGTTTGCTTCTCAGTGTGTAATAAAAGTGCAGAAAGCAGAAAAATGGGGAAGAAAGAAGCAGCTAAATGTGGCTTGTGTGGAATGGGTTAGACCTATTTGATAGGTTGGGTTTCTCAGATGAACTGAAAACCTGGCCATAGGCTTGAAAAGAAACAAGTATTGGTACTTAATTTTACAGGCATTAAAAGAAATTACTGTTGTACCTTTCTATGTATTAAAGTTGGCCTTAGTAATGTTTTCTTGCTTTCTCTCATTGCCAGTGCTTTTGCAGCAATTTTTGCTATAGAGCATCTAAATATTTTGAAGCTCAAATTTCCAAAAGTCCAGTGTGGATGAGAGAAGAGGAAAAGTAAGTATAATCTTACACATTCATTGCACCTTTTGAGAATATTATTTCTCTATACATCTGCAGTGGTAATTAAGAGCTGCAGCACATCAAAATGATTTGTCTGAAGCAGAGGTAGCTGATGTTAACGTGTTAGCTTAGCATGGTGTTTGTTTTAGAAGTGTTGTAGCTGTATGGGTTACAGAAATTGGCATGGTTCAGTACTACTCTCATCTACTTAGCAGAGGTGGCCATGTTAGTTTAGAGGGCTGATTAGTCAGAAATAATAGTTAACTCCTATTAACTTTAAAGTGGACTGACTGGGATTGAATTTTTACAAACAGGTTGGAATAATCTTACTCTGTTACAAGAGATTTTCTAATTTTAGCACAGCACTTGGTATTGATCTTAAGCTTAGACAGTGAATGCTTGCATCTGAAAGCAGTCTGTAACATGAAGAGGTTTTTTATCCAGTCTAAATTTCTGATTGCCTGTGTCTTGTTCTTCCTGCAATACGCATTTTGGAACAGTGTATGCAGTCCATGTTCCCAGCTTAGGAAACACGGGCTTGCAAATATTCAGTGGAGCCAATGGGTGTCACTGTTGAACAACAAAGACTGACATAGAGACTGTTCAGCAAATTTACTCAGCTTTCATTCTACAAGATGCTACTTCTCATAGTCCCTAGGTTTCAACAAAGAAAACAGCTGGAGTTATATCTGTCATATGAAATTTATGGTCAGTGAGAGAAGAGCTTTAGAGCAGCCTCATCAGATCTGAGGTGTTCTAGTAGGTAAAACTAGACTCTTCATTAAATGTTTAAGTATACCAGTGCTTTTTAGATAATGTTTTGCTATTGTCAAGAAAAGCATTTCTAAAATCTCCCTTTATTCTTCACATCAAAAATGTATAGTTCTTTTATGCCTGACATAGTTAATTATTTATTCTGGGTTGGTGGTGGGGAGGTGATCTTTTCAAAAAACCAAACCAACAAACTCCCAGATAGTTCTTGGCTAGCTACACCTCTTTGCACAACCACACACATGTGCACACACTGACATGGTAGAATAGTTGAAATTCCTTTGACAGAAAAGACTACAACCTCCACTTAAAACTCCAAAGAAGAATTATATGGAGCTAAAAATTTAAATCACTCTATGTTATCACCTTTAGTTTCCAAATTCAGTTTATTGATATGAGTGGTGCAGCTTTCCTGCAGGGTCTTTTATGTACTGAAAGGTGTTAGTACACTGACTTGCATTTAGTGTCTGTTTAAGAGGTTTTATTTCAGTCACAGGATACATTAGATTTTTAACATTTGCTATTGAATAAGAAGAATAGCACTGATAGGCTGCCTCATAACTGAAGTAGATTAATTGCAAGTAGGGCTTTGGAAAGAAATTCATAAGAATTTGTTTATTCATATTTTTAGTTTCTGGAAACCTTTGAAAACCATTTTCTTTAAAAAATATATAACTTGACAGCCTAATTTTTAACAAAGTAAAATTTAAAATAAGTAAAAATTTCATGAATATTCATATTTTTACATTAATTGGAACATTTTCCTATAAATAGCTCAGAATTGTCCTTACTGTAGGAACCTTATGATCTATGAGGATCTTGGCATGTTCTCTTGTTTGAAGAAGAGACCAGAGGGTGATCTGCTTTGAACAGAGGGTGTTGGACTAGAAGATCCTCAGATGTCTCTTCCAAACTCAACTGGTTTTGTATTCATGTGTATTTCAAGAGAATAGATTTAGCAGGAAAATGTTCATTCTGTTTTCTTTTTCCAGACCACCCGACATAGAGCTGCTGAAGGAGGGACGGAGGTACACCGAGCAATTTCTTTTTGTTGTTAGATGCACTTATAGCTAGAAATTTAGCATCATAGCAGATGCAAAGGGAATCTTTGTTTTGTTGTGTTATAAAAAAGACCTTACTAGAACCTATGCAAAGCTTTTTTTTTCCCTTTGTGATTATAACCCAGCATATTTGATCTGTATGATTTAGTGTACAGCTGCTCTTGGATTGTGTGTGTTAATTGAGCCTGTTGAAATCTGAAACAAATACACTGTTTGTACTTTGAATATTTTATGCCATCTATTCTTTATAAAGAAAATTGTGTCAATTATATGTGATGAAAGCTTCTGTACTTCTTAATCTAAAAGGTCTCTATGAGCCAAAATGAAATCACGCTACTCTGTCATCTCGCTGTACCTTGCTGTGCATTGAGCACTTTCTGTTTGTTTTCTTTAGCAACATGTTGCCATTAGGTGGCAAACTTATATATGCTGAAACAGCTCAGCTGTCCCCCTGATTTATGGGTACTATATTCCTACATATGTTAACATGCCTGTCTTCATTTAAAAATTGCACTGTTCATTATGCTAAGTCTGACATTGTTCTGTCTTTAATAATATTTTGTTTATACTGTTTCTTTTCTAACTACCAATAATCAGCTGAGAACTCACTTCTCTAAATAGTGTCTATGCTTGTCATTTTGATTGTAGAATAGTACAACTCTTAGAGTTCAAGAAGACTTTTAGAAGAGCACATGATTCTTAAAGCAAAAAGTTACACTTCTGCTATAAGGGGGGAAATGCTTTGTTTATCATTCTTACATGAGAATAGAAGCTATTGCAGATAATAGCCATTTCTTATTTCACTGATGATTTGTGTTTTCTTTTGTAGTGGACAGTCTGGAGAAGAGGTGAAACTGCGTGATGAAGTAATTAAAGCATCTGACATTGAAAATCCTAGGATATCTTCAGATCCATGTGAATCTCGTTCTCATGACACAGCCAGTGACAGCAGTACTGATACTGAACAAGAATTTATTTCCTCTGTCCTACCAGGAAGTCAGTCAAGTTCAGCCAATTTTGCACAGCAATTGCACAGAAAAAGCATCCTCAAAAAGAAGCCTGCTCGAAAAGTCCATGCCAGCCCTAAAACTGAAGATGCAGATGTGGCAGAAGCCACTGAACAACTCTCTCATTGTAAATTAGACACTCAGGAAGAAAGACACGCTTGCTCTGTTCATAATGAAGTAACTGCACCACCTTCAGACAATACTGCTCCTGAGAAATCAAGTGCTTCAGAAATCTTTGAAAATACGTATGGATCACAGATAGTTTTTCTAGGTGTGAGCAAAAGAGGAGCAGAACATCTTAAAAGAACATTAGCTAAGTCAACAGAACATAAAAACCCTGAACTGAGGCATCCAGTTAATTCCAAAGGCAGTTTACTAGAAGTACTTAGGCAAACACTTATGGAGTGGAGAACTGAGGAAACTTTAAAATTTCTCTATGGCCCAAACTATACTTCTTTGTACTCATCAGAGCGCATAGCATCTGTCAGCCAGGAGACTGAAGAACTTGATGAGGATGACTTAGATACACCTGATGATCTCAGCACTGTTGCTCTAGGGGAGTCTGAAAACAGTCTGAACTATTCTTTACCTTTCACAGGCTCAAGTGGAATAGTTAAGCCTGTGCCTAGTTATGAAAAGCTAAAAGAAGAAACAGAGCTCCTAGAACTCCGGGTAAAAGAGTTCTATAAAGGAAGGTACGTCTTGGCTGAGGAGGCAGCGACACAAGCACAGGAAGGGGAGCATCCCAGCAAAGACAGAGTAAGTGTCTGCTGTAACAGTGTGGAGGCTGTATGAAGCCTGAATAGACCTTCAAAGAATTAGTATTTTGTTTCTGCTGTCGTAAGTGGATAACTATCTCTCATAGAGAAAAATTCCATTAGCTGCATACTTATGTTGCATCAGATTATGCAAGTGTCTGCCCATTAAAAAGGAGTTTGGTTGTTTTTTTTTTTCAGAGATAAAAGTTATTTAATGTTTAAATATTTATTGATTATCTGTGACTTTTTTGATGTACTGACTAGTGTTAAACACTAGGTTATAGCTGTTAAAATTTCTTGTCTGATACAGGATGATCAGCAGGAAGATCTCACCTTCCCACTTGTTGATTCAAATGCACAAATGCAGATTAGGAAGCGAATTGTCCTTGAAAAACTGAGAAAAGCGTAAGTACATTTTACTTTGGTGAATGTCAGTCTGAAGTTGGTGCTTGTTCATTATTATTTTAAGTAACAAACACATCCAAGGATGGGCCTGGCTCTTTCTAGATGGCCTTAGTCATAACTTAAGCCCATTATTGCCCTAAAGGACTTACTTAGTTCTGCAATAGTCAGCTGTAGTCCAGTTGTAAGTGCCAGTTTGCACCATCTGTAGCTACCAACTGCTTACATTTGGACTGAAAAACTTGAAATTGATTGAGAGGAGTTCAAATATTTGTCTTGTACATTAAGCATACTGTTACTTGTAAACAAATCCTTGTAATTGTTTAAGATATGTCATACAAAGAGAGAGTTTGTAATGCGTGTTTGGATGGCTGGTATCAGTATGCCCCTAGCTACAACCACTAAAGGCCCTCACAATTGGATCTTAAAGCTTTGCAAACATCAGACCTTCTTCATATGCATCAAAGGGCTTTGGAGTCACAAAAGAGATTAAGGCATTTCTGATGTAGCTGTTAGAATTATGAATCTGTCAAAGTTGGGAGAACCTTGAAAATATTCTCATTGTCAAGGCAGTGCAGATAAATGAGTTTGAAGGTCATGATTCTGTTGGCTTTGGTAGTGGTATTTACTTTTCTGTCATTGTAGTTTGTGTTACCTAGCCAAACTAGGCTTTGCAGAAGCCTTTTTTTTAACTTAAAACCTCACAACCAAGCCCCTCATCCCTGCCAAAATAAAAGGAAAATCCTTTCTGTTTTTCTCTACCTGCACCATGTGTGGATAGGCCACAACCATGGAATCAAACCATCCCCCAAGTGTCTTGTCTGTAAATGTCGATTTTTTTCAAATTTTCTGAGTTGATGCAGTTGTTTTGTTACAATCAAGAGATAATTTTCATTGTGATAAAGCAATGAATATGCCCAGCATCATAAGAACCCTGTGTTCAGTTTTTGTAAAATATGCAGTCTTCCAGAATACTGATGCAGTAAGTGTTATGTGCATATAAGTGCAAATCACTGGATATTCCAAACAAGAGAATTTTAACTATTTAACAAGTAAATAAAGGCAAAAGTTTAATCCTAAATGTGAAAAACAAAGGATGTTATTTCCATCATTTGGGAATCCTGACAACTAGTTAAAGAGTATGTGCAGTTTGTGTGGTCTGTCCTTTTTATGCACAGATAAGTAAGGAGGAAACCTGTCTATTTCTTTCTTTTGAAATTTTCTGGTAACTATCATCTAGATTTCATCTGCCAAGATCACAGTGGACTGACATTTCTGTTGCATCTGTGTGAGTCTGAGGTTAGCAGGTATATTATGTGTGAATACCCCATTTAGATATGCAGCTTCCTTTTGTATTGTTATTTTTGAGCCAAGTAAATATAAACCTTCAAAAAATGTATAAGGCCTGTAGTTCTAATCCTCATAATTGTAAAAATACTTTTTCAGAACTGAAAGGTGAAACTAGTAAGTATATGTATGTAGAATTATATTTAAATCTCCACATTCACACAGAACTAGAGCTTATTTTTAAAAACGAGCGGTTGTGAAGGTGTTGGCCCAACCAGCGCACAGAGAGAGCTGAAATGACAGCTATAGGCCTGATCTGCTGCACAGAAGTCAATCTCTTTTCCTTTTTACTAACCTTGATAAGCTTTGGTGGAAATCCTACTTCAGAAGAAATTAGAAAGAGAGGAAAATGTATATTGACTGGTGTCTTTTGCCTTCTAGGTTATCTGCAGTTTTGGGCCCTCTTCAGATTGCTTCAGGTGATGTTTACACAGAGCTAAAAAATCTTGTCAAAACTTTCCGGTGAGTATTGGTCTTTACTCAGAGATTTTTATAAATGGATGAATTAAACATGCAGTTGAATGATTTGTGATTTGGCACAGAGAGGAGGGCCCTATTGCAGATTTCCCCTTCTCTTGCTGCGTGTTCATGTAGGTAATGTCACATTCCCTGTGGACTAACAAGTCAGCCCTTTCCCTGCTCCTGACAGTGGCTAGGTCACCAGGAGTATTTGTAGATTTTTAAAAACTAGGCCAGTGGTCTCTGGAGGATGCTGGTGAGTCTTTTAAAGGTTCTGCTACCTCGTCACCTCCTATTAAGCGTGAGTTTCTGAGATCTGTCCTTTTCTTTTGCCCTAGCTTCCTGCAGCTGGGCTAAATGGCTTAAATCTGATTATTAATGTTTACCAGTAACTTCTAGAGTCAGTTGGATCTGTCTTGTTCCTGATTTCAAAGGGAAGAAGATCTAGTGGGCACTTTTCATCACCACAGGTCAGTCAGTAGGACTAAAGACAGTATTTGGAAACAGTGAGATAAAGAAGGAGGGAAAACAGAATGGTAACTTCTCTGAACATTCTTAGGTTTTCTTTGGGAGAAAACTGTCATAGCCTGGACCTAGATTGTGTCCTTCACCCTCAAGTATTGTCAGAAAAAGAGCAATAGCAGTTGCTAGCTGTGTGTTCATTGTCATTCTTGAGACATCCCTCGCACATCCTCAGCCTGTATGAGGTTTACATGTATATTTTCCAAAACTCATTCATGTAGCATTTGCCACAAGGAGTCTGGGCTTTGGTGAGTAGAAACCCAGCTCTAGCCAATTTCTTACAACTTACCCCGTATCTGGAAGGACACCACTAAAACACAGATGTCTCTCTGCAAGATTTCTTACTGTGGAAGATTCTGTCTTCCTTTCTGGTAACTGTGCATCTCATCTGTGCATGATCTTTTTTAAATAAAGACATTGATACTGTTTGAATCTGTTTCTGTGATTGCAGTCTTTAAAGTTCTGACTTGCCTTTTCTTTTAACAACACCACTGAAACCAGTGAAAATGTTTTTGCATATAGTGTAGTGTATAGATAGCTATTGATTAAGATCTTTGTGTCTTAAAACAGTTTTATTGCTTTGCAGTTTAAATGCTTAATAGTCACTTTAGCTCGTGGATTGATAAAAGTAGAGAAACTACATTTGGTGTCTTTCAAGCTACTTTTTAATGATTGATTATCTAAGAAGGCCTGGAGGTTCTCAAATTACTTTTGCTATTCAGAGACAATGGGGCATGAATATAAAGTTTTCAGTGGTTTATAGCAAATGAGACTTGAAACCAAAACAGACTTCTAAAACACCTATATGTACATGTATGTATATGCACACACACTTGTGGGTTTACAGAATAGAACCAAATCAAATTTATTTGGTCTTTAACCCAATTCCTGGTTCATGCAACAGTAGTTCATCATAATTTAAAGGTCTCCTCTAGTCTGTTTTGATCTCGTAGATAACACTTTGTGAGTTTATTTTTTGTGTCATTTTTGTTAGGAAGTAAGTTGCAGGTGATGGTAGCAACTCCTTGGGGTTCTCTTACGGTGAAGATTCCAGATCAGCTGCTTAGAAATTCAGGAATCTGGGTGGGGGGTGGTTAAAGACATTTGTGGGCACTATACAAGAATTTTAAAAGCCTTCATATAGTATATATCTCAAAATAAATGGAGTTTTGTTGTCGCTGATAGCAAAATAATATAAAAATATAGGAAATAGTGAAGAATAAATAAAAACCTTTGGGCCCTTTTTCTGTCTTGCATTACTGATTGTTGGTACACAAGAGCTAGCTCATGGATATTAAGATGAAGGCATAGACTTGAATCCCCAATTTGGTATGTAGGTTTAAGTTTATTTAATATTAGTAGTCTCTTAAGTTTTGGATTTAATGCTTTGGCAGGGAGATGTGGGATAAATTTTAAATGGTATTTGTATTTATAAGGTATAGAAATTCAAATGTTATTTTGTTAATGTGGTTCAAATGCTTAATGACAATGGAGGAGCACTGAAAAAATGCTGGTGCTCTTTCCTGATTTTTGTACTGAAGATAGTTCAGGCTGAAGAGCCTGGCAAAAAGGGTAGTAGGTAAAACACATGGCTGTAGTAGAGCTTAGCTGAAGAAGGGTAAAAGAGCATGTAGTGAACTAAGCAACAACGATTTTCAGCTCCATTGGTTTTTAAAGGAACACTTGCAGTTCAGCCTCCTTTGGGCAGCATTTATTCAATCACCACTGCTAAGAAACACACTAGAGAGATCTCAAGAGACATTTTAGAATGGTTAGAGCTCTTCCCAAACAAAGTCCCTCAGTGCCTGTAAGCTTTTGTTACGAAAACTGAGATGTCAAATAATTCTCCAGAGTGTGTAAGGGCACTTTGTTAAAAGATCCAGAGAAAATTAGCTTCTTATATATAAATTGAGGATAAATGATTTTGAATGTATGGTTGGGTTTTTTTAAGGCATAATACTTCATTTTAAAAATAGGATTCCATCTGTATTTTATGGTTGCAAGTATTTTAATTCCCATTATGGAGTTTATCATTGACATTGAACTCTACCAATGAATCAGATGTGAGATGTGTTCAGGACTTCTTGTTACAACTCGATTTTATCATGTGTCCAAGACAGTCTTTTAGCTTTTAAGTATGTATCCTGAATATATGTTATCTGGTATATACACGTATTTATACCTATTTTACCTGTTACCCTTGTTAAGTGGAATTTTAAGTTCTGAGTTTCAAGTCAATCAGTGGTACTTGGTGATAGATGAAGTTCTGTGTGGAAGTAGGGGAGTATCAGGATGTTAATGATGTTTTCTCAAGTAATTAGACTTTTGTCAAAAGAAGCCTAAGGTTAAATAGTAACTTATTTTTGCTGGTTGTCATCAAACTAAATGATATTACAGTATGTAAATATGTTGCTGTTTTCCAGGAGGTAGAAAAGCTCCCTTTTATGGTTAAATTGGTCTAGTTGAAACCTAAAGAAAAACAATATATGCTTCAGTATTTGCCTGTGCTGCCCTGGGTTAGTTAAAGTCACTCATCTTCCTGCAAGTTTTGGAAAAAATACAGGTAGCTGAGATCCCCTAGTCACAGCTTTGTATCCTAATGCCATGAAGTCAGTTTGCAGATTTACAGAATGGACAGATCCTTGAACTGCAGCTATGTGTGCCCCTACCTGGGAATCTGGATGGAGGAAGGAGAGGCTGCTGCGTTTGCAAAGATGCTGGGTTTACTGTTTTGATTTACTCTGGATTCCTACAATTCCCCTATTGAGTTCCCTTGCTTTGCAGGCTGGGCACTGGTCAGTTATCAGGAGGTCATTTGAGATGGAGTTTTTATGCATCTTACTCTTCAGTCCTTTATCCTGGAAGTTTCTGCCCCTTGGATCCAGGTGCTCAGTCAGGCTCCCTCACAGTGTGAAACCCCTGTGGTCCTGCTGGGTGGCCACAGCGTGTCCTGCTGGAGGGAACCAGAAGACCCACAAACCAGCAACTGAGCAACCCACACAGCTATTTGGGATCTTCCAGCTTTCCTAGCTTGTGTATCCTGCCCTGCACAGGCCAAGAAAGTGGGCACATTCCATTTTGGGAAGTTGCATATTGTTTTCTTTCTCTAGGTAGGTGAGGGAGAATTTGGCCAAACTCTTTAACAGAAAAGATTTCACTGCAAAACTAAAATCGCACACACAAAGTTTTGTACGGCTTCAAAATTTCCACATTATATTTTTAGGACAGAAATCTAGTGACCTCTTCCATGGATTGTTCTGAAGTAACAGTTTTGGCTAGAGGCAAGACAAAGAATTAATGAACCATTTCTACAGAGGCCCTGCAGTTCCCTGTTTTCAGAAAGCTTTGCTCTTCAGAGGCCTTGGTGTTGACACAGAGCTTGTTTGAAAGTGACTGCCCTTCCACTGCTCTTTATTATTTAAGGCTTCACACCTGTAGGTTGCTTGCTTTACTCTGATCCCTCTGAAATGTTATTTTTTCCAGCTGCACAAGTGTTTTAGGACAGGTGCTGTACTGAGAGGTTACTCAGTTGCAGGAGCCTGACTGTTCATGCAGTGCAGTGACTGCAGTACATCAGCAGGTCCATTCTGCTGTGTCCTGCTGGTTATCTGTGTCTTGACTACCTCCTTCAGAAATACCATATTGATGGCAATGACTAGTGTTCAGACCTTGCCAATCAATACTAACATTGAATAGGAGTTAATTGACACAAATAACTGCATCTCTCAGTTTGTGTACAAGAATGACACCTTCCTGTGCTCTAATCAATAATAACTCCTTGTAAAGCATTGAAATAAAGCTGCTTTCTCTATTTGACAGAGTTTCCCCAGGTGGCTTGGAGCTGTCTCTTTCATTATGTCTCATCATAACAGATTAACTGGAATGTTACATATGAATTGCCTGTCAAGATGATTCCATCAGGCATTTCTTGGTAGTGTTTATCACTGTCATCAGTGTTGAGTCAAGATGTTCAGCCTTTGTTTTGCCTCTTATTCTGTAGCCAGAAAAATGTAACAGTTTACCAGGTATAAATTTTGTTGCCAGCTAAATCCATTAGCTATTTCAAATAATAATTGCTAAAATGAACCTTTTAATAACAAATACAATCAGTATTTGCCAGAACTCTTGGTTCTGGTGACAGTTCCTTTGTATGTAGATCAAAATGCTGTTTTTCCTTTCATAATTGAACAAAACTCAGACTGTTGAGACACTACTTGAGTAATTATTGCTTCAATATTGTATTTTGGTTTGAAGACTTGAAGATTTGAGGATAAAAATGGGATAATATTGCTTTGCTCATTACAAATTTATTTTATTAATTTTTAGTATCTTTCTGAAATAGAGACGTGCAGACCAATACTATCAATGATCTTACTGATAACTACATTTTAATGACCATTTTGAATATAATTTTAGGGAATTACTTATTAGAATTTCAATTTTAACAATGACAGCTACAAATAGTTCTGCTTTCTCAAATTTTAGTCTTTTTTTCTGTTTTTTTGGTTAACTATACACTTGCCCAAAGTAATTTTTTTTTTAAGTAATCTGAAAACCCTGGATTTGAATTTGTTGCCAGATAGGAGCTTGCTGGAAATGAACCATCCTCACCAGTGCCTGTAGGCATGGCTATGAGTGACAGGGTATCTTCATTCTGGACCTGAATTTGTACAAGGTCGTGGAAGGGAAACTGAAAGCAAGAAGGAAGCAAACATAGGGAGGCACTTATCTGTTGGATGGTTCCATATTTCTGAATACAAATAATTCTGCTGGCTCTTTTGAGTGCCTGCTAAGCCACAGCTTCATTTTGACTGTGACTTTTCCATGAAATTGCTTGTTTTGAATACCAAGGGTCATGCCTAATTTGAGACAGCAATTCACAGATTAATTGTTTTAACACAGATTAGTACTTGACTTAAAGCAGATCCAGTTTTTTAGGCAGTTCAGCCAAAGGAGTCAGCTGGTATCCAGTGCAGCAGCACTTGAACACCTGTGTGGTTCTCTATTCACACCTCATTTATATTTATATGGCCCTTATATTTGCTCTGGCTGCCATTGCATAAGTTAGAATTCTGGATTTCCATTTTAAAAACAAGACTCACCAGAGAATTGTCTCTGCCACCTTATAAAATTCAGTCTGTGTCCGCATCAGCTTTTACAGCAACTCTGGATCTGAAGCCAGCAGGATGGAATCTAAGAGTAAGAAGGTCCATCTTTTCAGAAACTCTTGTCAGTTCTGGAGAATTTCCCAGGGCTTTGAGTGAGAGCTGGGCCCTCACAGCAGCCAGGACTGTTTGTGAGCAATTTAAAAGAAATTGCTTCTGTTCAGTCTTCCCATCCCACTTTCATATAAAAAAAAGGGGACATTGACAATTCTGCAATTCCTCCGTTAGAGGATGACAGAAGCTTAAGGGCTGGTGAATAGCTCAGATACAGCTGTAATTGCTTCTTTATAACCCAGTGTATTCATGGTAGACTTAAAATTGAGCTGTTTAAATCTGCTTACTTTTATTTTTAAATGTACTGACTTTTTAAAAATTATTTTTCAGGTTAACAAACAGAAATATTATTCACAAAATGCCTGAATGGACTCTCATTGCTATTGTTTTGTTATCTGTGTAAGTACCCTTAAATGTCAAATACTCTTATGTGCAACTGTCTTATTAGCCTATTGGAACAAGATGTAATTTTCAGGTAAAAGAAAGATTTCATGGAACTAACTGTGGAATCAACAGAAATATTTCTTTCATAAAAATGAACAAAATTTTCTTGAGAAAACAGAATCCTCACCGTTGCATCAAATGCTATCACTAGACAAATTTATATTAAAAAAAAAGAAGAGCTAAGCTTTAGGGGGTTTTAAAGAGGCCTTGCAGGATGAGGTAGGAGTATAATTCACCCTCTTCCATTTGCTGCTGACATACAGTCTTCTGCTCTCTGACATTAGGACAAAACGAGATGTATATTGTATTATTCGGATTTGGCATAACTGTCAGGCTTTTCATTTCTCATTTTGCTTCTAATTTCTTAAAAGGTTTCACTTTTATAATTAAACTCAAATTATTTCTATAAAGATATGTGTGCTTCCAAATAGGTATAAGTATTCTAGCAAACTTCTTTTAGAAGGGAAATCTCTTTTAGCAGGAGAATTCCTCCCAAGGAATACTAGAACCCAGTATCTTATTTTTATGAGGATTAGCTTTTTTGGTTAAGTACCACAGTGCCTACAGTCCTCCTTAGCTTTGTTTTACTTACTGTAGGATTAAATTCTTTACAATGATTTCCCTAATGGGAAGCCTGATTGTATTACAGTGTCTTTCAGTAAACTCCTACACAGAAGCACGATCTATAAAAGCTGTACTCATATGCATCAAGTGAGTTCCTTAATTTGTATTTTGCAAATTCATGTACTTTTCTGAAGTTAAAGACACAAACTTTGCAGTGTGCTAAACACACACAAGTTTGTATTAAAAGGTGAACTAATGTTAAATGTTTAAGAAATCACTGGTGGTTTCACAGTGTCAGGCTCTGCCTTCCATTAGGGTTAAACCATCAACCAATCTTTGTATGTCTTGAGCTTGAATTACGAGATTGCACAAATCTTTATTTCCGAGTCTGTTCATGACTGCGCTGCTGCTGCTGCTTTTGGGCTTCCTGGGTCACTGGAGCCTGTAGGACAGAGAGGTACTCAGAGCCATTCACAGGTCAGGAAGTATTGTGGGCCAGCCTCGTGGCACGCCCAGCCCTGCACTTACTTTCCTTGATCTTACTTCAGTCTGACACATTGTTCTGGCTGTGCTGTCCCAAGGAAGATGGTACCAGCAGGCATTAGAGCAGGCTTCAGCGAGCCTACATCTGTGTCACCCAGCCAGATACCGCTCAAATGATTCATTAAATCAGAACACAGAAAGTAACTTTACTTGAATGCCTTGGCATAAATTTTTTATCAACTATAAGAACAAATCTTTTGTCATTTTTACTATATATTCTTATGGTTGAATTGGTAATTTGTGAAACAGATCTTATGAATTTTTCAAGTAGTTTCAGTACAGCTAAGGAAATGGTGTCTCTTTTTGATCAGAAGTTAAAATATGTAGCTGGTCTCTGCATATGATGAGCTGTAAATGTTTACATAAGTAATGATTGTTTTACAGCTGCTTTAACATGTTATACAAGTAGTAAGCAGTCCTGGTGGCAGTCAGTATAAGCAGAGAACCAAGTCTCTTTTTACTTTTGCTTATTAAAGTTCCATCCCTAAAGAAATTAATTATATTTGATCACTAAAAAGAGTAAATTTTATTTACAATATTAGTGAAATCATGAATAAAGCCACTGCTGATTTCTGCTTATTGTAAGGTTCTTGCAAGCTCATGATCTTGAGATTTTTAACAACTTCTCTCGGCTGCCTCTTAGGAAAGAATGTGGAAGAATGTAGCTGGGATAGAATGAGTGTTAAGATTCCTCTAATAAAATGATGCATCTTACATTATTTCCAGAAAGATTAAAGCAGAACATTTAATTATTTGGAAATTCTAATCAAGCTTGAGAATTTAGTGGAAGCCAGGACTGTGCAGGGAAAGGCTACTGAGGATGTGGACAGCCCCTCACAAATTCTCACTCAGGCCCTTTCTCACTTCCTACAGTCTGCCAAGGAACCTGCCATATATTACTAATAATTTTCAGAAAAAGAATTGCACCCTATTTAAGTCTTCTCCCTTAGTTGTACTGAGACATTATGCACATTTTAGCATATCTACTGTTAATTAGATCATACAGTTGTGTGGGGCCTAGTCAGAGGGGGTCTTTGGTAGCTTCAGCCACACTTTCACATTTATTCAGATCTTGACCTGGTTTCAGACATAGGTATGACATATCATATTTCTGTTGCTTCCACAACCATTTCACTGCTAACACTAACCAGTAAAGCTGCATAAGCAGCATCCTGGTAGAGGGTAATGCTTGCTCTTCCCAGGTGGGTGCCACACCATGCTACAGCTGCCCCAGGGTGCAGGGATTGCAAGAAGGCAGAGTGAGCATGAGTTTCAAGGTATACCTCAAAAAAAATCTAAGACTTCAGGTATTTTCTGTTTTGTATTAAAGGGGGCACAGTTGTTTTGTTTCAAGTAGCAACTGTTGGACTTCGCTTGCACCCTATTTTGTGCATCAGTGTTGTGGCTCACCACTTCCTTCTCAAACATATATGGCTAGTGTGTGCTGAGGACTTGGTGTTCTTAACTTCACAGAGCACTTTCAGAGTGCCCCAACCCTTTTTGTGGTAAGGTACTGGACAGAATAACTGCTAGCATTATGGCTGTATTGAATTTCAGTGTGTTATGGTCGTGCTCTCCTCTCTTTGTTTGAGTGTGCATATTAACTCTTTGGAGGATACACCATGATGGATATCATTAATGCCTGGTTTTGGTGCTTAAATTAGACCCTAGGCATACTTCATAGTCTGCATGTTTTTGAAAAGCTGCTGAAAGTACTTATGTGCCCTTGAGTCTACTGATTCTACTGAAAGAAACCTGGGCTTCTCATTCATTGAAATAAAGTGCCTGGAACTGGACAGTGTGACATGTCTCAAAGTATAAAATGTTGGCAATTTCAGTAGTGGAGTATTTCATGTTCCTAGGGAACAGTTGTTTTTATTCAATCAAATTATTGTATAAAATATGAACACAGCCAGTCTCTGCCTTTATTGAAAATCTAGCCTGAGGCACTCCTATGAGTATGGCACATTCAGCAATGCTGAATCGACCTTGTTAGAGTACACTTTGACAGCCAGAGCTTCTTGTTCAAACAGTGGTATTCATGCCTGTCGTGGAGTGGGTGACTCTTAAAAATTATCTGTACATCAAATTTTTTACTTATTTGTAATCTGTAGTAATTTTGGCATTGGTTGATTTTGGTCTCTTCCTGTTACATCCTTTAGTATGTTAAATAGAATTTTTTGTTCTCGTAATAGCTGCTTTATAATTTATTGTAAACTAGAATGCAGAAGTTGCATCTTTTTCTGCCAAAGAACTTTTTAAGATACCAAATGAAGCAGATAAATAGATATAAATACAGTAGTTCAAGAAAGAATGGAGAAAGCAGTGGGAGGATTGGTTGCTATACAAGCATGGGCACTTTCTGTTTTTAGTGTATACCCCTGGCACAGACTAATGGAAAGCTTTCAAGATATTTTCAGGAAATGTCTGCTTTCATCTTACTTATCTGAGCTGGCTGGTTCCAGTGAACTGTGGTCAGCTTCATCTGCAAAGCCTATGCAAGAGGTTCCCCCGCTAAAAGCTTTGAAGCATTTCAAAATGGTCTGGGATTAGTTTATAAGCATTTGGCTGCAGTATTTAAACAAACTCAAAATGACCATGATCACTAAACAAAAGCAGTCATTATATGTGTGCAGCCACTTTAGATAAATGTGTCATGTGGAGATGTACTCTAGAGGTTTACTCTCTTGGAGATAACAGTTCAGGAACTGGAGAATCTTGGGTTCAAGTATGTGTTTTTACTCCTCTGCACACCAGAGCACATCTATTGCTCAGCACTGACATTTCTAAATCATTTTAAGAGGAATTTAGATGTTTCTGATATCACTACTCTATTCTTATCTAAAAGTGTGTGAATGTTTGAAATGTTTGAATCTAATGTACAAATTCATATAGGATATGAATCAGAATTGAGAGTGACTCTTTTGTTTCAGCTGAGAAAAATCATTCATCATTAACCTAGAAATAGAATTGTTTTCCATTTTGAAACAGAGCTGAGTTTGCAGGACCAAGAATCCAAAGAGTTTTTATAAAAGCATTTGAAGGTGGTTATAGTGTTGTGTTTATCTGTAGAGTTATATTATTGTGTGAAATAGAGGAGAAGCAACTTTGTCTTAATGCATTAAAAATATCTTCTTCCCTTTTTCTCTTAATTTTAGGCTGTCATTTGATAAGTGTGAATTCAAATAGATTTTCTGTTAAGCAGTTCTTAAGTCTTTTAAGCAGTTTTTTCTGTTAAGCTTGCTTAGTTATCAGCAATTTCTAAGCAAACTTGAAGTTGCTTATTTAGCCTATTGTGGACATGATCAGTATTATCTTATTTCTTTCTGGCATGTTCCAGTGTTATGTAGGAAACATACACATGAGGGATTTCAGTGTTGTTAATTGGGATGTTATTCAGTGCCAACTTTAAAATTCATTAAATATCTTCCCCTTTCATAAGGGAGAAAATAGAAAAAACCTGAACAGTTTCCAAGAAGGTGTTTGTCCTGGAGCAAAAAAAACCCCACTGTTGCTGCAGTGATGTTCTGCAGGAAGTGACACTGAATTTCATCACAGCCCATACAGCTGCAGGCTGGTGTTCTCATGGGCAGCCTTCTAAATGGGACATTTGGATGTGCTGTGTAACTTTCATGTGTGCCCTGCACAATCTCTCTGAGTCCAGGATAATCAGTTCTCTGTTCATTGCTGGGGCTTGGCTTCATCAGCAGGAGTGGAGCCCTGGCACCCGCAGTGCCCTGGACTCTGCTGCGTGGAGTCAGGAGGGAGGCTCAGAACTGTCAGCTCTGCACCTGCCCCCTCTGCTGCCCAGTGCCCCCCAGCAGGGCATGGCTGCCTGCCAGGTGTCTTGGAAATCCCTTCAAGAGATAGAAATCTGCATGTTCCCAGCAGCTGTATGTGTGGGCATTCAGACTGACATCATGTGCTTCACCCTACCTAAGGACCCAACTGTCTATGTCATTTAGAGGAAATAGATGCAATTTATTTTTCATATCAATAATGTTATATTGGAGAACATTAGTGGTGCTATAATATTCCACAGTGGTGAGGAATAAGCTAAAAATTACAGACACATGAAAATTTGAAGGTGATAGGAGAAGATTAACTTAGAGAGGAGCCCAATTATTTTTATGTGATAATTGATAGTGGCCGGTACACTGGTGGGGACCTGGTTTTGTGTCCTGATACTGCAGGAATCAAATGCAAAGGCAGTTTGTACTTCTCATTACTTCTCACATTACTTCTTGAGATACAAAACCATTCTGACACCCAGTGGCACTCATCCAGTCTGGCAGTTAAGTTCTGAAGTGAGATGTTAACAGTGAAAGCAAAAATGTACAGCATTTTCTGAAAATTTCATTTCCTTTCATATATATGAAAACAGAAAAGCTTCTTTTGGGAAGGCAGGAAGGAAGGAAGGAAATGCAGGTCACCCAAAGTTGATGTATAAGTGTTTCTCTAGACACTGGGCTATGATAAAGCTCTCAGAATTTACAGACAATCCAAGCCAGTGCATTTAGCATCAGGGCAGGTGACTCTTTTTACACATGTATAATTAAAATAAATACTGGGGATAAGAAGACTGCAGCCAGTCAATTAACCAGAATGTTGTATAAGTAAACAAAATCATATCTTCATAAAATTTTGCCTGGCACAATAAAAAGAATCTAGAACAATCATGTCTGCAGCAGCACATGATCTCTTCCCATTCCTCCCCACCAGGAAAAGTGTGTTTTAATTGGCTGGTAGCAACCATAACCAACCAGCACATGGAGGTTTATTGCAGAAACTGCAAAGTATATCTGTGTAATTGCATACTACAAGTGCAAAACCAGCATCAGTGCTAAAGGTGCAGATGCTTGGGTGTTTAGAGGCTTGTTTCATTTTAGAGCATGTTGCATTTTGATTTATATCACACACCCTGTGTTCCACAGAAATGCACATTTTGCTCTCTCATCCACCCTCTGTCCATGTAAACATCTTAAGAAGACACTGAATAGATGTAATTCATCATAAAACTCAGTATTTCTGAGATGAGGTACTAGGGTTTTTTAAAAGTTAAGGAATAGTTGAGATTTATCTGGCTCTTCATATTCATTCCAAACCTCATCACATATTCTGCTGGGTTTAGGCCTGTGTTCAGTTCAGTGTACTTTCACAAATCAGTGTTAACAGTGCTCTTCTGCTGTAGAGCTGGTGAGATTGAGATTAAGGGTAGAAAAGTGATTTACTGGAGATCATCAGGCTGGTAGTAGATTAGGAAATTAAACAAGCAGGAAAAGAGTTTGGGGTTTTTCGGTTTTGGTTTGTTTGTTTTTTAAACCTGCTGTGTGCTGTCATTTCTGGGAAAACATGCTTAAGAATCCTTAGCTTTCAGGGATTTCTAAGAATCTCAGTTTGAGAGGTCCAAAACCATGCTGGCATTTCTTTTCAAACTGGGAAAGGCAAGTAGAAGAGTGTTGAGGTTGTTATGTTTAACTTCTGAATAAAAAATATTTGGACACAGTGTAAGCAAGGCTATTCCTAGCATGTCTCTTTACTCAGCTGCATTATTACAGGTGTTTGATCTGTATACTGGACTGTAATCAAGTCACAATGTTAAAAAGTTGTGAAACTAAGCTATGATCAATTTTATGGTCATCGTTTCCCTAGTAACTGAGCACAGGTGAGTGCATTTTATAAAGTCAAGTGTTGACATTATTTACCTAAGCATATTGCATTGTAGCTGTTTTAACTTACTGCAAGTCAGTATATTTTATTCTGTCTTTTTTGAATTTTTTTCCAACTTACAGATCACTAAGGTAATGAATTTATAGGAATATCCATATGTGGAATAATGAAGTGCAAAAATGGAGATACATATATATAGAGATAGATATAAAACAGTGTTTAATTGATACATAAAATGTATCAGATTTTAATATAAAGGCATATTTTAGATATGAAATTGTTCCACTTTATGTGAACAATAGTTCACACAAAATTTGTGTATTTTACAAAGTACTTAAGAGGTTCAGGTTCTCAAAAGCTTACATTTTGGCATTCTTTAATCTGAGACTTATACCTGGGCTTAATTTCATGTAGCTAGGTAATCCAGATATTTCAGTGGCATAGATTCCAGTATTTGAGGTGTCACAGGAACACCTTGTGGAACATAAAAAGGAAGAGAAGACTGAAAAGGATGAGAGGATCAATTTAAAAATAAATTTTAAATGTAATAAATTTTCAACTTTTATTAAGTTAAAGAAGAGGGGGAAATGGGAATAAATTATCAAACTGAGAAGTACCTTTGATCTGTCAGCTGGTTAGCAGGAAACAGGCCTCAAATAAATGGAGCTCTTTAAACAAAGCCTGTCCTTGAAATGTGTACATAAAAAACTTAGATTTGTTAAGGAGAAACAGCTGATAGTGATTTCTTCTGGGTTTATATTGAGAATCTTATTTTGCCTTGGTATTACACTGATAAGTAAGCTAAATTAAAAGTTTGTGGAACAAATCCCTGTATGAATGCTGGGGCTTTAAATGGCACACAGTGCTATAGAGGTTCTAATGCTCTGTGTCTGTGAGCTATTCTGTGAGCTATTCATCTTTGGAATACAGTAATGTAGATGTCTGCCATGCTCCATTTGTTTTTGAGGAAATCATCCTGCAGTCATACCTGTTGTACAAAATAGTGAAACAAAGTCTGATCCACTACACTTTGTAGAAGAGAACTCTGCATAAGAAACTGTAGATATTATTGAGCTGGTTTTAGTGCTTCCTTAGTCTTGCCTGGCTCAAGGTCTTTCTAATCACTGTTAATGAAATCTGGAAGTGCTGTTTTGCATATAATTACCAAACTAATTGGTTTTTGCCAGGCCTATATGATATTTGTATTGATGGCAAATGGTAGTCATTTAAAAATGACTAAGTCCTTGAAAATAGTGTTCTTAAATGTCATTATAACAAGAGGCAAATAAAACCATTCCATATTATTATTGTGGCTTTAAAGGAGTCATGGGTCCTAGAATTTTTCTGTTGTTATTAGCAAAATATTTCCAGAGTATTGGCTGTCAACTTTCTCATTAGACAGTATTAGACAAGTACTGAGTTTTTTTCCTTTTCTGTTTTTTTTGTATCAGTGCAACATTAATAACTATTAAATTTTTTTCATTGCAGGATCTTTGTAGTTATACAGCTGTTTGTTATAAATAACAGCTAGCAGCTGATGGAATGATTCTTAACTTTCAAGGGAGACAAAGAAAGTGGCATAAACAATGCATCCTGATATTCATGTGAATTGTTTGTTTGTTTGTTTGTTAGGTTAAAAAAAAATTCCAGAACATTTGCATTTTCTTAAATCCATTTTAAATTAACAGTTTCTGTATCTGATAAGGTAGCTCTAAGTCTATGACCTCAACTCTTCTCTCCTGCATAGTTTAGTTAAAACATTTAAATGCCTTCCAAAAATTTCCTTATGCAGCTTAATGGAAAAACAGAAGTTGAACTCTCATACGCAGGGAAAGACAAGAAATGACTGCTGATATGGAAGGTTAGAGTGAGCCTGCAGAGTATTTTGCACATGTCCACTGGGCTCCCAAAGCCCTTGTGAGGAGAGCAGGGTGTGCCATGAGGGAGCTGTGCTGCACAGCCTGTGCCCCAGGCAGGGGTGGGGCTGGGGCTGCTGCGCCTTCAGCTGTGCCCCAGCCCGTTCTCCCAATTGCCAGTTCCCTGTTTGGACATAAACAACTCATTGGGGGGAGAGGGTGGGGGTAAGAAGGAAAGAGAGAAAAGCAGATCCATTGTCTTTTTTTTCAGTTGATAGCAAGCACTTCCATGAAATGCTTAGCTAAGCCCTGGTGCTGTAGAAAGGCTTTCCTTTTACTGTTAGTCATGGCCATCCAGTCATATCTGGCTACACCACACGTGAAATGTTGGCCCCATTAAAAAGGAGTGGAAGTTGACTTGTGTCTGGACAACAACTACATGAAAAATGTGTGTGGAAAGTGAACTTTACATGAAGAAAAAATATATTTGCATATCTATATACATAAACATGTATCAAAGAACATATTTATTGAAGAAACTTGTAGAAGCTGCATAGGAAAAAACTGAAGGTAGTGGAAAAAATTAACAAACATAACTTTCGAATGAACCTTAATTTTTGCTGTATACTTGGATTATATAGGAATTCCAGCCATTGATTTTGAATCACTGTTGGTAGCATTGATTTAAATGCAATGGACAAAAAATTTAAAGCATGAATAATTTAGTTTCTGTTCCCATCAGAGGATTAAAGTGCCTGTGCTGGATTCTGTGGACAAGTCAGTACACAATAATGAAAGGAAGTTAAATAATAAATAAAACATAAGTTGCACTTCAGTTACAAAATTCTTGTCTTTATGATGAGAAAAGGATCTTCAGGCTATATTTAAAACTAGACCAGAAGTGGCTTTTTTATCTAAGTAAGAAAATTGCCTGTTTATTTCTGCCAGTTATTGCTGTTCAATGCTGTGGGCTTTAGAGTGTTTTATCTTTCATTAAGAAAGTATAATCCAGAAATATATTGGGAGAGATTACAGAAAGCTGCCCCTGAATGCCAGTTTCCTCTTTG
The DNA here is from genome assembly GCF_027887145.1 of Ammospiza caudacuta. NCBI lineage: Eukaryota > Metazoa > Chordata > Aves > Passeriformes > Passerellidae > Ammospiza > Ammospiza caudacuta. Next base: position 32,171,556 of record NC_080599.1, on the reverse strand, counting down.
ACTGATTGGATATGGTAACAAAACTAGAGACCACTTTAATTGCAGAGTTGCAAGTGACACTGACATCATAATTACTTTTTTCCAGTACTAGTGTAGTTTAATTTAAAAGAGTCAATTCCAAAGATATATCTAAATACTTTTGCATCTTGTTTGTAAGTTAGATGCTTCAAGTTCAAGATTGTCTGTCAAATATTAATGTGTTCTAATGGAAATTGCTCACTCTGGAGACAGCCTTTTGCTTTTAAGGGTTTGGGGTTTTTTAATGCTGAGTTTTTTAAATCATGCTTGAGCTAAAGTTATAAGAAACAAGTAAGGGTTTGGGGTTTTTTCACTGAAACTGCAAACAACAGCTAAATTACATAAGTTGAGGCAGTCATATTTTCTAATTTCTGAGCATACGTTTAAACATAGTAATTAAGTGTAACCACTTAATTACACCAAAGTTAATAATTTTTTTAAGGTCCCCGGTGTTCCATCTTTATCTTACAGCCAGACTCATGTAGAGCTTCAGCTTTCTGTCCAATACTAACTTTGGCCTGATGGATCCACCAGGTTTTGGAATTTAAGATACTTTACTAACAAATTGCAGTCCCTAGACAAGTGTTCTGTATCTAGTGAGATACTGAAAGTTAGAGATTCTACCTGAAATTAAGCAAGCAGCCAAGGTATTGTGAAGAACATGCAAAATTACAATGATAGTTTCAATTTACTCTGCCCAGATGTCTGTGTGCCTTTGGGTAGGGATTCATGGAATGGATAAATGCAGCAAGCATTGGAGTTTACCCCATCAGCTGAAGCACTGGTATAAGTGATTGATACATGCAGCAATACAGCTGCATGTACAGGCAGATGGTCTGTGGGCTGCAATGCACATCAATTCACTGAGTTTTATTGCTGATGTGTAACACTTGTTGGATTGAGTCAGTCTAGCCTGTTGTCTTAAACAAAACAATTCCTTTTGTTTAATCAATTGTGTTGGAGACTTCCTTAAAAGGAACATAACTGAAATGGAATCTAAACGTGTGTTCTATAAAACTGCTATATTAAAAGAAAGGCATTTATGATTAGTAACATTTTTATTGCATTGCATATTATTACACCCATCTGATCTGTAACTTAAGAGTAGTGCAAATATATTTGGAGTGTTAAAAAAAACAACACAAAACCAAAACACCCAGCACTTCTGTGTTGATGGAGTGGAACCCACTAGAATGGCATGGTTATCTGCATGGCTGTAGCTGGAGCAAGAGTCGACTGGTCAGAGATTTGCTGGCACCCGTGTAGCACACATGCTGTGTCTGTGTCTGTGGTTTTATTGGGGAAAGGGGGAGAATGCTGCCTGTAGTGCTGCCAGCTCTTGCTTTATTTCTGTGTTCTGAAACAAGTGTTAAGGAAACTTTTGTGATTATTCAGTAGTTCAACTCCATCATTCTGACAGAAAACTAGTTATCAATGATCCTGGTTATGATGATCTTAAAAAATTAAGTGACTAAAACAAAAGGTAGAAAGAAACAGAGAATAAAAAAACCCAACCCTAATGTTGTGGTGGTTATGTTAAGAGTCTTATTCATAGTGCTTAAATACCTGTAACTGGCAAAAAGACAACTTATTTTCCAAAGCTTACTCTGGAAAGAGAGTAGTGCTTGCCTGTTCCATCATTCTCTTTATACTTCTGTTCCTATTCAAATTCCAAGCAGGTCAAACAACATAAAGAACTTAAAAAAATGTGTTTGGATCCATAGTTTCTGCCACAACCAGTGGCTTTTACTTTTTCAAGCTTCTAACACTGAAAAAAAATTAGGAAGACTGGCAATGCTTATGTTTTTCTAGGAGGAGCTTATTGTTTGTCCTCTGAGAATTAACATGTGGCTTTTCTTCATGAGTACATAAGTGCTTCCCATGATATTGGAGCAATTTATGTGCATTCAAAGTCTCAACAATTTATGTATAATTTAAAGTGACCAATTTTGAGGAGCAGAAAGGAACCTGACTCTTATATGGTTGTGTTTTTACCCCTGTTTTCAGGTGTCTGTTTTAAAGAGCTGTAACTGACTGGTAACACTGTGGTGGCTTTGAAAATTGTTAACGTTTTTAAGGGAATCACAAATTTCATCTCAAACAGAAGGTCGAGAAAGCTTTCCCTGAGATCCAGTAGCAGGGGGAAGGATGGTACTGGACAATTGGTTTGGGTTTTTAGGAAGAATATTCATACCCCTGGATAGGAAATGCCAGTTAATGCTTTAAATTACATAAACATTTTCTCTTTTCTGGATGTATTCAGCTGTCTTCGTTAAGGTAGATCTAAGAATAGATCTACCTTCGTTAAGGTAGATCTAAGAACAAGTTGCACACGCTACCGTATTAATTAATGAAAATTATTCCTAAAAGTAATTGAGGTTTGACTCCTGGTTGTACTTGCCAAATGTCTCTGTAAGGCACCTGATTCATAGAAAGCTTGGGTCTTGAGCTGAAGCACTGAAACTATGTAAACATTTTGTGGTAGCCAGATGTCCTTTAATAGCTTGATAATAATTGATTATTCTTCACATGAATTTCACCTCAGTGGGGTTTTTTTCGTGTACATGTAACATATGTGGAATAGCCAGCAAATACAAATTTTATCAATCAGATAGAGTTTGACATTTTTAACACTTTTTAAACGTTACAAATGCCTGTTTACCATATGGTGTAAGTGGGTGTGCAGGAAATGACACTCTCATCAAGTCTGATATGCTGCTTTTCCATGGTATGAGCATGAACATTTCCTTTTAGTAGCTCTTGCTGAAAGCAAGCCTTTGAAGAATGGGTGTAATTGGTAATTTGTAAATGGTAATTTTGGACTGTAACATTTACATTGTGTACTTCTGTAGTTGGTTATTTTAAAATCAATTAATCCTTTAGCTTTTCTTATTTTTATTTGACTTCATTCATAAAAGTTTGTTCCAGATTAATGCTGCAACATGTGAAAAGGGCAACAGAAAAGCAAAATTTGTATTTTCTTTCCACTGGTCCACTAGCCAGTTCTTATTATTGTCGTCCCAAGTATCCTATTTCCTGTTTATATTCTACTTCTGTAGAAGATGCTGCAGACTTTCAAGGGAATTCTACAATCTTTGAACTGAAATCCTGTGTGTCATTAAATTGAATTAGTCATCACAGTTTCTTGAGAGATAAGATCATTGTAATTTTCTGTGACTTGAAGATACTGATCCCAAATGCTGTTCTGGCTTCTTTGCATACAATTAAGGTTTAATTCAGTTAAGCAGTCCCTCAATACTCTCTTGGGCAGTACCTCAAATATACATTGGAGCAGTGTTACTTAGAGCATGTAACTTACCACTCCATGCAAACCAGCAGCTTCTGCTTGCTCCTTTCCCAGACAAAAGCTTCTGCTTCAGCAGCCACCTGAAACTAGAAAAGTACTAGATGGTAACTGCTTTTCAAATGACAAGTTAAAGCATCATTTAAAGGTCAAAAGGGCACAGTTTTCCAAGAGAAAAGTGTTTGTACATAGATTTATAAATATTTAACGTTGCCCCATCAAGATGCAACTTTTAACTAATTGCTACAAACTTGTATGTGCCTCTCTGAAGTGACTTGTTGATTTAGTCTCTTGCTTATCAGATAACCAGTAGCTTAATTAATTTTAAAACAAAGTTTAGGTAAGAAAAAATAATTGATCCATGTCTAAAACTTTTTTTAACTTCCATTTCTCAATATTTAATACCTGGCAACTTCTCTGAATAGCAATACCTTTTTCAAAGAGGGTCTGACATTTACGACATGCTTGTAATTCATGAAACTATGTACTATCACCAAATGCAGTTCAAAAAAAAAAAAAAAAAGCATGTGAGCTTCATGGTAATAAACCTTTTGGTTTTAGAGTAATCCTTAAAACTGCACAAGCTTTCTGCTGTTTTTGAAAAATAATGTCCTTGTTAATATCCTCTTAAGCCCATGGCAGGACTAAGAAAATTCAAGTAAAAATGTATGTAAATTTTCATCATGGCCAGGAGAGTAGTTTACAGGACTACAGCTACCTCGAACCAGCACTCAGGAAGTCATGACTGTTTCTGCCACCAGTGTTTTTCATATACAACCTGCATCATTCTGAGAAGGGTGACTTGAAGACAAGCAGAAATGCATGTCCTGTCTTCCTCCCGCCATCTCCAGCCTAACTCGGCAGTGGTCCCTGTGATCCTCTATCAGCGCTGCTGTGTCCCCGCTGATAGCGCAGCGTCCCCGTGCAAACGCAGCCTCCTGCCGGCCTGCCCTGGCCAGGGCCGCTCTGATTCACCAGCCCGGGCAGCGACCCCAGCGCCTCCCCCAGGACAGAAACAGCTCAGTCCCATTGCAAACCCAGCGGCAAACTCCGCTCTGAATACTTCTCTTCTATATATTTATAGCAGAGTTTATGCAGAAGTCATTTCTTTCCGCACCTTGCCCTGACTTTCAGCACCTCTGAAAATCCTTCTCACCAAGTGTCAGAGTTTGAGAGCTGAACTGTTCAGCTAATGTACATACTGAAATGCAATCCACAAAGAAATGGGAAGTAATTTTAACACATTAAAAGTTAAATATTTTTTCATTCATTTTTTTGGCAAATTTATTTTTTTATTAAGGGTTTCTTATTTACTATGTCTTGTAAGGTCCTTTCTTTGCGTTTTATCACTCTTTTTGCTTAATTTAAAAGAATCTTCTCTCATATGCACTTTTTTTAAGTGGAGGTGGTCTTAATACCAGTGACTGCAGGGAGATTGATCTCAGTTGATACTCACTCGAAGACTTCCTGAGCTGAGAAGTTTTCAGGAAGCTGCAGACTGTCTTGAATGTCTTATTAAAAGTTGCACAAATGTGTTCTAAAATAATTCATTTGTGTATGGTGTCAATGGCACTGCTTATTTACAGTATTTGAGACAAAGTAACTGTTGCTGGGATAGGAGTTCTTGTTAAGTGATCTTGTCAGTAATCTTTGGTGTTACAGTTTCTTAACATTCAGCTTAAGCTTTAATACTTGATTTTGTTCATTAAAGATTTTAATATTTGGGCTTAGGAAGTAGATTCAGCTATTACTACCTTTGCAATATTTGGCAATAGAATCAGGAGAAAAAGGAAGGACTTCAGGATAAAAATATATTCAGATAAATTAAAGGGTAAATAGGAGCAAACAGTTCAGTATTTCAGCTCATCTGCATATAAATATTATGTATGTAGGTGATCTGCATAGTGGTAGCTCCTTCCAAACTGAGGAATTTTATATCCCTTTTATATTTTAGTCATATGAAGAAGTATATAACTTTCACTGTGTGACTGTTTATGAGCTTTTGGGTAAAGAAATAAGTAATGACTGGGATCCTTCCTTTTATATGTCTAATTGTACATTCTGCACTTTGTTTATTTTGACATCTGTGTACATTATATAACCTCTATGTACAATTAATTAGAGGCATACAAACTACTCTCATTTTTTCCAATTAGATTTTTTATTTACTACATACTAATAAATCATATTTTGGTACAGCTCATATTGTATATCATACATACAGTCTAATATATAGTGTAATTAATCAAATGTGACATTATAAACTGCTTTTCTTCAATACAGTTTGAACTCACAAGCTTTGCTTTCTAACATCTGCCACTCAAAAGTTGCTTTACTGTATGAAATATGTTTGGGTTTTTTCCAGATTGTCACAAACAACTCCACTTTTCAAGAATACTCAGACAAGCCCAATGTACACACAGTTCCTGACCACATTACTGGAAGAACTGCATTTCAAAAATGAAGATCTGGAAAGTTTAACAAGAATATTTAGAATGGACTGACAACTTGAATGGTCAGTCAACTTCAAGCTACTTTGTGTGTCTTAAAACCAAGCTGGTTAACCACAGGTTTAATGTTCAGCATTTTGTAAGTATGTAAAGTAACTACAGATTGTATCAGCTGGAGCAGAAAATGTGTGAAGCACATTTTAAAGTAAAGAAATATGTTTGGTATGGAAATGAGTGTCATCATTTTGTCACTTACAATAAAATGTAAATAATTTCCAGTAAATGCCAGCTGTTTACTTGTCACACTTATCTTTTGATAATGTATGGTTGGTTTACTGCAATTTTGAGGAATTTTTACTACCACAGTTTATTAAAAAAAAAAAATTCTGTGTGGCTACAATGGCTAAGACTCAGCAGGTTTTTTTAATTATTACAATGGAATTGTTATGTTCCATTTTGTGATATGAAATTAAGAGCTGCGTATTTTTTGCATGATGTTGAGATTACATTCTCCATTCCAGGTAGGCCAAAAAATTTAAGAGCAAATACCTTATGTTGATCATACTGAACTGATTTAATGAATATAGATTATGATATCATTACTGATCTCACTCCTTTGTTCCCCACTGAATAACATGATCATCTTAGCATCTCCTGCTACCTGAAATAGTTGCACAGAGAACAAAAGAACACCTTCAGTTGTTTGAACTTTTTAAAATGAAAAATGAAATTTAGTATGAATTGTAGTACTTGCATTTCTGCTTTTTCATTTCCTTCCTATGGGTAAGAATTTTGCAGTCTTGCGAAGAAGCTGACTAACCACAGTTGTTCAAGGTATGAAGACAAGTTAAAATATGGATCATCTGAAAAGTGCTTAAAAGCAGTAGAAAGGAATTTGGATTGGTTTGGTCTTTCTTGGTTTGGGAACTTTCAGTCAAATTTTGTCTACAGGCATCAGGGAAAGAGGGGGGGAAGCATGTGAGCCTCCGATGGTAAGAGCAGTGCTGCTGACATTTTTCCAGTTGCCCTCGTGCATGGAGCAGGAACCTTTAGGAATGATGACTACAGTACACAAATATGTCTGATCCATAGCCTGTTTGTCTTGCTACTTCTAAGAAAAGGGGTGGTCTTTGAACTTGTGTAAAAGTTCTTTTTAAACAGACTCTAGTTGTTACTAATTTGGACTTCCTAAATATATTTTAATAACTAAAAATGTATTGCTTTCAGTAGTCATTTCATTTCAGAGAGTTATTTAGGCTGAGTATGTTTGGAATAGCTTCTGTCACTAAGTGATTATAAATGGCACTTTAAAACTATCCACTAATATTCTTAATGATTCCATGTTTTATTGCATAGTTCTCAGTTCATAGGAGACTGTATTTTGAGAGACTTGAGAAGAAAGTTGTAACTGACAGTGCTTAGTCTGCTGCAAATGCCAGCTCTAGGTAAGGCTGACACAAGCCTTACCAGGGCTGCTACACATTCGCTCCATTGAAAAAAACAAAGTTTATTCCTTTGGTTTGCTTCTGTAATTGGACACCAGAAAGGAACTCGAGACTTAAGTAGTTCACTGCTGTGTAGTTCCTTCATGACAATCAGAGTAAATATGTGTAGATTCCCCCCAACACACAGAAACTCATGCAGCTTTGCCATGGAAGCTTCACTGAGCAGTAGACTTTATGTAGGCAATGTTTGACTTTTCCAAATTTACATTGTAATGGGAAGTTACTTTCAGTGTAAGTTGTAAAAGCAACAATTTAGAATTAGGATAACCCTGAATGCAGAGTTACAGCTATGCATTTTTTTTATGTAGTAGGGAGGGAAATACCCATTACAATCAGAGTGTCTGATTCAAAATTTATAAGAATTACTGGATAGATGGTACATTGGTTTTGTACCATGATGGAAAAGTTTACTTGATACATATGGAGAGAAGGGTCAAGACCTCACCAAAAGATAAACTTCTACAGAAGACTGAGTAATAGGTATGATACTCTGAGCAGAACTTAAACCTTGAATTTATATCTGCTCACTTCTGATTTTGGAAGTTGACTGAATTTCTATTTTTAGCTAGTAGATTCTGAGCAAGCCATTATTCTGTTCCAAGCATGTTTACCTTGAGGCACAGATTACCTCATAACAGTTCTGCCATACAGAGTACACCTAGAAGGCATTGCAAGTGTACATCATACTAGGAATGTGACTGTGTTTTATCAGGTTTGATGGCTCTCATTTGGAAAGTTTTTACACTTCCTGTCAGTTTAGTGGTGTGATTTTTTTGTAGTTATTTTTAGGCTTGGTCTTCAGCCCCTACTGTGTAGGAAATGTATAATCTTGTAATAAGAATGAATAGGTTGCAGGCTCAAAGACCTCTCTATCAGGGTTCACTATAACTGCTTTTACTGTCTGCCTCAGCAGCTCAAAAAAATCAGCTTTCAGGAGTTTTGCATCTCTTCTTTCACTGCTGTGTAGTAATCTCCCTCAGTCTTTTCCTTGCCCTACAAGAACAAAATAGCATGAGTCCAGAAGAATATTCTGTAGTATGCTGGGAACACCCTGAAGGGATATTCTTCACTTCCTTGTAATGATTTCATCTCCATTAGATGTAACACACATGTAAATAAAGGCAGAAAGTGTACATATGTACCCAATACTTTTGAATAGGAGAGAGGCTATAGACTCATCCCAAAAAGGTCTTTCAAAACTGTTAGCCTTAACTGGTGTATAAAAATCACAACTCAAATACCAAAAATTCAGTTCATTTATGTAGTTTTCTTATGAGCATGCTTTGTAACAGCCTAACTGCTTAGAAATGGTCAAATCTAGATATCATTTTTTATCTTAAAGCAAATTTCTGTCGCAACTATCTGTCCTTCAAATGATAATACAGAAGACAATGCAGCTGGGTTTTGGTGTTGTTCTGCCCCTTCTCTTTTTGCTTATGTTGGCAGACAGATTGTTTCCTTGTGGCCTTGTTTCTGTGCTTACTGTTTTTCCTTCTGTGTAAGTTAAACAGATGAGAGCAGTTGACATTTGGGTCAGTGGTGGTTTCAGCCTTATCTCAGATACACTAAATTGTAGTGACTGACTTCTGAGCTGCAGGTGCAGGTGTGGAGAGACACCATGGATCTGGGGTTCAGGGGAAATGGGATAGAAGCCTCTATTTCTGAACAGCTCTGTCAAAGGGGCATAACTTGGCAAAGCCATTAGCACCTTAGATGATAAGGAGCATAAAGTCTCAGAAGTCCACTGCCATAACCATGTAAAGCATCCAGCACTGTCTGGTCCATGGTCAGCATTGGAGTAGGATGTGTTTCTTTTAACAGCAGGGAAGTGGGAAGGAAACCAGACTTGAATTGTGACTTTTTTTTTCCCTGACATATATAATTGATTTAGTAAAGAACAGAAGAACAGCTTAGTTTAAAGCTTGAAACAAAGTTTGCTTCATGCTGTTGCAGCTGTTCTGCCTCAAAGGAGGAAGGTGTGACACATACCTGCATGTCACAGAATGGATTTCTTACCAAATTTTCCATAGCTGTAATGAAATAATCTCAGGAAGAGAACAAGCACTTACACAGAGTCACATTTTCTCAACATTATTCGAAGCAGACTTTATGCTGGCCAAAGAAGCTGATGGAAAGACTTTTGTGTCTATTCTCACACCAAAGTTCAGTTCACAGTCTGGTAAATGCTCTCAGTGTAAGCAATGCACTCTGTAACACTGAATCTCGTAGCACAGAGACCTTCACTGCTGCCATCTGATTATTTTTGCCCATTGACCATGCTTAGTGACTTTTCTTGCATTTTGGAGAGAAAAAGAGGAGTCAGAGTGGTTCATTTGATGTTCACCATTTCAGAAAAGGAGAAAAGTCATAATGTAACCCGTACACGTTCAGGTTTTTGAAGAGATTACCTTGAATCTGTGTGAAGTTTTCAAATCAAGCTAGATATGGTAATGCAAAATCCTACATTAAAACAAGCAGCAGAGAGCCTGATTTATTTAATTGAAAACTATCAAAACAAAAAAGTTCCTCAGCATAACTGACAGGGCTCTGCTGCTGTCCAAACCCAGGGCTGGAAATTTAGATCCACCCTGTCTTTCAAAGGGAGGTGCAGGGAGCAACAAGGTGCTGGTACATGCATGAGATGTGTCTGGGGCCTCACAGGCCTTGTCCACACAACACATACAAGAGTCACCTGTATTTTCACTCTTCAGTCTCAGTGAGTAGCTTAAAAGTGAGACATCTGTTGTGGTTTTAGGGGGAAAATGACAGTTTGGTGAATCTTGATGTTCCATGCCCTACCCTTCTCCCCCTAGTTTGAGAGAACCTGGACTCTACAAAGTGCAGGAGGGGATGAGCAGCTCAGCTGGACATGTCTCTTTTAACTGCTGAGAAAAAAGGACTAGCACATCAGAGAGAAGAAAAAGGAAGAGACAAGGGGAAAGCAATACTCATACCATCTAAATTTAGGCATCCAAACTTAGGTACCTGCCTATCTTCATCTGCTTGAGAGAGAACTGATGCTCTTAAATTTAGGGTCTTCAAATCTTACCTTAGTGCATTTATGAAATGGATGGTGGTAATGCCTCAGCTCCCATTCCCTCATGGGGGAAAGAAAGCAGAAAAGTCAGCTGAGAATGCTGACACAGTAGACTGGCTCTCCCTGGAGTAATTTGTAGTAGAGTGTGCACAAAACTGAAGGGGGCCCTGGCCCTGCACAGTGGGGAGTTTCTAAGCAATCTGATCCTATTATTCACTTATTTTGATGGCTACTACTTCACAAAATTTTTTCTTAACCTATAAGAGTTAACACCAAAAGAATTCAAGTGAGTGGCAGTCTTTAGGGAAATCAAAACAATGCCCCTATGTTGAAATAAGGTCACACTCTAGTTCAAGAGTTTGCCTCTAAGTTTTCCATACTTACTGTTTATTTCTGCAATTGCATGTGAACACACAGTACTGTGGGTGGGGTTTAGCTTGATCTCACTGGGACAGCAGGTAATGCTGAACTGTCATTTCCAGTGAGCATTAAATATTGAAAACACAGACTCAGCCTCTCCTTTTGGCAAGTCTTAAGTTTCCATTGGAAGCAGATGGTATACAAGGTAGGGCTAGGCACCTAACTATAAAGACCTCTTGTTTCTCAACTGTGTATCTCTACCACCTGACAGCCAGCCCTCCTCTGATTAGAGTCAAAGGAAGTGGGTGTGCCTTCCATTAGCAAAGGCGGAAAGTAATATTGGTGCAGACTTTTCCTCTTGTCAACTTTCTTTTTGTGACTCTTCATCCTGAAAGCACTTCGCTGCACAGAAGGTGCTGTAGAACGTGAGCTGTGGCATTTGTGGTGCTACAGAGGATTTGGGGAGGTGGGGGATGTGTGCGGGAAACACATATCTTCAGGTGGCTCTCATTTAGCATTCCTCATTTAGGCTCTCTGGTTTCAAAAAGCCAGGGAAAGCAGATGAGCCTCTGAGCAATGGATGGACATGTATGATAAAGTCATTCCCCCTGAGTTGCTTGCAGCTGTAGAGTAGAGCAAAGTGCAAGCTGGAGTTCTGAAGAAAATAGATAAACTTTGCTATGAGGATTGAATGTGTGGGTTAAACTCCTAGACTTGGTAAGGCTAATCAATCACAACAGTGCAGTAAGTGTGCCCCTGTACACTGCAGCTGTCCCCCTGTTTGTTGGCTATCCTGCTGTTAAGAGCTCCAAGAGCCCCTCTCCAACAACAGGCTGGAGCAGAAGCACAGGTTCTAAGGCAAAGTCCCTGCTGGGAAGTCAGTGCCCAGGACACTGCAGTAGTCTGTACTTTAAAGGCAAACTCTTCAGTACATTTTTGCACCCTGTGATACCTGTGGGAGCTGCATGCAAGGATCAGAGCACAAAGCCACTGGGGCTACTGGTACATCCTGCATCATCAAATCAGTTCCATTTCTGGACTTTTTACCTTCTTAAATTTCATGGTGTATGTAGCTGAATTGAACACTTAGTGGGCCAGCAGCAGCTTCCTGAGGAGTCCTATAATTAGGTTAGAATTAGTCATCACTGCAGAGAGCTTGAAGGACTTTGGATACAGCTTTAATAAGCTGCAAACATTAGATCAGGATTTACATCATAAATCTTGCCTTTTTGTTCTACTCAAACAGGAATGTCTACAAATCAGGTGAATATAATTTACCAGTACAGTAGTTAAATAACAAAAAGGACCATAATTGGTAGTATTATCTGAGAAGCCACAGCAATCCTGCTTACAGCTGTCAGCTAAGATCTGACTCATCTAAGGTATTTTATAGCAACCATATGTTAGGCATGCCTATCTCACCTATTATGCAGAAAAATGATAACGTTTCCTAATCAGGATTTGCCACTAAGCAGGATTTTCCGTAAACACCTCAGTACTGCAAGTGCTATCCAGAGTCAGGGGAAAAGCTTTTGCAGACACTTCTGATTTGGTAATTTAATAAATAGAATAAATGGTTGCAAATCTGTGGCTAGTACTGATTTAGCAAGGCTGGCTGTATTTCAGAGTGTAGGTACATTACTTCAGCAGTTAAATGGTAAACATCACTTCAGCACAGAATTCATGAAGATAATTACTAACTTTTGCACTTCTTGTTCAAAAGTTTCAGATTGCAGACATGGTCTCAAAGCATGTGATCCATTTAAAACACTTTGCTGAGAAAGTGCAAGCAAAGTTGTATTGGTGTATTATTTTTACCTGCATAGCCAGAAAAGAGAAGGAGAATTCACATCAGTATGGAGAGAAATATTAAAAAATATTTTAAAAGAACTTTTAAAATACTATGGTCCTTTGATGACAATGTGGGTGGTTAAGCTAGAATAATAATTGCACTTTAAGAAAGGCAGACACTGTTGAAAACAGTTTGGCTGTTGATTTTTGAACAAGGTTTAGATCCTGTTCACTGTTACCTGCATAAGCCTACACCCTCTGCAGTTCAACTTGACTCCTTCTTGCATAAAGGCTGGTTAAATGTCCATCTAACTTAATTATTCCCAAGCAGTCTTGGGAATACAGGGGAGAAAGCTGCAATCCCAACATTTCCTTCTGCTCTCAAAAAGGCAGTAGTTTTACTGCTTAAAAGCTTTTTTGAGTACTGAAGAGTACTTTTTTTTTTTCTCAACTATGGGTTCTCAGTAAATTTAAAAAAATAGATACTTTTGCTGTTTAAGATCCTTGGCTTAAAAAATTTCACAACTAGAAATGTAGTTAAAGTGTTTGTTCCTTATTAAGATAATTAAGAGAATTTGAAAACTTGAAAAATAAGTGATTTTACAGATACCACATTAGCCCTCTAGAGCTCTGGGTCACATATATGTCATCTCTGCTAAGTATTCATTTCTAAGATCCTCCCAAGCTCTGCTTTTTTGTTCTCTGAACATCTGATGCTTCTTGTTATTCTTGTATAACCACAGATGTGCCCTCTTCAAAAAACTCACAATCTCACAATGCTAAACTGACAAGCTGAGTGTCAAACCACACACCCCAAGCAGCCCTGAAGAGAAACAGAATCACGCTTGAAGCAAAACAGAATAAATCACACAAATTGTTTCCAAAGAATGAATCTGAAACATTGCAAACTGTGCACAGGCATTGTTTCCTAAGAATGCAAATGCCATTTTTATGCTCACTTACTCTATAAGCAGACAGTGTTCTCCGAAATAAGACATTTTTATTTCCTTGTTAAGTTTTCTCTCTCTTTGAGCTGAAGGGAGCTTTGCTGTGGGAACGAGCTGGGTCTCCTTTGTGCCGAAAAGCAGCATGGGTGTGCTGGCTGAGTAACTCGGGGCGAGCGAGGCCACTGCCCTGGGAGCGTTTGTGCGGTTTGTGCAGCGCGCCCGAGAGCCCTGCTGGAGCACCCGAGAGCTGCCTCCTGCCCCAGAGCCCTGCTGGAGCACCCGAGAGCTGCCTCCTGCCCCAGAGCCCTGCTGGAGCACCCGAGAGCTGCCTCCTGCCCCAGAGCCCTGCTGGAGCACCCGAGAGCTGCCTCCTGCCCCAGTCCCGCAGGGCCCAGAGGCGCTCCGGGCACAGCGCACTGGAGCCGTTTGTCCGGCTCTCCGTGGCCAGGCTGTAGCAGGACCCACAACTCTTTCAGCTGCAGTGCCTCTGCAAGCCGTCCCTTCTCCCACGATGTGGGACGAGATGAAGTCTGCAATGCTGTAGTGCTAAGGCATCAAATACCTATAATTTGCCTTGGCAGTAATGCCATAACTGATCTAAAAGGTTTTATGATACTGTCCTGCAAAGAATGAAGGGATCATTTTCACGCTCAAATACTCAAGACCTGCTCGCTGTTTTCTTGAACTGTCGAGCCACACTTCACACTTTACAGCATGTTATCTCCTCCCTACAGTTCAAAATTTGTCACAGCATTAAAAAAAAAAAGTTAAAGTGTAGATACAAACACATACCTCCCTGCCTTGAAGGCTCTGTCAGTATCTAACTATAAGTAGTGCTGTTGTCTAGACTTCACTCAAAGAAGGTCTCTTTTTTCTAATCTGGTGATTCGAAGGTGAAACACTGACCTCCAGTTCTGATACTTGACTGATCTGTAGGAGTAAAGCTGGATTCTGGGTTACATCATTTATATCTTAAGGGTTTGAGTCAAAAGTTGGATTTCTTTTTTTTTCCTAGTTCATCTCTATCTGATAACCTTGAATACAAGATAGATGATGCCTGAAGCAAAGCTGATAAAGTCACCAGTGCTAAGAAGCATGAGGGAGGGGGGAATGGAAGCACAAGAGCATAGATACATATCTTCACATCCTTATTTCCTTTACAAATGGAGGAAGGAAGTTCCCTGCAGGTTAGCCAAAGAGTATCCGCTCTTACCATCTAAGTACAATTTCTAAGAGCCACAGGCTCTTAAAAATACTGAATTCAGAACTCCACAGATAATACTCCATAAATAATACTCTGTACTTTTTGCTTCTGAAAAACTTCAACTAAAAATTCACAACTGGGTATAAAGCCAGAATTATGGACAATCACCCCACCCTGTTTCATATCTCTACTCTGTTTCTGTCCCCTCTTCTTCCAAATCTTTCCTGTTCTTCCCATCCCAGCGCATGGCCATTCCTTTCTGCCGTACCACTTCACCAATTCCAACAGTTAGCACTCATCCTCCTGCCTGCTCTGCATGTGTTGCTGTAAAGATCCCACCCAACTTCCCCAGCAGGAGACCCCTGGGCTTCCCACCGCTCCTGCTGCTCCCTGCGCCCAGCAAGGGATGGCTCTGTCCGGCCGAGCGCCTCCCACCTCCTGTGGGCACAGGGACTCGCTGTGGGGAGCCTGTTGCAGGGCTCATCCCCCAGCACAGGACAGCAAACGGCCCCACTGTCCCCCTGCTCCTCCAAAGTGTGCCCTTGGTTTGGTGCCCCTGCCCACAGGCGCTGCCCTGCAGCTGGAAGGGCCCCATGGGCCACATGAGCTGTGACAGGCAAAAATACTCATATACAGAGTCATACAAAAGCACCTATAGATTATTATGAAAGCTGCTCTAAAACAGGCATGAATCACCCAACAGCTACAGCAGTACTCCTGTGCAGAGATGATTAAGAATTTTTATGCAACTTCTTTAATCAGAAGCGGCATACTTGGTTGAAAATGAAACCTCTGCAGGAAAAGGTTGGTTTTGATTAATTTCTCAACTTGAAAAAGTGTCCAAATTGTCAGTGTGTTTCATTTTGACATTTCTAAACATACAAAGAAGGAAAGAAAGAAAGAAAGAAAGAAAGAAAGAAAGAAAGAAAGAAAGAAAGAAAGAAAGAAAGAAAGAAAGAAAGAAAGAAAGAAAGAAAGAAAGAAAGAAAGAAAGAAAGAAAGAAAGAAAGAAAGAAAGAAAGAAAGAAAGAAAGAAAGAAAGAAAGAAAGAAAAGAAAAAAAAAGAAGAAAATCAAGTTTCAAGTCATTTTTCATTTTAAGATGGGTTAAATTTCATTATGTGATGAACTGGTGCAGTAACTGCATTGTTCAGAATTTCTTGCTCTATAAGAATCCCCATATAACAGCCCCTGTATCTCTATAGGCTGTTACCTATTAAGGTCATTACCTTTCATAATACAACCTCTGGGAAAATTTTTTTACTAAAAAAAGAGATGCATTCCTACTTTTAATTAATTGTTCTAAGAAATTGTTTCGTTTCAGAACTTTTACCAGGATTACAAATTCACCACTGAAGATGGATCAAACTGATCAGTGACTTCACAGGATCATGCTTATTTTTATTTGCTGATTTTTTTTGTTTGAGCTAATGGTCCCCTTGTGGAATGTTTACATGCATTGAGGTGTTTACATGCATCTTTACCATTAGCAGTCTCCTTTAGAATGATTATCAATTGGAAGTTTGATCATCAATTGCAAAGCATTTTTCAAAGATGCTAAACCCCTTTTCACAGAAAAAGAAAGTGAAAGGGCAGTGGAGTGACTCATCCAGGCACACAGACTATGTCACCTGCAGAGCCAGAAATACACTCTGAGCTCCTGGTATCCACACTCATGGCCAGGGCATTAACACAGCTTGTACCAAAACTGATGGCAGGCATCCCACCACGTTGCAAAGGAACATCCCCTTCTGGTGGAACATGCATTTGAAATTCAAAATACATTGCTTGCTTTTTGGCAATACATGCTGTAATGCCTCCCTTACTCTTTTGCCTAACTCTACACAGAGCTGAAGAAAAATAAAAGTCCATTGATCATATTTTTCCATATCAGTTGCTTTGCATTGATGTTGCTGATACTGTAAACTTGGCTGCATACCAAACAGAAACGTTACAGCTGAACTGGGTCAGATTTTCGTAAGTAATCACCACCAGATTTGGGTCATATCTGTAGATACAGCCACTGCAGCCTTTAGACTCAGTTCTGAACATGGTTAAGTATGTTGAGGCCAGCCACTTTGGAATAAGAGACTAAAGCAGACCATTTGCTCTGGCCTCAAAAGAGAACTGAGGAAGAGCTGAGCTCTTTGAGGAATCTGGGTAACTCCATCCATCTTCTCTATTTATAACTATTCTCCCATTGAAGAAGACAAGGCTACAGATGTAAGGGGAGCTGATGGCTGGGACAGAGTTACACCTCAGAAGTTCGAGTGTTTGAGACCTTCTAGTTCAAAGCTGCTTATTGAGGCCACCTAACAGTAAATGGCTCTTGGGGAAAAGATAATGTGGCCACTTAGGGAAAATGGACTGCTCTAGGCTATAAAAGAAAGAAAGCAGGATGGGCTAGACCAAATAATGTTACTTTTTAAGAGTCTTGAAAAATCAAAGTGTGTTTGAAAGCAGCAGTGAACTTCAGTATGTTTGTAGTATTAAAAGGTAAAAGAGGTTATTAGGGTCCAAGGAAACCTAAGCCACATGGTTAACTACTAGTACAATCCAATAGTTCTGGTTATTAGGAATGTCAAAGCAAGAAATAAATGCATGGGGATTTGGCATGGGGGGAAGCTGTTATTACAAACTAGTAAGATTGCAAATCCTGAGTTTCTTCTACCAGGCATTATTACAAAAAAAATTAATTTTTTGTAATAAAAAAACCCATTAGGGAGAACAAAAATAACAAGGATGCACATTAAATGTATGGAAAACCAGCTTGAATGACTGAATCTCAGAGTGGAATCCAGTAGTGAATGGGGCTGACTATGAGCAAAGATTGTAAATAGTAGTTTTTGACTCATGGTGGGTTGGTTTTGGGCAGCTGTTGGAGGTATATTTTTTTCATCCAGGCCATCTGTGTAGAGGCACTTTTTCATGCAATGAATTCCATCAGCACAACAGGTGAGGTACCTGCAGTGTGTCTGTGACAGTAAACCTACAGCTGGTACTGAACTTGCCTGGGATTAACTCCTGTTCAGAGAGGGGTAAGGAAGGGCCAGCACCAGGTGCCGTGTGGAAACTTCAGCAGAGGTTTAGTGAAGAAAAGCAGGATGTCAGCAGAGGTTTGACACAGGAGGGACATGAGCTCACAGTGAGAGAAAGGGTGTGGGGAAGAAGCTGTCATGTTAAAAATCTGTGCCAGTAGAATTGGCAGATAACATTAGAGCACGTGGAGCCAGAGGGTGATAAGGAGGGAAGGTCAGTGTTACAGAGTGATCTGATTCACACAGTCACAAAATGTGTTTCAATACAACCAAATGCAAGAGAACCCATCTGGGAGAAAAGAAAAATCTCTGTGTCAGGGTGAGAACCTGGCTCTGAAAGCAATTATGGGTACAAGGTATGAAGTTCAGGCTGGATAGCTGAATGCTCAGCACAAAAGTGTAACTATATGTTTAGCATCTGAATCTATGTATCAATATTATGTACTGCTTATCAGTGTGCAGACATTTCTTTAAGTACAGTAGTAATTACAAATAGGAGAACCACCACAAAATCTGTACAAGCATCACAGACCTGTGAAACCATTGCAGACCCAAACCATGTTGCAGATGGTGAAACACAGCATTGTGTGGGAGTTAACTATTTCCACATTAACGTTATTCAATCACAGTGGCCCATTTTCACACAGCTTGCTCAATTTCAGAAAGTTTGCACAAAGGTTAAGGTTTGACATTTCAAGACAGAATGGCTTAGTCTTCCATCCTCTAGTGAGAACTACAATAAATAATCAATGATAGAAGAGAAACAGACTCTTACTGCATCCCTTTCCAGGGTGGAAGCACTGAAAACATGATTTTTTGACACAAATGCTTTTTCTGAGGTCTTCATTACCAGGATTTCCAGTAAAATAGCCATAGGCAAGAAAGCACTTAATCTGACTGTTACACTAGGCTGCCTGAAACCCTATGTAGGTGCAATTCTGAGTGAAGCCACAAGAAAATGTCCTTACACTTCTAAATGCAGTAACAGAATTATATTTCCATCAATATGGAAGGTTATCATGAGGTCCTACTTAAGGGGTAGTCCTGTCGTGTGTTAAAATCAGGCTTTTTATAAGCAGTGTGATTTCTGTTAGTTTATGCAAAGCATGCCTCTAAGAATGAAACAGATTGAGATGGGGCACAACATCCTGTCACAGCAGCATAATTCATGACTGCACTCAGAAATCACTTTTCTCTGTAGATTTAGGTATTAGTTCAGAAATTACTTCTAGAAAGCAATACTCTCTCTCAACCACTCAGTTCTCCATATCTCTAATTAAGTGTTTAGGAATTACTGCTGCACATCTGTTATTTCTGGAGTAGTGGGTAAATACAGCGCAGTATTTTCAGTGTTATTACCATTACTGTATCTATAGGTGTTGGCCCACTTCTTGAATCAGAGCCTGCCCTTTGAACTGTGGCACTTGGTGTTTTGAGGCTGTGGGAGGAGGAGGACTCTGGAGGTTGCCTGACTGCTCTCACCTGGATGCAAGGAACCAAAGGGCATTAAGGGAATTTGGCTGCATAGCCCTTGAAAGTCTCCACCAACCTGAACTGTGTGTTCACAGCTTGCAGTAGGAGATGCATGTTGGCCACAGGTAAAACTCCAATACTAAACCCAAGATGTTTGCTACAGGCTTAATCTCAATGTCCCAGAGCAATGAAAGGGCAGGAGAGGTACCAAACTGATAGCCATCACCAACATGGCAGGAGTCAAAAGACCTCTGGTCTGTGTGCCAGTCCTAAGTGAGTAGCTGGAGCTGGCTGCACAGCAATTCCCTGGCACACAGCTGAGCCACTGCTTTGCTCAAGCAAACACAGTGATGTCACCCAGACACCACTCACAGGCAGGCAGGTACAAGCACGAGGTAGAGGGAATTGGCAGGGCCATTAAGGAATGTCCATATTCCCTTGTTTGCCCAGGTATAGGTCTCATTTCCTTGTCACACACCTTGAGGTGAAGAGACAAAAGTGCCCATCTCAGAACAGCAGCTTGAGAGGGATGAACTCTTTCAGGTGCTTCTTGCTCCCTTGGGAAAAAGCAATTTTGCAGGTACCCAGCAAATAGAAGTGTGGGAAAGGGAAGATGTCCCACCCAAGGTGCCATGAGAGGGAACTGCAGCTTCCTAAGGAGGAGGGCACAGAGCAAGAGTGACATTTGCCCAACATCTCGTTCTCAAAGATGGCTGAACCACAGTGACTGTCTGTAAACCCAAGCAAACAGCAACATAACAGGTCAGGCACTGACATAAGAGACTTCAACCTATTTTGTTGACAGTTACAGGCAAATGAAGGCAGGGACCACAGCATCAACTCTTACACAACATTTAAACACAGTGTTTCCTATATGCTCATAACATACAGCAATCACCATGAACAAGTTCTCTTTGCTCATAATGACTGCTAAGTCACCCAAAATCTAAAAAAAAAAAAAAAAGCACTAAGCAATTCTGCTTTTTAAATGCAACAAAAAGATCAAAAAAGAGGAATTTGAAATAAATACTTGCTACAAAATAGGAGAGGACTTGTCAAACCCTGCTCTGTGTGTTCTGCTAGTTGGAGCAACCCACACCTTAAACCACAGAGCAGTCAGGCAGGGTGTAATCCCATTGCAAGGAGGCTTCTGTCACACAATAACCTCCCCTCTCCCCTAAGGCTGGGTTCTAACCAGGAATGTGTTCATCCTTCACCCCTGGTTTCTGAGGATTTACTGTTTTGATACAGCACTGGATATGTCACTTCCAGTTTAATGCAATGAATTTCAGGCTGACCACAATCAGGTGTGCAGCTACCCAGCATGAGTTCTTTCTCCAGGAAGTTTTAAGAGTAGCCCTTAGTGTTATGTTAGTCCTGGCCTCGAGGAAGAACAAAGTGAAAAACAGATGCTACCATAAGCACAAAGACCAAATGTGCTGAGCCACACAGAAGTGCAGTGAAGTACTGAAGATAAGAGTAACACCCACTGACCCGGCCTCTCCAGCAGCCAGCAGTGACCAGGAAATGACCCTTTCCCCCAGCAGACTGATCATTGCCAAGTTTAGTCTGCAGAGACACTCCACCAGCAGCAGTGAGACTCTTGCAGTACTAACTAGATGCAATCCACATATCATTGACTGAATTACAGAGCTGCAAATATGTTCAGTTCTGTTTAGAGCACAGACCACTCAGATTTACACTAAATATGATATATTAAATGTAGGTCATCCTGCAGTCAGGTTCCTGTTCTTTAATTTCAGTTAGAGTAAGACAAATCTGTCACATGTGAGTCAGCTTCTAAATGCTCTTGGAGCAGTGGGAGTTAGCTTCTATATAGAACCATGTAAATACCAAAAAAGAAACTGAAGATTTGACCTTTGTTTACCCAAGCGAGTCTCAACTGACCAAAAGGCATGTCAGATTTTAATAGCATTTCTAGGATTGATTCAGCTCTGACAGGCCAACTTCCACATCTTGATGGCAAGTACAGCACATCAGTCAGCAGGAAGCCTACACAGAGACTGCAGAGGCACCAGGAACCCACAAGTTACACAAAATAAACACTTTGGTGCAAAAATCTGAAACAGGAGCTGAGCCAGCATGACAGAATGCACTGATTTATTCACCGCCTTCACTCTAGTGAGGTGCCCTCCTGCAAACGTCCCCATTGCATCTGGCTCTCCCAGGGGAATGCCCAGAGGGCTGGGGAAGGTGCATGAGCAGTGCCAGTCCTGCAGCAGCACCAGTGATGAGTCAAGCCCTGTCTGCATGAGCGCATGGGGGCCAGTCATCAAGGGGGCTATCTGAAACTGGCCATGAGCACCATCACCACAGGAGCAGTGCTGGCAAGGCTCCCCATCACAAAGCTCTGTGTCCCTTTGCTCACACGTAAGCCCAAGACAAATCCTCAGCCAGGGCACTGTTACCTTTAGCCAGTCACAGCTTCACGACCGTCTTTGTAATACCTTGAGCAAATATTGACTCGGATCCAACAGACTGAAAATATTTGGTTTGCACCAGATGTGGTGCGTATGTATCTTTGAAACATTAGCTAAAGGAGTGATTTGGGAAAATAAAAATTGTAGGTGGATGTGTTTACTTTGCAAGGTTGTTCTCAATGTGCCCAGATGCCAGAAGTGCGCGTGGAGGGTTCACCCACAGGAAGAAAGGCAGCTGTAAGTGCCGCGATGCACAGTCAGACTGGGCGTGCACGTGCATCCCTGCGCCTGCAGCTCACCACATGATAGAGCAAGGGCTGAGGATCGCTGCTGAGACGTTAACGGGTCCATGGATTCCTGCTCTGAAGACAACCAGAGGAGGTCTGTTAGCTAGAGAACAATTACTGAGCTCATTGCTTCAGGACACAGCCTCCAAAGTTCTTGGCATGTAGTGTTGGGGCTGCTTTCTGCAAGAACTTGAGCACCATTTCCGTGGCCCACAGCTGACAGCAGCTTTGGAAATGCAGACACTGTTCCAAGGGAAGAAGGGAAGGTAACTGCCCACTCCTCTCCCACTTCTCGTTCTCTAGCTAATTCGAAATTAGAGTTCCAGTAAAAAACACGCATCAAAAACACTCATCCAAGCAGAGAAACACCTTTTGTTAGAAGGCTAAAAGCAAAAGAAAGGTAGTTTGATTTGTTTAAATACCTTCAGTTTTCAATTCTTAGGTCCCTCTCTGCCCCATCTGTCAATTCCTCGTGTGCATCTACTCTCTCCTGCTAAATATCATTGGTCAGGTGCAGCTTTGGCACTCACAGAGCTTCCTAATGGAAACTGGGGGAGGGAGGGGGGGGAGGGAGGGAGGGAGGGGGGGAGGGAGGGAGGGAGGGAGGGAAAGCACTTCAGCACCATCCAGTAACCTATGGCTATTCCTTCTATCCATTATTTTCATTTTGGGAATTGATGTGCATTCATTTTGGGGGCCCTTCAGAAGGAACAGGAGTTCTTGGAAGTAACAAATTTTCAGAAGAAAAAGAGGTTTCTTTTTTTGGTATTTACCAAAGTATAGAAGAAAAGAAAAACCACAGAATTTTGTTCAGTACATTTGCAGGAATAACAGTATATTTGCAGGGAAAACATTAGTGAAATATTTGTTTGCTGGACCACTCAGGGCCACACTCAATTGGTAGAATTTTGTACAGAACAGAATTATTCTTTTGGGGCTGGAAATTCATAGTAATGCCCTTTAAGCACCTCTCTTAAAATAATTGAATCAGGAGCACATCCCAAACAGCACTTGAGAAATACAAGAGTAACATTTTGCTGAGTCTTTTTCTACAAGTGAATCTTTTCATCAGATACACAACACCTGACACCTGGCGCTCTTATACCCTCTGAACAGTCAACAGATTTTGCCCAGAGCAAGAAAAACCAGCAAGCCACATACTGATCCACATATACACCCACCTCTAATGCATTGCCTCCCAACCCCACTGGAAATTCAGGGGTGTTGGAACTTTCCTGGTCACAAAGGACCACTACAGCACCCAACCCATCCTTCCAGACAGCTTACCTACAGGCTTACTGTGAATCTCTGCAGAAAACTAACCCTGAAAACTACTTAGTCACTAAGCTTTTCATGAGCAATTCATCTGATAACACTGAGCTGCAGGAACATTGCACCTCCCAAAAGGGGAGTTACAAATGGTTTCAACATCATGATCAGTTAAACCAGCACTAGGAAAGAGATGAATCTTTAGCCATATGTTTCCTTGAAAATTTTCCAAGTCCATTACCAGAGGCCAAGACACTTCACAGTAACACACCACAGTTTAGGAACTAAGGTTATTTTAAAGGAGCCCTAGAAAGACACTTCTCTGTACTCATGGTAAGGTAGTTAAGCTCAGGCCTCAGTGTCACAACAGCATGTAAAGCCTCCTAATGCAGCAGTAAATCTAGAAAGGCCATTTGAGGTTTCTCCCTGCTAGGGAACTCTAGACATGTTACAGTCAATATGCCTCATACCCGGAGGCTTGTGAGCCATCATCCCCACCATGCACTGCCAGGGACAGGAGCTCCCTCCCCAGCTAAGGACTGACAGTCCAGCATGCTCAGCTCTGCGTGTCTCAGTGAGTTCAGCCTGGGTTTCCCTCCTCCAGGCTGCAGCATGCTTTTGAGTACTCCATCTCCCAAGGAATATTCAGCTTATAACCCCCCTTTGAGGGTTTCCTGTGGAGGAATCAAATCTGTCCAGCACCACCTCATGGATCTTTAGCCTGACCTTTCTGCCCAGAGCCTGGATGTGCCAGAGGCACTTGCTGCACACACATTTTTTCTCAGTAGTGTGGTGGAGTTTCCTCTACCTCTTTGGCAACCACTGTTACAACATAAACCTGAGCACCACTGTTAGCAAGACGTGCAATTACCCTATTTTAAATTTCTCTTTCAAGTTCATAGGACTGCTAGGAGTCCCTAGCCAGGTCTCTGTATGCCACGGCAGGTGGACTTAAACACAATCTCCTCTGGCCCATGATTTTTTTACTGATGGCATCTTCCCTGTTCCCTCTGGCTCCTCTGCCCTGGCCAGCCTTTACACATAGGGCAGTTTAATTTATCTCTGTCTAACAGAAGTGAGTTTCAGTCCTCAGGGCATCATATAAAATTAAGTCAGATTGTCAGTCCCATGAACAAGGCTTTGTGAGAGCTAACAATGAAAACCTGCTAATCAACAGATAAGGAATTGGGCTCATTTACACTTGTTTAAGCTGACAAATTATTTTGTTGTATTGTGGAAAACATAAAACTTCTCAGAAGCATGTCTGGCCAGCTGTGGTGTCAAGGTGATCAGAGATTTTATCACGTCCCTGGCTACTGTGGGCTGTGGTAAAAGGGCACTTTAGCTCCTTTATCCCATAAACCCGAATTCAGTTTCCAGCCTTTTTTGTCAATATACCTAAGAGCAGCTTGCTGGAATAAAGGGATTGAAGAAATAGGAAACAGAGCACCTAAACCACGGGCCAGGAGCAGGACAGCACCATCACAGGGCTGTGTTTGCCATGCACTGACCTGCCTGGGGGCCCACAGGCAGGAGCCAGCTCTTGGCAAGGCTGAGTGCCACCAGCTCTCACACGTGGGTGACACTCCCCTCCTCACAGCATGGGGGCCAGCAAAATGCACAGCCCTGAGTCACCCCCAGCAGCAGCAGAGAACAGGCACAGCAATGCCTGCAGCCCAGCCAGAGGGAGAGGAGAAGCAGCATTTTGGGAAGAAAGCAAGGCCTGCTATTTTTTGGTTTCTACGTTGGTGAGGAAAATTAAGCACAAGGAAACAATTTTTTGTCATTGTTGACAGGCTTTTTTACCCTTTTTGCCCTCCCTGCAAAACAAAGCCCACCAGAGCTTCAGGACTGCCAGGTCTCTGGCCAAGAGGCACTGGTACCACCATTGGAGACTGATTCACATGCCAGTACTTGTGCTCTCAGGGAGCTTCAGTGATTGTCAGCTGAATTCCCCCCACACAGCTAACAGGAAGGGGGACTGGAGAGAGGGCAATAACATAAACCCAGGAGACTCTCACCAGCAGTACCAACAGACACCATCGCTGTTACACATGCTGCACATCCAGTCGTGCTCTTAACTGCAGCATTTCCCCGATTCAGATGAACAGTGGCAGAACCCAACCCAGCCGGTGCAGTTGTCTTTTTGTGTTGCTCTTTACTGTATGGGACCCATAGGATCCAACAGTTTCTGGATGAGAACCACACCTCCTTATACTTGCATTTGTAGAGAGCATCTTGGCCCTCCAGCCACTACTGGGATCTAAAAACCAGGAGTCCTTAACCTTGCCAAAGCATCAATATCAAGGCTGTGGTGGCCTTCTCCAATATAGAGATGTTCGCAGAAAAAATTGCTCAAACATGAGATTTCAGCAACCGAACATGCAGAGGAACAAAACCGACATCCAAATGGCAAGTGGAAAGAGCCACAGTTAAAAACTAAACCACAGCAGTCTCAGAAGAGAGAAGTAACAGTCAAGCATCTCCCCTTCTGCAATTATTTGGTGCCTAGCAGTTTGAGGCACTTCACACTTAAGCAGGCACATGCTCTGCCACAGCCCCGTGTTTTCCTGGAGTATGGTGAGTGATGTGAAAGGTTTCAGACAGACGTATTTAGAATTTAGGGAAAAATAAGAGAGGACAGAGTTCACCCCACTTGCATAAAACTCCTTCCTCCCATAAATGCAACCGTTCTTTTCCATCCCTGCAAGGGTCTGTGACGCAACTTGGGTTGGGGAAACTGGGAAGGAAGCACCCGCTGGAAGATCACCCCCCTCGCCTGGGATGAAGGGAGAGGTGGCAAACGGCCTCACCACCTCAACTGGCCACAGAAATCAATCCAAAGATTGCCAAATGCCTGTAGGGAACAACAGCAGTGAGCCCTGCCAGAGCCAGGTCCAGCTGACAAATGGGCAGGGAGAGAGCGAGGCTACCTGGCTTAGTAAAGGAGCTGACAAGCAAAACACCTCAGCCATGGTGGAAATATCACACAGGAAGGAGACTCTTCTCAATTGCCATTAATGTTAATTTAAGCTACTGAAAACACAAATAATTCCAAAACCAACTGACAGCAGATATATGGAGTACACAGCAGAGCTCAGCAAAGGTCAGGCCCCTGCAGCACAAAGCCCAGCACAAGCACACAGGAAGACCCAGCTCTTTGCTCTCAGAGCTCGAGGTGACAGCACCCTGACTCACACTCACTATTACTCACTGTGAGCAAGAGCATCCTGGTCCAGAAGGTCCGAGCTCCCTGACTGCAGGTTTGCAATAAGGGATGTTTACCTGCAATCATCATTCCTGCAGCACCTCAAAGAGTTAGAACAGCTACATAAAAAGGATCAATACTATTTTTCACCCATTTCCTTTCTGGGTCTCACCCTCCTGCCTGCCTGTCCATGTTGCTGTGTTTCAGGGAGGCAAAGGGCAACAGCAGAGGCAGAGCTGATAGTCTGTGAAATTGGGAATTTAGCAGGTATAACAGGCAACATAAGATCCCTTGTCTTAAATAAGTTAAAGTTAATTGCTAGGAGTCCTTGGAAGCAATTTAGACTAAAGTAATGTCTATTCTTTTCTGGCTGACCACATAGTATATTGTGGCTCTTCAACACTTAAACTTTCCTATACAAAATAGTAAAAAAAATTGGGAGTTAGCTTCTTGTTTTTTTGCAATGATACCTCTTTTTCCCCTTTGAATTCACCCCTTGAGTGTATCAGTGAGCTTTGGAAATGTATTATTCATAGGGAGAAAAAAAAGTGTAAAACATAAGTTATGTATCATAATGAACTGTCTGCCACCTCAGAGGGTTACAGTTTCCCTTTAATGCCAGCTGGCCCTATTACAGTACCTAAATCAATGGAATATCTTGGCCATTTTCAACACCTGCAGCGCTGCACTCCTGCCAGCCAGCGCCAGCGCAGTGGCAGAGCCGCCACCTCTGAGCCGGGTGCCACAGAGGGAGCTGGCAGCAGCAGCCAGCAGCTGAGCTGCCTTCTGGGCTGCCTGAGCAGAGGAGCCCAGCACTGCTGCAGCAACTGCCAGTGCCTTGGGAAGCTGAGCCTGAGTGAGCTGGGGTGGATGCACCCCATGCACTGTGGTATCCAGCTGGCTGGGGGATCCCACGTGTGTCAAAAAGTTGCTGCACAGTATTAAAAGAAAATCATTTCAATACCTGTTACATTATTTTCCTTCTATGTTTGCCTTATTCAATATTCTTTTGTCATGTCATCTCTACTAAAAAAAAACCAAAAAACAAAAATGCAGATGAGAAGCAGCATGTTGGAACAAGCACATAAAAGTGGTTTGCTTTCAACTTATTTGAAAGCTTTATCCCATGTTCCAGGTAAATCCATTAGGCAGCATTATTCCAACAAGGTGTGGCCAGCATTTTTATAATGTATGAAGAATTTCCTTCAGATTTATGTGCTCTCTCTTTACAGTCTGTATGTTGTGCATATCACAAACTGGTGTGACACAGACTCAAATGTTCTGAGACTTGTGTTGGGTTTTTTTCATTTTTCTTCCCCCAGTAAAGAAGTCATATACAAAACTAGATACTCATATCCAATCCACATTGAGACATATCTGCAACTTTAGATGCATAAATACCTTTAAAATCTGGTTCTATCATTTTACACATAATGCATAACAGATATTTACACGCCTGAAATCTATTTAGACTGCTTTATTACTCAGAGGAAAAAGTACTGGAAACTACCACTAGCCTATTGACAATTAAAAAAAATATACCATTGGCATTCTCAGAAGCCACCTCCACTGAAGGTGAAAATAGACAGACAGGATGTGGCTTGGCAATGGAGTAAGGTCTAAGATTCAGTAGGGAAAAACTCTGGAATTTTAACTCTGAGCAGGCATCCAGTAAGGTCTCTGCTAGAGACACACTCCATTGACTTACATGCATATTTCAGTGCTTTTCTAAATCAGAATTTCCTCAAAGGGCTGTATGCTGAGCTATGTTTCACTATTTAGAGTAAGACCCAAATCTTACAGAGTAAAGGCAAAATCCATTCCTGATGTGACCTGGGGTTATGCTGGAGACGAATTTGATACAACTGACCTGTTTGGTTTTTCTCTCTTACAGGTGGAAAATGCAGAGGCTTAAGGAGCACACCTTTGTCAACATGCAACAGCAGCACAGCTGGCCAGCAGAATTGCACGAGTCTCGCAATCTTTCACCCAAGGCTTATTCTAGAAACCTCTTCCTCCCTCCCCCATCAACTGCAACAAATGTTTTGCTTGAGGAAGGAGCAAGTCCCAAAAGAGCTGCTCTCTAACTTGTGGTGCAATATCCAATCTGAGTGTTACTATCAGCTTTTGGAAACTGACTGTATAGAAAACAGCTGATGTTTGCATATTTTAATTTTAAACATCTCTGCTTGGCATACGGATGGAACCTAATAAGGCACTTTGTTTCTGCCTCATGAATAAATTCAGCCTGCTAACAGATTTGGATAAAGCATTTTGATTCCAACTAATAAATTTGTTTTCTGTACAGCCAAAACAACTTTTGGAAGCAAAGTAAAAAGTTCTTTAGCTTTCTGGAGAGGTACTTCTATAATATCTATAAGGAATAGACCTTTTATTTTTATAATCCACTTGTTCCACCCATGTCTTTTAAATCAATCAGATAAATTCACCTTGTTTTTCAATGCCCTGCATCCTGATAGCTCTGCACACTTGATAGGTAATTTAATCATTGTTGGTGTGGATGAACACAAGCTCAAATTAGCTTCTGAAAGGCTTAGTTGTCCCGTAGATAGCTCTGCCTTTCCACTTTTATGCAGGAACTGAGCTTCACCAACTGGTTAGCTAGAGGTGTCATTAAAAATTTACAGAAAGAAACAAAGGTGTGCTCCAGTGTCTCTCCTTACCCTTTCTACTGTTACTCTGGCAAACAAAAGGTATGGAACCTGCTTCATGAATAATGGGTCATGTAATATGCATAATGCATTTTTAATGGCACACAGTAATAACATTGAGAGAGATATTTCCAATCTTCAGACTTGCTCCACAGCCTCTCAGTAGCCTGTTCTGATTCTCTCCAGATAAATCTTCTTTTCCTCTTCTTCATTTCAATTCTCCACCTTAAAGCCATTACTTTTCTCCACGGGTAGTTGCATTTCACCCAAACCAGCAACTGGCACTCATGTAAGCAGGGCTGGAGGCATGGGAACACCCTCCCAAACATTTCAGGGGGTTTGGAGCTGCAACGCAACAGTTGTGCCCTGAGACACCACTAACTGCAAATGCTCTGGGAGGAGACACACTTAAACCAATAAAACACCTGTGGGTTTCTTCCCATGAAGAAGAACATTTTTGCCCCCTGTGCTGTGTCCATACTGCCTCTGGCCATCCACCCCACCCTGTGGGCAGCACTAGACTCAAACCACACTAGTTGCACTGTTTGGAAATAGGATGCTCCAAAGGGGCAAGCAAACATTGATATTGTACTTTTAAAGGTAAATACCAATAACTGAGCCCGCTCAGGGCCTGCTGGAGCAAGGCCTGCTTAGAGGGAGGAAGGAGGGAGGCTGTGCCTGGCAGGAAAGGTCTTCCTGAGGACAGAGGGACTGGGGGCAACAGCTGCACCCCAGCCAACCCATACCCAAACCACTGGCCAGCACTCACTCCATCCACAACAACAGCCTCCATGGAAAATAAATACTGAGCAACACCCTGGGGCAGCCCCAAGCCGGCCTGTGCCACCTCCCCTGGCCTGGGTGGGACCCAGGGTATCACAGGCCTTCTGCATAACCACCGAGTCTCCTGCACTGACCTTCCGCATTAATTAATCCAGCATGATGGGTCTAGTGTGGTCTTCAGAGCACCTGTCACCTCCTGCGATGCCTGTGCCACATCCCTTCAGCCTGGCTGCTGTGATTGTGGCCGCGTTTCTGCTCTGTGAGACCTCGGCCTGCGGCGCCCGGCCTGGACACCCTAGGGGCAGAGCGCAGCCCGAGCGGGTGAGCCCTGCCGGGGCAGCCCCGCGGGGACACGGCCACAGCCTGCCGGGACAGCCCTGAGGGGACACGGCCACAGCCACAGCCTGCCGGGGCAGCCCTGAGGGGACACAGCCACAGCCACAGCCTGCCGGGGCAGCCCCGCGGGGACACGGCCACAGCCTGCGGGGGCAGCCCTGAGGGGACACGGCCACAGCCTGCCGGGACAGCCCTGAGGGGACACGGCCACAGCCATAGACTGCCGGGACAGCCCCTTGGGGAGCGAACTGAAGTTCTCAAGGGTGGCAGAAAGCAGAAGCACAGGGAGGACCTCCTTGGCACCATGGCAGGTGAGTGCCCCGGCCGGGAAGGGCGCCTCAGGGCTGGGCCAGCCCAGCAGGGCACAGGGCAACTCTGCTCACTGGGTTTGTCCAGAACAAATATAAAAAGCTGGAAACATGAGTATACATACATACCCGTGTGGGCACATAAGATTACTTGCACATCTAAAAAGCCAGGCTGCCATGCTGTGCTCTGTTGGGAAAAGGACAAGGGACCCCTCCATCATCCGCCTGCTTCTCTTTTGTATGGGCTGCAACTGCCAGATGGAGCCAGCCCTGCTGACAAGGCAGGCAAAAGGCCATATTGTGAGTCCCAACAGGCTTAAGTGTAAATGATGCACCTGCTGCTCAGGTGTCCCTGCAAACTCTCAGGCACAGATATTTAATCTTGTGGGAGACATTCAAGTTGCTCCTGGGCTAAGCAGGGACTTCTGGCTGTCTACATTTCCAAAGTGAAGCCTTAAAACTGTATTTTCCCCCCTAAATCCCTTTATCGTGATAGTCCAAGCCATGGTATACCCTTTGTCCTCAAAAGTGTGTTTATCTGAAATCAGTAGGAATTGAACAAATAAATATGGCAGTTGTGTTCTTTAATCACTACAGCCCTTGTGCCTGCATTTCCTCCTTGGATTCCCTGACAGTCACTGTGGTGTATTGTTGTAATGGCCAACATTCACAAATGTGCAGTTACATAAGAAATAATAATCACTCCGGACCATCCTCAATACTTTATTAACTTAAAACATTGTTCTAATAAATATGTATCAAGAAATGTAAGACACTCCATAAAATCTAAATAAGGACATTTACAAACTTGTCAACAAAGTAAAAACAGCTTTTTTTTTAACTGAGGTACATGCAGAGTTGTTAAGGCAAATTAAGTAAATTATACTTTTATAGTAAGTCCTGCCCACCTCAGAAAGTTTCCCTTTAAAAATTAAAAAACCAAAAACAAAAATACAACTGATGGTATTGAGTAGCTATTTTCCAGTTATTAGAACAAGCCCATAGTGTAGAAGCCAGTAATGGTTCTGGACAGAAAGTCTGTGCTTCCCTGGTGCTCCTGCCCTCCTCAGGCAGGTTCACTTGCTGGATTGGTTTCTAGTTCTAAGGCATAATTCTGTGCTTTGGCTTTTCCACTGGTCTTTCACAAGCTTCCTTCTCCCTAGTGGATGTAGGTGGAAGTAACCCTCCATGCTTCAAACACACTGGCAGTCTGGCCTTGCACAGAGAGAGATGGCTCAGGGAGGATAAAAAGGACCTCTCTGTAACTGTTAATGCAGCTCCTGATTTGCACCAGAATAAGTGAGAGCAGGATCAGACCCAAGCTGGTATCTTTGGTTAAAAACCAGCAAGATGTGAAACTACACAGTCCTGATCCTCCAGGTTTTCCTGACAGGAAGTCATCCAAGAGTGAACCCATTCAGCACTGAACTCAACCAGGGCAGGTGCTGATGGCTCTCTGCCATTACCCCATGTAAACACTGTTATACCCATGTTTTCCTGCTGGCTGATTCAAGCTACTGAAAACTTGAAGGGGTTCATCATGGCCATGGGAGAAATATTTTCCAGCTTGCAGATATTTGATAGCTTATCCATCTTTGGAGTATTAGGCTTTATATCTAAAAGGCTTGTATTTCAGTGTTATTTCAGAAACAACGAGGGAAAGAGAAAGAGAGAAACCCCAGCCTTTACTTTCCCCCTTCACAGTCATTCAGGCTGTCAACATATGGCTCTGTCCTCTTCTTTCCTCCTAGAGCTCCTGTTCAGAAAGGTAATGCCAGGGTCCATGTTCAAGACAGGGTCCAGCAGGGAAGCCAGGGGAGTCTGTTCTCATAGTGTTGTAGCGCTTTCCGGACTGCAGTTGGGACTCATTTCAGGCCGTGCTGTGTCTCCCGGTGTCTCCGTAAATCCACCTTCCGCTGGAAGCCTTTGCCACACAGATCACAGCCAAAGGGCTTGAAGCCTGTGTGCTTCCGACTGTGGGTGATGAGGTTGGAGCTTTGACTAAAGGCTTTTCCACACACCTGGCACTTATGAGGCTTCTCCCCTGCAAGCAGAACGTGGGAGAGAGAGAGGCTGTGAAAGAGGCCACAGCAAATATACACTGGTACTTAGGGCTTATCAAAGAGATTTTTGTGTGATTACCTAAGTCATTTTTACAAAAAGACATGGAGTTGGGAGCCCAAGACAGAGCATTAACTGAGCAGGCCTGGACTTGGGTGCACCTCCGTCAGCTCAGCATAGTCCTGAGAGTAGCCTGAAGCACAGAGTGCTCTCAGGACACCAGACCTTGTGAGTGTGTTTGTCTGCATGGGCTCTGTGAAGTTTAAACTGGCTTTGTGTCCTAGGAATATGAGAACTCCTGGAAAAGTGATGAATGCCTGACATTGATTACTATACCATCAGCATGAGGGCAGGTGGAATAGGTAGATAGAAGTTGTTAAAACAAACCCAGTGATCTGGGGTCTGTCCCCAAGGAAGGTATGAGGGCCATTAAGTGAACCCTGAAGGGCAGGGTTCATCCAGGGCTCTCTCTGTTCCCCACACTGCAATGCTAGCAGTCAGAGCCCTGAAGTTCTCCTGCAGGCAGATAATGTAAATGGGAATAAATACAACTGGAACTTCTACAGAGGAGTCAGTGACAAAACTCCATGGGAGCAGGATCCAAGTATATTTTCCTACTGTTTATTATCAAATAACAAATTAAAGGGAACCCAACCACAATAACAAGCCGGATTTTCAGAGTGGCTTTGCACCTGCAGAGCCCACTGGCTTCAGCTGGGAACAACAAACTCTTTGGGTGTTTGAAGTTCAGATTCTTAGAATCAAAAAAATAATGCAAAGTGTGCTTAAGGCTCATTTCACAAGTATATGGTGCATATGAAAGGAATCCCTCATTCAGTTAAAGACCTGCTTTTATATTAGCAATTTAAAAGCCCAGGCACAGTTTCTGATCTTACAGGAAAATAATCTGACTGATTTAGAATTTGTCTGAAATTCTACTTAATCAAGCATAATTTTAAAAAGTTACTAGGGAGCTACTTCTTGTATTATTTCATAAACAGTTCATTTTCATCCAGCAACATTCAGTGAAAAATCTTTATAAGTAACATTTACTATTCACAGTTTGTCACCTAGAAAAGTCACAGCCAAGCAGTGCTACGTATAGTGCCATTTCTCTACATATTTGCCCTTTTTAGGCTTCACCCTTTATATCTGCTAGTGGCCACTATCAGAAAAAAGGACTTTGATCATCTGAACTGTACATTTGTCCAGTACAACTGATATTTCATGTCTACAGGTTCTTCCATATCTTACACATTCATTTCCCTCTACTCAAGTGAACCATGCAGGTCTGCAAAGCAAGATATTCTTTTAATGATTTCTCATATGATAAACCTGCCTTCTCACTGAATGATACTTTTGAAACAATTTCCTTTGGTGATTCACCTGCACTTTATATTAGTTTCCATGTTTATTAGTAACAGTGAAACTTGAGAACTCTGCACCTCTCCTATTCAGTATCAAACTGTAGCCATTTCTCAGAAAGTCCAGGTGGAAGTGCAGACAATCTCTGAACAAATATTTAGACTAAGACATAGGCCCTCTAGTTTAGTGTTTGATCTAGAGGAGGAGACTCCTGTTGTTCCTATTGTAAATTGGTAGATCCTGCAAAAAGCAATGCTGAAATCAAATTTACCTGTCATTTTCCTGGGACCTCAGCTGTAAATCAAGGCCACATGAATATAATACTCTACAAATCATCTTACACAAAAGCCTGTGAATAAACATTGGTGGATCCTATTAAGGGAACACTGATTGGATTGCGAGGATTTTTGTAGGTTATTTTGCAGCTGCTGTCCATTAAACCTCCTCCAGATCACCCTGCTTTGCCCAAGTACAGCTCAGGTAACATGAACAGCAGCAGGACAGTGAGAGGGATAGGGAGGTGTGTGTGCTGTCCCAGCTGAGGACAATGGGCTGCTGCAGAGAGACCTCTGAGAGCTGCCCTTGAGCTGGGGCTGACACTAGCAGTTGCAGGGCTGACCTGTGTGAATGAAGGTGTGTTTCTTCATATCAGATTTCTGGTGGAACCGCTTCCCACAGTACTGGCACGGATAGGGTCGGGTGTCTGAGTGGATGAGCAGGTGGGTGGAGAGAGTAGAAGATCTCTTAAAACTCTTGCCACAAATCTTACAATCAAAGCTGCGTTCCTGCAGAGAGATGAGCCCAGACACACACATCACACCAATGATCCCATCAGCAACAAACTGCCCAGCAGCATGTGAGTGTTGCCCCTTCTGCATTAGCAAGAACTTACACTTCTCCAGAGAGCTGGACTGGCCTACACAGGTAACACTGGCTTGATAGCAGCACCACATGATAAAAAAGATAATAGATCTTCTCCTAGTGCTGTGCACTACTAAAATGTAATTGAACAGCTCTTCCTGCTGGCAGGAATGGCCAGGTGGGAGCAACCCCGATGGACTAGGCAGAGTCTGCCAACACACTTTATCAGAGGCCTGAGACACAATCACTCTACTGGGAAGCCCAACAGCTGCAGCACTGTTCAGAGGCCACCTCTCCACTGTACACAGGAAAGCGGGTGCCAAGGGCTGCTTGGGTCTCTTGGGAAATCCCTCTGGTAGACTGAGGTCTGGCATGGTAACAACTAACTGCTTTTTTTAGTTCCATTAAAATTCAAGTGGAAGTTATGTAGAGCACCTGGGACAAACAGCTTTTCAGCTTACTACTTTAACATATAAAACCAAATATATTAAGATCTTACTGTCTTTCACCTCTCCCTCACACACTCCTCTCCATCAGTTTCTTTTACCACATATCTCTTCTTTACATCCCTCAACTTCCATTGCACCTTCTTCTTCCTTCTTTGCTTTCTTCAATGCTTTCACAGAATCACCTTCTTTATTTGGCTTTTATGCATTCTCCCCAAAATGCTGTCCCCTCCACAGACACATTATGCAGTGCTGCTCTTTTCACCATTGTTTCATGGATAATGAGAAATCTCCCTTCATTGTGTGCTCTGCTGGTTGCACACTCACAAAATTATAAAGAGCAAAAAAACATTACTGTAACTCTATCCTCCAAAAGTCAATCTGAAGAAGGAATTTTTGCTGGGTCAGGTGGGTGGGGAAGGGGAAATATGGCATGGTATCAGCAGGTGGAAAATGTTACAAGTCCTCCTACCAAAATTAACCACCATATGCTTTTGGTGTGTGACTCAGTGTGTCGAGACGGGTGAAGTCAGTGCCCTATACCTGAATGGTCGTTTAGATGTTCCCTGCACTGACAAAAATTACTACAAACAAGGGAAGACTCACTTCTTTGTGGGAGGGAGGAGAAAGAATGAGGAGTGCTGCATCAGAAGAAATCACACTGAGTTGCTTTAGCTGTTAAAAAAATAGCCAACGTCTGCATTACAATTTCCAGCTCTGAGAGTGAACATTTATTATTTTCTGTTACTCCTTGAGTGCCAGAAGTGCACATTGCTTAATACAGACTACGCAGGAAAGGTCTGAAGAATAGAAACAAAGCCTGTGTTCTTTAATTACCTGATAGCTCCTCTGCACGCTAACTGGTCACCCTTTCCTCTATTGTCACCACATTCTTCACCTACAACTGCCCACTGCAGCTCTCCCACCTTCTCTTCCCCTCCTCAGGATAGGTCTCTGCCTCCTTGCCCTGTATTTGCCTTCGTGGCTTCCCCAGCCAGCAGAATGGAGCAGCTGGCCCTGGCCCCCAGCCGCCCGTGCTGGCAGCCTGCCTGCTCTCACCTGCGAGTGCACGGCCTTGTGCTGCTCCAGGCTGACTGCATGGCCGAAGGTCTTGCCACACATGTCACAGGCAAAGGGCCTCGTGCCGCTGTGTGAGCGGCGCACGTGTACCTCAAGGCCATGCGGTGTGGAGAAGACCTGAGGAAACAGAGTACACAGCGTCAAGGTTGCCAAGGAGAAAGGGCTGGGGGGAGTCAGTCCAGTGCGGGAGAAAGGGATCCCTACCTTGCTGCACTTGACACACTTGTAAGAGCCAGCGCTGATGAGCAGGGGGCGGCACAGAAGGTCAGACTCCACTTTGATGCCACCTGGCCCCTTCTCCTGCTGCAGTCCAGGCTGCGTTTCGGTATAGAGTCCAGGAGCTGCTGCTGGCGGCCGCTCAAACAGCCCCGGGCCCGGGGAGCTGAAGTCACCGTACAGTCCCAGGGAAGAGCTGCACTCGGCCCCATAGAGGGCGGGCTCCGAGCCTCGGTCGCAGAAGAGCCCCAGGGCTGAGGTCCGCTCCAGCCCCGGGCAGGGCCTGTAGCTTTGCACGAGGTGCCTGAGCTCGGAGCCACCCAGGCTGTTCCACATGTAGGGTTTGAAGGGCACCGAGAAAGGGGGTGCTTCGTCTAGGGACGGACACACAGATCTCTCCGAGGCTGTGGAAACACAAGGGCATGGGAATTGGTGCACTTCACAATCCACACTATAATGAGGCAGAACAGTCTCAGCATCCAGGCTTATGTCCAGAGCCTGACCCTGTACTGCACTTTGAGGCTGCCCTTTCATCTCAATGGGAGGACATTTTATATTGCATATTACAATCTGAGTGTCCAGTACTAACGTCTTACCCAGTTATTACTCCAGCCAAATTATTTAAACCCAACATCAATTTTGTCTACTTCCTTCTCTGGATAACTCATGTGTACACACTGATCTGACTAGCAAGACTCTAAACAACTCAGTCTGCAACTTCCTACAGTTTTATCTGCGGCTTCTTTGAAACATGTATCTACCATATCCTAAGATGGACATCAAAGCTGACAGTCCACATGTTTAAGCTCTGATGGAGATCACACACACACAATATATATATATGTGTGTGTGTGTCTGTGCAAATATAACATTACAGAGGTGCCAGGCAGAGCAAATGTGCTCAGATTTACCTGGTCAATAAAATGAAAAACACTTGTTGCACAATTTAATGCCCAAATCTAGTCTCTCAACTTAATGCCACAACTGACCATAACTCTACTGCAGAATAACTTAAATAAGTAACAGCTTCTAAGGTGCTTGCATGTTATGCTTCACTTTTTCAGAAAAAAAAAATTACTTCTCATCTGAAAGAAAATAATAGTTGTTTCAGATTGCTCTGAGGTTCTCCATATAAAGAAATTGAGTCCACCCAAAACACAGTGCTTTGTAAAATCATTGGGATGGGCCACATCCAAACCCGAAGACACAAACCCATTTTCCTAGCAGTCATAATCAAAGCAAATTTCCACCAGGGCAAGCTTAAATGGCTTTGGCAGGCTCGAAGAGGCTTGCCTTCAGCAGTGGCATCTGACCAATGCAGTGGGCACGTGAGTCACACTTGGGGAGCAGAGTCTGATACAACGGCAGGAGCACAGCTTTTGAGAGGAGAATCTAAAGGCACAACTGCTCAAGGAGCCTCACATGGAGGAAAGCACAGCTGGGACAGAACATGAGGCACCAGACCCCAACAGTGTCTGCCAGAAATGCTGATTAATGCCTGAGGTGCACTGCTTTCACTCCTTATCATAACAGGCAGCAGCACTGGGAGAGTCAAATGTCTCCACTGGACAAGTTTTAGTGAGGCAAGGAAGAGATGAATCAATTAACTACTGAAATGCTGAGGTCTTCATGGAGATATTTGCTTCCCTTATAACTTGGGCTTCCAGAGTACCCTCCTTTAACCAGAAACTTGTCCACCCACAGTGAATCTCTTACTTCTTCGTGTGAACTCCCACGGCTTTTTCAGCCTTTGGTAAACCCAGATAAATGCGGGTGGACTAAGCAAAGAAGGCACGATGTGTTAGGGTATCCACTTGGATAGGCAAGTGGTCACTGAGGGGTTACAGAAGGCAGTAGGAAATGAGGTTAAAATTGAGCTTTTAATGACTTGGCTTTTTCCTATCTTTTACATAATTTCAGATGTTCACAGTCTCAAATTCTTCCATTGAAATTAGCAATCTTTTGGTTGGAAATATACGCACACATACCAGCTGGGACATTTGAAGAGGGTGATGAAATCAAATTAGCTGACATGGTGTTCAGCATGATTTTTCCTGTTCTGCACTGACTGCAAAGTTGTGGTCAGCATCACATCATCTATCTTGTGTCTTTGCAACCAGTTTCAGTGTTGCCATTTCACATGATTTTATCACAAAATTCAAACCTATCTTAAAGTCCCAGCTCTTGAAATGGCATGATTTCATCAGGCCCTCAGCTCTGCTTTTGTTTGTTCTTGTTATAAGTTTATTTTTTCCTTTTAAAGTCAACTTGTAGCTCAAACTGTAAGAAAAGCATGAAAACATAAACCCTCAATATTTCAACACTAGAACTGAATATCCATAAGGTATTACTTACAATCTTGACTTCTGAGCCAGCTCATTGAGTGAGAGGGAAGGCTGACCTGATTTTCGAGCCCTTGGAATTGGCAATACAGTATACAGTGAACATTGCACCACAGATCAGTTTGCGTGCAATGTTCCTTCCATCACCTCACATGCTTTGGAGCCCTCTCAAGCACAAATGCAGGGTATTTCCTCACAATATACTCAAGCTATCCAAGCTTAGTGGCAAAGCAACCTCCAAACTCTGCTCTCCCACACTGCAAGGCATTTCTGTATGTGCCTCTTCTCCACAGCATCTAGGGGGGAGCAGAGACACAGAGAAATATTCTCCCTCATTTTCCTAGAAATTCTGTGCAGCCGTTATAGAGACTACTCCTGGGAGAAAAAAAAAAAAAACAAAATCAGTGCTTGTTTTTGAAGGCAAGACAAACTCAACCTTAAATGGTTGGCAACAGATTGATATGCACAGCAAAAAAAGATTGGAGCATCCTCTTACACAAAACACCACATTTTCTGCACAACTCCATTATACCCAGGAAAAGTCTTTCTCCTTCTGCAGCATCAACAGGCTCATCAGGAGCTACTAACACTGCTGCACTGAGCTGTCATGCACCTTCTGCATATGCACATGTGTGTGATTAGACACATGTAGAAGGTGAGATTAAATAAAGTGATTTGCACTGGTTGAGTTAACAGCTATTATGTCTGTGTGTTTGATGACTGCCTACATCAGCAGCACAGCACTCAAAGACCAAAGTGAAATAAATACAGCTTTCACTGCATATTGAATTGCAACCTGCAGCTGTGTTCACTTCCAGAGATACAGGAGTGGTAGTACTACTCACCACACATGCCTTCAGCGTGATTGAGAACCTGCATTTCTCACCTGCTCTGCCTGGCAAAGCACAAAAATTGTGCCCCATCTGAACACAATTGTAGGAATACTGTCTCTCACCACTGCATGTTGCAGAAGTGACCTAGACACAAATTCCAGCTTCACACTGAGTCTAAGAAAGCAGCTGGAAGGCAGTGGGGCTGGAGGAGGTGAGCTGTGGGAGGAAGCCCAACTATCTAATCCTGTTGCCACTGCCTTCATCATTAATATAACAGCACGTCACTCAATGCACTGATATTCATTTAATAAAGCTCTTGTGTGCTTGGAGTCCTGTACATTCCCAAACCTCCTCTGAATGGGATCAGATGGCCCCAGGATTGACCATTCCACCCTGAAGAATCTTGATCTGGGGACATCATCCTCATTTTGTAAAGATATCTTCCCTGGACAGCCTGATGATTGGTCAAAAGCTGATGAATGTGAAGGAAGAAATAAGAGGGAAGGAGGAAAAGGCAGAGCAGACTTGATAAAATACCTGCTCTGTTTCACATCTATCTTTTTGACACCCCGTGAAAATGGTCTGTTTCCTGTGCAGAAATTGTAGTTATTTGGGAAAGGAGAAGCAGGAAAAATTCATTAGAACAAAAATTACACACATTGCTACTGTGTCTGCGCAGAAATATTACCAGAAGAGTTTGGTCTGGTGTGTCATTTGCACAGACTGAAAGTGTCCTGTGGCTGATGCTGGACAGCATTTTGAATGTCCCCTTAACGGAGCTTAGGACTCTTGAAAGAAGATGCGGCTTTAAAAATGCAAATTCAAATCATTACAATTAGCCATTCATATGCACGGACACTGCAAAGACGAAGTGGGAATGGGTGGCAAACCGGGCTAAGTATTTTTTTGCTGGCGTCTGCTGTCAGTCGGTAAAGCTGACACAATTTTTCCTTCATCAAGACAAAAATTGTCCTTTTTCCAGCTGTCTCTTTTTAATCGAGGCAATAAAAAGTGGTTATATATATACATATTTTTGTTCTAAAATGACGCCATTGTATTTTTAAACGAGATAAGTATTTGTGCCAGGCTGGGGACAGCGTCTTCCACTGCTCCAGCCACATCAAAGGCAGGACAAGGGAGCTAGAGACAGGCGCTGCAGCCATAAGTGTGAGTTTCCTGGATTTGGGGTGTTTAAATCTGACCATCATTGGGTTTTTTTCCCTCTGTTTTTTACAAATGTGTTTTTAGAAAAGAAAAATAAACAGACATTTTAAAACCCCAAACCAAACAAAAATACAAAGAAACAAAAACACAAAACAAAAAGAAAACCCCCAACCAAATAGCAAAAGAAAGGGCGTTAGGAGAATGTCTAGCCGGCTGTACAAAACACAAAATCAGCTGTTTACTGCAGGTATATAAATTGCCTATAAAGACTGAAAAATTCTGTGGAGGCACGACACTGTAGGAGAATGTAGGACCTTTTAAACATAACCTGCCTTGCCTCTAACAATTAATCACAAATCAAAAAATAACACCCCATGTCACGACAACTTTCCTGCTGTAGCGTGTCACCTGCTGCTCCCTCAGCAGCACAATACGGGCTGGAAAAGCAACCCAAAAGAGGGAACCCGAAAACGAGGGGAAGGAACAGATTCTGGCAAATCTGGGGGAAAAGTAATAATAATTTTTAAAAGGGCCAGGCAAATCTGTCCCTTATACTCGTTTGTGGTGGTGGCGCACAGCCATGAGCTGCATGGTCCAGTGCCCCACGGCACGGGCACGGACATGCAGCCGGACCCCCGCTGAGCGCTGCTCTCCCCGGTCCTACCTGGCGAGACGGAGGGCGAGGGAGGTCTCCAGAAGTCCTCGAACTCAGACACTCTGTCACAGACGCTGCCCTCGCAGCTGGGCGCTGACTCGGAGGTGCCATCGGCAACCTCGGTAAGGTGGGATTCCGGGGAAAAGCGCCCCCGGGAAGGCTCCGGATCGGGCAGGGCGGTGCGGCACAGCTCCGTGTCCTCGGGGATCTTGCAGGGGTCTGCAGGACAAAGGAGAAGAGGGAACTCCTCAGCGTGGGTCCGTGGTGGGAGGCAGCCACCTCCCGCGCGGCCCGCTCCCGCCAAGGTTTGATGCCCGACTCTCTCCAAGCCCGCATCAGCCCCTCCGGCGTCCCGCAGGGGCTGCAGAGCGACCGCCCGGTGCCGAGAGCACCGAGGTGATGTCGGACAGGTGGACAGTCTCCGAGTGAGGATGCGACAGAGGGACTCCTACCTGCACAGATCTGAGCTAGCACCGTCTCCAGCCGCAGGCTGTAGTCCTCGTCAGCAGAGCGAGGCTGGTGGTAGCTGTGCGCTTTCTTGCTCTTCACTAGGAAGGACCTCGGCATGGTGGGGTGCTGTCACGGCCGGCGCGGCCGCACTCCCTCACTAAGAGCCGGGCACGGCAGCGGCGGCGAGCGTCACCCCCGAATCTCCTGCGGGGCGGCGGCGGGGAGGCGACCTGCGGAAAGGCGCCGCGCCCGCCGGTGAGGGCCGGGGGCGCCGGCCAGGAGGGGCCGCTCGCCAGGGGCTGCGTGCCAGGTGGCAGCGCGCAGGTGGCTCCGGCCACCGCCCCCGGCCCCGCTCGCCTCGCCCCCTCTTCCAGGAGTGCAGATAACTCAGCCTCCAACCGCCCCCAGCCAACGCCTTTTACCCCCCCTTCCTCCCACCGTGGCCTTGGGGCCGCCCCGGACACGCTCCGACAGCCGCTGCCGGATTGCGGGGAGCAGGCAGTAACAGCAGCTGGGCACCGTTCTTCGGACGAGCGGGGGCTGACTGAGCTAGGGGGTGCGGTCGGGTGTTATCCCGTCCCTCCAAGTGGGCACACCGCGCCTCCGTGTTTGCCCCTGCGCCGGCAGCCACGGCAGAAGCGGTGCCATCCGAAACAGTTTATCACGTCCCACCACCCTGGACGGGCTGGCCGGCGCGGGGTTGTTACCGGGATGGGAGGGGGAGTCTTTACAAACCCGACAGCCCAAACCTGGCGCCTGAGAGGCTGTTGCTGTCGGAGGGACTGATTCACCCATCCCGCGCGAACCACGATAACACAAAAACGAACAAAACGGAATCTCTCCTCCAGCCCGCAGCTGTCGGCGCCGCGCCACCTTGCAGCTGCGAGCACCGAAAGCCGGGGCGGGGAAAGCAGACAAGGTGGGAAATCTCCTGCGGGAGTCGGGGGGGACCGGGTTAAACAAAACTACCCCGAGCCGACTCTTCGGGAGAAGGCCGGAGAGGTTCATTCGAACCCATCCAGCACCGGGCCGCCTCTGCCGTTACACTTGACTTTGCGAGTTTAATCCACGTTCGTTTGGGGGATAGGGGACTTCGGAGGGTTGCAAACGGGGAAGAGAGGGAAGAGCCCCAGCCCACCAGCTGGGGCCCAGGAACTGCCCCGCAGGTGGCGGCACTGGCTGCGCCACAAACCTCCGGCCCGTCCGCGCCCGGCAGGGGCAGGGCTGCTCAGCGCTGCCAGGGAGGCGCCGCCCCCCGGGTGGGAGCGTTGCTGCCCGGACCCACCTGTGCCTGCGTTCATCCTTGAGCAGGGGCTAGCAGCCGGCGGGCCCGCACGGAGGGAGCAGAGAAATCAAAGCGGCCC
Source organism: Ammospiza caudacuta (assembly GCF_027887145.1). NCBI lineage: Eukaryota > Metazoa > Chordata > Aves > Passeriformes > Passerellidae > Ammospiza > Ammospiza caudacuta. Next base: position 32,128,289 of record NC_080599.1, on the reverse strand, counting down.
GATAGCGCGTTACCCACCCGCGCCCCGACAGCAACCGCTGCGGCAGCCGTTGGGGGACCCGGCGCCTCTCCTGCAGCGTGTTTCCCTCCAAAAGTCACGCCGCGGAGGCGCCGCCGGCTTCCCAAGGCCGGAGCTGGCCAGGCAGGTGCCAGGCCCGTGGGAAGGCGAGTCCCGCAGCCCACCTGGCCGCCGTTCGCCCCGGCTCCCGCTGGCCGCACCCGCCCGGCTGCCGTCACTGCGGGGGCGCGGGGCTGGCGCCGGGCCACGCGGCTGAGGCAGGGCCGGAGCGGCGCGGGGTCCCAGCCGAGAGCAGAGGGGTCGCTGCCGCCCCAGCCCTCCCGCCGGCAGCTGCCCACGCGAGGCGAGAGAAGCGAGAACGCTTACCCATTTGGAGGGCCGAAGAAAGCTGGGCTGCGGACGGGGTATGCGCGGGGCAGCCTGCTAATTTGTGTGACTTTAAATTTAGCCTCCCTTTAAGGAGCAATGGTGCTTGAGTTGGCTTTTTTTTTTTTTTTTTTAACTTTTCTGTCTCTGTCAACTCCTTCAGAGCTCGGCCCCCTAAACCACAAATTCCACTTCCTGAGCGTTAGTTAGGAGCTTCTGCAAAAAAAAAAAAAAAAAAAAAAAAAAAAAATTACAAAAAAGCGCCAAAGCCTCACAAATCAGTAGTGTTCCCCGCCTCTGTTTCTCTCTCAGTTTTCCTTAAATGAAAACGTCTTACCGTATTCCACCTCACAGAGCTCGTTGAAGTGACATCGAAGTGTCTTTCTGGAATCGGGCGTTTCGTTTCTCTCGGGGTTCTGCTCTAGAAATTACACACATCTATCTGAACTATTCTTGGATCCCCTTCGACTTCCGCAACGAGAACAAGTCACAGATTCAAAACACAGATTGATTCGGGCGGGCAGAGGGCAGGGGCTGGGGCAGCCGGCGCTCGCCCTGCCCGCTCCGCGCCGCATCCCCTGCCCTTGACCCGGCAGTGGGGGAACACAGCTCCCGCCGCCATCGGGCCGTGCATGGCGTTGTTATCGGGGCTAGGGCCGGGCCCTGGGCGCGGAGACCTCTCCTAGGCTTGAAATAACTTGTTGTGGAAAACTCTTCTGGGATAAATACGCCCAACGGCGCTGAAAATACCTAAAGGCCCAAACCTAGAGGTTTGCTCATTTCCCTTCGGATTTAGGTAATGGTTAAATATGGAAGGGGTAGGCGAGAGGTGTCGTCCCCCCGTCCCGTCCCCCCGTCCCTCCCGGCTACTGTTGCTTGACTGCGATTCAAACACTAAGGCGAAAGCGGAGCGGAGCCAGGCAAAGTGGGGAGAGATTGCCCTCCTCCTCCTCGTCTGCGTGCCGGTGCTCAGGTGCTAACTCGGGGTGGATCCGTGGGGCACCGCGACGAGAACGGTAACGGGATTCGCTTCAGGCAGCATCCTGCACCGCTGGGGACCCCTGCGTTGCACAACGGGGAAGCCTGCTCCCTTCTGCAAAAAGAAAAGTGTTCGCCTTGCTTTATGCACACACACGACCCCAAAATATAGTTTTCCAGGTCTCATCTCGAAATCCTAATGCAGCCAGGAAGTCAAGCTTAGGTCTTCAGTATCTTTCTGAGGCGACTCTGGGCTTCGGTCTTAGACGTCTCAGGCCATCAGCAACTTCGTTTCAGTGATTGTAGGGTCGACTAAAGTGCGACACTGCAGTGAGCGAATCGAGGTTTAACACCATTTCCCGTTCAGAAACGACAGAAGCAAACTTCAGCTTTCCTCACGCTCAGGAGTATGCTGGCTTTGAGACCAGATGCTTATTTTTCTCCACCAGTCCCAAAGCATTTACAGAAAAATTAGCCACTTGGCGCTTGTGACCCCCTACGGGCTAGTTCATAGGAACTAGCCCGACTTCCCAAAATCTAGCTAAGCAAGTGAACACCACCTCGAGTAAAACTGTCCAACAGCTGTGTGATGCTTTACTGCGACACAAAAGGAAGTTGAAGAACACGACTGATAGCTTCATTTTTGCCGGAAAGTTCCTGGTGCTGGGCACAGCAGTTTTACTTTCTGCGGTCGACTTGCTGCCATCAGCCTTAGGTTGATTACTGCGAAGATCATTCACGCCTTCAGCTTCAAGAATCAATGCTGGAATCAGTAGAAATAACCAGATGAGAACAACTGGGTATAATTTCGTGTATGTGCCTTCGTTGACTCACTGTTACTTTTTGCAAAACAATGTTTCTCGTTTGCTTCTGAAATGGGATGATAAATTCGTGCCCTTTCGTTTACCTTGCTACACATCTCTCTGACTGTGTAATGAAAGCGCCAGAACACATTAAATTACTAGTAACGCTCATAAATAATTGTGACCTGGTTACAAGAAAATACACATTCGTCTTTATATATGTAAATTTAAAATGTGTACAGGTGCTGCTGTGGGCAATAAGGCAAGGCGTGGTGATCTCCGTTCGGAGGGTGTTTGCAGCCTTCCAGGAAGCGGGATGGGCTGCCGGGCTCCGCTGGGGCTGTCCTGCGGAAGGCTCCCTGCTGAGCCCCTTGCGCTCACCTTTCTCACCTACTGCTTCCTAATCAGGTTAAAGCCCTTCAGCAGAAATAAATAAATCCAACGAGTGAACAAAGCAAATGCTAAATCCAGTATATAATCTCTCGTGTGAACGTGGGTGCTGCACGGGCACAGGGAACGCACCTCCGGCTCCTGGGGTGTCAGCTTTCTCAAACGATTAGAGGAGAAACGGTACGAAACTGGCTGTGTTTCGTGTTTTGCAAAACTAGTTCGTGCTGAAGCACATCCTCTGCCTTCCCGAATCTCGGCTGGACCGGCGATTTGTTTCACGCCTCCGGTGAGCACGGGAGAAGCGGGGCGCGGGCGCTGCCCACCGAGCAGTGCCGAGGATGACCCGACACTGCCTGCGAAGTTTTGTCTTTAGCTCTGTCACCGGAAGGTGCGCGAGCATCAGCTTTGGCTGGGATGTGGCGGGCTGCGGGTCATGACACAGGCCGGCGGTAGCGGGGGCCGTGAGGGCTCGCACAGCCCGCTCTGCCCGCGGGGCCCGGCACGACCGGCGGTAGCGGGGGCCGTGAGGGCTCGCACAGCCCGCTCTGCCCGCGGGGCCCGGCACGGCCGGCGGTAGCGGGGGCCGTGAGGGCTCGCTCTGCCCGCGGGGCCCGGCACGGCCGCCTCGTGCGCGCGGGCTGCTGCGTCACGTGCCCGCGGGCGGAGGCGCGAGGCCGGCGAGGCGAGAAGCCCTGAGGGGAGCCCTCAGCAGCCTCCACAGCCATCGTCCCAGGGCTCTTCCCACCCCGAGAGGAGCTGCTGTCTGCGCTACCAGCACGCCGAGCAGAGGTGAAGGGGTTCAGCTTTTATTCTTGGTTTACGGTGTGACCTGTGTGCCGCAGCTCCAGTAACCATTGAGATGGTCTTGCGTGTGCAGTGCCGAGCTGTGTGACAGTGCCAAGTATTCTGTGGTCCAGCGTGGAAAAGCCATACGCCAAGCCCAGAGCTGGCACAGCGATGTAATTAATGGGAAATGTAAGGCTGGGTTGTAACGAAATTACTCTAATACTTCTCTCAAAGGGAGTGTGATATTCAAAGTTAAACATTAAAACTTCGTAAGATGTATTTGAATGCAATGGCACATCATTGTTATACCATTGTGATAAGAGAGGGGAATAAATAAATAAAAGGAGGGGTTTAAAGTAGGGTGGGATTATGTAATAGTCGTGTTTAAGATTGAAGAGCTACTCAGTGTAATTCACTGCACGGTTTACAGTAGTTGCCTGGTGTCAGCATTAGAGCTAAAACATCAGATAAGGCACAAAAGGTGTCAAGCTGGAGGTGAGATCTTTGCTTTCAGAAGTGATGAGACACTTTGCAACAGGAGGAAGGATTTGAAGAACAGGATTTGACAGGTTAGCTGCTTGGTACAGAGGGGAGGAGAAGCGGTTTCCTGTATGGGGGAGCCAGGACTGGGAGAAGGCAGCAAAAAGGATGATGCTGTGGGGAATTTATACCCACTTTAAAGTGATAAAACTTGAGATCACAGTTATGCAGAACACTTCCACTATGAAAAGCTGCTAGAACTTGTAGAACTGTGCATTCCGTTGGGAAGTGTGTCTTTACCTTTGTAAAACCTTGCTTGTTGTTTTTTTTGTTTTTTTTTTTTTTTTCCCCAGCATCTCATCGCTGCCTTCTCTGTGGTCCTCCTTTTGGCATAAACACATGCTGTAAATATGTCAGAAATTAATCAGTGATTTTGATTTCAATTTTTTTGATTGCTGGAGAAACCAAAGAAACTTCTGCTGCTCCCAGAGCAGATTAGAAAATGATCACTGGGAGCACACTGGAGAAAGTGATGGTAGGCTGTGGTGTTGAAGGCTAGGATGAAAAGAGGGATTCCAGCTTTGGGAAGGAGTGGACCCAGAATGTACCTCCACAGTGAACAGAAAACAGTTGAATCAATAGTTTCATAGACTGTGCAAAATGTTCTCATAGGAATTCTAGTTTTCATAGTGGGGCACCAGAAATTTCGGTCACTTGTGCAGTACTATGCAATTCAAAGAGTTTACATGCTTTTTCACCTTATGCTTTTAGTATTCATATTGAGCTTTTCCAGCCTGCATGCAAGAGCAAATCTAAGCAAATAGCAATGTTTGTTAGAAGGTAATGAAAGAAAGGTCATAGTGTGTAGCATAATTAGCATGTTTTATTTGTTGACACGTCATTATATATATTGTCTATTATGTTAATGATTTGTCATTATTCTGATGTATATTCAAATTATAATATACATAGGCAAAGAAATTAATGTCATTTGTTTACCAGAAGACTTGGAGAAAAAGCAGAATGATTCTGAAGAACCTATCCTGGGCTGCCTTTCTAGGATAGTCTGTGTGTAATCAAGTCTGAAACTGCAGTGTGTTCAGTGATTCACTTTTATCACTAGAAGAGATGTAGTCAGTTGGATAAGGACTTCTGCAGATTTTTATGTATGCTATTATTCAGTATCAGTATTTATTCTATTTGTATATTTAAAACCACAAAAGTTCAGGAAATAACCCTTGCCATCTAATCTCATTTGCTATCACTTGAACCGTAAGGCAGTTATTGCAAAATCATAACACTTCACTATTCAAACAGACAGAATTTTTATGGCCCTCCAACTGAATTTTACTCCTGCCACTTATTACAGAACATTACCTTTAAGAGAGGCTTGCAGCTGGTACCGATGACAGGCAACAAGGCATTTGTCACCTATCCTCTTGGGCAACAATGATCCAGGGGCAAACATCAGTTAGCAGATGCTCATTGGAAGGAAAGAAGACAGCTGTTACTCATTTGTGAACAGAGTGCTCCTGATTTGGTTTTGCATACATGACATTTTCAACAGGAATAAGAATCACTCAGCTAATCCAAGTCAGAAGTGGCAATTTCCACAGGCTGTACTTGGAGGTACATATCCACTGGTAGGATATGTGGAAATTTGGCAGAAATACTGAAACAAGTTAGGAGCTGCAGAAATCAGTAATCGGGAATTTGTCACCTACATGCCTAAAGATTTAAATTAGATTGCACCTAGGCAGATAGTTATAAATATTGCTGAGATGCTCATAATATGCTGTTTCCATACAGTCCTTATCATTCTTTGAGTGTTTGTTAGCTCCTAGTCATGCTGTTTCTTTCTTAAAACACATTCAAAATAAAGGGAAATGCCTAATGGGACCAGCAGGTGCATTCAGCAGAACACTTCCACACTTTTTTTGCAATTTTAAACAACTACACTGCTTCTTGTAGGTAGCAAGCCAGTTAACATACACACTGCTTATCAGTACCAAACTTCTGCATCACTACTTTTTATTTAATATAACAGTTGTAAACATTTTTAAAAGAAGTCTTAAAGATTGCCTAATTACATAAGATGGCAATAACAGAACATTCTTGACTCTAGAATGTGTCTGCAAGTGCACATAAATGTGCATATGACAACAGTAGGATATCTTGTTCTGTTCAAGAAGCTCAGGCTGTTTGACCAGATCTCAGTTTTCAGGAGCCTGGAAGCAGATTGCTCAGCCCAGCTCTTACTGTTCTGCTCAATCACAGCTATTTGGTGGTGGCACCAATTGTTTATTTCCTAAATAGCTCCGTAATATAAACTCTAAGAGGACTGAACGTATGTGCACTGCTCTGTGTATTTATTAAAACTAAGACATGAATAATTCTTCACCTCATTTGAACCTAGCTAGAGCCAATGCAAGTAACTATGTGGTAACCAAGGACTGTAGCTTGGACGGGACTAAACAGTAAATGCTGCAACCTTGTTAAATCATGAAAAATTTATTTTCATTACATATACATGAAGGTAAAAGATTTCAGTCAATAGTGTTTTGAACAAGCATTTCTGACACGAGCCTGTTAGTGTAGCTAGGCTGAAACTTAATGCAAAGTTAGTGTTTTGCCTTTATTTAGTAATTCACTTTTAGTGTGTATATACAGAATTCATTTTCCTGTTAGAATACCAGAGACAGTAATATCGCAACATTTACATTCCTCATATAAAATGGAGTAATGTACATTTTCAGCTTGGTGTAGATACATAAATATGTACAAAATAAACATTATTGTAATTAACATATTCAGACCATTTATTATTTAGCAACATCAAAAGCAGATGCACATAGATTTAAGTGAAAATGGTGAAAAACACCTTTATGACATTAGTGACCATTATTTGCATATATGAAGTAGTACAGATAAAGGCTCGCCTTTCAAGCCTTCTGTGGGCATCCAATAACTTTAGTAAAAAACCAAAACTAACTGAGAAGCATAAGATAATTATATATATATGTGTGTGTCATGATCAGATGGTTTACTAGGGTCCATCTTGATCACAAAAGGATAACAATGTAAAACATACACATTTGTTCAGAGCATAAAATATTGCACAAAAGCAATTTCTTTTGAGGAAAATAATTCCTGTGTTTGTGAACAGCAAAACTGCTTCTTACACATTAAAGAAATAATATATTTGCAGTTTCTAAACCAAAGAACATTCAGTAATACTGTCAAAACTGTCATCCATCAACTTCTTCCCAGCCTATTTTATGGCAATGGTATGTCATTAGGAAGATTTGGCAAAGAGAGAAGGCAGATAGACAGTACTTGTATATATTTATCACAGGCCAGACCAATCCAATAGTTACTTAAACCAACTGCTGGATGGTTTCAGTTCCCTCAGACTTTCAGCCTTAAAGAAATATGGAAGTCTTCAGTGCTAGTCACAGTGATAATCACACAGTAGTAGAGTAAGATTCTGTTCTTCTCTGCTTGGAAACCATCTTGTCTGAATTCCCAGTCTGAAGGGCACTTTCCTCAGTATCACTGTCACTGCTGTCTACAAGTGTGTGATCCAAAGACATCTGACCAGTCCTCCTAGGAAGATGAAAGTTCACCCCACTCTCCTGTATGGAGTTAGTTAGAAAATCTTCATCAGAAGAATGAAATGATTCATCATCTCCGGTGAAATGGTTGACAATGTGAATCCCATCAAAAGTGGGTTGGTCTGAGAAGCTTCTCTGGCCTTTTAGACATTTGATCTGTTAGAAAAAGTCGAAGTTGACAGTTAATCACAGCTCAAGAGTCCAGCAATAAAAAACCCAAACAACAAAAACCAAACGAAAAAACCAAGTGTATTATCAAGAAATGCCTCATTGAACTCTTACTGGATGCACATTTGATGATCACTTCAAGTATTTCAGTTCTAAGGCTTAATAATCAAGGTACCTAGAATCAGTAATGAGAGATTCTGCTTCTACTGCATCTTTGATATCCACACAAGGATGGCTTCTGTCTTCTAGAGCGGCCTATTTGTTTCAACAGCACTTTTGGCCTTAACATTTTACTTTATAGCTCCATTCTATCTCATACTGCCTGATTTCTTACTTGAGAAAGCACCCCCTTCAATGAACAGGCTCCCAAGTAAATATTGCCAGCTTCTCAGAGTCACAGAAAAAAATCCCCAAGAGGATGTTTAGTTCAGTCTACATTGTAACATTAAGTATCTTAATTATCTAATTCAGATCCTATGACATTTCACATCAAATAGTATGAGAGAAACATCTCTGTACAGCATAAAGAGATTGTAGTTGCAATTTTAAGAGAATGTCAAACAAGACAGAAATTGTTACCTGACCACAGACAGATAATATTTTAATTCAATGTGCTGCAGAGTGATAGACAATTTCAACCATGCATTCAAACTATTCAAAACTAAGACCCAAAGCACTAAAGTTTGGCAAGTCTCCTGTTAATTTAATGAAAAATAACTGCAATTCATGGAAGACATTCTGGAGGTTGATTGTTTTTGTGGTGTTTTGGTTTGCTTGATCTAGAATTTCATTTTTGTTAGCTTTTAGTAGAAGATACCTCAGGATCAGTTTGACAGTCAGATATTAAGCTAAAAAATCCTGAGGATGCAGATAAATATTAAAAACGGATTATAGAGCCTTCCTGATGTCACTCTAAAAGCTTAAAAGATGCACCTAGTGCTAATTTGGAAGCGGCTTTTTACAGCAAGAGACCTGGAGAATAGAAGGAATAAAATGCTGAAGCATTTCTTTACCAAAATCTGTTTGATGTTTCAGAAATCTGAGGCAATGTTCACTTTGATAAGTAAGAAGTTCTTGTATGTCTTTGGTATTGACACCAATAGGAGATTTTTACCTGTCTGTTTGGGGAAGAAGACATCTCTGTACTTACCATGAGCTTGTGCAGAAGATGAGAATAAAAAAGGAGTTGAAAAAAGATCACAAGAGTCATAATCATGCTAGAAGCCATGAAATTGCATGTTAGCACGTAAAAACTCTAACTTTTGATGTTACAGTAAAAAATCCCTGTTAGAAATACGGGAACATGATGTAGATCTAAACCTTTGTGGTTACTGTGCATACTAACATTAGTTTTTTGCATTTTCTTCACATACACATAGGCTGCAGTTGTTTCATGAGGACTTTGTATAAAGACAAGAAAAATAGAGCTCCACACTTGTACAGCATAACTCATGATGCAAGCAAAACCAGCTTATATCAACTATAAATATATCTGGAATAGATAATTTTTACTAGCTTATATATCTAGATGCAGAAAGCCTGGTACAGAAATTCTTGTGTTATTTAGAAATATTATTTCTGAAAATATCCTGCAATATGATCAGATTAGCTATCACATGAATTTTCCAAAACAGCTATCAATTTTAGTCACTAGGAAAATAAAACACAGAAACCCAACAATTTCTCTCCACCCTTACCACAGGAAAAAAAAGAACTGCTGTACAAGTGACTACGAACTTCATATTAGAGAAAGAAATTATATGCTTTTAGGTCTGTACAGTTAAGCCCTTGGTTCACCTGAAATTATAAAGCTGATACTCAATGTTAGTTGTTTGGAACACTCAGCCAAGCCAATGACCTCAACTGTTTTTGTGAAGACTTAAACATGATACCTTTAGATGAAGTTATTTAGGTAACATGACAAAATCATGGTTTCACAGTTTAGGCAGCAACTGTTCCAAATGGCAGTCTGTGGAAAATGCTGGTGGTGAAGATAATCATGAATAGACACAGCCTTTGCCAGTTCCTAAAGGGAGGCTCAGAAAACACTGTGTTATCTTTGTGCATCCTTTTGTTAGAATAACAAATCTCTGACTTTCCAGAAACACTTTTGATCTGCAGCTTTACACTTGGCTGCCTTTTTTCTTAAGCACTCCTCACATGTAAGGGGAAACAGACCGCTGTGAAGAAACATAACACACTGCAGAGAATACACACTACACATTTATCAATGGTCACAGAGCTCCAGAATTTCTGTCTGCTCCAGAAACGGCCACCTCAGCCAGAACACTGTGCCATAGACCTTGCTTGTATTCTGAGGATCAGCAGGCTGGAGAGCAGCACTGCTGAAGAGGACAATGGGGTCCTGACACAAGGAAGGCTAACTCAAACCTACACCATCCCTGGGCAGCGAGGAAGGTAACAGCATGCTAGGCTGCACTGACAGGGGCAAGTGTACTGTCATAGCTGAAAATTGTTCAGGGCCCCTTCAACGTAATATTTGTTCAGGAGCATTTCTGAAGGAGCTTGATTATTTGGAATTTTTACTGCAACAGGAATGCTTTGTGTGGCTTCTCGGAGTATTTGAAACAATTTGCAGACAGCCTGCACTCCAATGCAATTAAATAAAAGCGGATAATGCAGCATAAAGTTCTACAATTGAAGTTTCCTAAAATTAAGTTTTGTACTCTCATATAATTTTACAGTCTAGCAAGTGAGGCTCTACACCTCTAAAAGAAAAAGCAGTATCTTTTTTCAAGGGAGGAACTTTACTGTACTATTGGCCCAGGGCAATGGTCCATCAGCCCAATATGGTGTCTCCAACAGTGACAGCAGGACGTTCACATTACCAAGCCTCCATTCACTTGCCAGAAGCTGTTGTAGCAAATAGGAGTGAAATCCCTTTCTAGCTGCTCTGGCATACATTTACAGATCAGCTGTCCCTGACTGATCATAAATTTGCTGTCTACCTCCACATCTCCAGTGGCAGCAAATTCCAGAAATTCCTTTATTTGTTATAAATTAATCTACTTATTTTAGTAAGTGTCCCCAGACTCTAATAATGCAGGAACAAATGGTGAAAAGCAGTTCCGTGGTCATTATTCTGAAACTTTAATCATAGAGTTTTCTCTCTAGAACAGATGCATCCCAATCCACTTTAGCTTCTCATAAACAGGTGTTAATCAAGACAACCATCATTCAGTTCCCTTTAACTTTCCTACAGACCTTCTTTAAATTCTCTACATCCATCCAGATGCCAAGTGGCAATACAACTCCCTTTATTTGGTTTTTAATATACTTCCTATTAATGCCCAATGTTGCCTTGTCTGGTTTGGCTGGTGCTGCGTGCTAAGCCAGTGTCAGAGGACTCAATACCAACTGAAAACATCTTTCCTGATTTGTAACTACCACTTCTATGTTTGCCATTGTGTAGGTATGGCTTAGATTTTGCAATAAGTGAACAACTAGCTTATCCACACTGAAACTAATTGGTCAGCTTTTTAAGACAGACTTGAGATTCTTGTTGTCAGTGTCTTATTGGAACATGGGAAAAGAGCTTAAGGTAGGAACGAAAGCATTAGGCGAAGATCTTGCCATTCATCTAGCCAAGCATACTGAGACAATGGGGAATCCAACTAAGAGCTTGGAATGCAGGATGTGTGGATCCAACTCAAACACTCTCCCCACAGCCTAGTTCTACTCTATACCTATCCCTTAAGGAACTACAACCATGTTTTACAAAGTGTGGACCTGCACCCCAGGGTCTCTCAGTTTCTCTTCTCTTTTATACAGTCGATATTGGTTAAAGGCTTTCAGTTTTGGGTCTGGCCTTCCTTCATGTGAACGGAACTTGATCTCTGTCACTCCAACAAGTAACACTTAAAGGAACCTGTTTTTTACTGCTTCAGTTTGCAAGAATCTCAAATCTGATCTCTAAAGAAAAAAAAGAAAAACAACAACAACAAAAAAACCAGGTCTGGTAAAGCCCATGTGTTTTGCTTTTAATTCTCAAATCCAGGTCATATTGTCTAGATGACTGCAACTTCAACCCAGTTAGTTTTTACTACAACACATTCACAAGGTCTTTAGGACATTTCAAGGGGTTAATAACATTATGTGATCAAAAAATATGTCATCATTATCCCTTCAAAAGCCAGCTGAATCAACAACAAAATTTTAATAACGTGCACATTTATATATCTTCTTGTGTCTAAAGAATTCAGCATTTGAAAGACAAACTGTTATGTCTACTGGGCAAAATATGAAAAAACTGTACATACTCTTAACAGGTAACAGTGTACTTCCACAAATACAGAAGAGCTGAAAAAAGGCTAACAATCAGATCCTTGAACCTTAAAATAAACTTTCTTACCTGATGCTGACTGCCTCATCAAGCCAGGCATGAAGGAGAAACAGTAAAGAGAAATTTAGAAGTTTTAAACAATTCAAAAGGTGTTCCATATTAAACCATAGAATCAAGTTTGAAGGGTCATAGTCAGTTGCAAGCAAGTTATATTTCTAAGTCCCTCTGGGTTTTTTGAGTAGGGAACATAGGTTAAACTTTCAAGTGGGACTTTGTGAAACAGTTTGACTTAAGCTCTGGGAGACATTTTTATGTTGTAACCTGTGAGGTTTTAAGCTAGGAGTTCAGTGGTGAAAAGTGGAACTAAAATGCTACTGTCTGCTCCTTTTAAAAGGTTTCAACCAGTAATTAATTATTTAAATTTACTCAATTCCAAAGTAATAAAGACAGGTTTTAACAAAGCTTGCCAATGAGTATTAAATCTAGTCACAGTAAGATAACCAAGAAATACACAAGTGAGATGGAAATGTGACCACTGCCTTGGGTGAATAAAAATGATTTTGGCAGAAGGCAGTATATCAATTTAAATGTTTATTTAAAGAATAAAGATCCTGAATTCTCAGTGCTTTTACTTGCAAGAAGAGGAATCTAAAAATCAGATTTCCCTCTTTATGTGTTCTAACCTTAGTAACATTTGAAAGTCTTCATAAGATTTCCTACTTAAAACCCAAACATGATTCAAAAGAAAACTAGAATGCTGCTGAAAATATGATCTAACCACATTTAGCTGAAGAAACAAGTCATAAGGATTTTCAAATACCTTTCCTCTAATTCAGAAAAATATTGTCAACTTGACACCATGAAAATAGAGATTTAGAAAATTACAAGTCAATTAAAAATCACTTATGATCTATTAAATTTAAATCACATCTATTAAATTCATGTTAAATCACATTTAACATGAATAAAAGCAAATTAATTGGAATTCTTAAAAATTCCAGAGACTGTCCACAGCATCTAATGGGATCCCTTATCCTACTTAACAGCTGACTGCTATTTAGTGATGACTCTCCTACTGTAACAAGATGACTGCAGTTTAAGGCACAGAGTAGTACACTATCACCTCATTTAAAAAACTCCCACTAACTTCTTCTGGAAAAATGCTTATCACAGCAAATCAAGTAAGTGAAGCATCTCCAACAGAATTAGTAGGAAATACACTGCCATTAATGACAAATATCAGCCCAGACAAATATTCCATCCAGCAGGTATTACAGTGCAGCAGCCATTCTTCCCCTGTACTCAGCGCTGGTTAGGCTGCACTTCAAGTGCTGCTTTCAGACCTGGGCCCCTCAGTTTAGGAGGGATGTTGAGATGCTCACACACATCCAGAGAAGGGCAACAAGCCTGGTGAAAGCTCTAGAACACAAGCCCTGTGAGGAGCAGCTATGGGCACTGGGGCTGTTCAGCCTGGACAGGAGGAGGCTTATCACTCTCTACAACTCCCTGAAAGGAGCTTATAGCAAGACAGGGGTCTTCTCCAGGCAACCAGCAACAGGACAAGAGGACAAAGTCTTAAGCTGTGCCAGGGGAAGTTCAGGCCGGACATTAGGAAAAACATTTCACTCAGAAAGAGTGCGTGGGGATTGGAAAGGGCTGCCCAGGGAGGTGGCAGAGGCACTGTCTCTGGAGGGGTTTAAGACTGGATGCAGCAGTTAGTACCACGGTCTAGTGGTGGTGTTATGGGTGTGATAAGGTGGTGTTAGGACATAGATTGGACTCAATGATCTCAAAGGTCTTTTTCAACCTAGTTAATTCTGTGATTTTTGGAGTTTATGAACTGATTCAATCTAATATAGCTGCAGCATCATTTATCTACTTCTCATTTCTTCAAACACTTGCAGCAAAAAAATTGAAAGTGGCAAGAGTAGCTCATCGGAAATCAGAGCAAGCAGTAAACTCCAGGCTGGATAATCCTACTGTGGGCCCAAGCCAGAACAGTGGTGAATGGCAATATTAAATACCTGAATAAACCTAGGCTCCTTTTTCTGGCTGTGCCAGCATAGCTGCTATTCTTAAAAGTTAAAAAACCCTCTGGGCTGACTTTTTTTTTTTTCCTTTCTCCACCTATAGCAGGCTTAAAAGCAACAGTAGTGAGGTACTACAGGATAGATTGAATCTGCCCCACTCATCATTAGCTCCTTGGAAACCAAGATTGTGTTTGTGATTAATTACTAAAGTCTCCTGTTTAAGGAAACTATTACCTTTGGGTTTGAAACTCATACTTCTAAAAGGATGACCAACATATTGCTGTACAACCTGAAATATTTATGTCAAATGAACTTTGCTGACCATACCACTAAAAAGAGATAAGTGTGCTGTAAGTGAAAAGCAAAAGAGCAGCAGAGAATTTCCAAGACTGAGTAATTTCAGGCTTTAGGGGTTTTTATCAGCATTTAAATATTTGGCTTCTGTTTTAAATTGCCAGCTTTCATAAGTCATAATCAGTCTAAGAGTAATACAAAATGTATTTAAAAACCCCTACAACTGTCAGGAAGCTTAAATAAATCTACAGAATAAAATCTACAGGAGCTCACCTCCAGTTGTCCACATGTTTATTTCATACTGCTCTGAATGTACTCTTAAATTTCTTGACTCAAGTTTTTTATAAAAAGTGGGTTTTTTCAACATTATCATTTTGAGAGTACTTGAGCTAAAATGAAATATGATGTTAAATTAAATGTATGTTGTAGATCAGTTCTACCATAGAGAAGTCTGCTGCACTGCAAACGTGACAAAGATTAAAACCAGCAACAAGTGTTCAGACCAGAAGGTTTCCAGTGAATCAGAACAGGAAACCAATAAAGCAATCAATGGCAGGTCATGACTTTTTGATCACTGCACTCTATGGTTAAGTATCTGGTTTTGATCTAGTGAAGTCTAATCAAGCTTAACTTTGAAGTTAGGTATCAAATAGACAATTGAAATAGCAACAGCGCTGAGGAATACACAACTTAAATGCTGTTTTGAAAAGAAGTCAGTATTTAGTAAGTGTGTCAGGTTTTATTTCTTGAGGGAAGTTTTATAAGAGCTGACAGGTTTGTTGTAGTGAGACTGTGTGCAATTCCAAAGGAAGGTCCAGGATGACAGGCCTAGGAATTTTCCTTCTACCTCCTAGCTAGTTATTTATAGAAAGTTCCCAGAAACTCTTTCTACAAGAAGCTGTAATGGAAGTGTTTGTTTGGTGGGAGGATACAGCAACAAAAATATTTTAAAACAGCAGTGCAATCACACCTCATGTACTGCAATTACTACATTCAAGAAAATACCTAAATCTCAATACTCTTTGTCCCTACCTTATGCATCTATAAATACAAATGTCACTGAAACTCAAGTATTAACTAGAATGTACTGGCTGATAGAGACTGAAAATGCACCCATTACAGGCAACAGTTACAGGAAATGAGCATTTCACACTTTTACTCTGTCATTTAAAAGCAGGGCTTAAACTCAGCATTTTTAAATGGACTAAGTAACATTTCTGCCCCTGATTGCAGAAGCTACTTTCATCTGGGCTGACTGGCACTCAAATTGATAAAAGAATTTTAGGAGGTGTTTCCACCACATTTCCACTGTTTGCCTCCTTATATTCAGATAAGCTTACAGAGACCTATAACAAACTAACATATAGTAATCTTCTCCAGAGCTTGTTTTCTCCCAGAGCTGGCACCTGTGTATGGGTGCTAATCCACAGTTTTTACAAGGAACAACTACTCAGATAAACCAGTAGACCCTCAATTCCTCCATTTTTTAATCCCCAAAATTTTATTATAGGCAGAAAAACATGACAGACCCTGACATAGCTCTATCAGTAAAGTAGACAGGCCACACAGCTTCAAAAATCAAGAATATTATAATGCCATGACAGAGAAACAATTTTACCTCTAATCAGTTTACTTGCTTTGGCAATCCATACAAGGTTTAAAGGACACAATGTAATTAATTATAGCTAGCTGTATTTCTCTCTAATGCTGCAATCAAGAAATATTACACTGCTCAGCAAGACAGATCTGGAGCTGTGATGTGTAGGATACAGTCAGCACAAAAAAGGGGGAAAATGTTTATAAAAACAGCAATCACCAATCTTAATTTATTTTAGCACCGAATTCAATCTGTCACTAGTGGCAGGGAAACAGTTAAGATTCATACCAAAAACCATTGCCCTCATCCAAGTAAACAAAGTCATACCTGTTCCATTTAAGGAAAACTACACCACTGTCCAGGTTATATTGATCACATTTAGAGGTTTTCTTCCCTCTCACAAGGGATGGAAAATATTTTGTTGATGGTGTTACCAGGGGGGAAGGGAGAGGAATCAACTCTTTCTGACAAAGATGACGATTCATGGAATGAAGTACCATCATTATGGAATCAATACTGTCATTTAGGGCAAGTGTAACATGCCTGTGTTAATTACATTGTGACCACTCGAAGTTAATTGAATTTTAAAAATGATGGTTATAAAATATACAGGGATTCAATTGTGTATTCCATCTGCCTGTTAATTGCTTGTTTAGTGAGATAGTTTCTAAAGGTAGCTGCTTTACTAAGGGCAATTAAATTGGAGAAAGCTACTGAATAATTAAATGTCCCAATCAGTTCAGTCTTTCAGTAATAATCTGGGTATTTTCAAGCCAGTATAACATCTCTAATCCTTATAAGGACAAGCTGAGTTAAAGGAATAAAGCAATTCACTTTTCTAAAGTATAGAGTATATATTTAACTATCCTGTGTAGACAAAGCTGCTACATTAGATTGGGTGTTTGCAAACCACATGACCTCACAAACGCTATCTTATCACATCACAGGTTCCTCAGACTGACCACAACCACTTAAATCAGACTCTGCCAGCACAGACATTCTGTAACTTTGACACATACTAGTAAAGCAACTACATTTTTCAGCTGTCCTTGCAAGAGCTTTATTTGTGGGGAGGGAAAAATCTGATCATCTCTTGTCCAACTGTTCTTGCAAGATATGGTAAAAGAAAAGCGCATGATTTATTGTGCTATAAACTTCCACCACAAGCTGAAATGCTTACTTTGTAAATCTGAGGGCTAACATATTTCCTTTCAGAGACAACATTTCTTATCAAGTAAGAAAACATTTATAAAGAGTCACATATTTTGAAAGCACTTGTCTAGTAAAAAATCTATTAGAAGATGTTAATGTGACTCCAGTCTGGACTGAGAAACAAGTGCTTTCCAAGAGTTAATACAGGACTTTCAACCAACATTGCTGAGAACTATGAAGGGAAAACAATTGACTGAAGTAAAAATTGACTGGAATGAATCCCACACATCTTAGCTGGTTTTATCAAAGTGAGCAAGTACAATGACAGCTTCCAAGAGACAAATGTAGTTGTGTTTGCACTACATGAAAAATGAATAGTACGCTTCTTCCAGAAGAAATGGAGGGGAGAGAAAGAACTTGGCAAGAGACTGAGTAAAAGAACACTATATCTAATTGCATATATTACAGAAAGACAATGAGATCTTTTGGGCCTTGCTGGTTTTGCCTTAGTTCTGATAAAAGAAATGTTAGCTATTTCTCTTCCTCAGGTACTCAAATGGTGATAAATTTGATCTTCTCTCATTGTCATTTGCGCACATGATCTGACCCGCTGCTATCCGTCACTCTCTAAGTATGTCCTCAGAGAACTTGAAACAATTTCTGGTAGGTTGAACTTCAACTACAATTCACTTTCTCCAGTCACTCCTCATCTCCATTATGGAAAGCTATGTTACTTACTCCAAGTTATTTGCTCTGCTTCTGAATGTAGTCTAGTCGTGCATCAGATAAGAAAACATTTGATTTGGTAAGCATTAAATTTGACTCAATGGAAGCCTAATAATAAAATTAACAGAGGAAAGGAATATTGCTTCTACTGGCATCCCATCATCAAGCCCAGATGCAATTATTATGAGAGAGACAGGAGCTAGAATCTGCTAGAAGTGGCCAGCCCATCTTGTGCTACTCCAATGCGCCACAAGCAGTATCATCATTTTGTTCTCAGCTATGGCCAATGCAGAAATCATCATTTTACTGCTTGCACAGAATCAGGGGACAACCTGGATTCATCAGTGCTGGGGCCCAGAACCACTAACTGATTTAAGATTATTAGCTAACAATAAAAAATATAAGGAGGAAACGCTTTAAAACATAGTTTACCTACCATATAAATTTATGGTATTTAAAACTAAAGCAACTATTGATGTGGTTTAATATTTCATTCAGTGTACTATAGCACATTGAATTTTATTTAGGTATTAATAGTGTTGTCCATATAGGGGAATTTTTTTTAATCCTTCACACTGATGGGCTACAAGTTCAGTTTCCCATCTCCATTTTAGTTTCAGCAGTGAAAGCCTAGAAACCTAATGCAACTTGCAAGATATATTCTTATTTCAGCCATATAACCAATTACTTTGTTGGTCACAATTTATACATTATTTATCCTCAAAGTCATTACTTAAAGTGTCTTGAATTTTATTTACACAAGCAAAATCTTCTAAAAGCATAGTATTTAATCTCCAACTTTTATATCTCTTTTCATTAAGCCAATCTTAAAATGTTAGCTCACCAGGAGCACGATCAGACCAAGAGATAACACCTATATCAGAATCTTACTGACTGCATTAGGTTCTTAAGACATAATATCAGATCCATTCCTAGATAAACTATACCTATGTGGAAATGGAAGATTAGTAAACTAATGCTCACTACTTCTTCAAATAGCCATCAAGTTTCCAGATTCTGAAATGGGAATTTCACTTAAAGGGACTATTATAAAATCTTCTAAATGCCTGAAAATTATTCTGGCAGAATAGTAACGCTCCAGTTATTTGTCATGTTGTTCTTTTCCATCGGCCGTGCTGAGACACTGTTAACTTGTCCATTTTCTATATGTTGGACCAGTGTATCACACTAACACCAGAATTTTGGTTTTCATTCAAATACCGAACACCTGCATAAGATTTGCACATCATCCTTGCTTCTTCTCAAAATATTGCAACTAATTATTTGTCAAGAGGATATCTCACTAGAAAGAAACAGCTAGAAGAAAATGCTGTATTCTTCCTCTGGCATTGGTCAATAGCAGATGCAAGCCCAAAAAACAAGACAAAACATGTAGTGGTACTTTCACAATATTCTTCCTAAACTCCAGCAATCATCTCTAGATTAATGGTGGGTGGAATAGTCCATGCAGATGCACAGATGTCATAGTAAAACTGAAAAATGGGCTATCTTCAGTATCCATATTCCTACTTTCTGAGGAAAAAAATGTCTTAAGTAAAGGAAGCACTGTATGTTCTGTATGTTGCTGTTGCCTTTGTAAAGCTGTCCTGTAACAGACAGCCAATACACATCCACAATCCCAAACTGTAGAGGCTGCTTGCTTTTGTACAAGCAACATGTTAGGCAGAATTCAGCTTTTAATATGACAGCTGTCATAAGATTAAACCAAATCTACTTTTGAAAACTATAGTACATAAAGACAAAAACCTGAGATTTTACAGCAAAACAAACACATTATAGGATTCCACGAGGGACAAAAATCACCTAACAGTGCGACAAAGGCAAACTTTGTCAAATTTCAAGTGAAACAACCTAAACTTAAGCACTTCAGTCCTAAATCACGAAGTCTGAAAGACTGGAAACCACTTGCTTTTGTCTCCAAAGGTGTCTTGTGGTCTGCCAGTGTAGTTTGTGGGTAAGCACATCAATTCTAATCTTTTGTACCACCCCTGTAATCTAGGTAACACATACAAGCCTTGCAACATCCAACAGGAAGCAGAAGCAGCTGCTGGGTAATATATATAAAGTGACTGCACATACAGAGAGGTAGTGCATGAAATGCAGAACTTCTGCAGTTTATAAATCATTTAATTCCATTCAGTTTGAATTAAAAGGAAAAGGTGGGAAACTACAAACAACCTCCTCCTTGTTTCTCCAGAATATGATTTGTGTTTAAAAGAGTAACAGCTTTTTCAATAATCATAGTTTTTCTTAAGCATTCAAATTTACTTAATGGAAACTTGTAACAGGCCAAACTTCCAATGTATTTATTTCCACATAGTTTAACAGCTTTACTTCAGTACTACCTACTTAGTGATCTATTCTCTTGAACAGTAAAAATGTTTCACAGAAGTTGCTTTCACACAACATTTCTGTATCTCATCAAAGGCAACTTCTGTGAAATGTTAGCATTCCTTGGGCAGCCTGAAAGTATCTAAGCATAGGACAACCTTAAAGGGTCTGTGTGCTCAGGCCATTTATGTTACATCAGTTAAAGCACAAGAACTGGGAGGTCAAGTGACAGAACAGACTGATCACTACACCTTATTTCTCCTGTAGCAAACACAGGACAGCCAAGCTTCTGTACTTACTGACAAGAGCAACAAAAGCTGCTTCACAGAAGCTGCAGTCTGCAGGAGCTGCACATTGAGAAAGCATTTTAAGTTAAAATCCCACTAAGCTAGAAGTCAAGAATGCTGCAGAGATAGCTTTAAGAATGGGAGGGAAAAGGAAAAAGAAAGAAAATGCTAGGCAGAAAGCCTTCAGTTAATGAAAAGAACAAATGGCAACTGAACACGAGATTCTGAGAAGGCAGAGTGTCTAAGGCTAGGACATATTGAAAGCTCTCAAAGAAGTTTACATCATGATGTCACGTTTGTGATGATCCTTGATCATTTCAGGTTTTCACAATAGTTTCAACCTTCAACAATAAAGTCATAAGCCACAACCACCTAATAACTTTGTGCCAAATAAATCACAAACTTAGCCAGTAAGGAGGAAAGGAAGTACAGCACTTAACATACATGACTGATCACAGGATTAGCTACTGGCTAACTAGAAATACTTCAGGCTGAGTGTCCTTTCAGAATGCATCAGCTGTTCTTTGAATACTGATAGGTTGTGTAAAAGATTACAGGAAAGCTGTCAGTAGCTTTCTAGGGAATGAGTATAAAACCAGGTATGTTTACTAATTCAAAATGCAAGTAAGCAATAATTGATCTACATGTACTTGATTTCTGAGTGGAGTTATGGTTGCACTGAGGAATTTAAGAATTAATGCACTATTTTACATAACATTACAAATTATACTTAATATTTATATTCTAACCCATAACTGGTTGTTCAAATCAGCGCAAAGAAAGAGGTGCACGTAAACAGATTTAAGACAATGTGCATAGAACCATAGAATTGTAAAGGTTGGAAAAAGCCTCTGCAGAGTCCAACCATTAACCTAACACTCCAGTGTTCATCAGTAAAGCAGAAGTTTACAGAAATCTAGAGCCTAGTAGAGCAGAAGTTGACAACTTCTAATTATAATGTTCTCAAAGCTCCAAATTTTGTCGGTTCTCCTGAAGTGTTCATACTTACTCTGAAGTAGTTAATATTCAACTCAGATTACCATGCTACAGAAATCCTCTGGTTTGGTAAAAAAGGACTCAGGCAGGCAGCTTGTTAGAACAAATCAAAAATCCAATAATTCCATTTATAATAATTTTACAGTGTTTGAGTGGTAAGAAAAAAGGCATCTTTTTCTATTTAATTACTTTGTACATTTAATACCAGTGTGGCTCATCAGTTAAGGTTTGGGTGCCATAATACCAATTTCCAGTATGTGTAGTTTTATTCAGAAACAGGAACACAACTTGAATTTACTGCAAATAAGTATTTTTATAATGTTATTTGAAGATGACTGCAGCATTACTATTCCTAGGTGAGTAGTAAAAGCAGCTGAAATTTATCCTTTTGGCTGCAAGCTGCATTATTCTTCACAAGCATGCAAAATTTTGAGCTCAGGAAAGGTGACCAAAATTATTTTGATTTTTCAGAAGTTTTGTTCATACTTACAAAAACTTCCAACCAATTGCACTTTGTAATCTGAATCCATTGATTAATCATTTGATACAACATGCAGAGTTCCAACACATAGCTGATTTAGGTTATCACACTGGAATGAGTGAGAGAAATATCTGAATACTAAGGGCCAAACTTTTCTCACCCTGAAAGTTGAGAGATAGTACAGCAGCAGCTTGTTGCACCTGTACCATAGAAAACTCTCCCACTCCCAAGCCACCTTTTAGTGAAGAATTCACCTTTAGACACTGCTCAGTAATAGTGACTCTCTGCTGTCCTTATTGGTGTTCCTCACTGATATTCCAGATTTCCCCGTGCCTGGCTACTAGCCTGGCTTGCAAACACTGATGGAACAGGAGAACTTTCACAAGAATTCTGCAATTAGGATGGACCATGTTGTTGCCAAAACTTGGCATTATTGCCATCTGATGGATGACATCACAGAATAGAATTAAAGTATTTAGCTCCTCCAGGCTCCACTGACACAGAAACATTTACATTCATACTGCTGGCCAAAAGCACAAAATAGTGTTTATCCAAAGGCCAGAATATGGACTTAGTCAGCAGCTACTTGTATTCAATAAAGAATTTGGTCATTATTTTGTTCCATCTTTCAGATGGAGAACGTGCAACTTTTTTGGTGTAAAAGTCTGTAAAAATGCAGTGCTGGAGAGGGAAAAAAGTTATATATGCAGAATCAACATTGATGGCCATGCCAAGACATTTCACCTTGTTTCACACATACCCGTCCCACCCCTACCTTAAATTATTAGTTTTGCTTTAATTACAATTTGCATTTATGTGCAGTGTAAAGTTCCACAATTACAATGTATTAGAAGGTAACCATACAATCCCCAAGAGCTCTGTTCCTTTTCCAGTGCCTTTTACAAGGTAACCAGTTGGAAATTGTGGTCAGCATGTCACACACACCATCACCCTATCTTCAGGAAGATGCATTTGCAAATGTGTAACGTTTCTTTTAGCTTTTGCAGAAGTAGAATCAGAAAGCAGCTATCCAAAAAACAAAGAGCATGGCCATTAATGGATGTGTATGCATGAGGACACTTCAGTGCAGATTTAAGGAAGTTGTTTATTTAACTAGCATTGAATGAATTATACTTCTAAAATTTAGCAGTTGAGAGCAAACATTTTTGCCTCTTCCTGTTGCCATTTTCTTCAGATTTTGCTTTTTGAGGAAACATTGCTTTCCCTCTTAAAATTTGATTTAAAAACTAGACAAATAAATAGGTAACAGTAAAGGGGAAAGGAAGAAATAAATCATTAGTAAACAAAGACTTCCAGGCCTGAATATAGTCTGTGTAAAAAGCATGCAGAACGCTGCCAAGGTAGCACATGTCTATTACATACAGAGTTTCATGAAATCATAGAATGACTAGTCAGAAAATATCTGTAAAATCATCAAGTCAAACCATTTCTTCTTACTGTTCCTATATATCCTGGAAGGATTTCCTTCCTATAGCCTTTCTCTAGCTTGGAAATTAAAAATTTAGCCACCACAAAGCACATATCTGGGAAGAGGAGTGCTCTTCTACATGAAATTACTCAAACTCTGCTATTGTTGAAATTCATGTTCTTCACAGCATTTCCTTTCTGCCAAATTGAAATGCTGATAAAGATTTGACTAGAATGAACCAAACCAGGAAATCACTGGTATTACTTCGAATTATCATTATTCTGTCAGCTTATGAACATCTTCTCTCATCTTCTTTCCAACCTGTTCACATTAACTTATACACATTTACAGATGTACAATATTGCCTGCCTTCATGACAATTCAGTTGGTCAGCCAGGCACGAAACAGATGATTGTATAGAGAAAATTATGCAACAGCTTTCCAAGAATAATTATACTTTTCCCCCAAAGCATTGTTTCTTACCTTTTAAACCTACAGTGAGCAGAGGAAAAAGTCAGTACAGTGCCTTATTTTGGTCATAATGCAAAAATACACTAAATATCTAGCTTTCTGGGAATTCTTCAAGCAAGCAACAAAGAAAACTAATTAGAGTGCTTTAATGGAGAAAGCCAGGTTATTGATTTTTAAATCTGTTTTTAAGTGAGCTTAATGATTAGTAAAGGTGCTGGACTGATGACCCTAGAGACTATCCTACATCTATAGCATAGTGATCTATGGCAGAGACAACATTCCAAGATGCTCAACTGTGTTATAAGTCTCAAGGGATTGATCCTAAAAGCTTGGATCTACTCAGATTGTTATGAAAACACTATCTACGCTTAAAGAAAGGATGTGTTTATTTAATAAAAGCAAAAAGGCAACAAACAATTAGGTTGAATTGCTTTTGAATCCTATGGTTTTAAGCAACATTCTCAGAGCTGTGTATGAAAAGGCTAGAAAGAGACTCTATGCAAAGATGAGCAGGCATTTTGCACATGGTAGAGTATTGGGTAAAGACATTTCTTCACCATGCAGCATGAACTGAAACGAGCCAGTGAGCACAGGAGTTACATAAGCCATTTCAGTTTCAAGATCTTCTGATCTTTTTAACTAACAGAAAGTTACTACACCTATTAGAGCAAGGAAGTTTGAAGACAGACATTTCATAGATTGAAGGTTTTGGCAGTTTAAAAGTTAAAAATCTGTTAACTGATGTTAAGCAAGCATCCTTCTTTTTTTTTTTAAGCAATCTCAGTATACTACCACATAAAATTCATCCTTGCAACAGCAAGAACCAGAAAATTTACACATGAATTCTTCTACTTGCACAAGTGAGGTTTAGCTTCTAACTATAGTGGCCTTAACAGCTGTAGCAAATAAAGACATCAAGGGGCTTATTTTCATATATCCAGTTCCAAATGGAGTAAATGCAACATGAATATATCAATTAATGAAATTAAGGAAAAAGTCAAGATGGAACATTGCCAATCTCATTTAATGTCAAATCACAAAACTAATCACTGTTTTGTTCTCTTACATTCCAAGATAAAGGCAAGATTCTTGTATAAGAGTTTTATTGCATTAATTTAAAATAATGTACTTCAACAAAAACATGTACTGAAGATGTAATAACTATTAAATAAGCAAAACCTGCCACAGGTGAAAGGACAAAAGTTACAAGAGATCAGAGACTGTAGTATAATATCACTCACCTCATGATGCAGCTCAGCTATCTGATCTTTCAGCTCTCTGATGTACTGGTTAGAATCAGATTTATTAAGCTGCCCTTGAATTTTTCCTTCTTCTTTCTGTTTTGGTTAAAAAAAGGAATCATATTCAAATTATTCAAAGATCTACTATATTAAAAATCTTATTTTAACTGTCTGCATATTTCTGTCACGAGCAGAAGCTATTCCCAGACACCACTCAGCACTTTCATTTGGTTGAAGTTCCAGCAGCTATCTGACAGTGGCTCAGACCAAGCTGACTCTCTCAACAGTACAATGCAGGATTCTATGGAGGAGCAGGAAGAATTAACAGCTTCACAGGTGGAATCCACATCCTTTGCACAAGAGATTGCATTTTAGTAAACCACTCCTACAGAACATTGTCAATACATGGAACATAGCATATTTTATTTTCACTAAAGTTTATCCTTTAGCAACAACACATTTTCTTTTGTCTCCAATTAAACAAAACAATTCTTTCCTTGCTTTGTAGGACATGCACTAGGAAACACTATATAAGACAAGTTTCTTTTGTCCTGTAAGAAGAGCTGTAACATCCAAAATATTGTGGTATTTCTCATGTAGGAGTTCCAGACAGTATAAATTAATGTCCCCTAATACCAATGCTTCAAGAGGCATACAGAAAAGCTGGCAAGTAAAAAACAAAGCAAACAGAAAAAATAGATTAAGATGAATATGATGTTTCCCTCATTTGTCAATCAAATGCAGCTCCTACATTTCAGGATGCTTGAAAAGGCTTGCACTGAATGCCTGCAGCACTGGTTTCCATCTTGTCCCTAAAGGGAATCCTAATGTGACTGAACCAAACCTGGCAGATCTGAGATAAATAATCACCCTGATGAGGAATACACTCCATATTTTCTACTTGCTACTAATAAAATGCAGAACAACTCTGTTCTTGCCTTTTTCTAGCTAAATAATTTCTGAAGCAGCCACCAGCTCTACAGAATGCAAGCATCTTGGTTTTATAAAACCCTTTACCTTGACTGTAAATCACATATGAGCAAGATATTACAGAAATACAAATATAATGGGAATATCTTGTTTTTCTACCTATAGCTCATTTTGCTGAAGTTTTAATTACACTTGAAGAAAGCAAACAGTTTATTTCAACAGCCAAATTGAAAGTCATTAGCAAAGAGAGGTTAAATACCTTTTAGAATGAAAAGTGTTAACTGTTCATCAAAGGATAAGACAAAAAGCTTTAATGGAGAGGTTCCTTTAAAACATCCTTCTGAAATATAAACCCCAGGAAAAAACTATGAGAAGAGAACATGCTACCTTCCAAACCCTTTTGCTGGATGAAGAGAACAATCTAGAACACTGTCAGTATTGGCAATATCGAAGCCATATCACTTTTTTTCAGGCTTTTTCTTGCAGTGAGGTATGCATTACAAAATTACTCAAAAAATAATTTTATCATAATCACTATTAACTCCCAAAATCTGTAACAAGAACAAGATGTTTTAATGCCTATTTCCATACTGAACCTAATTTCCAATGTAACCTATGGCCAAATTCACACATGTACAGAAAGGTAGCATTAATGTTAACAATAGTTCCTGTCCTAAATTGATCAAAAAACCCAAAAGCGGTCTAACCCCATCATCTCTCTCTACAAGAATGACTACTGGCCTAAGAAACAAAAGCAACATAACCTGCAGACTAAAAATACATCAGCATATGAAAAAATCTTCCTTGCTGTCAGACACTAAGGTTCCACACATTGAGCACGACCTGATCTCTTGAGGTAGCAGGAATATATGGGAGAAATTATTAAGTCCTTTCCCTCTGTTTGAAACCTTGACTTTCCCATTTAAGCCTCTTACTCTATGGACTCTACTCACTACGCACTCTGCAACAGTAAAGCAAAGTTTTAGCAGAAGCAGAAGAGAGATGCCATAGCCCTTCTAAAACAGAAGTGTAACAAACAGCTGAGCTTAGGTAGAAACTGGGTGCACAAGGGGCTGTGAAACAGGCACTGCCAAGGTCAGACTGTATAAACTAACAGCAGAAGCAGGAAAATTTAGCAGGTTGGGTTTGGCACACAAACAGCTGAAAGCTGTTTGCATATATCATATGGGAATTCCACACTTCCATTACATTGAAGTGGTGTAATGGTGACTTTTTATTCTAGGAATAACACTGTAGAGTCAATGCAGATATTACAGAGTAATTGTGTATATTTTCTCCCAGAAGAACTGATTGTATCTACAGTCAGTTAGAGCTGAATGGAAGGCATAAGCCTGGCTTGTAAGGGGGCCATTATTACTGAAAGGCAAGTAAGTTTCAGTTTTCCTTTCAGAACTACAGATTTTGTAGAGCTAGCAATTCACAAACCAAAAAAAAGTAACCCTGCATCTTCTACAAACATACTTTTAGAAAGGTCATGCTGTAACTTCCTCTTGCAACATTCAAAATGCAAGTGATCAGAAGCTGATCCTTTTAACTTGCTGATAAAAAAATCATCTTCCTAATTAAATAATCCCATGTTCTATGGGCTACCAGTCTGTCCACAGTGGATAAATTGGAAAGATGACATAGGAAAAAAATTACTACAAGATATCTGAGTCTTCTTTACATCTGCTGCTCATCCCTGAACAACAGAAAAGTATAGTCTACTATGCTGATCATGCCATTGTCTTTTAAAGATTCTTATGCAAGTGTGGCAGCAAACTACTGGAAAACATGCAGGAGTCAGACACCACAGCATTAAAATATATTTTAATTTCTATCAAAATAATCTAATTTAGAGAATAAATAATAAGTAGACAGCTGAAAGCTTACCTTTATCTAATGAACAAAAAAGTCCTTCAAAATTTATCTGTCATATTATGATTTTTAAGTTACCCTATATTCTTTAATACTGTGAAATGAGACTGATATTTCTCATCGATACATACATTTTTATACAAGTACAAAGTATTACCATGATCTTGCAAATTGTTTCACCTTCCACTGACATACATTTCATGTTAGCACGTCATCTGAACTTAATGCAAATAATTCCCACCTTATGATGAGCATTCATTAATCAAAGGCAAATTTGAATGTGAGGAACTTAAATTTGGTAGTAATATTCTTTAACAGTCGTTTATCATTAGGGGAGCTTGACACCACCACCCCTCAGCTTGTCTCTGAACTAAATTGAGCCCAAAATCCTTAGCCACTCCTCACAGGACTTTGTTTTCAGCCCTTTCACCAGCTTTATTTCCCTCTGGACACATTCAAGGACCTTCACATCCTTCTGAAATAGCGGAGCCAAGGACTGCACACAGTAGTCAAGGTGAAGCCATACTACACAGTTACTACACAGTTGTGCTGGCATAAGAAAAATTAAATTGCTTTCATGCAGCTTAATTTCACTTAATGCTTCCTATTGTGGCATTTACTTTAGTAGGAACATGACATTTAACTCTGCATTGCTTGTATAATGTGCTTGAATAGTTTTGGACTACTGTGCTTGAGCAGCTCTGAGGAAAGCACTCAAATCAACAGTAAGGGTTCAAAACTGAATGTTAAGTCTCCACTTACAATTTAGAAGTCTTTAAGGTCTGAATATCACACCTTTTAAAAGAGAACAGCATAAGTAATTAGTAATCTCCATGTCAAATTGTTTAAATCTAGAGTTATTCACATAGGATGTGGGTTGCTTGCTCGGTTTTTTGGTGGTTGAGGGTGAGGGGGAGCACTCTTATAACAAATCTGTGATATTTGGAGAAGTCACAACACAAAAACCATCTGGTTGCTAGGCAAATCATAGTAATTTTAAATGTAAAATTAATATACAGAGAAAAAATCAGAGAACGTATAAATAAGCAAAGTGTGGGTATTATCAGAATTGCAAAATAATGAAAGCTAGTCAATTCTAGAACGTAGGAATTTGTTTAAAACCTCCTGCAGTCACATGTGAATGAATCTCTACACCCACATCCCTGGCGTACTGCGTCTGCGTACCGGCACCGCTGCAGTGCCCACCTCCTCTTGCCTGAAGGATTTTTAGCACAGCAATGCCAACTGGTGTTACACTGTCATTAAAGATGCATCATCTTGATTTCACTGCTTTTGAAGACTTTTAACTGCTCCTTTTTAGTCTCTTCTGACAGACCAGCTCCAACAGCAGCACCAGGGTTAGAAATCTTTCCCAGGGTAACAAACACCTCGTGGCAGCCATCACCCTCCACACGGTGCTTGTAGCAGGGTACTCAGGCAATCCACAGTCCAACCCCCTGCCCCAGAGGCTGTGTATATAGTGGGAGTAGCACGGGCAGCCAAGCAGGAAATGAGCTCTACAGATCAAAAAAAAACCGCTGCTAAAACAGAACTCAGGCCCCTTCACAGTTTTGGAAGCTCTCACCTCTCTCATCCTGCTGTGAAGCAGTAGAGTGACTGTACTTGTGTGCATATCAAGAGCTACACTGAGAGCTCCTGAGAAGAAAAATCTAAACTCCAAAAATTTTCTCCTTAAAATGAGAAAAAATTCTGTCCACAAAAAACTACCAGCTGAGAATCATGGTTTTCATATCACACTTAAATGCTCTTTTATCTGGCTTTCTAAGAAAAAAGCATCTTGCCAAGAAGCAACAGCTAGTCTCAAAAAGCTACCTGATGCTACTGAGAACTCCTGAACATATGGAGACTTTTTAAATTCATTTAGCATCAGGCCAGGATGTATAGCTGGCAACACAAGAGTGCAGGGACAGACTGCTTAAAAAAATGAAGATTTAAAATACCTGAAACCATTACTGTATAACAGCCTCCCAAAATCAAGTTTGGTACTCATAATAAAAAAGGGTTTATACAACAAATAAATAAATCACCAGAAAGCACCTGAAAAAACACTGGAGGCCTTAAGCTGGCTTTTGCTGCTTGATCAAAGTTTAAGACACAGAAGATCAGTGTAATCAAATTCCAGTTGCAGATGTTTCATCCCAACAGGAGTACCACTTTCCTTAAACACTCAATTTTCACATTGAATAGGAAAGGAAATATACATCAATAAGAAAATAAGCTGTTTTAAATAATAAGAAAACATTTAGGGTTGTTTTCATTTTAATAACTGTGAACTTAAAATCACAGAAAAAATATTTACATAGGCAGTCAACTCCAGGCACACTAGACAACTGTCTGCTCCTCAGTAACATCTTTACTAAAAATGACTGGAAGATAGGATGTTTCCCTAACACTCTTAATTTGATCTTTTCTGACTTAGAAATATTTACTTGGTAACAACTTGCCTCACCCTCTTTTCAGGAGAGACTTTAAAATTCTTACTTTGTGGCAAAAGACACCATTAAAAATGTAAATTAAGTATATTCAGAAGGGTAGATGTGGTAACTAGTGTCCTTTCAGTGACTTTACAGTGACTCATTCTAGACTTTCAAAAAACACATCACTAACATCACACACCACTATTGATAAGAGTAAAAAAAGGGTTTCCTGTAATTTGAAAAGATGGAAACAATTTCTTTACTGAACAGTCAGTACTTGGAAAAGTTATTAAACAGAGGTCACAGAAAGGCTTCATTCTAAAGAAATAGTGCTAAAAGTTTAAGCTGTGGAGAGATTACTAGCACAATCATGGATTTCCTTTACAGTTGGTCTCAAAGCTGCTTTGACCAGGTTAGAGATAGGGTAAATGTGACACAATTCTCTGAATCTGCCAGGAAACACAGCAGCAAGAAGTGATGTTACTGTCTGTCCAGATCAACCTAACCAAAAGAAGAATTAATTCTTATGGATAGTTTTTGCATAAGATTACTCAGATGTAAAACTAGTTTTTCATATTACAAGTATGCTCTATGCTGCCCAACGCAACCCAGGCATGGATAACTTAAGAGGATACTACAGTCACCAGCCTGCATGGAAATGGAGGAAAAGGAATTAAGCTGCCAAGCAGAGGCTACAGCTGTCCCACTCTGCTTCCTCAACCTGCCTACACTTCCACTGGCACACTGCTCCTCACCCTAGGCAGCTGAGTGACTGCAGCTTGTAACTCATTTAACCTTGCCTGAATTTTTCTATTCTTCTTTCAATTACTGTCAGGAAAAACTTAAAAAACCAAAACAACATCAGTGGACCAGCAGGGCTGCCCATATGCAACCAGAAAGAACTATGTATGCTCATTTCAGAGACCTTGGACCCTTTCCTAAGGAGGCTACAAGAGAGCTGCAGAGGGAATTTTAACAAGGGCATATAGTCACAGGACAACAGGGAATGGCTTTAAACTGAAAGTGGGTAGATTGAGATTGGATATTAGGAAGAAATTGTTTAGTGTGAAGATGGTGAAGCAGCCTGGTCTAGGGAAAGCTGTCCTGCCCATGGCAGGGAGGTTGAAAAAAGATCTTCAAGATTCCTTGCAATCCAAGCCATTCTGTGATTCTATGTTTACCTCCCAAACATAAGCTGAACTGGCAAGTGAGAGAAAAGTAAAGACATGCTAGAGAAGTAAACAAATAAACAAATGCTGACAAAGTAAACCTTTGTTTCTACATAACAGGGTTATAACATCAGGGTTTTTCTTTGTCACTTCTGGGCCTTAGGTATGTGCAACATAAGTTAAACTTCAGTTATACTTCAATTCCATGCTATTTTTGCACAGAAAGTCTAAAGAAAGACCTAGAATATCCATCATGTATTGGACAACTCATTGCATTTCAATATACTTACACAGAAGTTTAAAAGCTCAGCATCATGAACTGAATGCTCAAACAAGACAAGGTGACATTTAGAATATATTAAGAAATAACTTCTTAACAACATAATAACTGACAACTTGTTGCAGAATTACATCTGTTATTGAATGATAGTTCACTCTCCATCCCTGTCATTATTACTAACCAAAACTAAGAGTGACCCAGAAACTGTGATTTAAATCTAGCATGTGTGTGTGATGTCAGATCAGTTCTTATGTGGGAGTAGTGATACTCTGCATTACAAATTTAACATCACTGTCTTGCACCTACACCTACATAAACTTTTAAAAGAAAACCTCGCAATTTAGGTTAAGTGTTGCTATGGCCCATGTGGACCTGGCAATGAATCCCTTGAACTTCTTAGAAAAGCACCACCCCCCTCAAAAAAACAAAGGGGAAGGTTATGTGGTAGGTTAACTTCCTCCCTTCATTTTTATCAGCTTTGAAACAGCTTGACAAGCAGACCTATTTGTGATGCACTGTGAATCTGTACTTTAATCCTGGTGCCTATTCTCCAAGACTGGCTAAATGTATTTCTGGTATTAAATATAGCATTTCAAGTCATTAAGGCAAGTTCTGATGTGGGCCTCTGCTCCCCACATCAGGTGACAGCAATTACAGCTGTCACCTGATTACAAGCTGAACAGAAGAGAGTGAGAGGCAGCTCTTTCTCCAGCGATGAAGTTACCTAGATTTTCAATCTCCTTTAAAATTCACTTTTGTTTAAACCCTGTTATCAATTGCATGTTTTATGGTTGACAAGCTTTGGGAATTCAGGATTTCCAACTCCATTATTACTTCCATTATTATTTCTTTTGGTGCAGGTGTTTCAAAGGCTTTTAAGCACAAGTACCCAAAAAGGAAGTTCTGATCGTAAGTTTCATATTTGCTGGCAAAACACACTGGTGAAAAATATCTGCTTAGACTTTTAAAAAAATCTAGACATCTACCACAGTACAATAAAAGCAGTTCAAGTAATGTCTATAGTGTCAAAAATAAATTAACATTAGCAGAACTTAATTCTGCTAAATTATTTGTTTTAAATACTATAAAGTTCACACCAAAAATCTGTATTTCACAATTGAAGAAATTATCTTTCCTGCTAGTGTAAGTTTGAGATCAGATGCTCACCAAAAACCTAACAGTGCAAACTCATCAAATGAACATGAATCTCAGCCACAAAATTACTTCATACTCCACACTGTATACAAAGAAAGCCCAGCCACACTCGCTTTTGTGAAGAAAATCAAGAATTTAACTGAGATCCACCTCAAGAAATCATTAGCATGTGATAATCTGAGAATACCGTAAAGACTGGGACTTGAAATATACTTTGGAAGGAAATAAAGAAACCTATAATAATAAAAACATAACTAAAAATTGCATTGTGCAAAGTAGTACTTGTGAAAAGGAAGGAGAGATGATGTGGATAACCTGAGAGCGTGCAATATGATGACAAAACAGGAACATGTATTAGCTGGAGTCATAAATAGATTACATTTCTGCAGTTCTTTCTGTCTCATGACAAGGTACAAAAATCCACATACAATCTAGGGATCCCTAAACTGAGCAGAAATATGGAATGGGAATAGGAGAGAGCAATAAAATGATGAGGCATGGATGGTTTGATCAGTTAAACAACAGAAAACCAAGTCAGATGTATTTACACTAAAAAAATGAACACAATCTGAATTGCATGCCAGCTATCCAAAAATTCCCAACTGATTGTGAGGGGATTCACCATTAAGTCAGTTCATACTGACTACGTTTTGAGAGATGTGAATCTATCAAATAATGGAAGCAGCATGGCATTTGAAGTCTCTGCTAAAGTAAAAATAATGTAAAATGAGTACTCACTGCTCACTTACTAAATCACATTGTTTGAAGTAACCTTTAAACTTCCCCTCTTTTTTTTTTAAATGTCAATTTGAGCAGAAGATTGACCTTAACTCAGCTACTCTCTCGTTATCTTTCTAGATGATAACTGATTCATATGCAATGCTTACCATACTTATCTGTACTTCTAATGTACAGATCACAGCATTATCTAAGCAGTACATGATTTAAAGAAATGATTGCTTTAACTTTCAAAGTTTAGTGCCTGCTGCATTAGAGGAAATATAACAAAAATTCTTTATGCAAGCTCAATGAAATTTATGTGCACATTCCATATACAAAGAGATGAAAAAGATACAACTAGTTGAGAAATGATAGGGAAAGGTGACTTTGAAACTATATAATAAAATCATCACCTCAAAGGAAAGATTTCAGAGGGAAGAAACACAATAGCAACACCAGGTTTAACAAAAAGTAATCCAGAGAGCAACTAGATTGTAACTTAGTAAAAATAGCCAAGAAAAATTTTGCATCAGAATTCAGACAGGACAACAGTACATGATTATAGAAAGGTCAGACTACAGTAAGACATCATGATTTCCCAAAGCCAAGAAAATATAAAGCACAGCAATCTCCGGTTTTCTCATAAAGGGAGCTGCAAGTTCATGGGATGGTGAAAGTTCCAAAAGGAACTGAAAGTGTAAGGAATAACACAGAGACCAAAGGATGCATCTTGAGACCCTACAGTGACGTGGTAGCAGTAAATATTTCTGGTTTCAAGATTTACATGAAGGGAGTAAGAGTTTTACAATAAATCCTTCAATACTGATCATAGCAGAAGAGTAAGCACAGAAAAAAAATGGTTGTTGGAATCAAAATTGTATGCATCTATTTTTGGATAGAGGATGTTTTCAATCTCATCTCTTAATTGGTAAGAAGTACCAATTACAACGAAAAAAAAAAACAAAACAGAAGTCAGAGTTAAATAAAGTGTTGCCTTTAACATGGTATTTGTACAAAAGGAGTTATTAACAGCTCACAGGTATCTGCCCAAGTTAGATTTAAGGCTTTGCTTGTACAGGAATTCAGCAATACAGCATTATCCCACTTGGCAAAGCAGTGTCTTGTATTCACAGTAGGCTAATGAAGAAACACAGCAGAGGAAGAAAAACCTTGACAAAGTACAAAATCTAATCAGTATCAAGTTTGACATTTAATGCCATCACTCGTTACCTGGATTTCTAGTTCAGCAATGTGCTGCTGGAGTTCTGCCACAGCTGCGATGCGGTCTGCCTCACGGAGCCGTACTGCCATCACTTCTTCTTTACTCTGGAAAGTCACAAAGGGCAGCTAACTAGTACCAGTTTAGCTGATTAAAGAGTGTGCACTGCTTTTACTCAAAATCCTGAGAAAACTTAATATACTGCTCTGCAAACTATCACTATTCTAAAGAACTTAAATTTAATTTTAACCAATAGGAGGAGCATGCAATAATCTAATATAAACTCTAAAGTATATTAATTAAAAAAAATAATCTCTGCAGATATGAAAACTTGCTGTTATCAGTTTCAAGGTCCAGAAAACAACTGTCTTATTTCCCAGAAATATTATACTGTAAATTAAGAAAAAGAATCAACATTATAAAAGAAACCAGTTCATGCTTTAATTTTGGATTTTATGTATAGAGAAACAGCAAAGCTACATAAGAGTTACTTATTTAATAATTTCTTTTGTCCTAAAAAATAAATTAAATACAAAAGCAAATGTATTTTCAACCTCATTTAGTCCAGCTATCTTAGTCACAGTATAAAACAAAGATATTTTAGAATCAAATACTAATGCACGTAACCTACAATTGGCCTCCCACTGTAAGCTTAACCCACTAGTCTGTCTATAAATGATAGGGAATTTGAAAAGAGAGAAAAAAATGTCCAGATTCATGAGGCAAGTCCTCAAGACTTCAGAGCATAAAACAATATTATATTGTCAGCAGCCTGGTACAAACACAGAGAGAAAGCAGCATTAGATAATTAGTGAGCAATACTAATTATCTGAAGAGCAAACAGCTCTGGGGAAGAGACAGATTAGGCTCAGGTACACCTACTTTTATAGCAGACTGGTGTAACTAAACTGTATTTACTGCAAATCAGTTCCAGTGCTTCAGTTATTTTAATGTGTGCTTCGAACAAACAGTACTCAATCACCCTTCATTAGACAGTACATTTAAAATAAAATCAAACATATCAAAGTATATCCATAGGAGCTACTTCTAAACATGCTACTTGTTTGGTTTTGGTTCCTTTTTTAAATATTCCTGTATTGGAGCTATATAATCTACAGGACCCAATTAACTGCATTTGTAATCAGTGGAGCCCATTTCAGAGAAATCTATCACGTGCTAGACAAAGTTTAGCCATTCTTGCTAAATTCTGTAGCATGATTGCTTAAATAAAGCCAAACCGACAAGTCCACAGGATTGCATGTATTTAACTGAAAGCTGAAGGAAAGACTGGCTTGGTTTGACTTTGGCATAAGAGATTAGTCAATAGTGCTGCTCTAGATGGCACTTATCTCTGAAACAGAGCATGTTCTCAGCAATTACCACAGAAGTTGATATGGTAGGAAAGACAAGACTGGGTAGGGGCACAAACTTTAAATCATAAATTCTTTAGCACAACTGATTAGAAAGATCAGTGGTGAGTTTCAAGAAAAAATTTCAAATTGATCCTTGCTGTAGAAGCAGTAGTCAGATAAAAAAGGGAAAAACATAATACACACCTGTGGCAAAAACAGTTGCTATACAGGTGGTATGAGATGCAACTGGCTACAAGAAAAATTTAATTTCTGCTTAAGCATTTCAAGACACCTTTTGAAAGAAAAATACAAGCTCCTGAAATAACATACCATTTTATTATGCATATATTTGGAGTTGAAAATCTAAATATATACTTTTTGAGACAGTAGAAATATTGCTACCTAGCCAAGATAAAAAGAAAACTAGAGCATGATTTCAAACAACTTGAAAAAACAGAAGAAAAAAAATAATCCAACATCAGTTAATAGAAATCAGGAATAACTGGTTTTGGTTTTGATATATAATCAAATACTACTTGTAAAACTGTAAAAATTAGCTGCAAAACAATTTTCAGGATCTAATGTTAGGATGTCAGTGAAGATATTTCACTGGCTATTCACCATAGCTACTTTAAGAATTTCACAGAATCTCTAAAGAGTATGACTAGTGCTCTGTCTATTACTGTCACTTTTCTCTAGCTCATGCTTTAGAACATTGTTCTACAAATGTATTATCCCATTGAGAATACTTATGTGTACTAATTCATTAATCGGGTTAATATTGCTCTTTACATAGCCAACATAAAACCAGAATATTGATTACACAGTCTCAATCCTCAATCTCTTAAGGATTAATGAGCACCTTCAGTATCAAAAACTAATCAAAGTAAGTTATGGGTTATATGAAAAAGGCATCACCAAGATTATGATTATTTAAAAAAATCAGTAAAATTCATCTCAGCAGTAAAAAAATAGTACTTAGGAAACCAGAGGCAAACAAGAAAGTCAGTAGAAGCAATTTATTCTAGTTAAGTTTCAGTGTCTTTTTTCCTAAAAGCTTGTGATGGAGTTTGATGAGTCAGCAGCAGTTACTTCTTTACTGCACTGTACATTCAAGTCCCACTAGAAACAAATGGAACTGGCAAGAGAGTAAGAAAAATGAAAACCTGTTGCTGAGGAGTCTTTTTATATTTTTATATTATACACAGACATTTTTCTGAGTAGAACCATGCTCTAAAGTAAATGTTTATCTTCGTGGGACCACAAAGAAGCAGCTCTGTCAAAACCTCAAGTGGTTTTTGTGAGATAGTAAATTCAAAATGATATTGTCAAAACCATTAAAAGAATTTTGGTTTTATGATTTATGCTTCTCAGTTAAGACACACTTTTATCCAATAATGGCAGACAAGACTAAAATGTACATATATTAGCACACAAATATTCTTTTCAGGATGTCATTTACCTTGCATTCAATCTCTGCTTGTCTACGTTTTGCTTCATTCAACTGAGCCAGGAGTCCTTTGTTCTGTGCCGAAAGATACTGCACCTTCTCCTGTAGGTTGGTAACCTCCTGCTCTGCCCTTCGTAAGTGATTGCTATTGATCTGGTTCTGAAATATATGGCCAAAACAAGGAAACAAAATACATGTTAAGGAAAGGATATTAATCTAAATCCCTGAAGCCTGATAAAACAGACTTAGAGGTGATTTACCATAAAAAGCTTTTGATGAAAAAGCATTCAGTGTTTCCCAAGGGTAATCAGAAGAGATTGCACAATAATTTGCTTATCATCAGGATATTCAAATTGTTCTTGGACAGATGACTCATTGTAAGAACATTATTGCAAAGCTCCACCACACTCCAGTAGATCTCTTTTTCCCAATTTGTTGCCTAGGCAAGGCAGATTTTGTGAACTTGTATCCCAGCTACACTATGCATCCAGGAAAGATCAGGTATGTTAGAAATACTGACCTTGCACATTTCCCTGCCCAGTAAATTCCTGAAAGCAACACGGCACCTTAGTTGAGATCAGTGCACAAGTGCAAGTCAGAGCATTTGTACCTGAAGCTGTGCACACCATACCAGGAGAATGGCATTTTTCTCAGATGACAGCTGAACAGCCTAAGCACATACAAAGACTCCATGTGTAACACTGAAGTGAGAGGTACCTAAGTACATGCGAGCCAAACAGCAGGATCTCTCCGCCCCCTACTGACCAAAACAATATTGACACGTCAGTGAAAATTTTTAAAAATTTAAAAATTTTAAAAGTAAAGCAAGAGGAAACTCGTTCAGTTGGTATAGACAAAGCGGTGCCTCTGTCAGAAAGAAGCCTTCCTATGCCTTGCAGTTGCTTCATCTATCTTCAATAGCACATCCTTACATGCTCTCCTGGCTTCTGGAATTGCTGGACCTTTTCAAGTAAAGCTGTTGTTTGTTTAGTTTTGTGGATGCATAGGTCTCTTTCAAAAAGTAATATTTAGCAGGTATTTAATGGGAAGACTTCTTAGAAGCCTCATGCAAATCCTTCTCAATCATCAGCACATTGTGCTTATTAACTTGAGTGAAAGTTTATTAATACAATATGAACTCACCACTTTAGTGCATTTTCATTTCAGGTGCTTAGCAACTTATTCCCTACTTATACAAAAACAATCTCAGCATTCAAGGTATGAGTGTCTTTTCTGCACAAACCTCAGCAGCCATAACCCATGCTTTTCTATTCTCGCACATTAAAGGCAAACCTTTGCTAAATACCCCTGACCAATACACAGCTGCTTTGCTGAATCTCCAGCTTAGTAACCAGATTCAGGACCTCAGCAGAAAATCAATCACCAATGACATCAAAAAAAAGCACACACTGCCAGGTAAACATTACTATTATCAGAACTGCCAGTAAGATTTGTGAAATTTAAAACACCTTAAACATACTTTTGTTGTTATTACACCTGTTAAGATTTAATGACTTAAGATGCACACATTCAGTGTCTAACAACTAATCCAAATTAGAAATTCAAGAAGCATAATCCCAAAAAAGATTGAAGAAGAGACATTCAAGTTGGACTGTAAGCACTAGATTCTCCCATCCCCATCTAACAGAAGTAAAAACATCCCACATTTTGGAACTGAGGTCCTGCCTGTAGATAGTGAAGATCATCAGCAGGTATCTACTATGTAACAGCAAACTGCCAGCATCCAGCTCAATTCCCACATCCCAGTGTTCAATAACATACCTGTGTCTCCACCTCCATCATTCTTTGCTTGGTCTCTTTCAGCTCAGCCTGGGTTTCTGC
Source organism: Ammospiza caudacuta (assembly GCF_027887145.1). NCBI lineage: Eukaryota > Metazoa > Chordata > Aves > Passeriformes > Passerellidae > Ammospiza > Ammospiza caudacuta. The sequence goes on along the minus strand of NC_080599.1, from coordinate 32,088,894 downwards.
TTCTCTCAAGCGCACTGTCATCAGCTCATCCTGGAGCTCATTCACTGCATTTTTTTTGGGAGGATCTTTCCATCTTCCAGTGGTACGAGCTAGGTGACGCTAGAAAAACAGCATGGTTTTGCTGGCAGTGCCTGATCATTCCTGGTGTTTCCTTACTTCATCTAAGCTCTCAGTTATATGAGGACAAATAGCTAGAGTTCTCCTGTTGATCCCATGGAAACATACTGGTTTTAAGAACAATTAAAAAATTGAACACGTTCATTCCCAACTACATTAAGTCAGTGAACAAGTATATCCTGAGACTTTTGTCTATTTCTAGCCCTTTTTAACATGCAGCAAAGTAGGAGTACTGATCAGGTATTTCCCTCCTACCATTACAGTTAGCTGGTAGCATAGGCCCTCTGCCATCAAAAAATGTTAGAATTTGGTGCCTAGTTGTTATAGAAGTTAAGTTTCTTCTGACAGCCAAATTTAAGGATTTTCTCACCTCAGCAGTTTGATCCATAATCATTAGTTTCTACTTGATCTCAGTATCTCAACATTTTATAGTCTTATGCTTTATCATTGAAAACAAAAATCCATAAAATTGTAGCGCAGCCCATACCTGCCAGTGTTCCTCCAAATCTTTGACTTGCTGTCTTAGTTCTTTGAGACCCATCAAAGATTCTGCTTCTCTTAATTTTACTGCAATCAGTTCTTCTTGTAGTCTGGCAACATTTTCCTCATCAGGAAGGGAACTGTTCCTCTGCAACAAGGACCATCCTCTTAAATATGTATTTGAATAAAATTGCGCTTAGTGAAACCCAGTCCAAGAACATAGACTTGCAAAAATAACTATGAGAACTTTAAGTAAACATCCTCTGTAAAATAAAAACCATCAAACAATCTAAGCTTCTGGATATTGTGTGTATAAATAACTTCCAACTGCCGACTACAAAAAAAAAATATAAGATAGTAGTTCTAGGTATTCTTACCTCAAGATTTCCCCGAATGGTATCCCTAACAAAGTGTTACATTTACAATATTTGAACACACTATCAGCATATGGAGAGTAATCTGGAAGGTTTTGATCTAGTTGATAAAAAGTAAAGCAACAGTGAACAGAAATTACACCTTAAAGCTAAAACTTTTATTTAGGTTTACAGGAAAAATAATGAATGGAAATTCATTTTTTAGAAAGTAGGTCATCCGCCTTTGAAAAGGAGAACAGATATGCTGACAAAGGAACCATCTGTTAATATTTATAAACAACAACCAGTCAAGAGGTCTTAGAGATGAACAGTGCAAGACACATGAGGAAAAAGCAGAAAGGTGAGAGAAGGCTGAACAGAAAACATGAAAACACCAGGAAAAGCATAACAAAGACAAAATCCTAATGATGGAAATGTGGGAGAAAAACAAGAGGGGAAGAAAATGGACAGGTTGTCTACAATCTCCCTACAACAAATCACTGGTCACCAAATATTCAAAGCTGAACTGTTCTTCATCACTTTATTTCCCTGTAGTTGTTTTCAGCAAAATTGAGTGATTTTGCAGATGTATAATACTGTGACAGTTGTCAGGTTTTCTTGAGAGTTGAGTAAAGCACCTGATTAACATTAACAGAACACAGCACAGCAGCCATTGGTTAGCATTCCATGGGAATTTTGGGAACTGAGTATTGGCAAATACAGGAAATGAGAGGGTTTGTTTCTGAATGCTTGTGGCACTGTCATTGTGGCCATGCAAGTCTCAGGTTATTCAGCAGAAGCTCCCCAGATTACCTGACTCATCACCACCAGCAGTAAAGAGCTCTATTGGAGGAATCTGAGGGACTTCAGCCACCTTGTCATGTGCATAAGTTCATTATGACACACTGAAATATTACTGTATGTCTGAGTTTGTCTGGTGCACTGGAACTAATCCCACTATTCCAGTTTTTCTTCACAGGTAAGTTTGCACTGTATGCTGTCTCTATACTGATGAAGATTAAACAGTCTCCTGAATTTTGAAAAATACTTTATATCCTGAATTCTTACCAATGGTCAATACAGTAAAAACTACCACCCTACTAATACTAAGCCCATCAGATAACTGAAAAATAAATCTTGACTCCAGGGGGTCAATCTAATTAGCTACAAAGCCTGGGTACATAGCTCATTAAAATTTCCTAAAGAAACTAATTTCAAAACCAGTACAACAGGATCTGAAAAGCATGCTTTATACCAGGTCAGTTATTGGTTTTTTTTGGTTTATCTTGCAGTTAAACTTTGCTTCAAAAAAGGTAAATGTTTGACAGTAGGTTTGAGTACAGCTGGAACTCTGGCATCAATAAGTCACAAGCTAGCATGGCACCCAAAAAGCAGTAGAGATTCTGATACTGAGCAGTGAAGGGATAAGGGATTCTTTCCCTGCCCACAATGGGAATGGTAATATTGAACCCATTCTTTATCCCCTTCCAAAATATTCAGTTTCACATCATCTCAATGCTCACTCTAAGCCCACTGCTCTTGTTGCAGGATATAATTTTGAAACAACTGATGTTTCCTCTCAGGACTTCACCAGAATCCAAGTTTTCCACTACAGCAGGCTTCAGGAATAGAAGAAAAGTGATCAGTTATTCACAAACCTTTCCCTGCACAAACAGACCTTAGTTTTATTGTTGTACTTTCAGGTTTGAAAAGCATCTCACAGTCACAGAAGCATAGAAGAGAAGGTTCTAGAGCACAGTTCTACTTGTTAGGAAGGACAGGGACCTGTAGTTTGTTTCTAGTGCTGTTCTGTACAGAGGTCCTGGTTTGATTTACCTTTTCCATCTCTAGAACTTTATCTTGCATCTCCTTCAGGGCACAATGGGATTCTGCTTCACTCAGCCTGGCTTGGACCAGCTCTTTTTCCAGCTGTAGCACAAAGTCTTCACTGTATCGTGAACTGCATTTATGCTACAAAGTTTGCAGAAATATATTTAGTATGAAGTACAGATTGTTTGAAAGGGGTTTTATATACCAGATTTGGTGGGACAAGTACATTCAAATGTTTAATATCAGGAGTACCAGCATAAGTGCTTACCATATACAAGTCTATTAATGTCAGTCCAGACTGCTAACAAACATATCCCTACTGCCCTGTGTCTCAAACAACTGCACCTCCACACAACCAAATGTATCTGACAAAAATGAGACCCCTACCACTACTGACAAGCAGCAACTCACACTTTTCTCTCCTTGTCAACCCAACTGAAAGATTCTCAAACGATTTGTGATTATTTTGTGATCTGCAGAAGAAGATGTTTGGGAAACACTAACTAATTACAAGGTTAGTACAAGTATCACTCAATCCTTTTTCACGTGAACTCCAATTCAACAGAATCCTTCCATAATCTTGGTTTTAAATAAACTACACACGCTTCAAAGCGCAATGACTTTGGTTTGCCCTTTTCTTCAGCTCTTGGGTCTCGTTTGCTCACACACTATATATTCCTTCTGAGATTCAGATACATCCAACTGAAGCACTTCTATTTAAAAGACTCTCTTAACTTTTCCCCCCAATCAATACTTAAAAAATACATTTTATTTCTTTCCTTGTTCACTTTAAAATGACCTGTCAGTTTGACAGATGTCAAACTTGCTTGATAGGCAACACCAACCTAAATCAGCCTTTAAATTTCTGATTGAAGAAAAAAGTGGGAGTTGGAATCCTCAAAGTGTAGTTGTTTAGTTACTGTGTTTACTGTGTTTCAGCTACTCTGAAAATTACATTTAGAGGAAAATCATATATTTTTAGTGTCATTAACTATATTGTGAAATATAAGTACTATGCTTGGATTCATAGATTCAGTTTTAATTTACAATTCAACTTTTAAAAGATTATTCATTATACTACAGATACAGCTGTGTCTTACATTATGTTTGCATCAAACAATTTCATCTAAAGTTTCATCATAGTTTGCATCTAAAAAACAGTTAAAAAATGAACAGAAGTCTTCAGTTCCACATGCTTCTGTTAGGGTGTGACACTGACTTTTTATGTATAAATAAAAGGCAAACAGGAGAGAACAAGAATTTAAATGTAACTATACAGTCAAGGAATTTTTTTTGCTTTTATACTTCTGCATGTCAATTAAACCTTTTGTTGAGACTTACAGTACAATCCAAATTCAAAATGTACACTCTACTCTTAGTGTTACTATATTTCTTGTATATATGTGCCTACAGGAAGCTGCAATGAAGAGGATATGCACAAAGCATTAAAAGGCAAAGGCAGCTCAGGCAGGCAGTTTTTAGTGTCATTAACACTGTCCACTTAAGCACTCAGCATACTGTGTGCACGCGAACACACATGGAACACAGACACACTATGAGCCTTGTACATTAATACTCATTTTCCCTTATACAATACTACTTGAATTCATAGCATTATCAACCCACACAGCATTCTTGCCTCAGCAAGCAGTGGAGGCAGACCTGATTTGAGTGTAAGGAGGAGGATGGTGGACAATGCTGATTCATTTCTACAGGTGCTTCACATCATGTAGCAACACAAGTACCACATGTAACACCATGCAGAGGCAGAGAAAAAGCAACCACTCTTTTTTATTCCCTGGCTCTTTGTACAGGTTCATCCCACAATACACACAGCAACTTACATGGACCTTACATTTTATGTTCCAGGTTTCTGTCTGCGATACACATGGAATGAGAGCAAATGCAGTGTTCTCCGGAACATTGAGAGAACACAGCAGATTTGAAGAACTGAATACGTGCTGATTTTGCAATAACGTAAGCGTATTCTATAAAAATCTAATTGATGTTTATCAAATAATTAGTAATGGAGAATGTAAGAAACATTATTAATCCAGTTGCAAGCACGAGCCATGACTTCTTTAAATCTGTCTTAAGATTTTGCCTGCCTAAAGAACACATTAAGAGTACTTATTTACTTAGCCACAACAAACTCTGAGTCAAGTCTTGATATACAAAAACCCCAGCCAAGATCAAAACAGACTGAAGAAATCAAGATTCACAAATCAGAAGTTGTGCATTTTGTTACTTAGTAAAACAAAGCACATTTTCAATAATTTAGTATATAAAAGTAACACAAGTTTATATTTAAAACAACATTTGAAAACTACTTTTAAATTGACTGCAGGAAAAAGATCTGCTTTTATATATTTGCCTTAAGCCCTAGAATTTCTGACAAAAGCCAAAATGCAAATACAGACTTTCAGGCACCAAACATTTTAACCACAATAAGACTTTCTTGCCTATGTTAAAGAGACACAAGTAACATAAAGGACTAAAACTGTAGTTCCACAGCCATTTAATTCTAAAAGAAACAAGTCCTTGCTGGGCTTCATACAACTAGACTGATTTCCACCCAACTTTTCTTAAACATAACCATACCAAATACTATTTTGGCTGATGACAGATGTAATTACACAATGTTTCTCCAGTACACTATACTGAAGAGCACTTAACAGATGACTCAGCAGCTCCCAGCTAACTTTGTTTATACATTTGAGCACTAACTGTAGTACTTCCCTAAATACAGTATTCTTATTTTCTGCCTTTTTGTTGCAAATCAGAACACAGTATTAGGAAAGTATACTGTAAAATAAAGTCAAGCCTTTCATAAAGTTGCAACACTCATTTACAAGCACATATTCCCAAGGTCACTTACTATGTTCTTAATTATTATCAGTCATTTTAGCATGAGTTCCTGAAAAGAAACTATGCATTATGAAGTTGCTGTAACAATAACCAAATACATCACTATAAATTACCTTGCAAAATGCATATGCTTCCATCTGAATGCTTAGTCAATTAAAATTCTATCTTCACATAATACAGCTGAAGAGCCTATTTAAAAATAAGATGCGAACTAATTTTAGCTTGATTAGCCTCCAGTTTATCAGATTCAATTTTAAAGCATTCAGACTGATGAACTGGGCAATCATAGACAATTACAGTGTCACAAGGAAAGACAAGATTTGCATTCTGGAGGTGTTTACATCCAGCAAGAAGCTACCCCTTTCATTTAGAAACACAAGAGGGAAAAGAACAGAGAATAAAACCTTCAGAACATCATTATCAGGAGTAAGTTACAACAGGCTAACTAACTAACTCCTCAAACACCATTGCTCTTAGCATGCCTCAAAAGAAAACTGTATTTTGTTCAAGTCAGGCAAAACTTCCTCTATGCAGTTCTCGATTTACCAGCAGTATAAGGAAGAAGCCACCTCCCTCTTAATCACTTGGTAACACACCATGACTTTGGCAAGCTCCCACATTTAAAGACCAGACAAGCCAAAGAGAGGTTCAGTATAATTCGTTAGTATAATTATTACTTCGTTAAGCAGAGTCCATAATGAAGTCTTTCTGGTTCAACTAAAAACTCACTATAAATAGTTGAGCACAGGAAAAAAATGAACTTGTATGTAATCTGGGCTTCTGGTGTTGGGCTTCAGTCAAAAGAATACTCCTCTACCCACCTCTGGATTCAGAAGTGCTGCAGGGGAGAATTTCTTCAGACACAAATCCAGTAAGTATTTTCAACACTTATCCTTAAGCCATCCAACCTATGCTATCCAGTCTCACAGAACAGAGGGCATAAACCCCTGACAATACTCAAAGACAAATTAATAACCTTTTTACAAAGGCTATGTTAACCTTCCTAGAAATACCATTGTTTTGATAATTTTTTGCCACCTACAAAACAGTGGGTTTTTTTAATCCCACAGTGCTGTTCAGAAGAGGCTGTTGCAAGTACCTTTAGGCAGTTCTTTCCTTACATTTCTATTCAGAGATTCATATCCAAACATTATAGCTTTTTATCATGCTGAAACAGACAATTCAAGACTGAAAAAGATGTAGATGATAAAATATATACAATAGATGCTGTATCTTTAAACAAGCATAGAAACTATGCAGTGATTTACAGCTTTACAGTGCAATCATTTTTGCTACCAATAAACAAAGCTGAAATAATTAGAGAAGAAAACATTAAAGCAGATACTCACAAGACAATACTGAAAAGGAGTATTGCCAAGAACAAAGTTACTGGCACTAGCAAGTGGCAAAAAAATTAACCAGCGTATACAGTAAAATGCCAAAATCCCAAATAAATCCACGCATTCCCACCAGGTGGCGCCCGAAACGCACACAGCCGCTTACATTTGCTGCTCCCACTCCCATGCTTGGAAACAGTTAAAATCCTGTTTCATTACGCGTCCTACTGACGCAGCAGGAGCTCGCAAACGCTCCTCACTTAAACCGTTTTAACTCTTTCACCACATTGTCTAATTCTGATGGGTCTCAAAGCCACAGTGCTATTCCTTGCACTTCAAAATAAGCCAGCACAATTATTATTATTGTTATTATTAGGCACAAATCTGTCTATAACAACATGGATTTATAGTCTCAGTTCCACACACACAGACAATTTCCTACAACCATGTTCACGTTTAAGTGGAGGAAAACATGCTGCAAGCACGGAAAGAAGGAAGTGTGCTCATAATTTCATTTACTCTCCACTCCTGCAGTACTTATCCAGCTGTCTGCACCCACAGTTCCAACCAAGCCAAATTTGCAATCCACAGTTATCCAAGGTTTGCTCAGGATCAGTTCCCATACCCAGGCAACCTGTCAGGCCACCCCATCATTGGTACTCAGTAAGGTCCTCAGCATAAAGGCAGTAGCTTTAAAAGTCATATTCCCAACAATTAACAAATAAATAAATACAGTATCTTAGTCTTCTTCTAATAACTTTTCATTGCATGCATGTCATTAACATGCATTTTCATTGCATGCATGTATGCCTCTAAAAAATACATTCCAAAGGCACGTGTACTATTGTAATCAGATAATACAGCTGCATAAAACAGCTGGATATGCAAAAGTCTATAAACACCTCTCATTGTATTTCACTTGAAAGATTACAAGAAACCTGGTAAGGAGCTGCAATATACTTAGTTCTAGTTAGTCGTATTCCATACACCTGAAATTCCCAAGACTCCAGACAAGTACTTGGATGCCACTTACTTAAAACAATATGAAGACATTCACATCAACACTAGTAGTGCACAGTTTATTCAGCAAGTGAAGATGTTAAATGCTTCCCCCTGTCCCACCAAAGAGAAGATACTGAGCATTTTAAGTGTCTTAGGGAAAGTAACTTCAGTGTTACAGCAACAGTCAGAAGTCTTGAACATTTTACTACCTAGAACACAGAGTGCACACAAATACAGCACTACAAAAGGTTACTAAAATTTATTTTCCGGCTCCATATGCCCATAAACCCACACTTTTTAATCAAGTTTTGTAGTGGCAAAATCAGGGATAATACTCTTCTACCTCAGCAAGCAGTAAATTTTAGCATACTCAGAAGAAAAACAAATATGAGTACACAGAAGAAACATTAACATGAAAGAAACTGACTTAAATTATACACTAGGTAAGGGCACTGTGAATCAATCCTCAAATCTGAGTACTCAGTGACACAACTTGCAATGACTAGATTCTCAGCATTTAAGAGCTATCAGAGGTTGTATGTGTGGTTTTTGTTAGTATTTCTTTTGTGGTGGAAGGGTTTGGAGTTGGTTTGTAGGGTTTTTTGCTTGGTGTGTTTCATTGTGGGTATGTGTTTAGTTTTTTTAACTAACTCAACTTACACCTATCCAGGGTTATGACTCTCATCTATCAGTAGAACAGAGCAAAATTTCATTTAATCCAATTTGTGTCCTTTTAAGAATGCAAATCACAGTGAACAGGGGTTTACAAAGACAGCACAGAGACCATGTCATATAATGATGAGGAAAAATAAACACATGTGAGGGGAAAAAATGAGATGATGTGCTGCCAGGCTCCTTACCCATTGCTGCTGTTGCTGGAGCTCCCTGATGGTATTCTCAGCTTGCTCCAGTTTAGTATTGGCCTCATCACTCTGCTGTTTGATGGTGGCCAGCTCCCGTTTTATGAGGTAGTTTTCCTCAGCCTCCTGGGCCCTTGTCACTTGTCCCTTAGGACATAATTTATTTTTTTTAAGCACTTGATGACAAATCCAAGGAAAACTGCCTTGTGATGCTTAGCTGCTTATTTCATCAGATTGGTTTTGCAAACAGCACAGAGTACAATTGGTACAAATTTTAGGACAAGTAGTACTAAACAGCTGCTTTAGTACTTTATTACAAAGTTCAGCATCCATTTAGCAAGCACAGTTTTGTACTTGCATTCAATAAAATTCCTTTCATGCATTATTACTCAGATGTACATGCACAGATTTAGGCTCACAATATTCAATTTCATGGTTAATACAGTGTCATAGAATCCATTTGCCACAGGAATTTGTACAAAAAATTACAATAGGTTAGGAAAATTATTATAACGTGCAGGTATTTGGTTTATATATTTTTAGTAAACAAAATTAAACAAGTTTCTAGCAAGATGTATTAGCTCTGTATTTATTCCAAATCAGCAAAGCAGGGATAGAATACAGCATGCAAACATGCATGCATTAAAGCAGTTGGGTTTTTTTATGAGTAGGAAGAGAGTCATACAGTAAAAGACTAAAAGACTATACCTGTATCAATCTATCTGCCAAGGAAGCACTTTCCTACAAAGGAAAAATTCAGACAGGAATGAGGAAAAGGGAAACCAAACCACAAGGGGCTGATAATAGTGTCAAAAAAGACCAAGAGTTGATAGAAAGAAAATGCCCAAATTCTACCCATTTTGTGCAAACTCTTATTGCAAAATTAACAACTGTTCATATAAATGAAGGCAACTCAGTCCAAAGATCTCAGGAAGCAGCCTTTTCTGCAACAGATTTAACACAGTCCATGTATGATACAAAAAGGTTTCAAAGCCAGATTTCTGTAACACTTAAAATTCACCTACAGGAGACTGGTTGTTTTTATTTGAGTGGCCTGCTCCTGAATTAATGAAAGTTACAAAAGCATTATCTGATAGATCGAACAGATAGATGCAGGACACCACCTACAGTCCCCCCACAACATGAAACAAAGGCATCATTTGAGCACAGAGGGAACTCCACTAAGCACCAAGGCACTCATGCAGAACTACAGTTTCCACTAAGATGAAGCAGGACAGTTAAACGGTGCAAACTGACAGACAAGTAGGAAATGTCAACTGACAGCTAATGTTCTGTTTTACTGAACTCTTGCACTGACTCATTCTGCATGATTCTCAGATTCATGCAGTTCATAGATTCTCTTTTCTTGCCAAACTTTGGCAAAAAAAATACTAATTTTTGCACACTGACAAGCCCTACTGCCCTGCAGTTACATTTATTTCTACTTTATCATCCCTGAAACCAATCGATTTTTTTGAACATTCTACAACAGAGAAATACATCTATTCACAGACCTTCTTTGTCTTTGAAGCTTTTATTAAAATTGAAGTTCAAACTAGTAGATAAGAGCTATTTCTTAGAAGTTAAGGTACACTAAGGAAATCACAACTAAATCAGATGGGTTTGAATAAAGGAAAAATATTTTAAAAGTGAGTTTCCAACAGAAGAATTTAATGTATTTTTCACACTTTATGATGTTTTTCAAATGCTGCGATGATAACGATCTTCAGGAATTCTCGTTAATAAATAGTATTTTCCAGTTCTGAATTGTTTTGATTCCAATCAGATTGGAATAATCTGAAGGTGAATTCTGAAATTCTAAGCACAGAATTTGCAAAAGCACTACTGTGCAGCAGTTCATCCTGGAGTTTAAAATTAAAAAAAGAAAATATTTCAAACCTCTACAAATTAAGTATAAAACAAGGGTATTAACTATTACATATTTACCAAGGTCATTGAAATGATTCACTACAGCTTCAAGCTTCTTAAAGAGAGCCTACTCTTTTCCATCCATTTCATAAATCTCCAATGCTAGAAACAAAAATGTTCATCAAATTTATTGCTGGTCACAACTTTCACAATGTGCCATCATTATGCATCTTTTCCAAACTAAATTCTGAAAACAGTCAATTAGAATTTGACATAGACCAACTTCTTTTCCAGAAATTGCATTGGGGTATAACATCCTTAGTGTGACATCTTTCAATTATGTCACTCTCAATAGAAACATGACCATTTTCTCCCCTGTGAAACATGAACAACTGTTTGCAACTCATAAGAGCATTCAATCCCATTTGTTCAAAGATGGTCCCTGTTGGCTTAAGAAGGGCAGGAATGCTCTCATTCCTGAGCAGAGCAGCTCAGATGCAATCTGCCACACAAGTGTGATACCAGGGTACAGCAGAGGCCACTGGAGAACAGTGGACACATATCCATAGCACTCCTCATGCCTACTTTTGAAGTTTCAGTCAGTTACAAAAAAACCTAACAAAACTCTACTCCAGACTAAATATAAGAGAAATAAGTCTTTGGATATTTCCCCATCAGGTACCCAGACCTGCCACAAAACCTCAAAACCACAAAGAAGGAATGAATGGCAGTGTTCCTGGTCTCAGTATGAGTGCTGCAACATCCCTCTGGTCATTGGTAGGTCTGTCGTTTTGCTCCTACATAAAAACACCAAGCAACTTCAGATTTTCAAAACTGAGGACTCTCTCACAATGACCTTTTTCCAAACAACCAGTCCACTATTTCATGGAGTCTTCTGGACTTTGAACATATGCTTCTAATTCAGAAAGAAAACAGTACAACACAAGCTGAGTATGTCAAAATGTTTGATTTTATAATCACTAAGAAGCAGACACAGCCTTACATATTTAAAGCACTGACCTTAATTGCTCAGTGATAACCATGTTATTTGGCTAAGCACTGCTAGTAAACACCAGAGATTATCAAGAAAACAGTAAACTATAATTCTGAGATTCCCATTTCATATAATGAAGTTGCCATCAATAAAGTGTAAATTAACAGAGATTAAATCTAATCCCCAGCATACTTACTTTTTCTAGGGTTTCAATGCGCTGTTTCAGGAGTCTGTTTTCAGTTCGTAACCTCTGGAAGGTAAACAGTTCACAAATCCATTTCTCAAGTTATGAATTGAAAGTCAAAGAGCAAAGCAAACTACCAATATTTTTATCTCATCACATCCATGAAAATCAGTATAATTGCAAAAATAATTTCTGACCTTCTTAACATCCTTTCATGTTATGCACTAGCTCAAAATATGAGTTTAAACAGCTTGGTAGAGCAACAACAAGAACACATCTCATGTTATGTGAAAGCTTTTATGTTGCATTTGCTGAAAGCTGTATGTCTGCAGGGGAACCATGGGGTTTAACCCACATCAGACTGGACAGCCTCCCCTTCATAAACAGGATCAAAGTCTTCATGGTTAAGGGACATGACAGTGCACTCCCTGCAGCAGGACAGCCTAATGAGGCAGCTACAAGGTTTCCTTCATAAGAATTTATATTAATCTATAAATCTATAGTATGGCTATACTGAGAATTACCTCAAACATCCCAGAAGTCAGCAAGAATTGTACTAAACCCTATATTTTACAAGTGCACTTCCTTTAATTTTGGCAGTAAAATTTTAGCAGTCAGCATTCAGACACAAAAGATCCATACCCCTCAGAAGAAGGGATTAGATATCAGTTCAGCATATGCTTTACTCTGCCAGGCTAAAAGGCAAACTCAAAATACAGTTCTATCTCCCCTAAAATAGTCTCTTCTGCTAAATCAGAAATTATTTATCTATGTCCCAAAGTAGGGCCTAGAAACAGGTAGCTCTGCATTGTTTGGTTGGGGGTTTTTGCACAAATTTTTGGTTGCTTTTTCTTGGGGTGGGCTTCATGTTTTTTGTTTTGGGAAGGGTTTTTGCTTTCTCCTTTTTTTGGGGGGGGGGAATGGTGGCAAGAAGCAAGAAAGGATTTGAGAAGAGTTAATATACTAGAATCTAAAGTTACAGTTGTCTTTCACATGGTTTTACTCTGTTCTGCAGAGAGCTGTCATTTGAGCCCTGCAAATCTGATTTCAGCTGCTGTTACAGCAGGTATTGCTGCTGCTAACTGCCTCACTGCCTGGTGCAATAACAAACTGCCTGAAAAGGCTCCTAATACCTTTGGGCTCCCAGGTGCATCTCACAGTCATTTTTCTGAAGAACTGATGCCTCAAAAACTGACATTGAAAGGCAAAATGACAAGCAGTGGACAGGAAGAAGGAAGGCTGTACCTAACTCCCTCACCAAACTTGTATATAATACACTTGCACAGCATTTCTCCCACTGTCTTTTCTCACAGAACTGGCTAAAACCACAAGGAAGAAAATCCAGATCAAACAACATGCTGTGAAAAAAAAAATGAAATAGGAATAAAAGGCATCAAAAGCCTATTTATGTCACAAAAGCAAAAAGATGCAGTGATTAGGTACATACAGGAAGTAGGTCAGTTAGTAAAAAGGGAAAAAAAAACTCCACTGGCAGCTTGGCTTTTTCCCCCCAGTTTGTATTAACTGCAAAAGCTCCAAAAGAAAAAGTGACTGCAGAGAGAAGATGCCACAATTTGGGTCCAATGCATAAGAAAAATCAAGATCTTAAAATCAAAGACAAACCAGTCAAGTGGACTCCATGAAGTCTGTCTTAACATGTGTCATACAAACCTCCTGTGTGCAGCACCTACATCTAAACCAGCATATCTGGAACCTCTGACAAATGAGGGCATCTATTATTAAGCTTCTGTGAGCAGGAAATACTAAAAAAATAAGTACAGAAAGTCCCCATAGATTTTTTTTAATGTCCACCAGAAGTCTCAATAATTTCACTGTAAGTGTCCTTTATGAACAGACATCCCAAATATAAATGCTGAAAGAATTTGGGGATCTTGATTATGTCCTGCTACATGCAGAGATCAAACATGCAATCCCCCCATCTAGGAATTAAACTTATTCATAAATAGATTTGTTGAGGGCTCCTTACTTTAATTTCAACTTGTTCTTCCATTTCTTTTGTCTTTATTGTAGTGTACTCTTTTTCTAGCCTAAAAATTAGAAATAGTAAATTATGATCAGAAACATTGTACATAATTGACTTGTTGGTGTAATACCTAACAAATAACAGCAGAACAGAGATACAGATTATTGATATTTCCTCTCAAATGCACTCCTGTAAATGCTTAGACTGGACCTTAAATTTAACACAGTAGATATGATTTCAGTAGATATGAACACACTGAACCAGCATTCTGAAGTGCAGGAGCTTGCCTGGATACATTACAGTGGCAGCAATTTGGAGCTACTCTGCAATAACCCCTTTATGCAATACAGTCATCAATTCAACAGATTCAGCCAAAAGAAATCAGAGCTTGGAAAGCCTGAAAGACAAAGATGTAAAGAAATCTGAGAAAAATACCTTAAAGATAAACCAATTTTAGCCTTTCCCCAGCAAATCAAATGAAAAAGGCAGCAAGAAAAACCCACAAGCTGAGATAACAATGCCTCTACAGAAAGCAGATCAGGAAGTTCAGACTTGGAATGGTGGATTTTCAACTGCATATACATGGACTGGTTTGCAAAGAAAATATTTTTCCTGAAAGCTTTGTTGTTACTCCTTTTTTAGAGAAGACTGCTCATCCTACTGATCATAGGCTGCTGACAGAAAAATAAAAGAAAAAGATTGACAAATTCAGTTTGGAAGACCCTGGACACAGCCAGCAGTGCAACAATGAACACAGGATACTTTACAACCAATGAGTGACCCAACAAACTCAACCCTGGCAAGCTACACTATCTGCAGCTTGCTAATCAAAACAGAATTTACCAAAGGCAGAAGAGACATGCAAATAGCCTTAATAACAACAACAACAACAAGGAGTGGTATTCTCAAGACTTCAAACCCCACATCAAAGTTGTTTTACTGTTAATGTTACTACAAAGTTTTCTCAATTTATATTTTCAACAGCACTAATTGAATATAAATGCACTCTTTAGTATCATGATTATTCTTCCAGTTTCTGAGAACTAAAATCTTCAGAATTTAGTCCAGATCACAAAAGTTTCACCTCCTTTACCCTAAACAAAACAAAAACAATCTCCCCTCCCACCAGAGGAGAAAACCATCCCCTACCCAACCTTCCTATTCAGTTCCTTTTTACAGAAGGGCTGTAATTCCCCATAACTCACAGTTTTCTTCAAATGCTTTTTTAGTTATTTTTGTAAATGAGCTGTAGCTTTATTATATTTTAAAGAAATAGCCAATACTACTTTAGAATCATTTTTTGCAGACAGAACCGCAGTTTTAACTGTTTATATAGTATAAAATCCCCTAAAAATGTAAAGATGGAAAATTCAAAATGAAAGGCTGAATAGCAATTCTTAAGGGTAAACAAACAGTAACTCAGCAACAGTATAATGTATGTTCTCAAAATGTAATACCTACTTTTTCATCTTTTTTGCATTGTATTTGACTTGGTAAGATGCTTGGATTAATTTGTCTGGACCACTGTCAAACTGATGTGGAATGACCTTTTGAAAGTGCTAAAAGCAATCAGAGCACAAGATTACATATAATTAACAGCTGCAAGGAAATACACACACTGCACATTTCAGATATCTCTTAAAATTATTATAATCATAGCTTACCTGTAACATTCCTTCCATGTCAAGTTGCAGTAATTCTGCCTGGTTCATCTGAAGTAATGCTAAACCTACTCTAAATACTATCTCTAAACCCTGAAAAGTCAAAAAATATTCAACAATTATTCATGCCATTGTCAACAGCACAGAGCTTTTCTACTATTTACTAACATCGGAAATCTCACCCACCTAAGCACAAGTAAAAGAGCTACTGAAAAAAATCTCTCACCAAATTGCTTCTGCATTTCTTTTTTTATTCCAAGGACAAGCAAGCTGGCTATTTGTCCTGATGCCAGACATCTCCCTCAGAGAAGTTAGTGATGAGGCAAAATCTCAAGTGACAGGAATTCTCTAGGTCAGCCCTATCTACCATTTTAAGTATATCTAGTAGAAACATCCCCAGTACTTGTCACAAAAGCTATTTTTAATTTCAGACACAGTACAATGCAGTTAAACTACTGGGAAAAAAAAAGGAAAGTCTCACTATATACCCCATCTTGGACTTTCCTGGGGACAAGGTGAAAGGATCCACCTTTGACTTACTGCTTTCTCAAAGCTGACTGCAGGGCAAGCATAAACTATGATTTGTTATTAGTTACAATTGTGCAAAGTTCTAATCCTAAACACAGCATAGGTGTCCTTGTGATAACGACACTGATTTCTTTCCCTAAATTTCTTTGACACCTAACATCATGTGAACAATAAAAAGAACTAACACTCCCCCTTCTTGGCTTGCATATCCACCATGAACTCCAACTTTGGCCTGAAGGCAGCATTAGTTTCCACTGCAAACTCACCATAACACTGAGGAATGGATATCCCTGCTGCATGCAATGCTAATGCACTGCATCCAGAAAAAACATATTTGGGACCACTTCAACTTAGAGCACAAAGCTACACACAATATCAACATTCAGTGACTTGGCTACTCTTCCTGGACAAACTGCACACACAGACACCTTCCCTTAAAACAATCTGATCAGCATAAGAAATAAAAAGCAAGACTATGAGATTTGTCCATCATGATGGGATTTATACCACTACCTAAATAAGCTACTCTTGAAATATAACATATGGCTACATTTAGTAGTTACCTCAGACATAAAGATATCAAATATTCTCGTTGCAATTGGTAGTGGAAAAGTTGTAAGGAATATAGTTAAAAACCATGACGATGCATACATAGAAGTGTGAAAACTTTGAGACTGAAAGTGCACATAAAGCTCTGGAAGATGTTCCTGGAAAAGAAGAGGAATAAAATACACAAATATGTTAAGCTTCTGCTTGTAGTTTTAGTGCAGATGTGTTTTTGACAAATTTTGAATACAAGAAAGTAATTGATACTTAGTACATAGAGGAGCTGTCTGTACTAGCAACAGGACTAGGAAACACATGACTCATCATTATCAAGAACCATGCATGTCTACCCTGCAAAGCAAATAACAAAAACACTTCCTGATCCTAAGGGGAAGTCAAGCTTGTAAATCCCTGAGTAATAACTAGAATGGGCTACTAAAAAGAGCTGAAAACTCTAAGGCTATGTGATATCTCACCCTTGACCACTTTGTTAGAAACCAGATCACAAAACAGAAACCTCTTTTTCTCCATCAGCCTCACCACGAAGAACCTGCATTCCAAATCTGAAAACAATTTCAATCCTAGATAAGAGGGTATCTCCCAATCTTCATCTTTTAAGATACTATAACTTGACTATGAAGACTTTGATTTTCAGTCTTCAATCCAAACAGAATTAAACATCCATCTGCTTAAACTGCAGCAATACAAATCCTCATGCTTCAGTGTTTAAAGCCAGTCACTGCCTGCCAAAGGTTAAAAAAAAATTGCTCAGTCACATGCATTTACTTGTGAAGTTCTGAAACTAGCTATTGTCAAGAGTGCAGCCTGTTAGCCAACAGACATGCCTGCTCTTGAGCTGTAACTCCCAAGTTCCTTATTAATAGTTACTGAAGAGCAAGTTTGATAATTTTGTATGTACCTGTATCATGCATTCAAACTGGTACATACAAAGGCCCAGTTCAGCCATGCTTGGTTTAAAGAGTTCTCGTAGTCTGTAATCTTGCATTAATTTAACAAACACACAGAATGCCTCTTCTTCTGGCATCTATATCAAAAACAAAAAAGCACAGTAAAAACTCTGGACAAGCATAATGATATATCAGAGTAAATGCCTGGGAGGATTTAGGGTTGGGGTTTTGTGTCTGTGTGCGTGTGCACATAGCAGAGCTTTTTTCTTGGTTGTTGGTTTGTTTGTTTTGAGGTTTTTGTTTTGTTTAAGGGATTTACAGCCAATTATTCCAATTAACTTTTGTATATATTAAATTCTAGCAAATAATATCTCAACTGAAATGGAGGTCTGTAAGTTTCTTACTATATAGCGTACTTTGTCATAAACCAAAAACCAATAATACAAAGGAAGCTTTAAGATAATCAAGTCAACTGTGTAGTTTCATTTGAACTCTGAGGAGATTCCATGTAATAGAAGAGAAACAACAAGTTCATTTATTTTTGAAATATTACTCACCAAAATAGCTTGCAAGTCTGCAATCCTACCTCAGCTCTGAAAAACAAATACATTCTCCCACTCCAATACAAGTATCTTGGCAAATAGAATGACACAAAGTAAATCTCATTTTATTTCCAGACTAAACAGCTGCCCTTGACAGCTCCAATGTAACAAAATTATGAAGGAAAAGCATTGCAAGAATTCCCAATAAACCACCACAATATATTATGCATTCTAGCATGGATTTAAAAGGTTCACATATTTTTAAATATTTTACCTGCATAAGCAGTAATCCAACTATAAAAGCGCTTCCTTGACAGTATCCAACCTCACGATCCACCAAAGAGTAAGCCTGGAAAATAAAGTTATAACTATCAGCAATTAAAACCTCATTATCAATAAAAAGTAATCATGGCTTAATCCTGCTATCTTGTTAATAACTTATTCTTCCTCTCCCCAAATCCAACAAGGGCAGACATCCTATCCAGAAATTTTAGTCAGACATTCTAGTTTCTACCTGCTGCCACAAACTCTGGTCTCTGAGCACATACATACAAAGCTAAACTAAGGCATACCTATCAAAAACACAGGCAGTTTTCAACTGCAGGAATTTGGTAAAAGATAAAAGAGACCACTGGCATACAAATCTCACAAAGTACTACTTTTATAGGATACAGACTAGACAATGAAACGAGTTGTCTTCAGAAAAAATATGTGCTGCAGTTTTATTTACAGATGGATGAAATGTGGTAATCTCCATGCAGGTGGCATCTTTGTTTTAGAGTTATGGAAACTACTATGGTTTGGAAACCTGCCAACTTCTCCATTGAAACCATGTTCTATGGAAAAGTCTGACCTTCAAAGTTTAACCCCTAGTGAAGAGTAAGTGATGCAAACAATGCTACATTGGCATTTTCATTTTATGTTTGGGCACTGGAACAACTGCACATTAGCTTGTGCCTGCCATGTGCACTTCAGAAATACCTGCACACTGAATACTAGCTCTGATTGCCAATGTTCTTGTCTCGGGCAACGCTGTTCACTTTAATTTATGGCACACTTCATTTCATTGCACAATCAGCAGTCAGCGTATGGCTTTGTTTTAATGCCAACTTGGTTTTACCTTGTGAGATATAAAAACACTTACAGGAATGCCATCGGAACTAAAATGGGATTTGTTGAACTATCTCAGTGTCTATGGTTTAAAAAAACTCATAACAACATGAAACTGGTGCAAGCTCTCTATATACAAGGCAATCCAAGCTGGTGCATGCTCTTGCTAATACATTCTCAAGGGCTGAAATACCAACTCACCTTCATTACGTTGAACAAGACCTCCTGCCCAAGGCTATCTTTTTCTTTGAAAAAATCATGCTCAGGGTATGTTCTAGCAATGTCCCTTCTTATTAATTTTTCACAAGGAGATGTCATTTTTAAAAGCTCTGAATACTGATCCTTAATTGGCATGCTTTGAGCACTGCATAAAAGTTGCCAAACAATTGCTCTGAAGTGATGAGGTATCCCTTTTCGAACCAGCTCCTAAGGCACAAAAAGACAATTCATACTTCCTGAAAATATTACAAAAAATAAACCTAGAGAAAAAACAGCTTGAAATCAAGTTCCTCACAATTTCAAAAAAAACTTTACATCATGGCAAAAGCTCCTCATACAGTTTATAACATCAAGTTTAGTGGGATTATTAAGTTCACAAAAGTAAGCAGTCTCTGAATCATTTTTAGTGGCTAAATTAGCTACTGAAAATAGTTCCTTACCCATGGCAAACTATGTGAAAAACAGAATATTCAAATAATTTTATACAAGAACTTCCATTAAACAGAACTTAATACAGTGATGTCTATATTTCATGAAAGATTACTGTAGATAACACCTTTAATAATATTTGCAGTCATTGAGACCTAAGAAATCATGACTAAAAATTACTTCCAAGATAGGCAAATGACAAAAAGTAGAACTAACCGTAGCACAGTCAACTGCAACAAAAAAATTGCACAGTTCAGCTATCATTTAGCAAACTTGACAACTTATGTCCAATTTCTCTGGTGTGCCAGGATTTCCAAGTTATCTTTTAAGAAAGCATTTAAATGCAGTTTCAGACACTGCACCAAGAAAACATTAAGTTTACACCTACTGAATTAACTAAATTTACTTTAGCTTTTGAAAAAAATTCTGCTAGGTATTATACAATTCAAACATGTCCAGATGAGTACAGCTAAGAACCTGTTACTTGTCCTTTAAGAAATCACAAGGACAAGAAGTCTTGCTGCTTGATCTGAAAACTGAAAAAGAAGCATTACTCAGGTATTCAACAGTCTCTTGGTGGTATGCTCTGCACCTAGAATCAGTCTGACCTAGAAAATTGTCTCTTCAAGACTATTTCCTTTTTGTACCTTAATAACTTTTTTACTTTAAGAATTCTTATCAAGTATTCAGTCTCCTAAAGGCTAATTTATTTCATTATTATTTATTCTGAAGCTAGAGTAACCTCCTATTCTGCAAAGCTTCCTCTTCTTCCTGTTTGTTTCACATTTTTCTCCTACTTCTCCAATGTTACAATTAATTCATGCAACACTGATAACTTTCAAAGAGACTCTTCCTTTCAAGTTTTGTTTTTCTTAAGCTCAAACTCTGCTGCGGGAGTTTTGCATCACTGATCTCCATTTGTCAACATCCCTAAGCTCTCAATCCATCCTTCCTCAGAAACACCATAGTAATGTCACTCCAACTATTTCTCCTGTCTACAACATAACACCAAGGTGTTTTTCCTAAAAGAATGCCAATCTAAGACAAGAACCCTAACACATCAGCCTTACACAACTGTATCTTTGCCACAACACAACTGTATTGTACATCAGCCATCTAAAGCCTCAAGAGCACTAATAAAGAAAGAAACTTCTGGCTAATGCCTCGTTAATGTACCTCCTTGACAGAATAATAGAGTTAACCCCTCCAACTTTCCTAAAAGGAACAGCAGGAAACACATCTACTGGCCATGCCATGTGAACTGAACAGCAGGACTTGAGTCATCCTTCAGAAGTGCTCCATAAACAAGAAACAAGTTCTGAAGTGAATTGAGAGATGTAAAGGATGGAACACATCATCTTTGGAGGAAGGCATAGACACTTATGCCTAAAACGTAAAAACTTACCAGATTTCTGACAACCAAAGACCAGGTTTTACAGCCAGGACAAAAAGATACCTATGCTGCTACCTATTTACCTATTGGCACAATCAGGGAACAGATGTGGATGTTCTGATATTCCATCATAAATACAGACTCACAGTTAAGGTTCACTTTCAACAAAAAAATACTGAGCATTATTTAACAGCAAATGAAACCATGGCTAGTTTTCACTATATTAGTCAGCAATATTATTACATATTCCCTGAAAGTTAGTCAAATACTCCTCAAATTGTACTTGGGCAGCTGTAAAAACAAGTGACACTTGAAAATGTTCAAACAAATTCTAACTGACCAGATCTTATTACCACCTCACTTTTACTTTCTCTTGCCAGATTCCTGTGGCCTTCTTTTCACGGCCTTTTGGAACACCTCTCCAGAAACTGCTTTCCCTATGCAAGCAGGAAATCTTTAGTTCATTTTCTTCCCTTGTTTCCTCTCTCAAGTCATGTTCTCTTCACAACTGCTCCATACAAAAGATACTTTACTTTAGCCCATTGTTCTGCCTTCCCACAACCTATTCATAGACACACATTTCAAACTGTTCAAAAGACCCTGACACATTTGTATTCTGCACATAAAACTGCAGACTACAGCCAATAAAGAACCAAAGCAGAACAGGCTTGCTGCTAACAAAAAAATCCCACGCTGTTCTGCTTGCTGCCACTGAAACGTGGATATGTTCAAATGCACTAAATGCTTTTTGGTTTGAATTTAAAGTGTGATTGAACCCCACTTCTGTACATGACCACAACTAACCCAGACTGGACACACTGGACAAAGTTCATCCAATCCATCCAGAATTTAGAAACTATGTGTTCGTCTGCCTAAGGTCATCTCTGGGGTCAACATACTTGGCAAGCACAAAATCTAAACTCATTGTAGCCCTGGAGAAGATTTATCAGCTCCCCTATTAAAAATGCTTTAAAGAGAGCTGCTCAGTATCTGGCAGCACAACATACACATACGGAATCAGAGCATCAAGCTATCAGATGCCCTTCTGCTGATCTTCAGTAATTCCATTTTTGGAAACATGAAGACAATCATCCCTGCATTCATGGAAATCTCTCATCAGAGGTAAACTGAAAGCTTTAGTATTCAAGATACGGTAAATGCATCTGGTTTTCAGCAGGAGACATTTGCTGGGTGACAGCACATAGGAAGGTTACAAAGGAAGCACCAAGGCTTAGGCATAGAAAGACTCAATTGGAAGTTTGTATTACATATTAATTTTAAAAGAACAAGCCCATCACAAATATAAAACAGTATCACTTATATCACATTAAAAATAAATCCAAAAACTAGTTTCCAACTACCTTAACTTGCTTTTCTTTCTTTTTCCGTACATCTTCCCATTCATTCACAATCCGCCCCCACAGGATCCACGAGTCTTCTTCAAGATGGCTGAGATTGCTAGAAGCTGATGAACTAGATACAAGGGAAGATCCACTATTTCTTCTTGACCCATTTACTGATCGTAAGGATTTGCTATCTGTTTCCAAAAGTCTGCAAAGAAAGCACACAAAAACCAAATTCAAGTTCTTCTAATCAAAGGATGGCACTATTAATTGTTTCCAAATTCAAGTTCTTCTAATCAAAGGATGGCACTATTAATTGTTTTCTTGACAAAGAACGCACCCAGACGTTCAGTGAAACAGTTTCACCAGCATTCATTTGGACTAAATGTGAAAAGAACTGTTCAATGTTACCCCTTTCTCTTGAGATCTCAAGTAAATCTGCAGATAGAACAGTTCACACTGCAGCATTTTAAGAAACAGATAAAAATGTCACCCACAGCTGTCATACATCAGACTGACAAAGAAAATCTAAGGAAGTTAAATATCCTCAATAATAACATCAAATGTCACAGAACTTAAAAAATAGTCATTTAAAAGACAAAAAATTAACCTCCTGTAAGTCTACCTGATTACACTTTTTGAAAATTCACAGTATAAATAAAAACAGAACAATTAAAACCTATGAAGCAATTTTAAAACAACTGATGCTTGCTGACGACTGTTCACAAATCAACACAGTGTTTTATAAAGGCACGGGAGAAATCCCAGACCTGCAGCCCAAGGACAGGCAACACAATTAGTGGAGCTAATAAATGTGCCAAACGTGAGACCCTCTGGGGCTGCCCAGCAGCAAAGTACAAACAAAGGTGTGTCAAGTGCCAGACAAGTTCCTGACGAGACCTCCCTGTGAGCTGCTTGCTGTGGCCATGGACTTGGCAAGAAGGCAATGCTTTGTTTATCCTCCACTAACATCGAGTCCCACAAGCAGGGGAAATTTTTTGGACCATGTGTTAGTTAAGAGCAAGGACTCAGAATAACTTGGAAGTGTGTCACTATACCATGAGTTTCATTTGTGCTTTAACTTCTAAGAAATCCAAAATCAGAGCCATGTGGTTTAATAATTTTTCAAAAATTAGTACAAAAGTTATTCCCCCAGCATTTCAGCAAGGTCAGGTTATGTTTTAGATATTGAACAAATGGTAGCCCAAAGGATATTGTATCTGAGATGGTACAGAAATCTCAGAAATACCTACAATATTTAAGCTCTCTGCTACAATGAAATTATTTATACTAGCTTTCCATGTTCTCAGCTTTCACCTACTGGTGTTTATGAAAGCAAGGGAAAAAGTAATTTGACTCATTAAGATATATAGCACAGTTTCTGCAGCAGTATTTTGTTTGGAAAAGAGTTAAATGGTAAAAAAAAAAGGAAAAAACTTTTCAAGACAAATTTTCCTTTGGGATTTTATTTAAAAAATTCAAATAATTTTCCATTTATTAATGGAATGCATAAAATCTAGTTTTAAAGAAAATACTTTAAAAATCCACTTCAAATGTTTAGAAACCTGGCCTATACTGATCCATAATGAAAAACTAGTTTGAAATTCTCTCAATCCAAGACAATGACTCAAAACCAAATTCAAAGTAATCACAGAGGAAAAAGCATAGAATAAACATTAAGATTATAAAAACAAAGTTCTAATGAGACACTTCCAGTTTTCACAGGTTTCTGTAAAAGTTATACCAAATTTCTGTAATTAGACCTTACCTGGATAAACTCATTGTCCTTAGATTTGAAAACAGGAAGTTCTGTTCACAGTAAGTCGCAAGTTCTGTGACGTTTAGTCACTGTTTTCTTTCATTTAAAACTTTATAAATGATTTACTAATGCCAAACTGTTCCACCAGGACTCTGGACTGAGCTTCCTCTTTATTCTGTGGGGACTTTCAGTATAATTAGATTACAGAATGCTACAAGACATAGCTTGAAACAATTTGAGTTCTTCCCTTTTCTAACTATTACCTAATTCATATTCTCCTTCTGACAAAAAAGCTCACAAAAAACCCAAAACCTTTACAAACAGTCACAGCAGCAATTCTTCCAGCAAGAAGAAAGAATGGTTCCCTGTGAACAGAGTACAATTGTCAACAAAGTGCCACTGTGCTAAACTGCAGATGCAAACTGCTCTGAAACTACAGCGCAGCCAGCAAAGAGCATCGAATTTCAGTACTAAAGGGCAGTACCTCACCAGCAAGGACAGGCTGGATAGGGCAGGCTCCAAACAGAATTCACACACAAGACTAGTGTGGGACTAACAAGTCTGGCTAAAAGGAGATAAAACCAGACAAGATTGGCTAGTTTACTTACTAAATGAAGAAAGCTGACTGGAGACAGAAAGCCCAAACTCACGTTCTGCTTTCAACAAGCCAGGCAGTCTGACTGCAGGCCTTAATGAGAAGGCTCTAGATGTAAAGACATTACATTCCAACATAGATAAGCAGTCCAAAGAACAGTTTGCTTTTCAAATACAAGTTAGTTGCTCCAGTCATGAACAGACTAGAAAGCCTCAGATTAAATGCAGATTAGCTTTCTAAAAAAAGCGCTATTTAACCATTTTTCTGCTTCTTTTGATAATTTTTCATTTGCACAGCAAAAATTAAATGGAGTTCATCTTTGAAGACAAGGAAGAGTGTATGATGTGGTTCTAGAAGCTTCCTTCTATTGTCAAAATTTGGACAGATGTATCAAATTCCCTTAAAATTGTGGTGCTATTAGGCTGCAGAATGCAGACATGGGAGAAGACATGCCTGGTGACACACAGGCATTGCCTCTCCTCCCCCCAGTTACTTGCTTCCTCCACTGAAAGTTACTACCCTCAGAAGTGACTCAGCAAGGAAAA
This sequence comes from Ammospiza caudacuta, assembly GCF_027887145.1. Lineage (NCBI taxonomy): Eukaryota > Metazoa > Chordata > Aves > Passeriformes > Passerellidae > Ammospiza > Ammospiza caudacuta. The sequence continues at coordinate 32,063,438 of NC_080599.1, read as the reverse complement.
AACCAAACAAATAAACAAACCAACGAAAACAAAACCCCAAACCAAACAACCCCTCCCAACTAAGAATAAGAATATTTAAAAAAAACAAAAAACACACACAAAAAAAACGACAACCAAAGAAAACCACACAAAAAACCTCCTCTCCCCAAACCCACCAACCAACCAAAAAAACCAAAAGCAAAAAGCCTCCAGAGAAAACCCAAACCAATCAAAAAGAGAGTACCTCAACTGCTTCAGTGCGAAGGCCAGCACTCTCATAGAAGCTGGAACAGAAGCTAGTTTGAGCTAAATTATCAAACCTTCACTACAGCTCAAGGATAGCCATCTCCAGTAGGTAACAAAGCCCTGCAGCTAACTGCCAAATCTAAAAATCTACTTGGAGGTCAAGTTGTTAACAGCCAACCTCTCAAAAAATTACTGAAACATACTTGTCAAATATAACCAGATTTTGCAAAAGGACAGATGACTTAGGAGTCCTGCCTCAAAAGTGCAAATGAGTATGGCTTCTGGAAATTCAGCATTACGAAATTCTACAGTCCAATTTCATTTCGGAGTGATCTTTGAATTTGCATCACTGTGCACATCAAGAGCAACTGATCCACCTGAAAGTTGCATCTTCAATTGTGCAGATAAATAGGCACATGGAAAGACTACCATGAAAACTGTTTCTATACATACAAAGGCAAGATGGACACAAAAAAACTGATCAGGAATTAACTTTTAATTAATTTAAGCTATTATGCATCAGGCACCACTAGTGTAACAGCAAGAAGGTGGCTGAACATGGTTCTATCTATCTACATAGCAAGTTATGTAGCTGAAACAAGAACTGGATAAAAGTGGGGAAAAAAAAGAATTGAAGAATTGAGAAAGATTTAAGATTTCAAGAAATTCATAGAAATTATAGTTATGATTTTAGAAGGTAAGAAGGTTTTACACGAGTCTCATCCTTGGGATACTTTACTTTCAATTGGATGCTTTAAAAATCATAGTATAATTTCTTACTGTTAGAGGCAGCTATAAACACTCCTGTAAAAACAGTAGAGAAAAAACCTTCTAGAGTTTCGCAAAAACAACTTGTAAAAACACAGCACAAAAATACAAATTCTTAAACCTTTGGGCTTTCAAATTGAAGTCCAGTGCCATGAAATTTTTAACTAATTCCCCTTTAACAGCCTCTATGCTACAATTGCAACAAACCAATTTTAGTCTCATTACTGTACTTCGAAAAGCAAAAAGTTTTCCATTCACCTGTTCTGCTCCTCAAGTTTAGCCAGTAATTCCAAGTCGTCAGGGCTGAGCTGTGTCGGTGAGGATGGTGAGAGGGCAGGTGTGGACAGAGTGGTGGAGGGGGATGTGGTGTGGAGGGAGGCAGATGGACTCGCCACCTGGCTGGCCATTTGACTGACTGTGTGCGACACCGTGTTCTTCACCCATGAGAGAGTGGAGCTCAGCTTGCCTGCAACCTTGTCTGTCGCCACCTGCATCGACACAAAGAACAGGATGCAAAAGTTGTCCTTTTTAAACTCCTTTTTTCCAGCAAACCTGCTGCATCCAACAGAGGAAAAAATATACAATAGGCACAAAGCAACACCGAGATTATTTATTTCTCCAGGAGCCCAAGGCTGTCAGAAGTCACACAAGCATCACCAGCAATACAGTATTATAGAAGGAACATGCAAGTATGTTGCTAATCCACAAAGACAAACCCCGAGAAACTCCTGATGTATACTCACAGAGCTCATCTCTGCAGTACAGAAATACCACAGGATCCAGGATCAGCTCCGACTTTCCATTATAAAAATAAATAGAAATAAAAGCTTATTTTAAAACATCTCGATAAACTAAAATAATGGCACAGAAACTGTAGAAATATAGATATAGAAACAATCAACTACTTTACTGATTGACACTGAAGCAGAATATCAGTGTAACCGCCCAGACCACCCACTGCTCACCTTCACTGAACCCTAAAGTGCCAGGACAAGGAGCAGGGCTGCCACATTTCTGATGTACACCAAGAACCCTCTAGCATTGCCAGTGTGCAGGATACAGTCACCAAGAATCTATGCCCATAAATCTACAACAGCTCAAAGTCTCACAGTAAGGCATCACACTGCTGCCTCTTTTCTCTCCTCACTTTCTCTTCAGGTCACTTCTACACCAAGTGCCCTTGATCCCCAGTCTCACCGTGCCTGGACAGACCCCAGGTTTTGGGGAAAAAGCAAGAGGTGCTGCTAGAGTCAGGAAAGCAGTGGGCCTGGGAAAGCAAAGGTTAACTGGTGCTGACCATTATCTGCTGCTACTTCTTGACCAGTGCAAAGAACAAAAGAGCAGCTGTTGGAGGCATCTTCCAGTGAATCCCTCACTAGAGCTTCCCTTCAGCATCTGAAAATATGAGGCTTTGACACAAAGTAACTCAAGAGTTTAATCCCTCCCCAGCCCAACTGAGAGGAAATCCAGGTGCACCTCAAAGGAAGAGTCAGCTGCCTAGCAAATGTTAAAACTTGGCAAAACCAAGGCTGAAGAGGAACTGAAGTGGTATTGCTGGTAACTATTTATTTTGAACTTTGCTGATTTCCTCAAAACACTGAATTACTCAATGCCACAAAGAATTCTGCAGTACAGCCTATAAATAATTACTAAGATACTAAAGACACTGAGCTACAGGGAAGAAAAATCTCTTCCCAAGATCCTCCAATAGAATCTAATTAAAGGAAAATTTCAACTGAAATAAAACACTCCATCTCATCACACTGTGCATTTATCTGAAGCACAACATATAGACTTAGTAACTGATTGCTGAAACAAAAGCTTTTATTTGGATACAATGCTACAAAGAACTTTCCTGTCAATCAAATCCATCAGTATTTTATTTTCACTTCATATCAAAAAGAAGACCCACTGAATGCCTTCAGAAAACAAGCAGAACAACACAGGCCAAACCCAAACAAGTGGTAATCAACCTTCCCACTTACTCTCCATCAACAACATGACACCTAAGAGCTCTCCTAGAAGACTAGGAGAAATTTCCAATTTCCATATGCTTATTAGCATTCATTCTGAAAATGGTATCAAATTTTGCTGGAAGTCTTCAGAGGCAGGGATGCAAACCACAGGTGGGGATAGTAAGATACCAACATAAGCATCAGAAAGGTTCCGGTTGGTTCTTGTCACTGTTGGACAGCAAAAGTCAGGTATATAAAAAGAAGAAAAAAAGGAAAAAAAAATCTGCAACAACCCATAACACAAAGATCCCAACACATATCTTTTAAATATAATCTTGGAAAAAAATTGCTTCCAACACTAGCATTTGACACCATCTTTTATAAAAGAAAGGAATGAAAATTAGTAGAGGTTTCAAAATTCAAAGTTTAATACATGCATTAATATTTCACTCAGTCTATATCCTTTATTCACTATTGCTATGAAAGGATAAATTACTGCTGTTTCACTTTGAATAAAATCACATTATAATGAAGGTAACCCATCTCACTTAAGACTGATTATTTTCTCAAAGGCTTTAAACTGCTTAAAATATCACAAGTAATTCCAAAAATAAATGCTGGCAGAACCAGGGCCAATCTTAACACAGTAAAATGACTGCCATACACAGCAGGCTTTAGGAGTCACAGCTCTAAGAATCTTAGGTATAAGGATTAGAAAAGCAATGATTTTGAGTAATACCCTATGTGGTGCAAACAGGAAAAAACCCATACACCCAATTTTTCTCTTTTCACAAAGTAAAGCAACTGGAAAGACTTAAGGCATAAAACAAAATTCAAGGTCAATCTGGCCTATAAATGATGAGGCTTATACTGTACAGTAAGACAACTGAAGCAGGGGTGGTTTAGGGACAGAAATCAAGAATCTTGCTAGCATTCATTCGCTAACACATCACTGGGCATTAAAATTAACTCAAAAGTGTTAAGAAGCCAATTGTGTGAAGAATATAAAGAATATAAAAAATATACGGCCAAGAACACCACACAAGGCAGCAGTTAAGTCAGTCAAAGCAACGTGCCTAACAATACTGCTTCTCAGGGCAGCTGAGAGGTGCATCAGAATGTATCAGAGAATTGGTACCCCAAAACTATTTCTAGCCAGCTATCTGAAACCACTGACACACACAGAGCTCGACCCAGACCACTCCTGAGTCCCAACACCTCCCAGACCTAGGCAAGCTCTCCATCCCCGCTCAGCTGACCAGCCAGGCTGGGAGTCCCCACTGAACAGCATTCTTTGCCCAACTCACCTCAGCCACTTTTGCAACTCTGCAAAGAGAATTGGTTTCCTTCTTATTCCCAGCATTCTTTGGATGCTGAAATCCAAGTTAGCTTTAAAGAGTACAAAGGTAACCTACATTGGCTGGGATGTATGCCAAACCAAGAACACCATCAGGATGCTCAAGCTATTACTAATTATTATTGATGTGTGATCAAAAATAGAATCAACCAATTGTAAAAACATGTGTTTTCTCTGGAGGGGGGTCACTCAAGAACCTGCCAATTTATCCTAAATTCTGAACAAAAATGCCACTTCCAGCCCACTCTTGGGACACCAACTCCTTCCCTTGAAGTTGGCTAGATCTGGAGACAAGCAGATCCTTCCTTACCCTGTGCAGGACACATGGAACTGAGCAGGTATCTCCCAGTTCCAAAGCAGGCACTCACTCAGGCTCCCAATCCTATTAACAGCTACACTGCTCCCAGCTTCCCAAGGAACCCAGAGCACAGGAACTATTCATTGGCTTGTGCCTGCCTAAGGTCATGCAGATCCCTCCTAAAGAAAGGTGTGAACTTTGAATTTGAACACTTTGATCTTTAAAACGATGGGGGGGGGGACAAGACTTAATTACCAAAGACTCTGTACTCTTACACAGTTTCCACTGGGAAAACAGAACTACCAGCAACTCTCAGCCACCTGATAAGTCAATCAGGCAAGACACAGACCTGTCTGCTATATCCTCTAAGATACTGCAAAGATAATAAATGTTCACATTGATACTAAACACAGATGCATATGTGGTATATATATATGCCAACTAAAATATATAAAATTCAGTATCTCAACTTTATGTTTAGTATCCTTAATTAGCTGATGATTACAGGGCTTTATTACCAAGAGGAATACAATACTGTGTTTAGTTTTCCAAATTACTCAAAGGAACACTGCAATGAGGCTGCATATGAAATATTTTAAGTAAGGCCAGCTAAAGGTAGACTGCAACATTCCACATTACACACAAACGTATAAGCCTCTTTCCCTGAGAATACTCAGGTAATGTGCATCACCTTTCAGAAAGCCTAATTATGATAGCACTCCTTGTATTTGCCAGACAAAATCTGTTTTTTTGAAAAAGGTCTATTTAGATTTCTTTTAAAAAGGTATTTCACTGTACATGTTGAATTTGCTTACTACCTTTTTCCTGCATTTCCCTGAGGAACATTTGTATCAAACAATTATATCTTGATATCTTGATTACCCACAGGATTACAGATATCTTGAAATACTGTCTCAATTATTCTAACCACATGACAAAGCAAAAATAACTGCAAGCCCCACACAAACACTACTGTATGTATCATTTGTTTCAATGATTTCTTCTCTTCATGAAAAGAGAAAGAAATGGGAACTTCCAGAATACTGGAAGCAATCTCCACACTACATACAAAAAGAAGTCTGACATAATTGGGTCTGAAACTGTATATGTGGTTTCAAGCCAGTTTTATAGCATTCCATAGACCCAGTCTCCTTCCTGCTCCAAGTTAATAGCATTTTAATATGTGTAGAACAAATTAAACCAACTCAGTCAATGACACATGCAGGAGATGTAGCTGGTGAGTCAGCCAGCAATCATGTTCCCTTACAAGCTAAAACCCTAATTGAGGGCTCAAACATGGATTCACTATAAGCTTTATTTGCGTCTTTTACAATAAAAATTCATAACTGATTTCTGCCAAAGCATGAGTGAGAAGTCCTCACTTATGCTCATATTCCTGATTTTTCTTGTGATTTAACCTAACAATAGTAGGAATATCACGGCTACCATTCCCTAGCTTCCATTTCACTTGATACACACTAGCTCTCCAAGTCTTTCTGAAACAAAAAAAATAAAGCAGTCTAACATTTTAGATTGTATAAAATTTAGGCTATCAAAGGTTAGTGTAGCATCATTTTTAAAATTCATCATCTGACTAACATGTCATGGGGTTTTGATGATCCCAGAGAAAGGTAAAGGGGCAGTTCACATCTACAACTAATTTATGAGGTTTTAAAAAGGAACTTCATTAGAAATGTTGTAGCAATCCACTAAAGGTTGAAACCATTGCTAAAAGTCATATGAGTACCATTTCCATCACTGACCAAGTTGTACTAAATTTCATTTCTTTCCAAGAACAATTCAAGGTTTTTCATTACCTCTGCAGTCCAATGTGGTTTACAGTCTGTCAGGCATTGTCCCAGTGTGCTGAGGAGACAAACCAACAGTGCTTTTGCTGACACTACCTTCTGTCCATCCAGAGATGGCCCTTTAGCAAAAAAAAGTTTCACATCTGACACAGGAACGTAACAACCTTCAAGAAACTGAGGCCTTCTTTCAAGGGGAAATAAACAGATACAGTGCTTTTGTACCCAAGGTGGCTGACAGCTCCTCAGAGTTGCAAAAGAAAATACTGAAGGACTACACTAAAACACTAAAAATCTTTAACAGAAAACTTCCTTTGTTCTTTTAGACCTCAGTATGCAAAATTTCTTTGTATTTGAGGTTCAGCATGTCAATGGCTCACACATGTACTTGAAGGACCATCCCCTTGGCTAACAAAACAGAGGCAACAATCAGATTAACCAGCTAAAGTAAAATCAACCTTGTCAAGTTTTCTTATGCATTACATTGGAAGATTCAGGGATTTTTGTCTTTTCAGTAAAATGCAACTCAATTATTTAACTGCTGTTCAAGTATCATCAGGCCCTTACAAAAGAGTAACACACTCCAAAGCACACATGTTAATAATTACAGCTCCTTTCTACAGATTTTACTTTCCTACTCATTCCCCAGAGGCTAGCTTCCTCCTGGAAAGGAGGCAGGTCTGGCATCTACACTGCATTAGGACAGAAATAAACAAAAGTGCACAAATGCAGTTAAATTTACTAAAAGCTTTAGGTCCATATTTTGGAAGTGAGAAACAACTGAGCCCTATTTTTAAACATTCACTGACCCTTAATCAAAATCAATGTTTTTAACACAACTCTTCATTTAAAAGGATACAAAATTTACAAGCAGTTCAATTGGTAAGTTTAAAAGGATTTAGTATCTGATGAAAACTTACCATTCCATGCAACTTGGTTTACATACTAGCAGCTCAAGAATTTTCTAGGTCTAACGCTCCTTTTTAGAGACCAGATAAACATAATGTGCAGGTTAGAACCAAAATGCTCATCTCTCATTTATCAGGCTCTGCACAGTTCCCTTCCCAAAGGGATGTATTAAATAAGACTTAATGGAGAAACCAATTAATATAAGCATGTCCCTCATGCAATATGGTCACACTTAAAACTTTATTAAGTACTTCCTAGAAGAAAAAAAAAAAACACATGACAGACGTTGGTGAGACTCTCACCTTCAGGATATTCCTCTCCTTCAAATGATCAGCTAAAAGGCCACCTTTCTATCAGTTACACTCCAAAGTGAAACAGTTTCTAAATGACTGACTGGTAGCCAGCCTTTCTTGTGAACTACAACTCATTGTAACCTGCAGCTGCTGACAGACAAGAAATAAAATGTAAAAGTTTCAGCAGTGAGATGCATAAATAATTAGTAATTTCCACATAGGAAAGGTGTCCAAGCTATCCAGTAAACAGAGCAAATATAAACACAGCTGCAAACAGCAGTAGTCAATTCTTTTAACACAATCCATGCCAACATCTGTGGTCCTGCAGTAATATTCAATTTTGCCCACTATTTACTTGCCATAGCCATGACTTGCCTACACAAGCACTTAGAGCATAACTGGAAGCAGTGTGCTTTTGTGCTGTGGCAGGGTCTCCCTCCATGCTATTCAAGCCTGTAATAGCACTCCAGCAGCCTTCTCTGAGCACAGAGAAATCTAATTTTCCTTAGATATTTAATAAAGAAAAGGGAAATGGCTCTTCAGAGAAATGATGTATCTGCTCATCATCAAATGAAGTCAGTTATGTTCTGATTAGTTGGCCACTGACTTCTGCACTTTTATTTGCAAACAAGGGCCTGTTTACTTCTTTCAAAACAGGAGAAGAACGAAAGGAGATCAATGAAACACAGATGGTTTTTTGTGCCAGCCTGACACCAAGAAGTTCACATAAAAATCCCAGGTCCATTTTAACTTAACGCATCTCATCATGGAATTTAAACTTGCTTTTGCAATCTTGGCTTAGAAAGACTGACCACAAATCTTTCTCCAAAGGGCTGAGAAATACTTACTAAGACTTCAGCTAAACCCATAAAGTTCCACCAGTAATGCATTCTAATGGAGAAAAAAATTTGCTCAATGAATACTGAGTTTTAGCTCGGCTGTTTCAGACAGCATAGAAGCTGGAATTTCTTTTTACTATGTCTGGAAGTAGTTTACTGCTTGAGCTACACATAATCCAGAAGAATGCATGAAAAGTGAGACACATAAAACTAACTTTTACACAATAGTTATGTCAACAGTACATGTTCAAAATGTTAGGTTTTGGCTAACTAATAACTTTTTTAACACCCATTTTAAGTGACATTTGATAGTTTTAGCCTTCTATAACAAAAATTAACAGTAAAATCCTCCAACATCTTCTTAGCTACAAGTGCAGGGTAATTTATGACAACAACAATCCACTACTGAAAGACTGACCCCATCTGCCAGCCTGATTAAAACAATGAAAAAAAATACACAGTTAATGCAATATGAGATACTGATGAGTCAAAATTCTAAGATCATGTTATGATGTCATCAAACAGATATTTAATGCTATGTTAAGAATCACTAAGATTTAGACATGACAATAGGCCATAAGAAAACTCAGGTGTTTGGGAAGATCAAGAGCTTACCATATGGCAGAATACATGAACACAGCCTACTAGCAAAATACTAAGTCTGGATTTTTCTTTCTTTTTTTTTTTTTTCAAAGGATTGAACCATAGAAGCAAAAGCAATACTGGTTGGACAAGATGATAAAGTAACATAACTCACCAGAGACAGGTAAGGTTTGTTCAGGCAAAAGAACAAAAAGATATTTGATGATGGCTTTTGGCTGCTTTTTAAGTAGGATATTAGGACAAAATAGGTGTCCACAGACATTCTATCACACCACCTTACTTCTTGTCTAGAATTAAGACTCACCCTAGTATTTTACTTCAAATATACAGCTGCCTCACTGGGACTGGGGAGAATCACTCCTACAGACAATTAGCAAACAAAGTTGACAGTCGGGCTGTCAACATCATCACTGTCATTGTGACTGAAAGGAGATCCACTGCCTGCACCCTAGAGCAGGCTCAACACTTCCTAGGCTGTCCCCAAAACACCACTGGATGGCTAAACTGAATAGTTTCCAGAGTTCTCAGCAGTTAGATGACATTAAGACTAATTATGGAAAAGTGACAATTCACTAAATCACTTCTGCTGCTCTGAGCAGACTGTTTCTGTGCACACACACACGACAAAACCACATCACAGCCATGTGTACAATGAGCAGAGGCAGAGCAGGGCCCAGGCTCTATCCATCACCAGCCCCCCATTCCATGCAACCACCACTGGCTGGAGAAGGAAGGGATGCACTGCAATGGACAGACTTGAGCAGAGATCACTACAACGAAAGCAAGACGGTATTCCCAGCTTAAAGGAACCCAAACGCGACAACATGTGATGGGCAGTGTCACAAACACAGAGGGCACAAGGCTGAATTCAGCATGCTACCTACAAACTTCAGCAACATAGTCAAGAATTTCAGGGAACCCATTTCACTACTTTAAATGACATATTACTATAATATTTACTATCTGCCTTTTCTAAAATTGTTACTTTTTAAATTGGGTCTACAAAAAAGAATTAAGAGTCCATAATCAAGGCAAGTATAGGCTGGTTTAGAAAGCAACATTCATAAACTCAGGGTTAGTTTTTATTATTATTTCTTGGATCAACCAGAAAATAATTTTTTTCTTATAAACTATGCACTTGACACTTAAAATTAAATGCAAATGTTACATTCTGTCTGTTTCTTAAGCATTAGAATTTCTTTTTTCTACAAGATAAGGAAACTTAAGGGTAAGAAAGGGTAAACAGTCTTAAGTATGCAAACCCACAACTCAGCTGTTTTCCTCCTTCCAAATTGTGATATTTGAACCTTGAAATAGCAAAGTACGCATGAAAGCAAAGTTTTTTCATGACAAAGGACTTGTCTTCCCATTTTTAAAACTTCTCTGTTTACCATCAGTCTTACCCAGAAAATAAGCTGACATTAACTGTTTAGGCATGTCACTTTCTCCATCCCTTCTTCCGCCATAAATCTAGAAGGGCTCTTCTCCTATCTCTTCAACTACTCTAACCACCTCCTGCTTACTTGTTCAAAGCAATTCAACAAGTCCACAGAAGACAAGATATGAAGAGCAATTCCAAAATACCCAACCAAACAAAGCCACATTACCAAAACAAAATATCCAAGCCACTAGCTGTAGCTCAAGAAGTGCTTAAGCCTCAACCTGTGGGAGTGTAGGAAGAGACATGGGAAGGAAGTAGGGCTGTTCTGTTGAAGCTTTCTTCTCCAAACATCTGTTCCTCTTCAAAGTACTGTGGGGCTGGATGGACACTCAGTGACAATCACTACAGCTGCTGTCAGCCCACTTGATAAAATTCAGGCAATGCTGACTCATAATACTGAGTGCTTTCCTTCTGATCATGCCCTTCTTTCACTGGCTGTCTCTATTTCCTCTCCTAATCCTTACTTGAGAAAGAACTCATATCTATGCATTTCAAAATAAGCCTTAAATCTTTATAAGCATAAATACAGAGCTGTGATCAAAGCTGTCAACTCACACTGGGAAAGGGAAGAAAAACAAATGGGCACATTTAAAAAAACATTTTAATGCTATCTACCAGCAAACCAAACAAGATCCAACTACCATTTCCTTTAGGAAAACGAAGCAAAGTGAGTTAAAAAAAATTTTCTTTGAAAATAATTTGGAGAGAAGTAAAACAAAAAAGAGTATTATCTGTCCTTCTCTGTATTAGTGTCTCCTTTCTACGTCTTTTGCATGTGATCTTTGCAAAAGAAAGCTATCCTAGACTGACATGGAGTACGATGTTTTGATGCAGGCAGTGTTAATGGCAGCACACGCTGGAAATTGAAAATCGTATAAGCCAACTTCTCCTTTGCCACAAAACTGCTTTATCAATGCTGACGATTAGCAGGTGTTACATGGAAGCACGGCCATAACTGAACTAAACCTGGAATATGTAAGTAGCCAGAATATTATTATCGACTTTTTACCCTCATTATATAATCACGTTCAGGCTGATGCAGCACGCGTTATCGTTATTTATTTTGAAAACCGAAAATTATCTCGCTCAAGAACGACAGACGCGCGGGTTCCCGGCCCGGCGTTCCGCCGATAAGCCAAGGCAGAACTCGCCCTCTGCAGACAGAGGCGCCGGAGGCTCGCCGAGCCGCGGCCCGTCCCCCGGCCGGTGCCTCGGGGCGCTTCCACCGTGCCCGCTGCCCACCCGTGTCCCGCGGGGCCGGGGCGCGGAGGGGCCGGGACACGCCGGCCCCGCGGCCCCCGAGCCGGGCAGGGCCGCGCAGCGCGGCCTCTCCGCACCCCGCCCGGCGCGGACGCTCCCTGCCCGGCAGCGCCGCCCGCCCCGCCGCCCACCGCACCAGGAGGGCCCGGGCGGGGGCGGCCGGCGCTACCCCGGCACCGCTCGGCCCCGCCGCCGCCCGAGGGGACGGCGCAGCGCGGCCGCGATCGCCGCGCCCCGCCCGGGCCCGGCCGCCCCCCGCCCCCCGCGGCGGGGCCGCGCGCCCGGCGCGCCTCACCTTGGGAGCGCTGCCCGCGGCGGGAAGCGGCGGCGCGTGCGGGCATCGGCGTCCGCGCCCCGCCGAGCCCCGCGCGCCGCTCCGCCGGCCCCGGCTCGCGGGCCACGTCCCTGTCCGCGCCGCGCGCAGGCGCACTGGGCGCGCAGCCGCCGCGAGGGGCAGCCCCGGCTCCGCGGGCCCCCCGGGAGGGGCGGGCGGCGGCTCTGCCTCGCCGTGCTGCCTGCGGGCGGCCGGAGCCCGCGGGTCCAACGGCGGGAACCCACCGGCGCTGCTCCCGGACGGTGTCACGGCTCTCCCTGCGGGTCTCGGGGCTCCCGGTGCCGTACGCTGGAAGGCCTGGCGGCGAGCCGGCTCCGCAGCGTGCGGGTCGTCCGCTGTGTCGCCGCCGCCGCCTCCGCACGGCCCCGGCCCTGAGCCGGGCCCCGGGTCGCGGCGTCCCCGCCGCCCGCACTCGCTCCGCACGGCAGCGGCTCGGAGCCACCGCGGCGCCGCCGCCGCACGAGGCGAGGCCCCTGCTCGGGTTTGGTGCGGTCAGAGTGTCTGCCCGGGCATCTCCATAACGCCGGCTCTGCGCTAGGAGCTGCGCACGGTAACGCGCTCTCCGGGAGCGCCACCGCCTCGGGCTACACGGGCCCGTCCCTAGGCTCATTTGTCTGACACGTTTCAGCCAGATGCCGATTAGGTTACACAAACAGTTGAGACACTGTCTGCCCGGAGCATGTCCCCATCTAATAATGAGCCCATTCGCCATTGTCATTCCACAGTGAGTAGAGACTCCTAGACTAAACCATACAGAAATTTTCATTTGGAAGAATTCTAACAAGACCTTTAATAAATAATTTTAATTTAAAAATATTTATTAAATTAATTCCAACACTACCAGAATACATACTGTACTCTACAACACTACTTCATAGCTAAGTATGCAGAAATACATTCTTTGAAAAAAAAGTATGCAGCAATAGCAATATTAGGCTTTCACCAGGCCTTCAGCCAAACTTTTTTCATTGAAATAAGGCTGTCACTCCTGCAAGTACAGCAAAAAAGATCCGAAACAATTACTACAAGTGACCACAAGGGTCAGTCCAGTCACAGACAACAGCCTTACTGCCTTGAGTCCTCTGCTGACAAACAGGGAGAGCGTTTGTCCTGCTTGCAGGAGATGCTCAAGCGTCAGTTTTGCCAGTCCAAGAGACTTATAAGTACTTGTCACTGCTCTAAAGCCCCTGCTTGATCCCTTGCTCTCCAGAACACATCTAAGTCAAAATACCACATACAAGAGAAATTGAGAAATAGCATTAAAGGAATGCTTTCCCCGCTATCAACGTGACATGAATAAAAGGTACTTCATTAAAGCATTGAAAATACTAGCTTTTACCTTAACGTGTTCAGGGTGTGTATGAATAGCAGTCACCCTTCCAACAAACATTGCCACCAAAAGCCAGAGGGAAAAAAAGCCAGAAGCGCCCTTCACCCTGAATTTATAAGAGATGCTGGGGTGGGGCTAACAAACCCAGCTGGGGTCTCCATCTTGCGGGGTGGCAATGAGCAAGAAAGCATGTGGGTGTGTCAGGTTAACAGCCTGACTTTTGCCATGGCGAGCTATTTGAGGAGTAAAAAGCCTTTTTACAGAGAAAAACAAGAAATTGATTTTGTTTTTCCTTGTTTAACAAAAACTAACAAGTCTTGCTTATGATACCATTGTCTGTGAGGCATCATGGAGGTAATTGCCCAGTAGTAGCAGCAGACTTTTTGAAGACTATGGATTTATATGCCAGAGGGGAGGAAAAAAAAAAGTGCTCTGCTAGAGACACTTTCTGTACAAATTGAAAAGCACATAGAATTCTGAACTTTCTAAAATTCATTCTTAGATCACAGAATCATTTTTCAATTAGGTTGAAAAGATCTCCAAGATCATTAAGTCCATCCTTTGATCACCACCTTGCCAGTGAGGCCAAGGCACTAAGTGCCACATCCAGTCATTTCTTGAACTCCTCCAGGGGTCGTGACCGTGCCACCTCCCTGGGCAGCCACTTCCAAAGCCTAACCACTTTTTCAGCAAAAAAATTCCTTCTGATGTTCAATCTGAACCTCCCCTGGCACAGCTCAAGGCTATGTTCTCTTGTCACTGGTTGCCAGGGAGGAGAGGCAAATCTCCATCTTGCTACAACATCCTTTCAGACATTTAAATTACTTCCGAAGCTGGCAGGTCCCTACCAAGTAGGAACCATGCTGGTATTTTTCTGATGTAGTAAACATTTATTTTTTCTTTAATTTTCTTGGTTATTTATATCAAAGTAATTTTTTTAAATACTGGCTTATGTGTAACTAGCTAAGTGGATTGTTTGTATTTTTAGTGAAATGAATGAGCATAACCAGACAAATGCATCAGGAATGAAGATTCACTATTGCCTGCCAATGTCAAGAAACCTAATGCCATTTGACCTGTTTGATCCAGTGTATATATGTGTGCAAGTCTACATTCTTGCTTTAATGCATCAAATATCAATAATCCCAAGCAGCTATAATTTATTGTAGGGACAGTATTGAATTGAGATTTTGTTTGGTTTGATGTTATTAATTACTTGCTGCTTGATCGGTTGTGAGAATTTTCCCTAGAAAATGACGGCAATTAAAATCCTATAACATATACATAAATGGTGACTTTTTAAAGGATCAAATCCATGGATTGCTTTCTGTTTAAGACCCCTTCTCCGTGCTACATCTCTGGCTGATGCCGGCGGCGCTGCTCGCACCGCCCGCGCTCGGTCCGCCGGGCCGGCAGGGGGCAGCACGGGCCGCGCGCGGCCCCGCCCCGCCGGGCAGGGCAGGAGCTGCGGCTGCGCGGCGCGCGCGGCCTTTTCCCGTTTGCTGCGGAGCGCAGTCGTTGTGCGGAGCGGGCGCCGGCCTCAGGGACCGGACAGTGCCTGGCACGATGGTCGGTACCGGCACGGGGGGGGTCGGCGGCATCGCGTCCGTCGTTCCGCGGCCGCCGCGCCGCGCTGTCCGCACGGATGGAGCCCGATTGTCGCGGGCTCGGGGCGGCCGTCCGGCGCCGGCGTGGCAATGGCTGCCATTCTGAAGGGGCTGCGCCGCGGGCGGTTTGAGGGGCTCCCGCGGGGCCCGGCCCGGCCCCGTTACCGGCTGCGCTGTCCCCGTGGGCTGCGGGGTCCCACCGGCGGCTGGGTCGGGGCCGAGCCGCCGGGCCGGGGCTGATGCAGCCCCCGGTGCCCTGCAGCAGCCGCGCCGGGCCCCGGCGTGCGGGTGTCGGAGCGGCTGAGGACGGGGGGCGGCGGGGGAAGCGGCTCCGTGGCGGAACGGGTCAGAGAAATTGCGGCTGTGCGGGAGTGACGGGAAATGAGCGCGGTCATTGCTCCTGTCCGTGCGGACGGGCCTTTTTTCATGGCACGTTTAGTTGGAATGGTGTTTGCTTACAGGGTTATACGTTAATAACACATAGTTTATGTTTCTTATCCAAGGGGTTTGTGAAAGTTGTCAAGAATAAGGCGTACTTCAAGAGATACCAAGTGAAATTCAGGAGAAGGAGAGGTATTATTAAATTGCCTGTAACACACAATTAAATGTCCTTGGTGAATATTCCTGGTTTATGCATGCATTTTGCACACTGCAACTGTTGTTTTTCAGAGGGAAAAACTGACTACTATGCTCGGAAACGTTTGGTTATTCAAGATAAAAACAAGTACAACACTCCTAAATACAGGATGATTGTGCGTGTTACCAACAGAGACATCATCTGCCAGGTAAGGTCCGCCGTGTTTCCTGCTTATCTGCCAGTCTTGCAGGGTGAGGTCAGCACAGAGAGGGAGGCTTGGAGCACCTGGGGTTTCTTAGGCCGGATCTGCGCGGTGTTTTGTTTGCATTGTAAAACAGCTCCTTAGAGGAGGACAGTCTTCAGTGTTATCACAACTTCAGTAATAAACCGTGTGCATTGTAGAAAAGAAGTTCCGCATGTGTTAGCACTTCTGCTGTGAGGTTATTTGTTGTGTAAGATTGTACTGCTTTAATGATTCTGGGCTAAGTAGAACATTTTTGGGAGAGGGAAGATGTCTCGGGGTGGGGGGGGGGGTTTGCTATATTTAAAGGGCTTCAAAAAGAGGCCTTTTTTGCTTGGCTGAAGACAACCAAGTTCACAGTGTGACCTGTTAACCTGCATTGACTTGTGCTATGTCTAAGGGTTCTCTTTTGAGAGTTCTATTTCCATGTTGTGTGGCTCACATGAAGCTCTGAGGCTTTATGATGGCTTTCCTGTGAGATTGAAGAAGGCTTGTAAACAAGAACAAACACTTTTTCGTGCTCATTAGTCTGTGGTTATGTGTAGCATCATATGCAATTCCTCACTGTGGCTCACTTTTATTTAATTTTTAGACTGTTTTAACTAATTTTTAAGTTTAAAACTTAGGAATGCCTGGTTTATAATTAATAGTTGTTGTTGAGCAGCTACGTTTAACTTGGTTTTTCATAGAGTAGTTATCTGATGAGAACAGTTCAGTCATTAATGAGGTTATTTTATCTTTGAAACTCAAAATGAAGATCAGTGGTTGCAGGGGCTTACATCTGACTGAAAGTCTTTTCCAGTATGTCAGAATCCTGCAGAAATGGGATGACATTTGGATGTAGAGAGGAGGTGTGAGAGTCAAAAGGAGAAGATTCTATACCTGAAAGGAACAGCAGAAACCTGTCTGATAGTCCTGCTGTCCCACAGGGGACCCTGGGATGATGATGGTCTTAGACCATGATTAATCAAATCATTCCATAAAGTTACTAACAGTGTTGACGTGCTGCTTGTATTTTTTGAGATGTATCAGAAAATGGGACAGAACTCATCCCCATTCATAGTGATTCTTTGAAAGGTTACTATTATAGGCAGCTTCTGGCCTGATTTATGTGGAAAGGTAATAACCAGTTGTTGCTGACAAACATTTTAGCTGGCCTAATACAGGTTTGATTTCTTTGTGTCTTTACTTGAGGAGTTGATGACTCCTTTTGCAAAAACAAACAAACAACGGGGGGAGACAGGAGGGGCAGAACAAACAAACAACCCCCCCCAACAAACCAAAGCAGCAACACTCCTTGAGCTTGCATGCAGAGCTTGGCAGTTGTTGCACACTCGGACCCAGCATGGCTTGAGTAGGTATCAGAAGAGGAACAGGGAGCCCTAACGTTTGTGTGTTGCAGATTGCCTATGCCAGAATCGAGGGGGACATGATCGTGTGCGCTGCCTACGCCCACGAGCTGCCCAAGTACGGCGTCAAGGTGGGGCTGACCAACTACGCTGCTGCCTACTGCACCGGCCTGCTCCTGGCACGCAGGGTACGTACGGGCACGCCTGGGGCTGCTGCTCTGCTGCTCCTCGGGGAACGGGGACACCCTTCCCTCAGGGCTGTGGCAGCCCGCCGAGTCTTGGGGGCTCTCAAAATCAGAACTTTTGCTCTTTACCATCATGGATTTGATGTGTCTTGTGACTGTCAGATCACCGGGAGAGAGGTCTGACAGCATGCAGTCTCAGCTCCAGCAGCCCACTTTTATGCCTCAGCCCTTAAGTTTGGTGGAGAAAGGGAGGGAGGAAGGGAGGATAAAAATGTAAGAAATGCACCTTGTAGAGTTCAAAAATATGTAAACAGCAGCCATCCATTTTCCACAGGGGTTCATGAATATGTTCAGTGGTGTACCTGTAGGAACAGAAGGTTGGAACTTAACAGACACACTTACAGTGGTGGTTGTTAAGAATCTTTGTTATTATTGGGTACATACTTTTTGTAAAGAAATTTGTTAAAGACATGATTCTACTGCAAATTCACATTTTAAAGTAATGGTAATTCTAAATTATTATCAATAAATGGAGGTAATTTCACAAGTGTGCTTTCTTTCCTCACAGCTTCTGAATAAATTTGGCCTTGATAAGATCTATGAAGGCCAAGTTGAAGTCACTGGCGATGAATACAATGTGGAAAGTGTGGATGGCAAGCCTGGTGCTTTTACATGCTACCTGGATGCAGGTCTTGCCAGAACTACCACTGGAAACAAAGTCTTTGGTGCTCTGAAGGGTGCAGTGGATGGGGGGCTGTCTATCCCTCATAGGTAATGTGTGTTACAAAGAATTTCTTTGGGGTTAGCCTGAGATGCTTATGTATGTGACAGTCTACTTACACTAGTCAATTTATGCTGGAATAATTTTGTACTGACATAGTAATAGTTATGTAATTAGATTCTGGGTTTGAAGGTTTTTTGTTGGTTGGTTTTTAATCTACAAATGCAATTCTGATAGTGCTGCTGTGAATCTTACAGTTGTCGAGATGTTACGAAACTTGTAGTAACTAAAGAACTATCTTGTTGCTTTTATCAAAAATCAAGAGAATGCCCTTATCAGATCTTCAAAAGGGTATTTGCTTGGTGTGAGTCTTCACCAAGTTTTGTGTAGGTGTTAATTTCATTGTGAAAAAATTACTTACCATGTACAAACCCACTGGCACTTGCTACAGTTGTCAGTACAGCAGTAAGTCTGAGCAGTCCACCTTCATTTAGAATTTCCACATGGATATTTTTACTGTTACCTAACAATGGTATTACAGCTGAGTGCTGCTTTCTGGTAGCAGCAGTGGAGTAAGAAACTATTGAGATCTTTTGTGTGTTTTCCTACCCTCTCCCATGCTGTGATATTCTTGGCTAATTGTCCAGTTGTTTTGAGTTGGCTGCTATGTGATGATACTTGCAGTGACTGAACACGCTGTAGTTGGTCCACAGCGTGTGTCTGATGTACTGCAGTGTTTCAAGACGGGACTGATGGCAGCTGAGATTAATTTAAAACATCCAAATTTTATAAGAGGGTCCTATCCCTCAGTTATCTGTAGGAGAATCTGATGTATGAGTCATTTCAGTGTGCATCTTAGCCTCTGCATTAGAGCCTTAATGTGACTGTCCGTGCTGTTTGACAGCACCAAACGTTTCCCTGGCTACGACTCGGAGAGCAAAGAGTTCAATGCTGAGGTGCACCGCAAGCACATCATGGGCCAGAACGTGGCCGATTACATGCGGTACCTGATGGAGGAGGATGAAGATGCCTACAAGAAACAGTTCTCCCAGTACATAAAGAACAATGTAACACCTGATGGGGTAAGGTTCATCCAGCTGGAGCTTGGGAATTTAAATAGAGAAGCTGTTAGGCACTTCTCTAGTAATGCAGATACGTCTGATATGTCGCATTGTGTGACTCACGTTGTATGTTACCCATGCAAAGAAAATATTTTTTCGTTCACTAAAGGCTCTAATATTAGTGTAGAACTTCTGAAAGTGGAACCTTTTTGCCTGCTCTGAAACTTTATATTCTGCCTATAAATCAGACTTGACCTAAATCTCTGCTGGACCACTTTCCCCCCCCTTCCCAAAAAACTAAATAAGAAGTTTCTGTACAAACTCTCTACTCTTTCCTTATCCTGCCCCACAGCCTATCATTTCTGCAGATGTAGTGCTTGTACCATGGGTGAGCATGTGGTTGTGGGTCACATCTGTGGTACTGTTTGTGTGACCCTAGAAGGGAGTTCACCTATTCCAGGAGAATAGAGAGAGCCCAAGGTACCATTTCATGGAGGTCTAGACTGTAATACACTTTATTTTAGTACTGCTTCACATTTTAGTTAATCAAATACTAGAAGATGGGTAGGAATGCAGAGGTGGTTCTTCTAGCTTTTCCAAGTATTAAACTCCTTCCAGATGGCTTGTCCTGCTGCCTCTAATATTCTTGCTTGGTTCGCCTAGTAAGTGATCTTGCAGCTTTAAAACATAGCTCCCTCATAATCCCCTTTTTAGGCTACAGCTACAGGCTTCATTCTCTTATCCCTTCATTTCCACGGGGTTTTGGGGTTTTGATAAATTTAACTAGTTGCTAGTTTTTTTCTAACAAATTATAAGAAGAAAGTAATGTAAATGCCAACTTCATCTGCTTTCTAAACAAATAGTAGTTATAGCTTGCATTCAAACAAAGTGAGCCTAGGATTTAGGTCACTATATAGACACTTCCTCTTTGCACATCTAAAAAGTTTTCCACAGCTGAGATCTAGTGGTCTTAATTAACCACCAGCAAAGATATTCTTAAAATTTGTGCCATTATGGAGCCAGAGTTGCCTTTGGGATAGAGCAGCATTACTGCATGCCTGGGGACAATGCAGGCACAGGGATCCTGGATTTCTGATAAACCTACAACTGGACCACTATGCTAAATTTAATTTTTTTCTTTTTTTCTCAAGATGGAAGAAATGTATAAAAAAGCCCATGCTGCTATACGGGATAATCCGGTCCATGAAAAGAAACCCAAGAGGGACGTTAAGAAAAAGAGGTAAAATTCTCATTCTTTCTAACATCTGTGTGACTTCTCTGTTGGACATACCTTAGTTACAGTGAAACTAGTAATATAGTTTTGCAGTTCTGTCATTAGTTCTGTGTTCTGGACCAGATTAAGATACAAGCTGTTCTGTATAACTTCAGAGTTAAATTTAGCAGCAGGAGTATAAAATTCAAGAGCTCTTAACTATTTAAAAATCAAAGTGAAGAGTGTTTGTGGCTTGAATAGCTGGAACAGTGTGTACCTTCAGGTCCCAATGTTTTCAGTGGGAAAGCTGCTTCTCTTCAGCTGAGAGCTCATTGACTATTTTCTCAGTACCAAACTATTTTGATTTTTAAGGGTGTGTGGGAAAAGAAATCAAGACACAGCTGTTGCACTGGGCTTGATAATGTCTATGCTTCAGTCATAGAGAATACAGAGTTTACCTCTAGAGAAATTGGAACTGTCCAGCCATGCTTTTTGTGGTAATTTAACTACAGCTTTAGATCATTATGAGGAAATAAAGCATGTTACAGAAGTGGGACTATATTCTCGTTGCACTGCTACTTTTTAGCTTTGGATCTGCTGCTCACTGTGCTTCCCTTACAGGTGGAACTGTCCCAAGATGTCTCTTGCCCAGAAGAAAGACCGCGTTGCTCAGAAGAAGGCCAGCTTCCTCAGGGCCCAGGAGCGCAGAACGGAGAGCTAAGACAATTTCCACAGTTTTCTGTGAAGCTTTGGAAAAAGAGGCAATAAATTTATTGAGGAAGCA
The DNA here is from genome assembly GCF_027887145.1 of Ammospiza caudacuta. Lineage (NCBI taxonomy): Eukaryota > Metazoa > Chordata > Aves > Passeriformes > Passerellidae > Ammospiza > Ammospiza caudacuta. The sequence continues at coordinate 32,042,283 of NC_080599.1, read as the reverse complement.
ACTGCGTAAGACCAGCTTATTTATATAGTTAGAAAAATAGAGAATATTTTTATTATTTTTATTTTTTATTAGGTATTCTATACCTGAAAGAGTTCTTTTTCTCCCCTCTCAAAGTCCTGTGTGAATTGAGTTTTCACAGAGAAGAGAGGTGACAGACTTCAAAGACCAAGGCTGCTGCATCAGAATTACTTCTATAAGAACGAGGAAGTAAATTTGATTAATTTTTAGCATGGTTAGTATCAAGAACTAAGTATAAGAGCTTGCTACTTCTAACTAGAGAAAGTTTTTTGTTTTTTTTTTTAAAGGCTGTACCTGTATTTCACAATTCTTTCAGCATACTTCCTGTTTGGGGAGAGTCTGGATGTAGCTTTGGAAAAGGCCAGGAGCAGTCACAGTAGGTTCTAAAGCCTCTGCCCAAAGGTAACCTTAGGCTTTCAGGCATTTGCCACCTCCAAGCCTTGGCTGCTACTGAATCAGGTACTGTCTTGAGCTGAATACTCCACGTGATTTAGTTGAAAAGAGAATTCACTTCAAGTTGCATATACAGGAGTAAGTACAGAAGCCTTGTTAAGGAAACATTATGAGACTCAGACACCAGAGCCTTTCCCCTTGACTCCCCACACGCTCACCAGACCATGTTCCCTTCCAGTTCACCCCTAGGGTTCCCTTAGCAGAGCACAGAAAATCTGGTCCCACAAGGCAGTTTATTCCTGGTGCAGGAACAACTGGAGATGGTTCCTCTGAGGAGCACCCCATGGCTTTTATATCCTCACACTCCCTGCCCTCCCTGATGCCAGTGTGGAATTCCTCAGTCTTCTCCTGCCTCCCCTCTCTGTGTCCCTCCACCTCACCACTCAGCAGCTTTCATCTCCTTTTCCTAAAGGGTGGCTCCCTCCCAGTGCCCAATCTGTGTTTCCCTCTGCGGGCTGAGCCACCTGGAAGAGAAGTGTTCCCCACCAGTTTTGTCCTGCCCTGCTCCTTTGCCTCCTCTGTTTCACAGGCACTTCTGTGTGCCAGTAGGTTTACACTAGACTCAGACAAACTGTTTGCACAGTTTAAACACCAGTAAAGCAGGCTATATGGAGGAATCTTTTGCTGTAAGGTACTGGTAGTTGGTGTAAATACTGCTATTGAAAAAAAAGAGGCCTGTGATTTATTGTAAACAAAAGTGTGGGGTTTTTTCCCAATGAAAGCTTCAACTTTATGCAGCAGTAATAAAGATGAAGATTGTGTACAACAAACTGCACTATTAAACATATTCTCCAGTTAAGATACCCAATGATGTTGGGTATTTTAACTATCTGCCCAAGTAGCAGTCACTGTCAGATTTCTCCACAAGAACATGACCACTTTACACTTTTAGTGCATTGCTGGTTATGAATACTTTTTAGTTCATAGTTGGAGCACGTTAGCAAGTTCAAGACAATAATTAGCATGAGCACAGTATTTCTTAAATTAAAAGACCGATGTTCACAAAACAATCTTAACCCAAGCTGCATATTATTACATCTGGTATGGCCAAATTACTTTATTGTGGTCCTGTACTTCAGTATCATCATTCTAGGAATGCATTTAAGACAGGATCCCTACAGCAGTTAACCTTTCAAATACTTCAAACTTGTTCTTACCTCTGCTGAAAATGAATTAAGGGTCCGGGATTCAGAAGTATACAGATGACTGCCATTAAAATCATAAAGATTGAACAACTTTATACCTAAAGCATTTAAAAATTAAACATACAATAGGTAAGTATTGGCCTATATTCAGGTGTATTATGGACATCCAATTCTGCATAATTATGAATACAGATGTAAATCTGAAAAATACAAGGGTGAAGATTTAAGGTGGTAGAGTGGTCATGCTTTGTGGCGTGCCAGGATCAGGTGATGTTTATTTACTCGTGACTTGAGCCTTAACAGTGACTCATAGATGCTACTAGAAAAAAGGAATAGTATCACACTGCAGCTCACTTAGTAACAGCTAGGAATGAGCTGGAAAATAGCTCATAGGCTCCCATTTGAGCAATACTGCACAATCCTGAACAGTCCAGCTTCTGTCCTAAAATTCAGGTCTAGCTCTTGCTTACATATTTCCTGCAGTAGTTAAGAAGACTGAAGTACAGGTCTGTAGCTAAATGTGGAGGGAGCATTAAGAGACAAGACTATCCACAACTATTGATTGTTTCTCATGTCATACAGCAGATTCCTGCACTATGCAAACTTTCTTTTTTAACTAGTTGGACATGTCTGCTATTCAGTATTTTTAAAAATTCAGTTTTCATACCATAGCTTAGCCCACAAAGTCCTTGCTTTTCACTGTTCGGTACAGCTTAATTTGGGTTAGAGGTTTCCACTGAAGTTTTCAAACAGAGGCTGGTATTTCTGCTAAACCATATAAATGACTTTAAGAAATAGTACTCTAAAACTGTTGGCTCCCACAGGGCTTACCATACAATGACTTAATTAAAAATGTTGAATTACTTAAACATTCAAGATGTAAGCATGAGGTAACAATGTGTAAACAGAATCTGATTTGTCTCATATTACAACCTATCCATTCTAGAATAAAATTCTAATTTTCCATAGTTAAAAATTATTTAATGTGCAAATTCTGCCATGCCAAGGTATTAGTAAACTTCAATTTCACAGTTCAGTTTATTCATAACAGCAGCTTGGACTTGGACACATTACTTAGAGTAGTGGTGATTCTTCATAAAACTACTTAGGAAAGAAATCCTCTGCAGGTATTTCACAAGTGGGCAATGTTTTTCACGGAAATGGAAGATGTTGCCTCAGCTGATGTGGTGGCACAGTGAACACTTTCATCCTGTTCAAGATCTGACAAAGTGCACAGAACAGTCAAGCATGCAGAGTTCTTGTTTCTGTAACACAGCACTGAACAGCAGGCAGTCTTCTGGCCTCTGCCGAGTCATTCAGTGGCATGTTCATTCTTAAACAAGCCCTGTCCTGAGTTACTGACTGAAGGGCAGGACTGAAAGAACCATTAATAAAATCTGAGTAAAGAAATATCTTTTTAAAAAGGTGCAGATTGTTTTTATCAAATGTCTTGGGCCACCTCTAGTGGCAGGCATCAATATTCTCTTCTGCTGGTGAAGAAGCTACGAATCATTTGTATGAGATATTTTCTTCCACAGTAAAGTTTTTAAGTTATTGAGTATTAAAGAATGCTCCATTTCCATCTGATTTGCTGTGACTTTAAGGGCAATGCACAAGTACAGTTGTTTCTCTAGTTCTTCATGGATATCAGAAGGAGCACCACGAAGCAGATAGTCTTTAAGGAGCTGACAAGCTTTTGCTAAGTTTGGCTGAATTACTTCAGTGGTACATCTCATTTTGCTTTGGTCACATAATGTTCTACAGTCTGTACCATAAATGCAGTCCAAATCTGAGTCGCACTGACGATCTTTAATTATTTCCTTCAAATTGATTTCTGGCACTATTTTTCTCATGTCCATCATTTTCAAATCATATTTATCATTATATCCCAAGTTTTTGGCACTTGTATCACACATAAGGAAGTTTCCGTAAGGTCCGTGGAAAATATCTTCCACAAATTCTAAAAGCCCTATAGCTATTTTTGCCTTTCTTGGCCATGATGGAGTGAACCACTGGTCCATGCTTCTTCTGAAGCCAGAGGGAATGAGAAGTTCTATGATCCATGGAAGGGTGATTCCATAGAGAGAGGTATATTCAACTCTTTCGGTCACATAGAGATCCCCACAAAAACCCATCAGCTTGGGAGTATGTTCTTTATCCTGCAAGATGACCATTAACAGAAACTCTTCCAGCTGCAGGAGTGCCCATGCAGATTTTGCCTCTGGCAAAGAGACTCTTCCATCTTTGTTTCCATCCGCGAAAGACAGGATGAGATTAACCAGTTCTGAAAGATTCCCTTGTTCACCCAGTTTTGCCTGAAAGCAACAAATGAAAAAGATTAAGTATGATTTCATTAACTACTCCCAATCCATCTGTCACTCTGCCTCTGTTACTCTCCTATGAATAATAGGAAAAACTGGCTATGTTGTAGTTTTCATTGGTTATGGATGTAACAGGACCTGCCATCAGCTGCCTGCAGAGCTTCCTTTTTGTTCTGCTTTCATAGGCACTGAGCATATAATCTTCTGAGAGAACTACCTTTCTTTGCACTTCAAAATGCAAATATTACAATTCAATCCTTGTTCTTGATCAGATCAGGCTTTAGAAAAATTGTATCAAGTAGCTTTTTCAATGTTCTCTAAGAAAAAGTATGAAGAATTCAAAAGTTTAGATCAGGTTTAGTTTGCAGCTGATTAGACCTTAGAAATTTAGAGGAATAATGTTATGAATTACATTTGGTCCAATTACTAAGGGTACCAAGACAAAACTGAGTACAAATCCCATAATTACGCTGAAATGCTTAGTTTTGTTATTTGATGTAATCACCTCCATTGTAGGACTACAGAGAAAAAAAGCCATTGCTGGAATCAGAACTGTTTCATTTTCAGCTAGGCAGATCAACCTTTTCCAAATTTTCTTTAAAACTAGCCTAACACACCTGCTGCTCACCATTGTTAGAGACAAAGCTGTTGCAATGCATGACAACTGACATCAGCCTTACATCATGTTCTCTATACCAATACTAGCAAAATCTATAGACACACAAGATGAATGCCTGCTTACATCATTTAAAGAATAAGGAAAAAGTGCTGATAATTAGTTACTTCAAACTTCAAATCACCTCTGGGAAAAACTATTTTTGTGCTGATTATTTTTCTAGCATACCCTTGAAAAAGGCTCATACAACAGGGTATTTTCTCCAGCTTCAAGAAAACAAGCCATTCTGTCAAAATGGACTAAATAAGAATATACTTACTTTAAAAAGACCATATACCATTTCTTTGAATTTCTCAACAGTGGTTCCTCTTGTTGGTTTATCAAATAGGACTATTTCCTTCCTTGGTTCTGGGTCAGTACCAAAATCAAGTTGAGCAGCTTCCTCCATCTGGCATTTTATAACACTTTGCAGATTTCCCCAGATTCCTAAATAGATCTATGCAGAAAAAGAGGGGGAAAGGTAAACACTGTAGAAGTTCATCTGAAGACCACCTGTCCTCCAACCATTGCTTTAAGAATTAGCACAGATCAGGAACTGAATCCTGTGTGCAGACAATGGATGTGGCAATTTGAACAGACAGCCACTGCTGCAGGAGCCACTGCACTGTCAGAACACAGACAGCTCCCCAGACAACAGCCTGGCATCACTGCCACCTTTGCATAGCTTGTAACGAGGCTGCTGCTCCTACTGGGGATGCAGGATAGCAGAGAAGGCAGTATGATGTACAAAGTGTGCACAGTCTGGCAAACTGGCAGGATTTAGGATGTATTGTATATGTTCATGTAGTATAAAATAATCATATACCCCTCTACATGCAGGAATAATCTCTATTAGTGTATATAGGTGCATATTACGTATTTTGATTTGTATTACAGTGTATCTTTGTATAGGTGTGTGTATATATGTGTATATATATATATATATACACACACACCTATACAAAGGTATATATATACACACACACTCGCACACATACTCTGCCTGTCACAGCAAGAAGGATTGGAAATAATCTGTATTAAACAGATTCAACTTGCTGACACTAAGGTCTACCTGATGTTCTAGACAATGACATTTCAGTGGGAAATAATAAAACTAGATTGGATGAGTAAAGCCTTACCTGGTTATTGGGCTTTGTTGACAAACATTTTCCAAAATACAATGTTTCTTTAGCACAAAGACTACTACATGCTGATCCATCAATAACACCAGTCTTGTATTTGTCACACTGAAACAAACAGGGAGAAAAATATTTAACAAATTGCCTAGGAAAGGAGGCAATAACTGTATCTCTTCCAACACCTGAGTCTTGAAAGAAAAACCTAAGAAAAAATGTTAATAACTGTATGCTAAAATATTGTTAAGAGACACAACTGGTTTTGTTTGTAACTGAAGCTGTAATCTTAGATCAGTATGATGGAATATGAGAATTTAATTAAATCACATGTGGCACAGACTGAATTAGTCAAACACTTGAGAAAGCTATACTATATACACTTACTATTATTTTCCTGCAGTCATGGCCTCTGCAGAGTTCTGTGTAGGTGGAGTACTGAACATACATAATCCAGCTGCCAACAAACACCACCAGCCAGGAGATGAAGAGATACTTGATCCGCACGTACGACAGACGGACCTAGAGCACACAAACAGAAAATATTGTTTGTAATTCACTGAGCAGCAGGACATTTACTATTTCATTTACTAGAAATCATTTACTATTTCATCTCTAAGGAATTTGCCTTCCACAGTGATAAAATAAGCAGACTGCATTATATGGAACATTTGCTTCCTTCAGTGAGCAAAACTGACAGGGGAGGTCAGTTTCATGTATGTAAGTGGAAGGAAAATTGAGATATAAATAAATAGAAGAAAAGGTATTAGACCCTCACAGGGCAAGCCAGACTGCAGGAACCAATTTGATCAAAATCATTAAATCTCAGAGCTCAATTAAGTGCATTTTTCTCTAAGACCAGTTACCTATGTTCCACTCATGGTAAATCAAATCCAACAGACCAGGAATTTGGTAAAAAAATAATCTGTGTTAATGTGTAAATATGCAAGACAGAGATACAATGAGCAGAAGGGATATCAGGGTCAGGTTCCATATGCTAAAGTCTCCCACTCCTTCCTTAAAATGACACCATTAATTATGCAAATAAAATTCTTCTATAGTAGCCTCACCTTCCCACAACTGTGGGAAGTTGTATGCACAACTTTCCTGTTGTTTCTGTGGCCTCACAAATAGAGTTTTCACAGGGGCAGAAGGAAAAACTATAAATTAAGAATTGAGGGAGAGCTAAGCGTCTTACAAAGTAGGAGGGATGTTTTGACCTTTTCCTTCTTTTTTTTTTTTCCTCCTCCTCAGAGTCTGGTGTGCTAACAGGATGATTTTCATATTCACATCAGAATCAGAAACTAATTAGAAGATCAGGATCAGCTTTAGCAGCAAGATATAAGGAAGTGGATGAGAGCAGCTATATTTGGTCAGTACAAGATCCATTTCTATCAGTATCCTGATCTTCAGCAATAGCTATAAAAAGATGCTATTGAAGACTGGTAACATATATTATATACACTAAGTGTACTCCCAGTTTCCTCTAGAAGAACTTGCTAAGCCAGATGTAATACTATATATTTAGTAAATCTCAAATCTTTCACTAATTTACCCAGATTCCCTTAAAAATCCACATAAGCATCCACAACAAACTTAACAATTAAATCACAGGTCTACTATTCACTACCACAGTCTGGGACTGGACTTTATTTTGCTGCAGTCTGATTCATATTAACTTTGTTTGATACCCCTTAGTTCATCTATTGGAAGAGTGAACAATCTCTATCCACTCTGTCTCCATCTGACATGCTTTTGTAGGCCTCCATAACACACCTCCCCATGATCTCATCTCTTTTGCAAATTGACAGGTCCTAACTCGACTGTGTATCATGGAGAAGTTATTCCATATGTTTGGAAAAGGTTCCAAGAAAGGTAGTAATCATGATCAGTTTTGCCATCACACACATACACAGAACTGCAGCAAATGCAAATAAGCAATTTTATTTAACCACAAAGACTGCAGTAATTTATTAGTATTTATTAAAATATAACAACCAACCAGCATGCATTATACCCTTTCTCTTGGAAACAAAAAAATCCAGAAAAGTCCATTTCAAAAGACCCAAAGGTGATTCCAATCCATAAAGCTGTGCCACATGCATCAGCTGTGCATCACTATTCCTTCACGCCTTCACACACACTCACTTGACAATCTTAAAACTACCTGCTTAAAAAATGAGAGAGCTACAATTAACTTTTTATTCCAGTGATTTTTTTAGAGACAAGTTTCATAAGTTTGGGGTTTTTTAAAGCTATTTCTAATAACTCTGTTATGTAGCAGAACACAAGGCATAAAAAACTACTGGTAAAATTTGGGGAAGATCAACAGAAATAAAATAGACAATTTTAGGGAAAGCTGTTTCATGTGTAAAAACTGCTTGGGAACCAAAGCTTCTGGGACAACAAACCCTCTTCATTCCTCAGTGTTTCTTGCTGAATCCTTCCATGAACTTTTATAATACATTTTAAACCAAAGTGCTGTTTAATGAAATTTTGTACTATTGTATCCATTTAGTACAACCTCAGAGACCAGCAGCAGCCTGCAGGCCTCAGGACCACTGTAGAATATTCACCATTCTCCCAGTATGGATATTGAATATATTGTCCTCTCCTTAGGCTGAAAGAGAATGTACTTGAGACTGAAAATCCTCCCCAAATGCCATCTGACTACCTCATGTATTTGGCAGGAAGTTCCAGAGAAGCTAGGTTTATTTTGAGCTCAGCACTGTGCCAATGGAGTCATGCAGCTTTTGACTTGCAGAAACTGCCCAGCCAGTTCAGAGCATGGACAACAGCATCCCTCTGCTTACAGACAACCAAGGTTCCACTCTGCTTCAGAGGGAATTACTTCTTTTATAAGGACTTCCTCATCAAGTTCAGCAAAAGGCATGATAATTTGATTTCTTCCCATGCATTCCCCTACCAATTGTTCATGTTCTCCCCAGAACAGGTCTGTGAGCATTGACACATGTAGCTCACTTCCCCTGGCACAGGCACACTGTCCCAGTGAGGGCACAGGGCTTCACTGAGCTGCTCTGGCCCCTGAACACAGGGACTTACTCTGCTCTGCAGAGCACTGGAACGTTTCTGAGCAGGAAGTTCCAGACAGCATTTAGGGAACAACACATATAGATGGACTCCATTTGAAACTGTGACAAACTGACAGGAAACTTGTCATAAGAACATTTTTGGGGCAACAGAATGACAGAGTTCCAAAATTATCAAAAAAAAGGAAGAAAGCGTTCAAAACAAGGAAACAGTTTCTTTTTTCAACTCTACTCTTCCATCAAGACTTAAACATGAGCCAGGGAATGCAAGAATGAAGGAATCACTTGCAATGCTTGATGTTACAGATTCAACTTCTTCCATCACTTGTATATTCTGCTAAGTCATATGCACTGAATAATAATTAGACATTCATCCCCTGAAATAGAACTGGAAAACCACTTCTGGCAAAACTCAAGCCTGGATGCACTCCAAAGCATATGGAGAGTAGTGAATCAACATGCAACACAACGTGATAGATTTTTGGTGAGTGTACTTTTTATTTAAAACACTTTTATGGTTAAAGAGTGTGAAAGTGTTTCTTTGTGTTTAATACTACAGAGAGCTTAGTTCTGGAAAGTATTACACATAACCATAGTGTAGTAATCTCCAAATCAGAATTGTTCACTCCATTTGTCTTACATGCTTGCAATAGGAAAGGACAGATGAAAAAAAAGTAGGCCAATCATGTTAGAAATTCTATTTTGTTCTCTGTTCAGGTTGATTTGTCTCTCACAGGAGGCATTTCAGGTGGGTTGACACGATGTCTGAGAGCATTAGCCCACACTGTTTTGGATGCCACGCAAATATTTAAAAGCACACAGTGCGTGCTTATGATTATGCCAGTGTCTTGAGTTATTTTGTATCCTGAGTAACCAAAGTGAGGAAACAGAGCTGAGGTATCTTTTGAAATAGAATAATGACCAAGATGGAAAATGGGACATCTCTCCTTTAAAGGTTAAACAGAGCAGAAGGGATTAAAATCTTAGAGCAAAGAGATTATTTAGGAAATTTCTTCTATGTGGGGCTTTAAACTTGCTTATTCTTTGGCCCTTCAAAGACAGTCTCTTGTACACTAGTGAAGTCCATGAGGCACCTTTAAAGAGGCTGTAAACTTGATCCAGAATCTATAAAGCCAAACTTCCACACATGCAAGTGCTCTTGACATGATTTTTGTCATAAGGAATCCTGCTGGTTAGTCCTCAGCCTCACAATACAATTGGTAACTACAGCTATCTAAAAAGAACTTCAGGACAATGTCCCTTAAATCTGGGACACTAACTCTCCTTGTCAAACAAAATCCCAGTGTTAATCACCTAACTGTAAAATCCTATAAATACAATTAATTTTTTTTTTGTGGTCTTTAGCAGTGTTTAAAAGTTTTTCAGGTTTGAGGGTATTTTTGTTTTGTTTTCTATTATTACATGATTTGCAGTCTAAGCAATGGCAAAGCTTTGTACTTCTGACTTACTATTCTTTGTAGTGACAGGACTTTAACATTTACTCAGGGAGGACCTAACACTAAGTTTTGGGCTGAGCTAAGATAGCTAAGAGTGTGTGCCCTGCTCCTTTTGCACGAGCTGACACATGGCAGGACATCTTTTTTAGGGTCAAAGATCATCAACTGATTACCTATGGGTCTTGCATTCTGCACAAAAGCTAAAGCATGCATGGAGCAAGAGAACATTTGCCAAAGAATATCTGTTGCAACCAGCTCATAACATCCTGCTCCCATTAGGGCAGAAAAGCTGGAACAAGTATTAAGTTCTTACTGACAGAAGCTGATGTTCTGGCAATTCATTTCACAACATAATGTTCAAGAAGTCTGGAACACCAGCCAGCAAAGGCTGGAATTCACTCAGTGATAACCTTCCACTGTACAAACATCTCCCCTGGTGTGCTACTTGAAATGCTGCATAGAAACATTGCACAAGTCTTTCCACCTTGCTCCCAGCCCTCAGTGAGTTAGGTCTACCCCTTACTTAGAGAGCTTTGGCTTCTTTGGAGACAAATCTCAATAAAGTGCTCAGCAATCAGTCAATCACGACTACATTTATCATGTACCAACAGTAACATGCAGTGACAAGAAAAGCCAATATATTGATAGTTGCTGCTGTTCTATGGATGCATCAAATATCAACATACATTCACTAACACAGAAAAATATGTTTAAGGTCACAAAGCCACTATTAGTTCTCCTAAAACAAGTCCGTGGAACATGCAAAATCAGCTCTCAGTATAAGAAAGCACAACCAGATATATTTTTTTTTAATCTGCAATAGAAACGAACATTTAACTTCTTAACTATATTTTCTAATAAATAATTTTGTGGTCTTCTTGTTTCTTAGCAGATTTTAAAAGAACGTATTTTGCTTGGAAGGCCTTAAATTTTGAGAAGAGTAGAGAAGAATATTATCAGACATCACCATATGATGATAAGAAAGAGACTATCAAGGCAAAGGAAGCAAACAATTTGGAGACTCCTCATTTGAAAGGTAGCATATAGATTATTAATTCATTTTTATTGGTATTGAAGGCTTTATGCTATGGTAATTAAAATACTGTACAAGTGTCTACCTAAATAAATAGATCTAGAGTAATCTTTTTTGGTTTAAAACCCGAGTGATATGGACCCAGAGTTGCAGATACATACCATTTTACCCACTGAAGAGGGTAAAATTAGATCTGTATTCTTCTCTTTAAACATTACACCCCAGTCCAGGTACTTCCAGAAAGAGAACTAATTTCTCCTCATCTAGAACTTTTCCAAATTTTTTTCAAGATTTTAAAATGCACCATTGTGAAGTTTAAAATTTTTTAATCCCATGATCACTAAGCATATCAAAAGATGACAAACACATAAACAGAATATATAAGAAAAGTAAACATTATTTAGCTCCTCAAACTCAACAAATGCTCACCTTAATTACAATCTAGTTAAAATACAACCCAGCTGATAAGGGAAACCCAGTGGATAAACCATCAAGCTACCACAGCATCATGACCGACTAACATTTCACCGCAGAACTTCCTACGACACAACAGCCACAGCACTTCCAACCAAAACATCCTTACTCTGCTAACTGAAGTAATGCAAACATGTACCTGCATATAGAAATACAGAAGTGTGTCTATGAGCATTTAAGGAAATGCATGGAGCAGCAGTAGAAAAGTGCCCGATATTAAATTTTTAGAAGACACGCAAAAAAGGGCACGAGTTGGTCCTGCAGGCTGTGGTCCGTGCGCCGACAGGATGGATCCCGCAGCACGGGCGGTAGGTGTAAAGCAGGAGCGCGGAGCGCAGCTCGGGGCTCGCGGGCCGCGGCAGTGCCGCGGGTGTCGCTGCCCCGCCGGTCGTGCCGTGAGCCCGGGCAGCCGCGGGCCGCCCGCCGCGTAACAGGTCCTGCGCCGGCCGCTCCGCGGAGCGCGCTGCGCCCGGAGGCGGCGGGAGAGGCCCGATCCGACCGGCGGGCGGGCGGCGCGAGGCACCGCGGCGCCGAGGCCGCCGCCACCTGTTCCCGTGCCCCGACCCGGCCGGCCGTGCCCGGCGCCGCCGCCTCCCGCCGGCCGAGCGGCAGCGCGGCGCAGCCGAGCCCCGGCAGCCGCCAGGCGCCGGCGGGAGGGGAGCGGCGGCCGCGCCGGGCCGGGCCGGGGGAAGCGGCGAGAGCCCTGCGGGGGGCGCCCGCTCAGGAGGGAACTTTGCGGGGAGGGACGGGCGCCGGCCCCGGCCCCTCGCCGGCCTACCTGCGCGGAATGGGGCTTCCTCAGCCAGGCCCCCGGGAAGAGCCGCCTCGCCATGGCAATCACACATCCCCGCAGCGGGCGGCGGTCGGAGGCGGAGCGGTGAGCAGCGCTCCCCCGCCTGCCGCCGCAGCCGCGCCGCCCGCTCCGCTCGGCTCGGCGGGGAAGAGCCGCCTCGGGCACCGGGGCCGCCGAGAGACGGCGGCTGTCAGCGGGCAGGGCGGGCGGCTGCCGCCTCTGCCACCGCTCACGCCGCGCCGAAGGTGCGAACGCGGCAGCCGCGAGGGAGCGAGGCGGGGCTGAGGCGGCGAGGCGAGCCCCGCCCGCCCCGAGCCCCCGGGGCTGTCCCCGTCCCTTTCCCCTCCAGGGCCGCCCGGAGCCCGTGGAGCCCACAGCCACCCCCGAGCTCCGCTCGTGTCTGCCAGAAAGTGCTCGGGGCCGTCTGGGGACAATTAGGGAGAAGTCAGTTAATAAATAACGCGTGTCGTTGATTGCGAACAGGCTCCCGTCATTTACTGGGTAGGGTATTAAAACCAGCTGCAGGCTTCTTCCCGTCCTTAAAAAAAACCCCTAACACACAAAACCCCAAAAAAGGAGTAGTTCCTCCAGAATAAGGAAGGAGCGTTTGCCTGGACATATATTAACATGAGCAAGTTTTTACCGCGAGGTTGGTAAGAGCAGCCTGAGTAGGTTGCCCAGAGAAGCTGTGGGTGTCCCACTTGAAGGCCAGGTTGGACAAGGCTTTGAGCAAACTGGTCTACTGGGAGTTGTCCCTGCCCATGGCAGGAGGGTTGGTAAAAGGTAATCTCTAACCCCAGTTATTCTATAATTCTACATTAGTGCCATAAAGTGGAGAAACGTTACCTACTTCTTCTTCACCAGGGGATCTCTCAGCTCTTCATACATTGTGGGAAGCCTCAGTCCAATTGAAATTGGTGGGAACACTATTAAGTTCAAGTAAAATCATCCTTTCTTAAGCAAGGTTTGGGTTTTGCCCAGCCTTCTTGCCTTTATGACTTGATTGTGACTTCTTTTAATGCAGTGTGTTAGCAGTGTCAAAGCCAGAAGCTGGAAGTCTCCAGTCCTGATGCTTTTTGTCTATGAGACTTCAGGCACAAAGATTATGCCAAGGTGTTGGGATAAAAATGAGACAAACATAGCATGTTGTGACTTGGGTGTTCAGTGCACTTATCAAAGAACCCTGCTTTGATGAAAAGAACAAGTCACAAAATACTACTGTAAGGATAAGCTAACTCTTTTTGGCAGGGCTTACTCTTAAGGAAAGATGTGTGCGTGGAAAGCAAATGCTAGGAGCTTACAAAGAATTTAGAGATTTGTGCTTGAAGATTCAAGAACAGTCTGTGACTGTTTTTTGAATAATATAATCATCACTGCCAGAGTCACCCTGAAGTATAAATCTGAAAATTAATTAGTAAGATTTGGCATTCCTGCAAAAGCAATCCTGGCTTTAGTAACAGCCAGTGACTCTCCCAGGGTTTTATTCCCTTCCTATTCAGCAGGCCCAGATGGCTGTGCTTTGTGGATCACTTCCCTCTGCAGTTCAGTGGTTTGCTCAAGTTTAGCTGGGTTGTGGACATGCAACAGAGCAGCAATGCAAGAGGAGGCCGCAGAGCAAAGCATTTTAACATTTTGCTGAATAATCTCAAGCCTTTACTTCATCCAGTGCTGTATGCCAAGCCTTGGAATGACAGGCTGGGAGTAATTGTGAAATGTCGGTGTCCCATATGGCTGGCAAGGATCTAAATGTTTCATTTCTGTTCCATCTAGATCCAAACAGCTCCTGGCATATGTTCATTAGGGGATATATTTTTCACTTAGTACATAAGATCATCATCTGTGAGAGCAGGTGCTTTATTCCAACACTGAAATGTTTAGTTCTTCTTCAAGTACTCTTTGTGCCCAGGCTTTGCTAAATGCTAAAAAATAAGGCTGTTTCAGCCTTTTTCAGTTACCTGTTAAATTCCTGGTTAAGCTTCAGTAGAGGCAACTCCCATGAAAAGCTAGGCCATATAAGCCATGACAGTAACAGGAACCATGTAACATGCACTGACTTGGTGCTCACAGGATGTGGAAACCCAAAGGAATATTCTAAAGACTGGGGGGCAGATGCAGAAAAACTTCTGCATCTGCCCCCCAGTACAACATAAGTCATATTGATACATTATCTGCTGTACAGCCTTTCCATTCACACGTTTCCATTCTGCAGTTCACACATCATCCATTTTTGTAGGCCCACACCAAAGCTTTGGTATATCTTAATGTCCAAGCAGTAGAAGTTATGCTGATTTATTGCTACCTATTACTTCTTAAAGTTTCCTATCCAGCTATAACAACATTAAATGTTATTTTAGTGATGCAGGGGTTTTGTATAAGATAGAAATCAACTGCTAGTTGTACAATGCAGTGTTTGTCACTCACAATGTCCGAAGGTAAATGTGGTTTTATAGTACCCTCTTACATTCACCTGCAATTCCATGACAACTTAGAGCATATTACATATTAACATAACTCAGAAAAACCAAAAAATTTTTGCAAAGATTGAAACATCCAAGAATTTTAAAAATATAAGGAATTAATATATGAGACAAATGAAAATACTGAAAAGCTACAGAGAAGAATCTGAATTCTTCAAGAGAGTCAGTGTAATGAGCACCTTCAAAATATAAGAAATAATTTTATCCAATTTCTTTTGAAGGCAAGTCTCTGTAACTTGAGCAAGTAATACAGGTTTTAACATCCCATGAAAGCTAAACATTAACTTATTGCGATGGTGCTGGACTTGCTTGTTTCAGTTATTTGAAGCAGCTGCACCCACATACTGATTTAACTCAAATACTGTCATAAGAGACTCCATGGGAAATCCTCAGGGTTCACCCATTCTCCCCACCATCATATTATATGCAGGGAGCCTCTAGCTAATGTTAATAATCATAAGACTTCTCTTTCTCACAGCAGCTTTACTAGCTTCCAATCTGCCTAGAATAGCTTCCTAGATTAATGCTCTTTTGCTCTGGAAGTGCTTAAAAATATTCTATGATCCTGAGCAGCTACCACAGTCTTAAAGTATTACAGCACCAGTAGAATGTAATGCTCTAGCATTGGCCATTGCCCAGCTTTGTAGCTCAATTTAGTAAGTGTTTTTACACAATATATAATATGGTAATGATTTAAAATAAAATTACCTGCATTTCCTAAAATAAAGCCTAGAAAAATTTAGAGGTTTCTCTCTTTTTGTGCCACTTAGCTATCTACTTGCTCATATATCTGTCTAGGAGTCTGTTTTTATACAGACTACTTTCTTTGCCTGTCTTTGTGGATGAGAACAAAGATCTGGGGATCCATCCAACCTTTATATCTAAACTTTCCCTCACGTTCCCTTCAGAGAGAGAGACACTGTTTCCTTCCCCTTTGCAAATTTCTGTGAACTCTGACTTAATCAGTGTATTAGCTTTAGATTTATCCTAATAGATGATTTCCTATTATTTCCTATTCACATTCTTACAAATGCTAATGCGTCTACTGCATGAGTAGGTGGAACCACCTCTTACCCAAAAAGCAGACACAGCCTGTTAAGGATTCCCTTGTCCCTTAACTCGGTATAAACAAATCATTAATCTATTTGAGGAAACGGCAAACAGGTTTCATTTCTAAGGCTCTATTTACATGGTCACTTTAACCTCACATAAATCCACCCTGCTGCTGAGGCAGATGGTGTCACCTTCTCTTGCTGTTGGTGCCTACCTTCTCCCTTGGGCTGGCACAAACATTTCTCTCATTGTATAAAGAACTGAATCAATGATCTGAACTAAAAACTAATCTTGACTCTTTTTTCCTCTGAGATAGGTTAGAGGCAGTCCAATTCCTTTCATCAATAGCTTGGACTTACATGGGAGCAAAAGGCTGTTTATAACCACTGAAACCTTTACCTTATTTAAATACAGCTTGTAAAAGATCATGTTTTACCATCAGATAAATTGTATAAATGTATGTGACTCATTTGTAGCTCTTGACTGAGATTAGATACAATCATTATGATTAAACATTCAGAGATACTGATGAATTTGACATACAAGTCTTTGCTTTGAGGGACACAATGTTTACACTTTTATTCTGATATATTTTTTAAAATTCAAAATGTACTAAAAAACATTACGGTAAATAGGTCTTAATAACATAACATATCTAGAGTAAATAGGTCTTCAAAATCCAGAATAGAAAGCTTTACAATCCTATATACCCTAGAGGACTAAGAAAACTCCATAAATATTGTACTCAGAAGAAAAAATTTGAAGGTGGTCAATTGCAAGCAAATGCAAAAGAACAGTTTGCATTTATATTTGCATGTCTGTATTTCAAAGTCTACAAAGACAACACAGTTCAGATTCAATCAGCCAGTAAAATTAGGTTTCCTTTGTACATATTTATGCTTTCAAGTCTACTTCCACTATTAATTGCTGGAGTTGTGATGTTCAATAATTTTACCCAAGATTAATTGAGATTATATGTTAAAATGCATGGTCAGAATACACTTGCTAGCCTTAATCTATTTCTGGTTTGGAAAGCCTTTTATAATTTTCAGATAACTTATTTTCAAGGTGGAGATTTTTCTTAATTATCCTGGATGTTTCCTTCTTTGAATTAGAGGCAAAATACAGTTATAATCCACTCTGAACTTTTTTTTACTTGAAGTAAAAGACTTCTTTGTTCTGTTATTTTATGCTTGTGGTGGTCATCTGTTAAAAACCACAAACCTTTTATAACAGAAATGTTAGTCTTAATTCCTATTTATGGAGTTTCTAATAAACAGACTAGCTGGCATTTTCTTCATGCCCTACCCCCATTTCCCAAAATTCCTTCCTCTGAATTAACACTTGCACCTTCCTGCTTACCTTACAAGGCAAAAGAGAGAGCTAGAAAATATCCAAGTCCTAGCCCACACTCTTTAAAAATTCCTCTTAGGTTCTAAATAGTAGATTCCAGTACTGAAGCTGGTGCATACTGATATGAGAAGGTGAAGATGAGGAGATGAGCAGAATTCAGTTCAGAAAGACGATGCTAATTTTTAACTCCTAAGGAAGTACAGGATTGGAACAATCACCGAGCAGGGCAGTACATTTTTCAGCACGTGGTGCATTAGGAGAGCTCTGACCTAAGCACAGAGCACAAAACAGCTGCAATGGTTTAATGCATTGCTACCCCATTTGTCCTGCCATCCCCTGTGCCCGAGGACATTTCCACAACAGAACTCTTTCAGTTCACAGTCGAGCACATTTGCTTTAATTGCCTGCGAAGCCAGTTCCTGCTAAAATGCTAGACTGTGAACATCAGCTAGTGAGGTACAGCTCTGCCCTGCCTTCTGCCAGCTCTGGTATAGAGGAGAAAAATGGGCAGGAGAGCAACTACAGACAGCAGAACTGCTGTGGGAAGCCCTTTCCTCGCTCATCCTTTACTACTTACACCTACTCCCATGCTGTTCTCTCACTTCTGCCATGCAGCTCTTTGTGTAGCTGAATGGTGAACTGTCTGCTCAACGCAAAAATAACACAGAAAAAGAAAAAAGCCTCATCAGTTCCCCATTTTGATTATGCATGCCACTGCAGAGTGCCATGTTCAGAAATGCAGGAATACCTTGACATTTGGAAGAAGTGGCAGATACAGGAACTACTTCAAATGGGATATGATGAAAAGCACTTCAAGTCTGCCCTCAAACTGATGTCTCCTCATAACACACACTCCAACCTAGTGATTTGTTAGGCAGAATGAATGAAATCTTGTGTTATGGAGGAATTTGAACTGATAATATTTGTGTCAGGCCTTAAATCATACACAAGTAAATCTGCTTCAGTTCACAGGCTTTATTGAAGCTGGAAATCTGGTCCCATAAGCAAGAATTAGTACAGTGTAGTGGCATGCCTTATCAAACAGTCTTCATGATATTGATAAAAATTAATCAAAACATAACACTCTGTCTTACTTTTTTGGGCTACATTCAAAACCTCTATACTTGAAAGCCAGAAATTTTGAACTGAATTGTTAGAGGATTCTGGCAACATCCTTGAAAGAGCAGTAATGATTAGAAGAAATCTCTAGGAAATAAATATTTCCTTTTAGAAAACCTCTAATTGTAAGGTATCAAATTTTAGGCAAAAAAATATTTAATGTATTTTTAGTAGTAACTTATTGAAGTTGGCAATTTTGAGGTAATTTGTAATACACAAACTTTCTAAAAAAGCTTATCACCACTTATGAAGGCCATATCTATATTACTAAAATTCCAGACTCTTCATAAATATATTATGTTACATTATTTACAGTTAATATACTTAAGTATTTATCATTGGTTTTTTTTCTAGAGAAAATAGTTTTCACTTCCCTTTAAATAAACAAAACCACAAACTGACATTCAGGTATGTTCCTGGCACAGAGCAGATGCCTTTTCAATCCCTAGAGTAGGCAATGTATTGATTATATATTAATTAATTCCTGGAGCCTACTTCATGGAAAGTGCTGTGGGATTGTTGATCGAAAATGCCAGTAGGCATTAAGTAGTAATTGAATTATTTTAGATTTGTCAACATCTAAATTTCCGCAGTATTAGCAGGAATTCCCACTGTAAATATAATTGCTAGAATTAAGTAAAACTATTGTATTCTTAGACTGATTTTTTTGGAAGGAAAAATGCTGTTTTAAGCAAAGTAGGGAGCTGCTTTTACACATACATTTTCTTTACATCATTAAAAACACCCAGGCAGAATAAATTCAACAGTCTAAAATACATTCTTTGGGTTCTTTTCTGTGTAATAGTACATATTTCTGAACAACAGATTTTTTTATCCATCCATACAACACAGCAAAAATGACAACACAATAAATGCCAAGTTATAGCATTTCTAAAGGTGTTTTCTTTTCCCTAAATGAATGACAGAAGGCAATTTGGAGCAGTAACAGTTTAAAATGCTATAAAATAAAATTTAAAAAATAACCAAGCTCATGCTAATATAGTATGCAGTATTATTTTTAACTCTATGCTTCATTAAAATTCGAGGTAAATATCAATACAGTCATAGACTGACTATACCATACCAATATGCTAAAAAATACCTTGCAAATTAGGCTTCTGCCCAGTTCTTACAAGGCTCTAAAAGTCTGGTGTTGCAGTTCTCATTGATCAGTTCTGCTACATGCTTTAACAGCAACACTGAGGTTCACAATCGAAGAACATATTTTTGTATTGCCCCACCCCAGCTCATTTTATTTCTGTATCACAGACACACCATTCCACCCCTCCACCCATCAATATTATTTAATTGTTTTTAACCAGAGGTTATTTTTAACTTGGATTATATCTATTATGAAATTTGCAGCACAGCTGAACAAAGTTTCTGCCTGCACTAAGGATGTGTGCAGAGCACCCAAGAAGCAGACTGTGGTCAGAACTTATTAAAGCAGCCCAGCTGCTAAAGAAAATGCATCAGGGAACTACAACTAAAGTAACTTTGTTATTTGACAGTGTGGTATCTACAAGAACATAGGCCTTCAAGATGTATTTTAAGATTGCCCTCTATGAATCTAGATCAGAAATCATGCTGATTCCTTGTCTTTTGTTTAAAAGAAACCAAAGCTGCATTTTATATATTAAAAAAAAGCTAAAATGCCTAAATATATAAGAAATATGCTGTTGCAGTTAATTAAATCTTTTATTATCTCAGAGGAAACACACTGAACACATATCTTTTGTGCTAAAGGGGATATATTCATATCATTATGTGAACAGTGCAACTGTTGCAGCAGCCCTGAGTTCTCACTGTGCATGTGTTCAGAGCCCTCTTTCCAAACACAGTGCTCAAATGGCATCACCACCACTCTCACACAGAAGCTGCAGCAGATCAAACATTTTCTTTTAATTGAGCAGGCAATCAGACCCTTTCTAGATCTTTTGTATTACAGTGCAGCTGAACAAAAGGAAACAATTCACAAACCCACGTTTCCAACCCACAACACCAATTTTGGATGGGATTTGGGAGTATATCTGAAAAAAAAAGAAGTAGTGGGTGAGGTAAACTGAAGACACAGAGAGTCTTTGTTAGACCTTTACACCTCTAAGAAGGGTTAAGTGGTAGCTGGTCAATGCAGTCATTGTCATTGACACAAATAGTGTGATTTCTGTGAAAATATTTCAAATTACTACAGATACTTATTTTCTGTTTTGTCTAGATTTTTAGTAAATAATTTGTTATAGTTTAGACTGACCTTGATGTGAGATTTGTAGAGTTTTCAATCAACTTATTTTGTGACTTCCTCTTTATACACAAACAGACTTACTGAGTATTGACATCCCAGCTTTTACCTGTTTTATCCCAGGTTCTTGTTCTCCTTGTGCAATTGTCCACATGAAAAAACCTTCTGCACAGCATTGTTTGAACCTGGACTCATTTACACAACTGAGGATATAGGTTTATATCTAGTTTTACTTCCAGTCAAACTCTGACTAAAAATATAATTTCCCATCAGGAATCAATAGTTCAAAATTTTTTAAATTTAAAACCACAGCAGAGTGGTAACTATTCAACTTTTCCACCTCTTTTTTTTCCCCCTATCCTTCTTCCCAGCCATCATGTGAGATTCAAAGTTCATTCTAAACAGAAGAAAAATACATTTTCAATAAATTTGCCGTTTCTGATTTAAAAAAAGTTTTAAAATAAGACCTGGATTTACAGGTCTAGCAAGTAAGGGTGCCCTTTTCACCACAGGCTATCCGTTGGTAATTAAATCACTCCAGTAATCTGATACAGCATTAGATCTTTAGTAGCATGATAGCACTGTCACAGGCATTTTACATCCTAGAACCTGCAGTAAATTAAAAAGTCCTTGGAGACCATCACTACTTGACCTTTTGGTCTGCTGAATTCCAGGCAAGGCAGAAAAAAATCAGCTCTACTTTTAGCAACCTCCTGCACATTAGTTCAGTGTCTTATCAATGCTTGCCTACATTTCCTTCTATCTTTGGCAAATACAGCTCTAGAATTGATCCTACCTGAGAACTTTGAGACAGCTGCTAAAGTTCCTGGGAGAGGCAAGCTGACAACAGTGTGTTGTAAGTTGAAGGAGAATTAATCTATAGCAAACTGACTTCTGACTTAGATAATCCTTGCACATGCTTCTTAGGCCTTCCCTTTTGTGCATTGTCTAATTTGTCTCAGCTTTTTAGTGTGTTTTCATACTGACAAGCTTTTGAAAGTGGTCTTTCATGTCCCAAAGTTTTTTCACATCTGCTTCTGGCAGCTCAGGGTATTCTCTTTTGCATCTGTCATGGGCAGGTGGATGGACCTTGCCTGGGTGCAATGGGGCACAGCAGAGCCATCAGTACCCTCTGTGGCCAGCGGTGCCCATGAGGGTGGCACATGGCCCTCAGCCCAGCCAGGCTGAGCCCATGGCACTTCTCAGCAGCACTGAATTCACAGGGCCACTGTGCCTACTTGGCAGTCCTGCCTGGAAACTCCTCATAACAGAAATACTTCAATTGTTCTCTTCATAAGCGGCCCGTGACCAGGGAAATGTATTGGGTATCTGAAAGAGATGGCAGCCAATGGGATCAAACTGAAGGTCAGCTTATGTTTCCCTTTTGGCTTGTTGTAGGTGTTTCCTCCCGTAACTTAAACACAGGAAGAAATAAACCTTTTCTCTCTGCATTTCCATTTTGACGTGAATAGTTTTATCACCTCTTCTGCTACCTCAGTTCTGTATTCCCTTTTCAATATGTACATGTTCTCAGCTCCTGGGCCCCTGAAGCCCTCAAGCTGACCTGCCTGCAAACAAACCTATTTTTACACACACATGTATGTGTTATATATGCATATATACATTAATGTTTTTCAGCAGGAGCAGTTCACTGAGCTGCCATCTCTGCATGGCTCCTGGCACAGGGGAGAGCCAACATGTCCCTGAGCAGAAGTGACTGCAACCTTAGACGGCAGCAGCTGTTGGGCAAGTGTGACTGAGTCAGGTAACTGTACCCTCAGCTACAACTGCAGAGAAAAGATGGATTTAAAGCCTCTTGCTGGTGTTCTGTTCCCCACCCCCTTCTGTTCCCCACCAGGCCTCCCCTGCCTCTGGGAGGAGTAGACTCAGGAGATTGAACATCAGAAAACATTTTAACCACTGCTGTTGGGCTTAGCTTATACTGCTGGGAGTACAGAGCCAGTCAGAGGAGCGCCCATGTGGGCTCATTGGGAGCCATGGCAGCAGACTGAGAGGGAAGCAGCAGGACTGTCAGCTCTTGATGTGCTTTGTAAAATTCATATTCCACCTCACTGCAAAAGCTGGCAGAGGGGATGACTGGATATTTAACTAATATTTAGAGACTCATCAGAAAAGAACATAGTACAAGGAAAAAAAGGAAAAACCTGTCTGTTGCAGCAGCCCCAAATTTTAGGGATAGAGTCAGGACTGTATAGATATGGATCTGCCTCAGTGCTGGTATGAAACAAGCCAAAATAGAAAATAAGTGACTGCTGTAATAAGAACTGATTTTGATCCTGTTTCTGTACACTTTTTTTTAGCTAAATGCAGATAAGGAATGCTGTGTTGGAACAAAATCTGGGCTTTCAGGCTGAGAGAACATGACATCAGGGTGGAGCAATCAAAATGTGTGTGTGACAATAGCTGTTACATTTGGATTAGCTAAAACAATGACACTTAGATTGCACCTTTTAAGTAAGCATATCAAAGTTAACAAGTGTAACAGTATGATTATTTCATAAGCATTGCAAGAATGAAGCATGGAACTGGTGTTTTAGCTGGTGTGTCAGCCTGGGATTGCTTATGGTTCTTTCTGTGCAGCCCCCTGGGGCTGGCAGCAGAAGGGGATACTGCCTTATCTTCTGCCCACACAGCTGAATTCTCTGGGCTGCACACAGCTCTTCAGCCTCTGCTAAGTGTCAGCAGGGTCCTGTCATTCTGTACTCTTCAAAACTACTTTGTCTCCATCTTCATAAATAAAGAGATGCTATCAGATAGGGGAAAAGGAAAGGGGAAGGGGAAGGGGAAGGGGAAGGGGAAGGGGAAGGGGAAGGGGAAGGGGAAGGAAAGGAAAGGAAAGGAAAGGAAAGGAAAGGAAAGGAAAGGAAAGGAAAGGAAAGGAAAGGAAAGGAAAGGAAAGGAAAGGAAAGGAAAGGAAAGGAAAGGAAAGGAAAGGAAAGGAAAGGAAAGGAAAGGAAAGGAAAGGAGGGATTTTCCATCTGAGTGGGACTTGGCAGACGTGCTGAAAGCTTGTTTGAAGTTCCATACCACATACCAGGTGGTGGGAGAGCAGAAGGAATGCTGTACTAATTCTCCCTCCAGCCAGGCTCATGTCCAGAACAGATTTTTCACTGCAGATGAAATGGCAATATTCTGCCATGTAACTATCTCCTTAGGGCCCTTAAGCATTCTTTAACTTCAGTTTAGAGTTAAGAGGTAAGTCTGGCCTGTATGGCTACAAAATTTAACCACAAAAGGGCTGGAAATTCTGCTCTAGCAGACATTTTTACAGTCCAC